>NC_135233.1:1005718638-1006320027 GCF_051348905.1 Ranitomeya variabilis | reverse complement strand
GCATTGTGACGGATTGCCACACGTCGCACCCGTCGTGCGACGGATGCGTCGTGCAGTGGCGGACCGTCGGGAGCAAAAAACGTTACATGCAACGTTTTTTGCTCCCGACGGTCCGCTTTTTCCGACCGCGCATGCGCGGCCGGAACTCTGCCCCCACCTCCCCTCACCTCACAATGGGGCAGCGGATGCGCTGGAAAAATGCATCCGCTGCACGGATGTGCGGCGGGGCAACGCTAGCGTCGGGGACCTCGGCCCGACGCACTGCGACGGACCGAGCCCGACGCTGGTGTGAAAGTAGCCTTAGGCTGCCGTCACACTAGAAGTATTTGGTCAGTATTTTACATCAGTATTTGTAAGCCGAAACCAGGAGTGGAACAATTAGAGGAAAAAAGTGTAATAGAAACATGTGCACCACTTCTGTATTTATCACCCACTCCTCGTTTTGGCTTATAAATACTGATGTAAAATACTGACCAAATACTGCTAGTGTGACGGCAGCCTTAATGGGGCTCTGGGCAAAATCTGCTATGGGGCATGTGACCTTGCTGTAAAGAGAGCATGGGCATTTGGAAATGTACCCATTGTATCCAAAGTGATCCTTTACCTATTAAATAAATCATTCACAAAGGAACCTGCTAATGACCTTTGTGTTTCTGCTTGTCATCATATACAAAATGTCTGCTTGCTGTCAGTGAATTGAATATTTATTTCATGCCATTTAGCTACATAGGATGGAGGTTTTAATTCTAAATGTAATGAAGAATGTTTCGTTCATTGCCAGCAATCAGAAATCTTAAAACATGATGAGAAATTGAAAAAACAAAGTGAATAAGACAGCTGCAAACATTTTAATTGTGTAATGCTTAAAGGGAAATATACAGATATAATATGCAGACCCTTCAATTACTATTTGGTATCTGCCTATTATTATTACTGCTCCTATAGGGCGAGTTATTTGCACATTTTGGAATAAGCTTCCAAATGTTGGCAAAAAGGGAACCTGTCATATCAAAAAACGCTATTAACCTGCAGATATGGGGTTAATTTACAGGTTAATAATGTTCTAAAACTGCCTGGCTGCCATACCGAAAGCCCGGCAACTGGAAGGAAATGAACTTTATTCCCCTCTGCAGCCTCTGGCCTTGGCTGTATTCACACTGCTGTATATTTTCCTTTGCAAGAGAATCGAGACGACTATGCTAATAACACTCTGCTAGAGTTTGATCCAATGTGATCCGATTGTCTCTCATGAAAGATTCACAGAACAGAATTACTCCATCTTCTCCATTCTATGAGTCTGTGGAAATTGTAATGCACTTAGATGTCATCTGAGTGCAGTCCGATGATTTCCATGCACCCATAAATTTGTATGGGTGCGTGTCATCAGACTATCGGATGCACTCTCAGCATACTGTGGCATGAGAAAAAAGTTCTGGCTGGCACTGCCCCATAGTATAACATTGGGCTGAGTGCTATCCAACAAAATATCACTTGACCGTCATAGAGGCGTGGCCATTGTGGCTTCAGTCATCGCTCAGTATATAGTGAGCTGAGGTTGTAATTGTCAAGCCGTTCTGGCTGTATTTGGTTTTTGGCATGACAAGGCATGTCTTTGCTTTAACCCTTTGCTCCTTTCCCCCTAATTTGAGCTTGGATACTGTTGGCTGTTACCTGTATGGAGCCTTCTCAGTTCCCTGCTCTGCTGCGCAGTCGTACATGGTGGTTAGGTCTTTTCTATTGTTTGACCATCCGCATGTGCGGTCCCTGGTTGCCGCTGTGGAAGCTGTCCACGGGTTGTGAGGTCATTTGCAGCTGATGCATGACTTTCCACGTGTGTCAGTGCGCGCAGTCACAGCCTGGTGCCTGAGCCTCAGTTCCTGCACTGATTGTGCTGTAATGGTTTCTGTTTGTGCTAAGGGCATGCGCAGACACACCTCCCCTGCTTTTATCAGGGTTAGTGTGTGTGCTTGAAATGCTGTCCCCAATCAATTACTGAGGGGCAGCTCCTATATATAGTTACCCTGCCCTATGGGCGGGGCCTGAGCTACTCACAAAGCTCCTGAACTTTGCTATGTGTGTTTGTGTTCCTGCACCTCTCCTGTCTATGTTTTGGTACCAAAGTCCTTGCCTTGATTTCTGTTTTGTTCTGTTCTGGTGCTTGTCCTGGAGGTGGTATATCCAGGCCTGAATCCTTGATCCTGTACCTGTCCTGTACCTGAACCTGTCTGAACTGTGTCTGCTGTGATTATGTTCCTGGAATCCCTCTGCATCTGGAGCCTTGCACCCATTGACTTTGAGTCTCTTGTAACCGGTGTTTCTGCTGAGCATCTACTACTCTGTGCTCTGGCTACCATGCGGTGCTAGCTCCTGGCAGGTCCAGCCATCCTGCGGTTCTAGCACCATCCCACTTGAGTTCCTTCCTAGGTCCGATGCCCGGAGCCTGACGACCGCAGTCTGGAACCTGATGACCGCTGCCTGGAGCTTGGAGCCTGATGATTGTGATGGTGCCTGTAGGTTGTGTTGGATGTCCAGAACCGAACAACTCCTATCTGATGTCTGCTGGTGACCCTGTGTCCAGATGTCCAGATGTCCTGTCTGTACCCTGATGTCCTGCCTGCTTCCTGATGACCTCGTGTACCCTGATGTCCTGATGACCTCATGTACCCTGATGTTCCGACGTCCTGTCTGTGTCCTGATGTCTTGCCTGTGTCCTGATGTCCCGCCTATGTGTGCCTCGGTGATCCGTTGGTGCCTTGAGGTCCACTGGGTGGTACCCTTCTGGGAGGCGTGGAATCGGGAGCCTGGCATAGTCATGTTTGATTTATGTACTGTGTGACTTTACTTTAGTAAACTTTACTTTCTCTATACCTGAAGTTGTGCGGTGTAATCAAGTCCTACGTGTCTCTTTCCTTGTCCACATGCTCAGCTGCCACAGAACACCGGTCTCTGCCCTCCCCTAGTTCGGGTAGGCCTGGGTCCCCCGGGGATGCGCGCCCCACGCCTTCTGAGGCTTGGGGGCGTCAATGGGCTGGGCCGCACCAGCGGCTGCAGCTGATCGTGACAGTAATCTCACCCCTGGCGCTGATTCACAGGCAGCTTTGTACTGATGCACTGCTAATCCAGACGTTAGTCAGTGTCGGGATGTGGTTACAGCCGCCACTCACTGTGTACTGATCGGATACTGAAACTGCTTCGGCCACGCCTATATGAAAGTAAGCGACTGCTGGGAGGAATAAAGTTCATTTCCATCCGATAGCTGGGCTTTCATTGCTGCGGACGAGCAGTTTTAGAACGCTATTAATCTGCAAATTAACCCCGTAATTGAAAACTTATATTGTATTTTTGACATGATAGCTTTAATTTGACGGTTTTTTGAAGGAGATAGATTTTCCAACAATCTGATGTAGTATATACAGGAAACTGTACTGATACCGTTGGTTACCATGTTTGGGTCAGATACTTGTTCTCTTACCATCTGTGTTTTCAAATATAGCCGTGTGCGGCACAAACGCCACATCTCCCTTCTCCACCAGACACCTAAAATCAAAAGGAAAAGTGTTACTGAGCTAAAGTAAAGTAGGTAAGTTACATGGTGGGACGTCAACATTAAATCTCTGCTTCCCTTGTGTGGTTTGTACACAGTAATAGATAATGGAGGAATGACCTATTTCACTAGACGCTGGAAGTGGTTTTCGTCAGCAGTTTGCACAGTTGCTTCCACCTCATTATGTTCACCTTCTATAACACTAGACTTTCCATATTTTAAATTTATAAATATTTTTAAAAATTCAACTTATGGAGTCAGTTGATAAGTGGTATGGAGTTTAGTTTCATAAATCCTGCCTGTTAGATAACCCCAAAGATAAAGATTCCACACTAATAAATCTTGTTACTGTGAAGGACAACACCCTTTTCTCACTGCACATTTTTCTGTGAATCTGTGACATTTTTCTGTGACATTATGACACACACGTCAAACTCTGTCCCCCAGGTCAAATCTTGCCATCAGGGTGATTAAATGTGGCCCCATGACATCTTTCAACTGTAGAGGCATGTTGAATAATGGGGTGCATTATACTGTATGGAGAGCTGTGGGGTGCCTTATACTGTGTGGAGGACTATGGTTTGCAATACACTGTATGGAGGACTGTGGGGCCCATTATACTGTATGGAGAACTATGTGGGGACTGTTATTCTGTATGGAGCACTATGTAGGGCCTGTTATTCTATATAGATGACCATGTGGAGCCTGTTATTCTGTACGAATGACGATGTGGGGCCCATTACTCTGTATGGAGGACTATGTGGGGCACTTTATATTGTATGAAAGGTATTGTGGGGCTCATTATATTGGATGGAGGACTATGTGGGGTGTAGAAGGGAAGTGTCCCAAAACGTATATCTTTATATAGATATATACACTGCTCAAAAAATAAAGGGAACACTTAAACAACAGAATATAACTACAAGTAAATCAAACTTCTGTGAAGTCAAACTGTCCACTTAGGAAGCAACACTGATTGACAATCAATTTCACATGCTGTTGTGCAAATGGAATAGACAACAAATGGAAATTATTGGCAATTATCAAGACACCCTCAATAAAGGAGTGGTTCTGCAGGTGAGGACCACAGACAACATCTCAGTATCAATGCTTTCTGGCTGACGTTTTGGTCACATTTGAATGTTGGTTGTGCTTTCACACTCGTGGTAGCATGAGACGGACTCTACAACTCACACAAGTGGCTCAGGTAGTGCAGCTCATCCAGGATGACACATCAATGCGAGCTGTGGCATGAATGTTTGCTGTGTCTGTCAGCATAGTGTCTAGAGGCTGGAGGCACTACCAGGAGACAGGACAGTACACCAGGAGATGTGGAGGGGGCCGTAGGAGGGCAACAACCCAGTAGCAGGACCGCTACCTCTGCCTTTGTGCAAGAGGAACAGGAGGAGCACTGCCAGAGCCCTGCAAAATGACATCCAGCAGGCCACAAATGTGCATGTGTATGCACAAACGGATAGAAAATGACTCCATGAGGATGGTCTGAGTGCCCGACGTGCACAGATGGGGGGCTGTGCTCACAGCCCAACACCGTGCAGGACGCTTGGAATTTGCCACAGAACACCAGGATTGGCAAATTCACCACTGGCACCCTGTGCTCTTCACAGATGAAAGCAGGTTCACACTGAGCACATGTGACAGACGTGACAGAGTCTGGAGATGCCGTGGAGAGTGATCTGCTGCCTGTATCCTTCAGCATGACCGGTTTGGCAGTGGGTCAGTAATGGTGTGGGGTGGCATTTCTTTGGAGGACCGCATAGCCCTCCATGTGCTTGCCAGAGGTAGCCTTACTGCCATTAGGTACTGAGATGAGATCCTCAGACCCCTTGTGAGACCATATGCTGGTGTGGTTGGCCCTGGGTTCCTCCTAATGCAGGAAAATTCCAGACCTCATGTGGCTGGAGTGTGTCAGCAGTTCCTGCAAGATGAAGGCATTGAAGCTATGGACTGGCCCACCCATTCCCCAGACCTGAATCAGATTGAGCACATCTGGGACATCATGTCTCGCTCCATCCAACGTCCCTTTGCACCACAGACTGTCCAGGAATTGGCAGATGCTTTAGTCCAGGTCTTGGAGGAGAGCCCTCAGGAGACCATCGGCCACCTCATCAGGAGCATGCCAGGTGTTGTACAGTAGGTAGGTCATACAGGCACGTGGAGGCCAAAAACAATACTGAGCATCTTTTCCTTGTCATGAGGCATTTCCACTAAAGTTGGATCAGCCTGTATTTTGATTTTCCACTTTGATTTTGAGTATCATTCCAAATCAAGACCTCCATGGGATATTCATTTTGATTTACATTGATAATTGTTATGTTGTATTGTTATGAACACAAGGGCCTCCACCCTTGACTTATCTGCTAAGTTAGCCCTCCGTCTGTTCTCATCTGGCTCCACACTGTCGTGGCAACCCCGAGACATTAGTGTTGGCCAAAATGCATACGCAAGGGTCACGGGAAAGACAGCGGAACATAAACTCAGACATGTGTGCCATACTGCCAACAGTCAATATTTCCCTGTCCCCACCAAGAGGACGAATGTCCATCTTATCCTCTTGGTCTTCCTCCTAGTCCTCTTCCTTGTCTTTAGGCGATCCACGCTGAACAGATGGGATGAAGGTGGTGTGGGTTGTGCCATCTGTAGCACAGGCAAATCAGCTCCTATTCCTCCTCATATACTCACCTAATCCATGTTGAGAAGATGAGATGAGGATAGGCTGTGTGGCATCACCTTGCATAGTTTCTTGCTCCATTTCAACTTGCTCCACCTGCAAAGCCTCCTCTTTGTGAGCAGCGGGCATATTGTAGCTGCTATTCAATTACTGCCCTCTGCTGCTCACAAAGCTTTGCCAACATATGTAACGTTGAGTTCCAATGTGTGGTCGGTGAGCTGGAAGTTTCAAATGCGGCTGAAACACTGCCAGGGCGGCTGCACCTGGAGCTGCGGAAATGGGCATACACATGGTGTACTTTCTCAAGAAGCAAAAGCAGATCTGGTTAGGTTTTGAGAAACCGCTGAACCACTAAGTTGAGTACGTGGGCCAGTCATAGTACGTGTGCGAGGTTGCCAAGCTTCAGAGCTGCCACCAGGTTACGGTTATTGTCACACATGACTATGCCTGATTGTCAGTTCAGGGGTGAGAGCCACAGATCAGTCTGGTCTGTTAGACCTTTCCATAACTCTTCGATGGTGACTGATGTTGTCATTTTGGAGATGGAGGATGAAAAGATGAAAAGAAGGAGAAGGTGCAAGAACTGCTGAAGAAAGTGGAGTAAACCCTGACTGAACCAGAGCCCACAATCCTCGGTGTCAGTAGCATGTGTTCCGTCCCAGGGTCCAACTGGGTCCCGGCTTCCACAATGTTCACCCAGTGTGCCGTCAGTGAAATGTAGCATGCCTGGCCACAAGCAATTGTCCATGTGTCCATGATTAAGTGGACCTTCCCAGTAACAGCGTTGGTCAGGGCACAGTTGATGTTATGCAACATGTGCTTGTGTACGGTGGGGATGAAATCCCAGGGAAATAGTAGCAGCTGGGGACCAAGTACCGAGAGATGGTCGCCACTATGAGGTTGTGGAAAGCTTCCATCTGCAGAAGCCTAAACTGCAACATTTCCAGGGCAGGCAGTCTGGAAATGTGTCCATTTAGTATTGTGGCCTGTGGGTGGGTGGCTGCCTATTTACGCTTGCGTTCCAAGGACTGGGGTAGGGACAACTGAACGCTGCGCTGGGACAACTACGTTGACGTGGTTACAAGTGTGCAACAACAGGTGCAGGGCGGGAGGCATCTTTGCCTACACCATGGACAGGGGATTGGCGTGAAAGTAGAACAGGGAAATAGGCAGTGGTGTTTTTTTAACTGGTGTTCAGCCATACTAGTGCTTTGCTGTCATGTGCCTGAGCATGCTGGTGTTGGTCAGGCTGGTAGTTGTGCTGCCCCTGCCGGTGCTGGCATGGGAGATGTCGCAAATGGCTTTTTTGGGCGTTAACTGGACTGTTTTTAAAAAAAGCACCAGACTTGGGAACACCTAACCCTTGGCTTGGCAACTTGTTGATGCTCCGGGAACACTTGCCCACCTTGTGTCTCTGGCCACCCCATTGCCTCTTCCTGACTTTTGTGGTGCTGGGGACCCCTCCCCCTCTGCAATGCTGTCCTTGCTCTGCATGTCACCTTTCCAGGTCAGTGACTTCATCTTCCACCTCCTAGTCTTCCACTTCCACACCTTGGTTCTCCTCCTGACTTGTTAACTTAACAACATCACGTGTTGGCAATTGTGTCTCATCATTATCCATCTCTTACGACAGTAATTGCATTTTCCCACCATCGCCTTCCTGTAACCGTGGCTGCTCAAATATTTGGGCATTGCTACCTGCGATCTCCTTATTTCCCGCTTGAAATGGACAGGCAAGAGGTCAGAATCTATAAAAAGAAATGTGAACAGCTCTTCGGAGTGTCCAAGTGTGGTTTCATGCTGCTGCAATGCAGGTAGGTGCAAGCTTCACTAGATGACAATAGAGTGGAAGCAGGTCTGCACCTAAACAGAGCTAACCTGCAGTGCAACAGTGAGGCTACCACAAGTGGCAGCAGAATAGTCAAAACAAGCAGGGTCAAATCCTAGACTGTAGCGCAGTACAAAAGGAATAAGCAAACTCGCGGTCAGAGACAGGGGGTCCTTAACAGTCAGGAGCGGATAAGCCAAAAGACAAATGACAGAAACAGGTCAGGATACACACCATGTCAAAACCAGAGAGTCTGCACACTAAAGGGAAACACTGAGTCAAGATGGGAACAGGGGAAAACAGAGACAACGGGTTCAGACAGCAAGTGCAGCAGGACAAATCGGAGCACTCAGAGTCAGCTTACAGCAGCACTAGGCAGAAACTATAACTGACATGATCTGCAGGACACAGCGGGGCTAAATAGCAAACCTGAGGCCAGACTGAGGCTGAGAAAAGTTAACCCCTGACATGATCAGACCAGGAAAAGGGAAGACTGGACTCAAAACCCGGTCTGGATCATGAGATGTGGGATCATTTGTCTCTGGGCACTCGGCATGGTGGGAGAAAGGAGGATCAGTCTGAGGATTACATGGTACAAAATCACGGCTACTGAGGCTGGACCGTATGGAAGACAGGGTGGCGCTGGCAAACTGACTGGAAGCATTATATGCTAATCATCCAACAACCTTTCCACACTGGTCTGGTTTCAAGACTGGTGTTCCACGCCCCTTACAAAGTTGGACAGGAATCTAGGTTGACATGAAGCGTTTGTTGTGCTCCCACAGCAGGTACTGTTTCACCTTGCCTATGGCCTTGGCCTCTGCGTTCACATCTGCATCACTTACACTTTCCCATCCCTTACCACGCGCCTTGCCCATTTTAAATTATGTATGATATCCCTGTTGGGAAAACATTGCAGGATTAGGATCGCAGGAAAATTTGCCCACCTCAGTTGGACTTGTTACAATTTAGTACAATCAAGTCTGGTTTTTATGGTTTTGATGCAAAACTGGAGCAGTATAAATGGTGTATAATATTTTCCTGCTGAAAAATCTTTGCAGCATTACTATCACAGGGAATTTGCCCACCTCAGATGGACTTGTTACACTGCAGTAGCAATATAGCAATGCTATTCTTTATCAATCAAGTCTGGCTGTATGCTTTTAATTCACAACTGGAGTAGTATAAATGGCGTATAATATTTCCCTGCTAAAAGAACTTTGCAAGATTATAATCACAGGAAAATTTGAACACATCAGATCGACTTATTTCACTGCTTGTGCTATATAGCAATCCAATTGCAACAAACCAAGTCTGTCTGTATGATGGGCCCCATATATGATGCTCCAGTGTATGATGGGCCCCATATATTGCTCCAAACATGATTAAAAAAATGAAATACTCACCTCTCCTAGCTGGTTGCTGCAACCATAGCGCGTTGGTGTCCATGACGGTGTGTGGTTCACGGCGTGTGGTTCCCCCATACTCATATGAACTCTAGCGTGAGAAAATATTCGTAAAAATTCCCACGCTAGAGTTCATATGAGGTTATGCCAGCAGGGGGCACAGCACCGCAAGTCTATGTTGCTACGTTCCCCTGCTTTCAATTAATTCCCCAGATTTTACAGCCAGGGGCGACAGCTGCATTAGCAGGCTCCTGGTTGTAAAATTAAGATGGATTTACAACGTGGGACATGACTGAGCGCCGGAAAGGTATGGGATATTGTTGCTTTTTTCTTTTTTTTCTTTTACAGAACGAGGGTCTTCAGGTGGATTAAGTGTACAATAAAGATTTTGCAACCCCATGTGTGTATTTATTTCAATAAATACTTTATTCTTAATGTGTGTGTATTATTAACCCTTTAATATTATTGGATTAATAATGGATAGGTGTCTTATTGACATCTCTCCATTATTAACTAGGTTTAATGTCACCTTACATTAGCAAGGTGACATTAACCCTTTATTACCCCATATCCCACCGCTACAGGGGAGTGGAAAGAGAGAGGCTAAGTGCCAGAATAGGCGCATCTTACAGATGCGCCTTTTCTGGGGTGGCTGGGGGCAGATGTTTTTAGCCAGGGGGGCCAATAACCATGGTCCCTCCCTAGCCTATTAATATCTGCCCTCAGTCACTGGCTTTCCCACTCTGGCTGAGAAAATTTAGCGTGGGCTCCCGCGCGTTTTTTCCGTGATTTAAGCCTTTATTTTAACAGCTAGAGCCCCCAAATTTTGCACACACACTCTACTAACATTATTAGTGAGGAATATGCAAAAAAAATGGATATGAAATGGTTTACAGTATGTAAACCATGTCTCATATCCTGATATCCTGTCGGGTTTGATAAGGAGATAGCAAAAGCTGGAAAGTGAATTACCAGCTTTTATGCTATCTAGCGCTGTATGAAATATATATATACATATATACATCTATATATATAATTGCTAAGGGTTTTTCCGTCTGTCTGTCTGTCTTTCTGTCTGTCTGTCTGTCTGTCCTGGAAATCCCGCGTCTCTGATTGGTCGAGGCCGCCAGGCCTCGACCAATCAGCGACGGGCACAGTATCGACGTAGATGTCATAATGGTTGCCATGGCGACGATGATGTCATAATGGTTGCCTCGACCAATCAGCGACGGGCACAGTCTGCCGCGAATTCTGGAATCATCATTGTCCATATACTACGGGGACATGCATATTCTGCCTCTTTTGCTGTGCCCGCATTGCCTGGAATGATGATGGACCCACATGGCTTAAGTATATTCTGTATCCCCTTTTCTTAATAGGCCCAGTACTATTTATTAGGGTTAGCTAGCCATAGATGGGAGGGCTGATATTGTATGTGTGATTTGGGTAATTTAGACAGGTAATTCAGGGTGGGTTTTTACTGTGTGATACTGTTATATTATTGTATACTGTAGTGAGATTACTGTATTAGAGTTGTACATCCGTATATTGTGCATATCTATATATATAATTGTCTAAAGGGTTTTTCTGTCTGTCTGTCTGTCTGTCTGTCCTGGAAATCCCGCGTCTCTGATTGGTCGAGGCCTCCAGGCCTGGACCAATCAGCGACGGGCACAGCATGGCGATGATGATGTCATAAAGGTTGCATCGACCAATCAGCGACGGGCACAGTCTGCCGCGAATTCGCCTCGACCAATCAGCGATGGGCACAGTATCGACGTAGATGTCATAATGGTTGCCATGGCGACGATGATGTCATAAAGGTTGCCTCGACCAATCAGCGACGGGCACAGTCTGCCACGAATTATGGAATCATCATTGTCCATATACTACGGGGACATGCATATTCTAGAATACCCAATGCATTAGAATCGGGCCACAGTCTAGTATATATATATAAGATATAAGATTCTAAGTGCTGTAAAATAATGAAAAAAACCAAACCTCTCAAAATCAAAATACCAAATACAAGATACCAAATATCTTCTTTTTTCTCCTTTTACGTTTGCTATTTACCGTACATATGGCGTGATTTAAACTTTTATATTTATTTTTATTTAATATTTATTTTTTATTTTGTTTTTACATTTTTATTAGTTCCCTTGACTTTAACCAGTGATATCTTGATTGCCTACTTTGCATTATTGTAGCGTTGCAGAGTATTGTAATTTTAACAATCTCTTATTATACATAGATTGGATTTCGTAGAAGATTTCACATGGAAGACATGGAGGCCTTCAGAAGGTACCTGTGTTATATGCTTTTGTCACACTTGACAGCAGCAGTTTAAGTGGTTACTATTTTATGAGTTTTCTAAATGAGTCTTTACTAACAGAATGTGGAATTTGCTGCGTCCTATGGCTGTGTGCACACGATGCGGATTTGCTGCGGATCCGCAGCGGATTTTTCCTTGCAGAAACGCTGCAGATCCGCACTGTGATGTACAGTATAATGTTATACAATGGGAAAAAAAAATAGCTGTGCAGATGGTGCAGAAAAATCAGTGCGGAATTGCTGCGGATTTCAAAGAAGTGCATGTCACTTCTTTTGTGCGGATCTGCAGCGTTTCTGCACCCCTCCATGTTAAAATTCCGCAGTGGTAAAAACCGCAGAAAATCCGCACAAAATCCGCATCAATTCCGCATAAAAACCGCACAAAATCCGCAGCAAGGCTGCGGATTCTGCCATGAGATGCGGATTTTGTGCAGAAAATTCTGCACCTCTTTTCTTACGTGTGCACATATCCTATGAAGTTTATATCTCCATATACTGAAGACCCAACAATCAGCCTTCAATAGATATAAAATGACAGCCGAATGGCTAGGAATGATCTTACTAGACTACTTTACCTGATGGCCCCTTCATTGCCGTAATACGCCTCTTTGTCGCTTAGAGAACATGTTGTATTTGCCTTAGTGTTTTGTGGATCACCAATACACAGTTTGCAGAGATTGGAATCAATGGGGGATCCCGGAGCGCAGCTCTGACTGAAGTAGGATCCTATTGGGGACAGAGACATATCAGCATGGTCATTTATTTTCTCAGCAGGGTTATCCATATCAACTGACCATAACTTTACAGACTGTCCATAAAAATAAGGAATTTTAGGCTACAAATCAGAATAAATTATGATGAGTCCATGATTTTCATCACAGTTGAAAAACCTTGTACTTCCAATAATGTTTGAGCAGGAATATAATCAGCGTTAGGAGGGCCTAAGAGTAGGTTTTCTGTTTATTTGCTGCAAATCTGCAGTGAATTCACAGTAATAATCCTCCAGTGTTACAGTTTTTGCAGTAGATTTTGTAGCAAATGTAGTATGGTAGTTGATTTCACTCTTTGCATCACACCCAGCCCCCAAGTACCAATTATTGAAAATTATTACACACTTCTTGTTGTCTAAATTGCTCTTAAAATAATCAGTTTTACTTTTTACTTGTTTTGTGACACGTCATAATGCCATGTATCATAGATTTTTCAGAATTCTTGATCGGTAGAGGTCTAAGATCCATCTATGGATCCATTGTGTAGACTTATCAGGCAAGTACTGTTTTTTGTAATAAATCACACTTCCTTTTAACCCCTTTCCCGGTTTGTGACATACATGTATATTACACATTCGGTGCAAATGTATGGATTGGGCTCAAGAGCGGAGTCGGCTGCACACACAGAAGATAACAGATACCAGCTGAGTTATACTATCTGCGCTTGCTACTTTGAACCCCTTAAATGCTTCTATCAATTTTTACCAGTGGCATTGTTGTGCGGTTTTGGGCACCCAACGTACGCGATAAAGGGGGATGATGGATTGCTATGACATCCTGGGGCTGGTTGAAGGACCTTCTGGCTGCTAGCCATAGATTTGGATTCACAGCAGACTTTCATTTTACCTACAGCGCCTCAAAAAATTATTTATACCCCATGACTTTTTTCCACCTTTTTTCATGTTAGACCCACAAACGTTAATGGATTTTATTGAGATTTTATGTGATATGACCACACTAAGTGGCAAGTATTTCTACAGTGTCAAGGAAAAGTACATGGTTTTCTAATTATTTAAAAAATATAAATCTGAAAATTGTGCCATACTTTTATATTCAGCCCCCCTTAGTCAATACTTTTTATGACCACCTTTTCATTTGGGGGATGTCTCTGCTAGCTTTGCAAATCTAGAGGCTGAAATGTTTGCCTATTCTTCTTTGCACACTTGCTCTATCTCAGTGAGATTGGATGGAGGTGTCTGTGATCAGCAATTTTCAAGCTTTGTGCAGATTCTCAATGAGATTTAGGTCTGGACTGTGACTGGGCCAGTCACACACATGAATATGCTTTGATCTAAGCCACTCTATTGTAGCTTTGGCAGTATGTTTAGGATTGTTGTCCTGCTGAGAGATGAACCTGCGTCCCAGGCTTAAGTCTTTTGCAACCTCAAACAGGTTTCCCTCTAGGATTACCCTGTGTTTAGCGCCATCCATGTTTCCATCAACTTTGACCAGCCTCCTTGTCCCTGCTTAAGAAAAGCATCTTCATAGCATCATGCTGCTGCCAACATATTTGACGATGGGGATGGTATTTTCAGAGTGATGTTCTGTTTTAGTTTTCTGCCACACATAGTGTCTTGCATCTAGCCCTAAAAATTCTACTTTGGTCTCACCTGACCAGAGCATCTTCTGCCACATGCCATGTAGGGGACCCAACTGGCTTAATGTACAGTATGTACAGCTGATACAGATGTACAGTATATACAGCTGATACAGATGTACACTATATACAGCTGATACAGATGTACACTATATACGGTATATACAGCTGATACTCACCAATATCACAATTTTTGGTCTTCTTATAAATTAAGGAGTGAGGAATTTTCCATCCCACCATGTCATTAACACCGGTGTGACAGGACTTTTTGCCTTGAAGATTGTTCCATGTGAGATCTTTATCAGTTTTCTTCACTAAGACTACAATTCTGTTTGCACCAAATTCTGCATAAAAAAAGATTCACAGTAAATACAGGACACCTCTAAAATACCTCAGTAATGAGCTGGATATTTCATTTGGAGGGAAAACAGAGGCAAATCAGTGATACAATTCATATGTTTTACATGTAAAATTTTGAGTGGCTTTTCCTCTATGTAATATGAAGGGTAAAATCTGTAATTAATTTGGCACAAAGAATAGACAGATTTAGTTAGAGATCCCCCATACACACAACTACCTCACAGAGACCTGTAGGTAATGTTCACATACCTCCCAACCGTCCCGATTTCAGCGTGACAGTCCCGCTTTGGCACCGGGGTCCCGCTGTCCCGCTTCGGGCATTTAAAATCCCGAATTTGCGGCCGCCGGTGAAGCCCCGCCCACTTCCGGGACGTAGAGAGAGCCCGATTAGTACCCGCTGTTCGTTCCGTTCCCTGGGACTGCGTGTAGCCACGCCCCCTTGAGTTGCCTCACCGCCCGCCTCCGGCTTCCTCCTCAACTATAGACGTGGGCGGACTCTGAGGACAGAGCGGCAGCACCCGGACTGGTTTCTGGCACGGGGGCAGAGTTGTGAGACACTCCGTGTCTGTGTGACCGCGGGAGCAGCGAGCGGATCTCCAGACTGTAAGTGAATGTATGTGTCTCTCCCCCTCTCCATGCAGCGCTGCCCTGCTGCGGTTACAGCAGAGACTCTGACAGCATAGGAGGACTGACAAACTAAACTTTGTCTCCCCATGGTGCGCGCACCCCGCTCCCACTCTCCCCCTGGTACCCATCCATCGGATTCTCCACCAACCTGGTGCAGCACCCCTTACATTCTATGGGGGCTGCCACCTGCCTGCGTTACATTCTATGGGGGCTGCCACCTGCCTGCGTTACATTCTATGGGGGCTGCCACCTGCCTGCGTTACATTCTATGGGGGCTGCCACCTGCCTGCGTTACATTCTATGGGGGCTGTGCAGCATTATATTCTATGGGGCTGTGCTGTATTACATTCTATGGGGACTGAGCTGTAATGCTGGATACAGCAGTCAGCGGCGCAGCTGGATGACACCATTCAGCGCCGTGGGAGTGGAAGCTGCCGGCTGCTGCGAGGGAGCGCGGTGAAAGGTGTTTGTGTGTACTGATGGAGAAGGCAATGATGGGGGTGGGGTAACCATGTGTGGCCATTATACTGCACCCAGCATTGTGTGGGGCCATTATACTGTACCCAGCATTGTGTGGCCATTATACTATACCCAGCATCGTGTGGGGCCATTATACTGTATGGACCATCACGTGGGGCAAGTATACTGTACGCAGCATCATGTGGGGCCATTATACAGTATGGAGCATAATGTGGCCAATGGCCATTGTACAGTATGGAGCGTCGTGTGTGGCCATATTTTTTTGTTCATAATTATTGTTAACGAAACATTGTGATCAGAAGTGCTAAATGGGTGTGGTTGGGGCGTGGCTAGTTGTGAAATGGGTGTGGCCTAAAATTTGCCGCAGCGCGCTACGCGCGCCGCTGACTTTGTCCCTCTTTCCCTTCCCCTAAACTTGGGAGGTATGTGTTCAGGGCACGCTGATAAATTTCGAAGTGATGTTCTGATGTAAAGTATAAGGTTTTATGTCAGTGATATCAGCAGATCTATAACTACAGTATTCACTAGAGTCTGTACTGTACCTATATTATGTATACTGCATGTTACCTGTATATTCTGCCCCAGGTATCTGGCACGGGATCAAGTCATCTGCCGAAAAAAGAAAAAAGTCAGATGTAATTTTTAGACATAACTTTTTAAAACAGTATGTACTGTGTACCTTAATGGGAACTTGCCAGATTGCATATCGCTATTAAATTGCAGATATAGCGTTAATCTGCAGGTTAACAGCTATATTAAAGTGTTCTGCCTCAGTACTGAAAGTACATCACCCGGGAGAAGGGAGAAAATTAACTTTTTTTCTTCTGGGAGCTGCTGGCTTTCAGTCATGCAGACGTGCCCGAAGTAATTGTGGAGAATATGCATCTAAGTTGTCTTGTCCAAGATGCAGATCCTCAGTGGCTTCTCCCTGCTCATCTCCTCTCTTCCCTAGACTCACAAGTCTTTCCCTATACACACCATAGGGAATAATGCATCTTGCATGACTAGTCAGAGGCAGGTTTCTGGTGGCCTCTTCTTGCCCCACTCTCGTAGACTGAAAGGTGAATTTTCCATACACACATAGATATGAACATATAATTGTTCTCTTTTAGACTTTCACTGTTTTCTCGCCATCTTCTAAGTTCCATTTATTTTTTCCATTGCTGCTGCCTGTTGCCCATGTGCAGATAGCGATGGCTAGTGATGCCTTCGTTGACCTTCAGTGGCATGTAAAAATGTGGGTACCCCTGGTCAAAATTACTGTAATTGTGAACAGTTAAGCAAGTTGAAGATGAAATTATCTCTAAATGGCATTAAGTTAAAGATGACACATTTCCTTGTATTTTAAGCAAAATATATACTGTAGTTTGCGGTTTATAAGACACACCCCAAATTTTGAGGAGGAAAACAGGAAAAAAATGTTTTTTAAAATAAAATGATGCGTGTTATATTCCGTTTTTGTGGTAACTTACCTGGGGGCAGTGATGTTGGAGCGGTGTTTCAGTTGGCAGGGTCGCTCTGCTGGTGAGGCAGGAGATGCTGCGGGTGACAGGCTAGTAGGATGGGTTGTTCGGCGACAGCAGGAGTTTGACCATGGATGCGGGCCCCAGGCTGGTGCAATGAGGTGTTTAGGGGTGCGGGGGCTCCACCGAAACTTTGTGACAGCCCAGAGCCCCACACCTTCCATACCATCTAATGAGGTGGACTCCAGGAAAATGGCCGCTGGAGGTTGCACATGCACAATTAAGATCTCGGGACTCGAGACATTTTCTTGGAGTCCACTGCATAGAAGAGAATGGAAAGTGAGAGGCTCCGGGCTGTTACAAAATGTTGGTGGAGCCCTCGCACTGCCAAACACCTTGTTGTACCAGCTTCAGATCTGAAGCCATTGCCCGACTCCTGTCTTCGGTAGCAGCAACTCTAGTACCACGCTCCACCACAGCCGGTAAGCTCCATTGCAGTTAGAATTAGGATTATAAGACACACCTCTCTTTCCCCCAAAATTTAGGGGGTAAAAAGTGTGTCTTATAAACTGAAAAATATGGTGTATACATTTTCATCTTTTATATTTTGAAAATTATGAACAGGAAAATGGTCCGATGCAAAAGTTTGGACACCCTTGGAGATTTGTGTGCTAAGATAACTTTGACCAAGGTTTCAGACCTTAATTAGCCTGTTAGAGTTATGGCTTGTTCACTATTGTAAGGAGATAGACCAGACCGTGGGTACCTGCATGCCGGGTCCAGAACTGAAAGGGCTTCATCATCTGTTTCCAGGGGGAAGCTTTAGAGAGATGGACCTTCCCTGCAGCCAGGGGGAAGCCTTAGTGAGACAGAGCTTCCTGCTGTCCCAGGGGGAGTGGAGAACCTGAAAAGGGCGCCCAGCATCGGGAGGATAAGAGAAGGAAGTGCGCGAAGCAGAGTAGTCTGGCACCGGCGGAGTGCAGTGCGGAGGGCAGTGCAGAAAGCAGCACTCAGAGTGGTGAGCGGCGTGCCCTGCCTACCCCACTAGAGGGTACCGGTGTGGCAACGGGCCATATAGAAGGAGCCCCAGTCGCCAACAGAGAGAGCCGTGCAGAGCAGAGTCTTGCAGAACCAAGCCGTGCAGAGCCAAGCCGGGTGCTGTTCCCAGTGTGATAGTGAGTACCGCACACGCTCCCCCCAAGGGTGACTGCATACTTGACAGACCCCTGCATTTAGGTCCACAGGGCAGGGATTGCACTGAGTGTGCGATGCAGAGAGAGATGGATGGCTAGGCCAGAGCCCCTCTACCAAGGTCTTGTGTACACCACGGAGCGAGACTTTGTTCTGGCGGTTCCCCCCAGTGGACTCAGACCCATGCTAGCCACCTTTAAGCACGGGGGTACTACCCGCTACACAGAGACTACATTGAGACGTCACGCGCCTGCGTTTCAGCAGTGGGAATCTTAGAAGAGGAAGTAGTCCGGAAGATGTAAAGGGCACAGATTGTTCATCATGTGGCAGGTCATTGCTTGGGCTGAAACTCTAAGGTCCGGGGCTAAACGGACGAGTGAATTCTCAAATGTAGTGAGTCTACACCAGGATGATGCTGCGGTACCTCCTAAGGTGCTATTACCCTGTAATGTACGTGAGGACACAGAGTGGAGTACAGGATGTGAACTGTATGGACTTTGATGCTATAATGATTTCTGACAAGGATGTGCTGTGAAGTAAGTCAAGTAAAGTTGCCCATTTTGAATTGCAATTGGACTGTGTGTCTGTTTGTTCAGAAGCAACTGAAAGTAACCCTGAAGAGCAGAGTGGAATCCAGAAGGAGCAGAAAATGGGAACACAGGTAAGCTCAAAGTGAGATGTGATTTTTATGTAGAGGGAGACCAGGGTCTACCAGACCCGTTATCCCCGGCCACGACTGTGCCCCTGGTCGGCCCCTACACTATCAGAGCTGACTTCATTTTCAGCAATTTGACTCAGGTGCCAAATGTACAACACAACTGGTACCTGTGCTGTGTAGAGTGGAGTCAGCTCATTATCCCATTCCATAGCAAAGGCAATCCAGAAGCAATTCAAAGGACAGCAGTTAATCCAGCATTTTGATAAACAAGGCTTTTATTTGAATCGATGTAAGAATATGGAAATTCTGGCCACGTTCCCCCTAGAAGACGTGTATCGTTTCAATGTATTTTTAATATGCAATTTGTTTAGTAATGTGTGTTATTAGTGACAGTTACTGTTAATGGTTGAGATTAGCCCACAGTGGGAAGGGCTAAAGTGAAGGGACAAGGGGAGTTTTCTGTCAGGAAGACAGATAGGTCTTGCAGCTAGAGCTGACCTCTGGTCGGATTAGTCAGCAGAACAACATGAAGTGGGTGCCCCTAAAGTGAGCGGAGACCGAGGCAACGGATAGCGTGATCCCGAGTGAATATAAGGAAAAGTGTTAGAAGGAGCGAGTGATTTTCTGGAGATGATGGTCTGGGGCAGGAAGCCTAGAGGGACGATGTAGCACTGAAAAGTAAAGTGGAACGAAGAGAGAGTGCCCCGTGAGGTAGTTCCAAGATTTTGCCAAGCAAAGAAGCTAAGAAAGGCCAGTAGCTCCTCTAAAGGGAAAAAGACACGGGTTGAAGAATAGGACTCTCATCTACTGCTTAGTGGTGCAGTCGTTGGAGGCTATGAGGGAAGATATGTTTCACTGAGAATAGTAATAATAGCTTCAGTGATTTGAAACCCAGATATTTGCTCCAGCACACTGTATTGAGAAGGGTTAATAGGCCATTTTAAAGGCTGGTTTTTGTGGACAACCATAGAGTGGGTGGGAGGTTGTCCACCTTATCTCCACCCCAGGGTGTGGTCTGCGGTTTAAATGGTTGGCCTTCTGAGGCATTCAGTGTTTGGTAGGCCTGGAGAGGGGAACTCCAGTGCTATGTATCCTGACAGGGAAGCTGAGCCAGTGCATGTTGATTTTTCCTGAACGGGTGGATCCCCGTAACCACAAGGACTGTGTTGTATGTTATGCTTTGTTTTCCCTTAGGCCAGAAAGGCCTTGTTTATTTTTGCTAACTCTGCACTGGCTTATGCAACACTCCCAATAAACCATTGAGAGACAGTGTTCTTTTGTCTACCTCCGTGTGCAGCCGAGTGGGCCAATCTACCACAATATGTATAAGGATTCAATATCACACACAATCCATGAATATTCTTATTCCCAAACGATGTCCTGTATAGAAGCAATACATGCTTATTGTCACCAAGGTGACCTGGACATTTTTTAATAATCAGCTGTAATAGGGAATTAACCCACTCACAAAGGTGTTCATTTAATGACCCTATAACCGAGACAATGGGTCTCAATGGAGGAGGGAACCTATCTTTGTGGACGTTGGGCAGTGAATGTAAAATTGGTATAAAGGATTTTCCACTAAAATAAAGTCATATTCTATTTTAGAGAGAACGTCTGATGAGAGCCCCTCTATAAGTAAACCAATCAAATCTATTTTTAATTGTGTGTTGAATTTAACTTAATTTCAAGTACGTGGTATTGTTCCTCAATTTATCTGAATTCAATTGTAAATAATGTTCATTATTCAGAAGGACAACTGAACCACCTTTGCTGGTTTGTCTTATTATCAAATACCTCTTATCACTGATATAGCTTCCCTATCTTTTTTCTGTAAATTAGAATAACTTGATTTATCATTGGTGACATACAATTCCTTCAAATCAATTTGGATAAGTTCTTGAAATTTATCTAAGATAAGAACCCGGGAATGAATGGGATAAAACTAATGTGGGATACAAGTGATAAAGTTGGTGGCAGAATTCACCTCGAATTCATGACAATCAGATTGAATTGAAAGGTATTGCAGACTTTTGTAAACAACCTGTTCATCGAAATACAAGACTGAGTCGGGATTCCGGTCCTGGGGGAGGCAAACTGAATCCCCTGACTCAATCTTGTATTTTGATGAACATCAAGATCTCTGGAGTTGGACTTGTAACCTTGAGACTGTTGATATTTTTTAACAATTTTGGTTCTTAAGTACTCAGTCCGGTCCCTTCTCTTTCTGTTGTCCATGCTTAGTGTGACACACACAGACTTGCAATGCAAAGATTTAGTCAACTTCTTCCCTTTTCATCTGGTTTCAGGTGTGATGTTGATTTTCCTCACACCTATTACTTGCAAAAGTTGAGTTTGAATGAGCATCATATGCTTTAAACAAAGTTGTTTACCCACCAATTTTGGAAATGTGCCAACTATTTTGTCTGGCCCATTTTTGCGGATTTGTGTAAAATTGTCTTTGACTTTTTTCTCCTCTATTTTGTGTTTAACCAATGCACAGAAAGGAAATAAATAAAACATGTAATTGCAATAATTTTCTGGAACAAATACTTCATTTTCTGGAACAGTTTCTTTCTTTGGCCATGACTGTATGTGTGGAATATTGTTTAATCCTAAATCTTCCAGGGACCATTTCTTTACCCACATACTTGTACAGTATAGAGATGTTCCACCACATTTTTGTCTCTCGAGAAAGTAATTTTTTATATTTCATAATCTTAATGTTTTTTTTTTTTTTTACCAAATTGATTTTCTCACCGGGGGTGTGTGTGTGTGTGTATGTGTGTGTGTGTGTGTGTGTGTGTGTGTGTGTGTGTGGGGGGGGGTGTTTGCCAGCAGGAGATCTTGTTATCATGTTAGGATCTCATTCTTATCTGAAGTTATACGTTAAGGTACCTTCACACATAACGATTTCGTTAACGATATCGTTGCAACGTCACGCTTTTTTGTGGCGTAGCAACGATCCCGCTAACGATCTCGTTATGTGTGACAGTGACCAACGATCAGGCCCCTGCTGGGAGATCGTTGGTCGTAGGGAATGATCAGGACCTTTTTTTGGTGGCTGATCACCCGCTGTCACCGCTGGATCGGCGTGTGTGACGCCGATCCAGCGATGTGTTCACTTGTAACCAGGGTAAGTATCGGGTTACTAAGCGCAGGGCCGCGCTTAGTAACCCAATATTTACCCTGGTTACCATTGTAAAAGTTAAAAAAAAAAAACCACTACATACTCACATTTCCGATGTCTGTCACGTCCCCTGCCGTCAGCTTCCCGCACTGACTGTCAGTGCCGGCCGTAAAGAAGAGCACAGCGGCGATGTCACCGCTGTGCTCTGCTTTATGGCCGGCGCTGACACAGTCAGTGCGGGAAGCTGATGGCGGGGGACGTGACAGACATCGGAATGTGAGTATGTAGTGTTTTTTTTTTTTTTTACTTTTACAATGGTAACCAGGGTAAATATCGGGTTACTAAGCGCAGCCCTGCACTTAGTAACCCGATGTTTACCCTGGTTACCCGGGTGCTGCAGGGGACTTCGGCATCGTTGAAGACAGTTTCAACGATGCCGAAGTTGTTCCCCTGATCGTTGGTCGCTGGAGAGAGCTGTCTGTGTGACAACTCCCCAGCGACCACACAACGACTTACCAACGATCACGGCCAGGTCGTATCGCTGGTCGTGATCGTTGGTAAGTCGTTTAGTGTAACGGTACCTTAAGGAGTATCACTCTGAAAAGTGTCAACCGTAACAGATCTCTGGGGGGATGTTTTTCCTCTGTCATTGATGTTGCCATCACATTTTCCTAATGGATTCAAATAAAAGCATTTTTTAACAAAGTGCTGGTTTACCTTCTGTCCTTTGAATTGCTTCTGGATTGCCTTTTCTGTGGAGCCTAGATCTGTGCACTTAAGTGGAGGGGTGAACTGGTTGTGTTATTTTTATAGTGGACATTAGCCCACTCCACACATGCAGTGCACAGAGGGCCGATAAGGCTATGGAAAGCAGTTGACCTGAGAACTTGCCCAAGCTCACTGGGTGCTGGTGCCAGCCCTTTATCCTTTGTTACCCATTGTTCAGAATGTTAGTAAAACTAAAATGTATGTGAGGAGTTAAATTGAAAATGTTTTGGGTCTAATTGAAGTTACCCTTATTGCGGTACTCTTCAAATGCTATGACCAGTCCACATTTCAGTGCTGTGTATGCGTGTTCTACGCCGAGAGCTACTTCATCAGCTTCATGTTTCTGCAAATTATAAAAGAAAGTCATGTTACTGATATACTCTGTCCTCACCTCCTCTGTTCGCCATCTCTGAGCCATCATACATGGTGCTTATTGCTGCTAGTAAAGATCAATTACCAGAATCTTTTCAACGCACTCTAGAGCAGACGTCGGCTCTGTGCATTTAATGGCTCCACCACTAACTGAGGACCAGTCATCACATTTTTTCTTCTCATTCTGGCTCTGTGTACACCAGCGAATTTCAGTGTTGGATGGAGGACGAGCTCCTAATGGGAAAAAAAATAATTGCTACTATAAGTAAATTTAAACAAATGAATTAGAGAGATTATTGAGGTCATGCAATATCAGAATAACTCCACATATGTTTCCTACCGTCAAGTGTTTTCATGCCATTAAACAAGTCTGGTCCCAAAAAGAGGAAAGTGTCCATTGCTGATGGAAGAGCTATCAGAGCGCTGGTGGTGTCTTCAAATAGCAAATCCTTCCCGTGATTGGAGCTGAATAGTTTGCACTCTTTGTTCTGTGATTTTGAAAAAAAAATAACATAAACCACAAGTTACTACAAACTACAAAAGCTTCATTAGAAAGGTGACTGACACAATCCTCCCCTTGTGTTGTTCATTGATGAAGGTCCTTGCACTTAATTTTTTTTTCTAATTGTAAGTGCCAAATGAGTATCGTGCAGGGCCGGACTTGCCATCTGGCAATTCTGGCAAATGCCAGAAGGGCCTGTCTGGTTGTGGGCTGTCTTGTCGGCTACATTGTTTGCAGAATATGTGTTCTCAAGACACCCATACGGTTAAGAGTTGTGATGGAGCACAAAGTCACTGACTCCGTCACTTACCCTAGCAGGCCACATGTATCATTAGAAATATTGGCCTTGTAGTAAATTTTGCTTTCCACCATCCAAGGTAATATTAGTAATATATGCCCATCTGGTGCTCGGGGCGGGAACAACATGAGCCTGTGTGATTTCAAATGCCAGGGCTGAATTTCAGTCCCAGTCCGTACCTGGTATTGTGTCTGATGGCAATCTATATTCCATGTATGTAAATAGTTTCCCAAAACCCATTTACTGGCATCGTAAATTTTTAGCACAGAATTTTGAAACAATTACTGGAAAAAATTACCTTCAGTTTATTTCCAGTAAATTCCTACTTATTAAGCTGAGTATTACCTAAATGAATTGTATTTCTGTACCTAACGTTACAATTTGATATAAGAATTCTTCAGAGAAGTGTATCTGTAAATGCATCACTTGCCTTCCTACACTCGCCTTGTATGACTATATTAATAATTTCAGATGATGCTTATAAATTTACCTGAGCTCCAATAAGATACTCAGTGATATCCTTCATCTTGTCTCCAGTGCTTCTGGTCACCACAGCATGTCTGGGGATTCTTCCAAAGTTACAGATTTTGTATTGGCTTAGTGGTCTTCTAGTATTGTCTGGACACAACAGCTCAAAATTGTCCAAGTATTGCCCTGAAGAACAATACATGGAATTTATATGGGGGCATATACTGTATATATTTACAATAACTTTTCCATTTTTTTCACGCTACTCTCACCAATTTAAATTGGGATTTTATGCGATATACCAACACTAAGTAGCAAGTATTTGTGAAGTGTAAAGGAAATAATGCATGGTTTTGTAAATATTTTAAAAATAGAAATCTGAAAATTGTGTCAAGTCTAAAATGTGTATTCAGCCCCCTGTAATCTGATGGTCTTAAATAAAATTCTGAGTGACCAATTGCCTGTAGAAGTCACTTAATTAGTTAATTGAGTCCACTTATGTGCAACTTATTTTCAGTATAACTACAGCTGTTCTGTGAATTCCTCAGAGGTTTGTATGAGAACATAAGAGAGTAAACAGCATCATGAAAACCAAGGATAACACTAGACAGGTCAGGGATAAAGTTGTGGAGAAGAATAAAGATAAATATCCCAATCTCTGAACATCTCACGGAGCACTGTTCAATCCATCATACAAAAATGGAAGGAGTATGGCACAACTTAGTAAGACATGGCCGTCCGCCTAAACTGGCATCCCAAGCTAGGGGAACACTAATTAGGGAAGCAACCAATAGTCCCATGGTCATTCTGGAATAGCTGCAGAGATCCATAGGTCAGGTGGAAGACTCTGTCCACATGACCACTATTAGTTGTATACTCCACAAAACTTGCCTTTATGAAATAGTAGCAAAAAATAGTTATTTTTGAAAGCAAGTCATAAGATGTCCAGTGTAGTTTGCAAAAAGCCAACTAGTGAACACAGTTAGCATGTGGAAGTAGGTGCTCTGGTCAGATGAGACCAAACTAGAGTTTTTTGGGCTAAATGCAAAATGCTATGTGTGGAGTAAAACTAACACTACACATCACACTGAAAACACAATCCCAACCATCAAACATAGTGGTGACAACATCATGCTGTAGAGATGCTTTTGTTCAGCAGGGACAGGGAAGGTGATCAGAGTTGATGGGAAAATGGATGGTGCTAAAAACAGGGCAATGGTAGATGAAAACCTGTTAGAGGCTGCAAAAAAACATGAGACTGGGCATAGGTTCACCTTGTAGCAAGACAACAACCCTAAACATTCTGCCAGAGCTACATTGGAGTGGTTTAGATCAAACATATTCATGTGTTTGAATGTCCCAGTCAATGTGCAGATCTAAATCCTATTGAGAATATGTGGGAAGACTTAAAAAATGCTCTTTGCAGATGGTCTCCATTTAATCTCACTGAACTAGAGCTAGTGTCACGATTTCACGGCTCAGTGTGTCTAGGATACAGTTACTGATGACTCAACTGTCAAATCTGGTGAAGGGGCATTCTGAAGCTGTTAGTACTTTAATTGAAAGCTCAGTGTCCAGTCTGGTGCAGGGTCATGCTGAGCTGTCAGTGTTTGACAGTTCGAACATCCAATTTGAGAATGGGAAGTACTGGCTGTCTCCAGGTGTCCACTGTCCCAGGTGATTGCCAGGCTCTTAACTGGGCTGTTAGTCCCAGACCTCTGCCAGACATACATTCATCTTTTGTGTGGTTTGTCTCTTTTCCTTGTGTTCTGTGAACTGATCTTTCATTGCCTGACCTTGAATTTTGTCCTGACAAGCTGTCTGTTTAACTACTTTGTTCTGATCCATTATCTTCCTGGCATTTTTACCTTGGACTGTTACCAGACTACACCTTTGTCTCTTTCTTCTGTTTATGACGTACTCTCCTGGCTTTGACCTCAGACTTTTTTCTGTCCTGACTCACATCTTAAGAAGTAAGAAGTGATTCAGTGTCACAGCTAGTTTGCAAAGAAGAATGGGCAAGAATTTTAGCTTCTAGATTTGCAAAGCAGGTAGAGACATACCACAAAAGACTTGAAGCGAAAGATGGTGCTACAAATTATTGGCTCTGGGGTGCTAAAGGCGAAGTCACATCACAATTATCAGATTTTATATTTTTTAAATATCCTTCATAATATAAGGATTCTATAACAACTTTCTACTCTCCCTAGCCTAGCCTTGGAGAGGAGTAATGGAGACATAAGGGGTCATACCTTTCTAAAGCATTACAAGCCCCACACCCTTAACCAGGGTCAAAATAAGCAGGAGTAAAAATATTAATTGCGATCCACACTATACATCTGCCCTATTAAGATCCTTTCATAATTATTTACTTAAGGTTATTGAAAGTATCAATAATATACATTGATCATACATTTGTTGCCCTTGTTGGGAGGAAACGTGTTCTTGTTTCCTTTGAGTAATCACGCCAATATGGCATAAGGGGTGATTTTTCAGTGTATTCATTAAAAGCTCCAAAATGTTACATGCACTTCTTTAATTGAAATTGTGATTTAATTGAAAGGAATGCTTTGCCCATTCTGACTTGGTTACCTGCTCCTGGACTCTTTTTTTATACGTAAATATATCATACGAAAACACAGACAACCCGCTGGTGGTTTATACCTGTGTGCCATAGAGCAACAATCAGACATTATAAAAGTGAAATGCACTGGAGATGTGCTAGAGGTTTTTTTTAACAGCCTTCAACTTGATCTCGAGCCATGATGACTTGATGAATGAATGATCTGTAAAAAGGTCAATCTTGTGCAAAAGTGGATAGGTCCACCAAAGTCTTCTCTGCAGTTATTTTGATAGTATCAAGCCGTCGGGCTGCTGGTCTTCCTCTTTGCCTTGTTCCTTCTATTCTTCCAACCATGATGTCCTTCTCCAGTGATTGCTCTCTTCATATGATGTGTCCAAAGTAAACAAGTCGTAGCTTGGTGAACCTTGCTAATTTTGATTTATTCTAAAATTGATTGGTTTGTTGTTCTTGCCATCCATGGTATTGATAACATCCTTCTCCAGCACCACATTTCAAAAGCGTTGATTCTTCTTCTGTCTTGTTTGTTCATCATCGAAGTTTCGCATCCGTATGTTACCACAGAATAAAAGTGAAATGCTCTGGAAATGTGCTAGAATACTGTGAGGATATTCTACAAAAAGACATGCAACCCAGGGTTCCCTCATCAGGGAGGCATCCCTGCTGTAATTTTCACTGATGGTAACACAGAGCACATACAAATAAAATTTATTGTTGCACAGAAGAGAGAACAAAAATCTAAAAAAATCTAGATCTTGTAGAACTCCTAAATGGATATTCAAGGGAAGGTATCGGGATTATTTTACAACTGAAACCCATGATTTGGCTGTATGGATCCTAGTATAACAATGAAAATGGTACCTACATGATTACATTACCTGATAATGCCGTGTCTTCCATAAAAGCCACATCTCCTTTATCATCTCTCAAACACCTGACCAAAAAAAAGAGCATGTAGCCATTAGTGATTATTCCATACAGCGTATCTGCTAAAGGGATAATTTACTTATAGATACTGAAAGTGTGTAGTAATTATATTATGTTTAATATATTAACTGAGTGACGACATGCTGGGTATTTTGAACCCTTGCAATGTTCTATTTAATTTGTGAGAGCAGAGAAACCTTTTAAAGTCATGCATGGCTTAAGATGTGGCCTACTTGTTGGGAGGAATCTAAGACCATGTTCAAACATAATATAAATTATGCATTTATTCTGCTCCTTTTTATTGGGAAATTTTCTTCAGATATGCGCACACACAACAATCTTCTCTGATAATTATTTTCTTCATGCATTTCCACCTTTATTTGATGAATTTTTCTTGTATTTCTGAATTATTTGCTTTTTTTCAATACATGAATGCTTTGATTCTGCACTTCAATTTTTACAGATGTTTTTCCAGGCTTCCTGTACAAGCCTTTTTTTAACCCTTTCATGACCAGGGGTATTTTCGTTTTTTTCGTTTTCGTTTTTCGCTCCCCTCCTTCCCAGAGCCAAAACTTTTTTTATTTTTCTGTCAATATGGCCATTTGGGACTTATTTTTTGCAGGACGAGTTGTTGTTTTGAACGACATCATTGGTTTTAGCATGTCATGTACTAGAAAACGGGAAAAAAATTCCAAGTGTGGTGAAATTGCAAAAAAAGTGCAATCCCGCACTTGTTTTTTGTTTGGCTTTTTTACTAGGTTCACTAAATGTTAAATCTGACCTCCCATTTTGATTCTGCAGGTCATTACGAGTTCATAGACACCAAACATGTTTAGGTTATTTTTTATCTAAGTAGTGAAAAAAAAAATCCAAGCTTTGCGTAAAAAAAAAAATTGCGCCATTTTCCGATACCCATAGCATCTCCATTTTTCGTGATCTCTGGTTGGATGAAAGCTTATTTTTTGCGTGCCGAGGTGACATTTTTAATGCTACCATTTTGGTGCAGATACGTTCTTTTGATCGCCCGTTATTGCATTTTAATAAACGTAATTACGTAAACGTAATTCTGGCATTTCAAATTTTTTTCTCTCTACGCCATTTAGCGATCAGGTTAATCCTTTTTTTATTGCTAGATCGGGCGATTCTGAACGCGGCGATACCAAATATGTGTATATTTGATTTTTTTTATTGTTTTATTTTGAATGGGACGAAAGGGGAGTGATGAAGGCTATGTGCAGACGCTGTGGATATGACACTGCAGATCTGCAGCAGTTTTCTATGAGTTTACAGTACCATGTAAACCTATGAAAAACAAAATCCACAGTGCACATGCTGCGGAAAAAAATGTGCGGAAACGCAGCGGTTTATATTCCGCAGCATGTCAATTCTTTGTGCAGATTCTGCAGCGGTTTACACCTGCTCCTCAATAGGAATCTGCAGGTGTAAAACCGCAGGTGGAATCCGCACAAAAACCACAGAAAAACTGTGGTAATTCCGCGGTAAATCGGCAGTGCGGTTTACCTGCGGATTTACCAAGATCAGTGCGGAAAAATCCGCACACCATTTGGCAGCCTTAAGCTTATTTTTTTTTTTTTTCATATTTTTAAAAAAAAATATTTTTTTTTACTTTTGCCATGCTTCAATAGCCTCCATGGGAAGCTAGAAGCTGGCACAACTCGATCGGCTCTGCTACATAGCAGCGAAGCTCAGATCGCTCCTATGTAGCTGAATTCCTGCATTGCTATGAGCGCCGACCACAGGATGGCGCTCATAGCAATTCGGCATCAACAACCTTAGAGGTCTCAAGGAGAGCTCTAGTTGTTATGCCGACGCATCGCTGATCCCCGATCATGTGACGGGGGTCAGCATTGCGCTAATTTCCGGCCCGATGGCCTGAAGCGCTAGTTGAATGCCGCTGTCAGCATTTGACAGAGGCATTTAACTAGTTAATAGCAGCTGGTGAATCGCGATTCCACCTGCCGCTATTGCGGGCACATGTCAGCTGTTCAAAACAGTCCCGGCTTTGATGCTGGCTCACCGCCGAAGCCCGCATCAAAGCAGGGGATCTGACCTTGGACGTACTATCCCGTCTGAGGTCAGAAAGGGGTTAATGGCCTTCAGCTGAATCTCTAGCCATGGCGACTTGATGGATAGAAGCTTAAATGGGTCCACGAGTGTGTTTTCCACTGTTATTTATAGTATAGTATCACGCCATTGGTTTACTGGTGTTCCTCTTCGCTTTGTTCTTTCTTTTCTTCCTACCATGATGTCCTTCTCCAGTGACAGATCTCTTCATATGATGTGTTCAAAGTAGGAAAGTCATAGCTTGGTGATCCTTGCTTTGAGTGACATGTGTGGTTTGATTTGTACCAAAATTGATTTGTTTGTTTTTCTTGCTATCTGTGGTATTGACAACATTCTTCACCAGCACCACATTTCAAAGGTGTCAATTCTTCTACTGTCTTGTTTCTTCATCATCCAGGTTTTGCATCCATAAGTTACCAAATAAAAGACCAGACTATGTTCAAGCTGTGTCTTCATCACCAGTGAAATATTTGTTGATATTGACCTGCTTGTTGATATTGACCTGCTTGAACAAGACCTGCTTGTTAACTTTTGCCTTTGTATTAGTCTTTTTTTAATTATCTTTAGCGTCTCTTTCAATAACCATGGTTGCGGGGGTCTCTTCTGCCTCTTGTTTATTGTGTTACTGGTTTCTTCTCTTTATATGTGTCCATAATTCCTTAGGCTTTCTTTCATACATGTCCTGTGATGTAAATCAGTTGTGCATACCTTTTATAAAAAGGTATGTTGGTCAAATCGAAGTTGGAAACAGCCAGTTGTGTAGTCCATTTGCCCAGCTTGACTCTAATCTTTGATGGAAAAAGTTCATGATTAGTGATGAGCGAGTATACTCGTTGCTCAGGTTTTCCCAAGCACGCTCTGGTCTTATCCGAGTATTTGTGACTGCTCGGAGATTTCGTTTTCCTTGCTGTAGCTGCATGATTTGCGACTGCTAGACAGCTAGATTACATGTGGGGATTCCCTAGCAACCAGGCAACCCCCACTTGTACTCAGGCTGGCTAGCAGCTGTAAATCATGCAGCTGTGTGAACAAAAACTAAATCTCCAAGCAGTTACAAATACTTGGAGGTCACCTGAGCGTGCTCTGGAAAACCCGAGCAACGAGTATACTCGCTCATCACTATTCATGATCAGTTCCACAGTCAGCTCCTGCTTTTATTTTTACGGTAATGATCGACGACCCCCTCTTTGGTGAACGTAGTCGAATTGATTCTTATCGGCTCCATTCATTGATGTCCAAGTGTAGTGTCTCCATTTGTGGTTTTGGAAGAAAGTGTTCATGATGGACAGTTGCTTTGTTGTACAAAGTTTCAGCAAAGGTTCCATGTTTGCCTGGGTCCACATTGGCATTCAAGTCTCCCATGATAATGAATAAGTCTTGTTTTGGCATCTTGTCTGTTTCCTCTTTAATTTGATCATAGAATAGTTTCAGCATCCTCCTCAGCAGTTGTTGTTGCTGAGTAGACTTGTATGACAGTGATGCGGATACAACAAAACTGAACAAATCAACAGCGTCTTTAAATGCTCAGTGGACAATTACTTTCAAAGATATTACAGCCCCACACTTGGACAGTTATACGCAATTAATTTTCTGTACAAAAAAGATGCAGCAAAAAGATGCAATATTTGCACTACATGACAACATGAAAGGTGTCCATACACCTTAAATTGTTGGTTGAAAGCTATCAGTCCTGACTCCCCCATACACATGAATTCTTGGTGAAATGCTGATATGTTCTGCCAAAAGATCAAAAGATTGGATTTTTTTAATTCAAAACACACGATCCTTATCTCCCCAACATTATCTTTCAGGGTAGAGTGAGTTAGAAGGGCTCCATACACATTACACACTAAAATTGTCAGGTTCGGACTACTTTAAACTAATATGCATGGGGGCCTTAATGGGGTTGTCCACTGTTAGACAAACTTTCTTAATAGCTACAGTGCCCATCTTACAGTAAAAAACGATTGACATTATTCTCCCAGAGTAGTGCTGTTCCAATAATGTTGGTGATGAATTTCCCAGCAGTCACTTGACATTAATATGTCAAGTGACCACTGCAGCCCACTAGTGGGCGCTGATTTTGTTGCAGCCTTCACTATTCCATCAAAGCAGATTCCCCCTCAATAGATTTGCTTGACTTTTTCTTAGCTTTTATTCTCAACCAATGATTTGGAAAGTTAAGGTGTGTTTGTTTTTTTCTTAGGGCAAAATGCCTTACTTGGTTCTGTTTCTCTACAATGGAATTAAAAAGTCAAAAGGAAAATTTCAAAAATGAAACAAACATTAAATTGTAACTCACCTAAAGGCGCCTTCATCCCCATAGTACGGCTCTCCAGGACCACGTGTGCACTTATCTTCCTGGCCTGCACACTGCTCACACAGCTTCGCCTCTTGGGCTCCTGGGGCACAGCTCGCTGAGAAGATCTCTGAGGCAACTATGGTGGAAACAGACCAATACACATAGTAGAGCACTATTTATTTCTTTAATATGACCAGTGAAATTTTTTTTTAGGAATAAATGTTATTCGGTAATAAGCTCTTCCTGCTGTGGCCAATTTCTTCTGACTGAGCCATTCGTTTTTTATTTTCTGTCCACACATACATATCAAGGCTTATTTCTTACTTTTGATTGACACCATTTATTTTACCGCATAGTGTACTGGAAAATAAGAAAAAAATGCAAGTGCTGTAAAATTGCAAAAAAACCCGCCATTTTGATATTGTCTTTTGTGAATTGTTTTTACGGTGTACATTGTGTGGTAAAAAGGTGCAAAAAAAACTTTGAAATATAATTCTTCTTATCAGTACAATTATGGTGATACCAAACTTGTCTAGTTTTTTAAAATATTTTAGTGATGAAAAAATTGAGAAATTTGACCCCAAAAATATTTTGGTCGTGTCGCCATTTTCTCAGACTCGTAACGCAGGATTGCTTTTGAAGTACTGATAGATTTCAGCTGGTGTCATGGCTTTCTGTACCTCTCTTCATGTGTTCAATACTTTTTCCCTGTGTCATCTCTCATTATTACCCATAATTTATGGACATCTATAATGATTTCTTAGCCTGAATTGGATGGGTTATAAAAGTTTAAGAAAGCCGAGGCACCAAAACAACAGGTTCTTGATAACAAAAATTGTTGTTGTTTCCTGCTGTGTCTTCCTTTGATGTTTTTAGCTGACATGGAATAGAAGAACAAGTTTATCAAGAACCTCCTGTTTTGGTGCCTCAGCTTTCCTGAACTTTTACATTGCTTTTCGACCTGGTGTTAGGCCCAGACAAGTTCATCACAAGATATCAATGGTGCATATGAATCTGTCTTTGGATTGGATTAGATAGGTTGTTACCAACATATGATGACCTTTTCAGTTTGGGCCAATACATTTCTATGTCCAAAATCAAAAGAAAAAAGGAGAAGAGCGGCATTGCCTGTGTCTTAACGACTTCTCATAGGCTCTAGTCAAGGTGCATTTGTGCAGACTTCGGATGGACAAACCATACAGTGGTGACTTGGTGGTGCACCTCAATGAAAATGTGTCCATAAATATGTAGCAATGAAAAAGAAGAAAATGAGGGCACTCACCAATCTTTCACGTTCTTAGTCCTTTATTGCAACACGATCCAGTTAAAACACATGGCCGGGGAAGAGAGAGAGCCGAAGCCCGTGTGAGCAGGCGAGACAAGAGCTGTTTCGCGCTGTGCTTTGCGCTTCTACAGGTCCTATAGACCTGTAGAAGCGCAAAGCACAGCGCGAAACAGCTCTTCCCCGGCCATGTGTTTTAACTGGATCGTGTTGCAATAAAGGACTAAGAACGTGAAAGATTGGTGACTGCCCTCATTTTCTTCTTTTTCATTGCTACAATACATTTCTATGAATTGAAAATGTTAGATCTGTGAAAAATATCCTTAACGCCTGTCCCACACGTCCAGATAATTCCGGTACCGGAAAAAAATGGTACCGGAATTATCCGTGTCCGTGTGCCCCTGCGTTTATGTGGCACATCAGTGTGGCACACGTGTGCCTCCCGTGTGCCCACTGGGTACCACACGCACCGTGCAGGAGACAGCGCTCCAGTAAGTGCTGTCCCCCCCACATGGTGCTGAAGCTGCGATTCATACGCTGTGACCGCATACAGTAGAAGCTGCGGCCAGGACAGGAAGCAGCGACAGCCAACGAGGGAGCCGGGTGAGTATTTTCAGAACAGAGGGCGGGCGCACAGGGGGTGGGGACATGGAGCTTTATTTTAAACATGAAATACCACTAAAAAAATGGATTATTCATATCTTCTTTACAGCAAACGCTGCTGCACAGAAGATATGAATCACGGCTTCAGCACCATGTGGGGGGGACAGCGCTTACTGGAGCGCTGTCTCCTGCACGGCACACGGAGAATGTCCGTGTGCGGTACGTGTTTTACACGGACCCATTGACTTTAATGGGTCCATGTAATACGTGCGCTCCCACGAACACTGACATGCCTCCATGTTTGGCACACGGAGACACGGTCCGCAAAAAATCAATGACATCTGCACAGATCCATTGATTTTAATGTGTCTACGTGTGTCAGTGGCTCCGGTACGTGAGGAAACTGTCACCTCACGTCCCGGAGCCACTGACGTGTGAAACCGGCCTTAAAGGGATTTTCTATTTTTTTTCTCATTTTCTAAAATGGATACATTTGCAAAGTGCTTGTAAAAATGAGACAATTTACTTCTTATCAAAAATTATTTTTGTTCTCAAGAACGAAGGGATTTTTGACCCTATAGTTTACTGCTCATTGCTTAGGTTTCCAGCTACATCAGAGCTGGAAAGTTTCCTAGGCAATGAGATAGCACTTGCAAGCTGATTGCTATTTAGCTTTTAAGCGCTGATATGAAGCTGGATGAATTTCTAGCTCAGAGTCATCGTTGCTTCCGCTAGCTGCTTTGGAGTTTAAGCCATCAGCTCGGTCATGGTCAGGTCACACTAGGCTACGTTCACATTTGCGTTGCGTCGGGCGCAGCTGCGGCGACGCATGCGTCATGCACCCCTATATTTAACATGGGGGGCGCATGGACATGCGTTGTCTTGCGTTTTGTGACGCATGTGTCTTTTTTGGCGCAACTGTCAGGGCGCAGACAACGCTGCATGATGCCGTTTTTTGGCGTAAAAAAAGTGAACGCATGCGTCACAAAACACTGCGTTATGCATGTGTTGTGCATGCGTTGTGCGTCGCATCGCCTAAGCTTCGCACAACAACGCAAATGTGAACGTAGCCTAAATACTGCATTTGATTGTATTAGCTTATAAAATGGTATTACGCTTCCCCCATACTCTGTTATACCCGTACCCTCTCATACCTTTTTCAATAGATTTTTGTTCCGGTTCTTCCCACAATAGTAATTTGTTCATAAGGAGAAAGTTCAAAGGAGCAACCCAACCTGCTGCCTCCCCCACCGCAGAATGACAAGATCTCTTGCCTTTCAATTGACCAAGTTGGAAGCTACTTGATTTTTTCACCACAGCGACGGCATAGTGCAGCGTCACAGGAGCTGAAATACATAATTAACGATGTAACAATGTGTAAGAATGTTTTAAACATTTTATAATTTTTTTTTCAGGAAAAAAATGGTAGAACACTAGACTACATGGTTACACCTTGTATAACTTAGAATGAAGAAAAACCTTTAGGCTCTCTATATATTTTATGGACAACTCATGTTTATATGCAGCGCCCCAGAGTCCTGGTCGTTGCAGTATCATGGCTCAGCCACTAAGGGGGGCCATGGTGCGTTCGATGGCACTGAAGGAGTTCTCTGAGCAGGTATCACAGTCACCAATACATTTCACAGCTGGGCCTCCGGGGGGAGCTAAGGGTGCTATTCATTAGGCCACTCCCCACCATAGTGGGTAAACTGGGGGTCAGGCAGGAAGTTAGAGAGAACGCTGACGGGATTGAACGGAGCAACACCCTGTGGCAGGGGGTGTTGTGAAGGGAGAGACTGTAGGGTCTCTGCCAGGGGTGGGATCCTGGCAGAGGCTTGGCATTGAAAGAACGTAACGGGTCCGCGCAGGCTCCTGGAAGCGGCGGGACTCAAGAAAGGACTAGAAGCGAGATGGATTGTGCTGAGTGAGAAACGAAGTCAAGCGAAAGGAGATACCAGTGAGGGTTGTGCTGAAAGAGGCAGCACCTTACTGAGGCGCACTACCGGTGGCCGGAACGCCGAGGAGGTAAAGAGTTTCAAGCCATACCTCAGACCTACGGCAGGGCAGTTAGCTTTAGGCGGACTGTCTCACGCATCACCCAGGAAGGCAAAGGGGGGTACCAACAGGAGAGGGGCGCAGATAGAGTCCCGGAAGATCTCCGAGCCTCCCCGTCATACGGGTGCGTTCCTACCATAGTATCTGGAGGGACGAGGAAGATCATTGCGAATTAAGTTGTTGTGAGGGAACACGAGAAACAGACACAACAGTTGTGGGGTACTTTCCGTAAGCACAGTAGGGAAGGACTGCAACACATAGCGCTAGAAGGAAGGCACCGATTTCCACCTGCAAGGAGAGCTCTGGAAGTGCCATTGGACCGGCCGGACTTGCGCAGCCTGGTGAGCCGTATTCTGGACTGAGGACCCAGAGAGCTTCAGTAAAGAGGTAAAGAGACTGCAACTTGGTGTCCTCGTTATTTACCGCGACCTGCACCCCACAACTGCACCGCTACACCGTTACTACACCACTTATTGCACCGGACGTCCCCCACTGACAGACAGGGCCACGGACCGGGTCTAGCCACCGTGACAACCCCGAGACTGAGAACTAGAGGCCCGGCTCCGGGTACCCCTCGGCCCTGCGGCGGTGTGGGGGCGCTCCAACTTGGCGTCACGAACAGGATCTACTTAAGCCTGAGGAATCAGGTCATGTGTGCCTTGGAACTGTGATTTATTGTGCTTGGACTGTACTTTATTGCAAAGACTGTGCTGTGTCACTTGCCGCCAAAAGTTCGCGCCAAAACCGCCGCCATTACAGCGCTAAGGAGAGCGCAGGAGAAGAAGAAGGGCGTGGAAGTGGGCGTGAACAAGCTGAAGAGCGCGAAAGACAATGGCCGCCCAGTCTAAATATCTCGGCCCCTTGAGGACGTGTCCGTCAGCAGCCGAGATCCGCCTCCTGATCCTCAATGGTGGGCAGAGACAGAGAAAACGAAACCGCCCACGAAGGAGAGAGCGGGAAAAGGACCAGGAAGAAGGAGCGAGCGACATGGAGGACGCCATGGCGAGCCGCCCGGAGCCGGAGCGTGGGGTTGGAGCAGAGGACTCCCCCAGCCACCCGGAGGGGCACCGCAACCAGGCGTCCACCGCTGATGCTGAATTCCTGCAGGCCGGAGTGGACGAGCTCAGCGACCGACCCCGGCGGACGCAGCTGAGCACTGAGGCCGGGTGGAAGAAGGCCATCATCAGGAGCCTCACCAGACATCTGTCGGCAGCCTCATCTGGTCCGGAGCAGGAAAGAAGTCCCAGCGCTCCGAAGCTGGAAAGCAAGGCCCTGCCGGAAAGCGAGGTGCTGCAAGCAGAGATGACAGCGTCGCAGCACAAGGCCCCGCAGCCAGCGTTCCAGACCCCAGCGGAGACGGAGCAGACCGGCACCGGGAGAACCGCATCTGAAGCAGGTAGGAAGAGCCACCCTGCCCTGACGACCGACACCACTCCAGTGACTGCTAGTGCCACAGCTGCTGACTCGGTTCCAGTGACTGATCTTGCAGCAGCCGTTACCTTTGCTGCCACAAATGCCCATACTCAAGCTGCGCAGACCTCCATCGCTGCGCATGATTTAACCATACATGAAAGACGGATTAACGGCATGTGTCCAGCACTGGGTGTAGCCCTGGACCTCACTTTTCCCAGGCCAGGAAGGGTTAAGTGCCAGGTGCTGCCCTGGAAGCCGTCCAACTAAGCCTCGGAAACCTGAAACTGTAAATAGTTAACTGTTTATTTCCTTGCTGTTTTGCTGCTAAAACCCGTCCTGGGTTAACTCTTAAAGGGATCCCTTTGTTTACCCGGGATTCCTATTGCTTTTTATTTTTGCTTTCACTTTCATTTTTGCTTTGTGTTCCACAAAAGTTATACAAACTGCAGAAATCATGGACTGTGCATGATTCGAACTTCCCTTGTAAATAGTTTGCACCTTCTTAAAGGTGCTCCCTACTGGTTTTAGCCAAAGACACTTTGCGAAGATATTTGCCCTATTTGTTTGAGCCAAAGACACTTTGTGAAGATATCTTTCCTACCGGTTCTAGTTAAAGACACTTTGTGAAGATACCGGACCGGAACTTTGCATGAGACTGGTAGGCTGAGAAGACGAGCTACCTCAGAGAGACCTGGTCCCCTCTTAAAGGGGATGTGAAGAATTGTACTTGAAAGCGATACTGTTACAGAACAGTAATGTGGTAATGATGCCTTGAAAAGAAAATGTAACTGTTTTACATGCCGAGTTATATGTGTTGAATTTGTTAAAATGTGAAATTTGAATAATGTTTTGAAGACAGGAAGGATGCAGAGAGCCCGTAGGGGTAGAAGTGGAAGCCTGCATAGTTGAAAGTAAAAGAAGTAATAATGAAGGTGAGGATAGAAGGTAAACCCCGCGTCCCCATTGAAAAGTTACTTTGTTACTAAGGACAGAGAGTGAACCCGTAGGGGTTAGAGAGTGAGTCCTTAAAGGAGCCGAGTAGAGCTGGCTCAGAGTTCTTCAACCGAAAGGAATGTTATGTCTATACTGTGTATAGTAGCGAAAGGCAGAAGGCCCTGGCTGAACAGGGCGGTCCTGTAAAAGAAAGGAGAGGCAGTAGGTCTGGTGCCGTAGGGACAGGCGGTCCTGCAGGTTCACAAGAAGGAGAATGTAAAGTTGAAATGCCTTATAATGTGATTATAGGAAGGCCTTTGATAGACTAAGAGTGTGAGTTTCTTAAAGGCAATGTTAAGTTATTGTTCTAAAAATTGCACTAAGTAGAATACCCGGTTGGGTAACAGAAGTTATTTATGCTCTGTAATTTATAATGTTGATTATGTTTGTAACGTTAAAAGTGTCCTCACCTCCCATAAAGGGAAGCCTACTTAAGTATACTTATTGTTATTTGCACTCAACAAAATTGTATGTCTTTTTGCTAACCTGTATTGTTGTTTTTCTTCCCAGTCCCGGAGTACTGTGTTTAACCAGGGGGGAGTGCAGCGCCCCAGAGTCCTGGTTGTTGCAGTATCATGGCTCAGCCACTAAGGGGGGCCATGGTGCGTTCGATGGCACTGAAGGAGTTCTCTGAGCAGGTATCACAGTCACCAATACATTTCACAGCTGGGCCTCCGGGGGGAGCTAAGGGTGCTATTCATTAGGCCACTCCCCACCATAGTGGGTAAACTGGGGGTCAGGCAGGAAGTTAGAGAGAACGCTGACGGGATTGAACGGAGCAACACCCTGTGGCAGGGGGTGTTGTGAAGGGAGAGACTGTAGGGTCTCTGCCAGGGGTGGGATCCTGGCAGAGGCTTGGCATTGAAAGAACGTAACGGGTCCGCGCAGGCTCCTGGAAGCGGCGGGACTCAAGAAAGGACTAGAAGCGAGATGGATTGTGCTGAGTGAGAAACGAAGTCAAGCGAAAGGAGATACCAGTGAGGGTTGTGCTGAAAGAGGCAGCACCTTACTGAGGCGCACTACCGGTGGCCGGAACGCCGAGGAGGTAAAGAGTTTCAAGCCATACCTCAGACCTACGGCAGGGCAGTTAGCTTTAGGCGGACTGTCTCACGCATCACCCAGGAAGGCAAAGGGGGGTACCAACAGGAGAGGGGCGCAGATAGAGTCCCGGAAGATCTCCGAGCCTCCCCGTCATACGGGTGCGTTCCTACCATAGTATCTGGAGGGACGAGGAAGATCATTGCGAATTAAGTTGTTGTGAGGGAACACGAGAAACAGACACAACAGTTGTGGGGTACTTTCCGTAAGCACAGCAGGGAAGGACTGCAACACATAGCGCTAGAAGGAAGGCACCGATTTCCACCTGCAAGGAGAGCTCTGGAAGTGCCATTGGACCGGCCGGACTTGCGCAGCCTGGTGAGCCGTATTCTGGACTGAGGACCCAGAGAGCTTCAGTAAAGAGGTAAAGAGACTGCAACTTGGTGTCCTCGTTATTTACCGCGACCTGCACCCCACAACTGCACCGCTACACCGTTACTACACCACTTATTGCACCGGACGTCCCCCACTGACAGACAGGGCCACGGACCGGGTCTAGCCACCGTGACAACCCCGAGACTGAGAACTAGAGGCCCGGCTCCGGGTACCCCTCGGCCCTGCGGCGGTGTGGGGGCGCTCCATATACATGTTGAAAAAAGACACAGGTCAGTCAAGTTCAACTTTTCTCCACCAGTTTTACATTCTCTATCACTTACCTTTTGGAAATATTGATAAAATATCTGCTATTACTACCTTTTGTGGTCGGGCATTTCACAGTCTGACTGATCTAACCGTAAAGAACCCTTTCCTTTTTAGCTTGCTGAATCGCCTTTCAATTTTGCAATGTCCAGTTGTCCTTTTTAAGGTCTTTGTAAGGAAAAAGTCATATGTCTTTGTATATTTATACATATAAATGAGATCTCCTCTGAGACGTCCTTATTCTAACCTAACAAGCCCAACTTTTCCAACCTCTTATTAAGGCCGGGTTCACACTGCAACGTAATACGGACGAGTGCTAAGCGATAAAAAAAAATCGCATCGCACTCAGACCAGTATTCTTCTATGGGGCAGCTCACATAACCATTTTTTTCCTCGGCCGTTTTCAGTGTGCGAGTGAAATCGCAGCATGCTGCGATTGTCACCGACACTCGGCTGAGTCTCTGCTCACTCACACCCATATAAGCCTATGGGTGTGAGGGAGACAATGCACATCACTCAGATATACGCTGACCCCGGCAATGGAGGAGATGGAGAAATTAATTTCTCCGCCTTCTCCGCAGCTGTGCTCCAATTCACTCTCTGCGAGAGGCTTGGAGCACAGACGCATGACACTCGGCTCCTGCTGGCAGCACAGCAGGAGCCGAGTGTCATTAGCATATCGCATCCGACGCTAGTGTGACCCCGGCCTAATGGAGAGGCCTTCCATCACATGTAATAATCTAGTTGCCACCTTTAAACTGACTCTAAATTCTCAATATTCATTTTAAAACATGCAACCCAAAGCTGCATCCCATATTCTATATGTGGTCTTACAAATGATTTATACAGGGGTAATGCCAAACACATGGATCGTGGACCCACTGGGCTGTTTTTTGCTAGAGCTCTTGGTGGTGGAGTTAGTCTTGAGCTGCAGGTACCCGCCAGGTACTGCTCCAAGGCAGTCCCCAGAACTGCAGCTGCTGACCCCAGAGGTCACTGGCAGAACAGGATTCGGACTCTGTTCAGACAACACAGGTTCTGGGTCAACGGGCAGAATACACACAGATGCGGAGTCACTGGCAAGACAGGATTCGGATACTGGAACATGCTGCGACAGTACGGACTCTGGAACACTAACCAGGACAGACACTGGTGCTGGTTCAAGTACCTCCATAACGGTTTCTGGTTCGGGTTCCTCTGTCAAGGTTTCAGGGTTAAAGTACTTACGGAGTAGCTTCAGGCTTAGGTACCACCGGAGCGGTGTCAGGCTCAGGTACCACCAGATTGGCTTCATAGTTCAGGTATCGTAAGAGTGGTTTCAGAATAAAGGTATTGTAGGTGTGATTTTAAGCTCAGGTACCGATGTAGCAGTGTTAAGCTCAGGTTCTGTAGGTGTGGTGTCAGAGTTCAGGTATGGAAGGTGTGGTTTCAGAGTTCAGGCACCACAGGTGAGCTTCAGGGTTCAGTTACCACAGGTGCAGCTTTAAGTACCGCAGGTGCAGCTTCAGGGTTAGGTACCACCGGTGCGATGTCAGCTCAGGTACCACAAGAGTGGTGTCAGGGTTCAGGTGCTGCACTTGTGGTATCAGGGTTTAGGCACCGCAGGTGCGGCTTCAGGGTTCCGGTACTACTTAAGTGACTTTAAGGTTCTAGACTACATAACAGGGGATATGGGAAAAGGTTCAGACATATACAACACAGGATAAAAGGAACTGGCAACTAACTAGTTGCACAATACTTCTAAAAGGGATGTGCCTGAGCAACATTTTCCAACTGGGAGCTTGCCTTATATACTTGATGCCTTCCAGCTATTGGTTAGGAGCATTTCCAAAGTGAGTCCTCTAAAAAAAAGAGGGAGCGCGCTGCAGGGAGACCTGCGCAGCATGCACAGGTGTAGGGGAACCATGGTAGAGAACGAGGACACTGCCAATCAGCCAGGGCAGTAAATATGTCGGTATCACCTCTGGAAGAAGGGGGAGTGAACACGCAGGGACGTCAGCATTATTGTTACAGGTAAAAATACATTGAGATTGAGGGATTTTAGCTCTCTTTTATACATTCTAAAATCTTGTTTGCTTTGGCAGCTGCTGCTTGACATTGAGTACTGCTGCTCAGCTTACCTGTAGCCAGAAGTCCTTCTCCTGTTCTATATCCTCATGCTAAGGTCACCAACCAGCTTGATGTACCTTGATGTCTTACAATTGGGTCTGCAGGGCTCTAATGAGGTGTGACAGAGCATCTGATGCTGATGTGAACATAAAATTTAAAGTTATAACAAAACAAATTGGGTTTAACTAAAATTGTTTAAATTAGATGGCTCATTGGTTGGCAAATTCAAAGACAAGACCTACATTGAGTCTATATGTTCTTCTGTGTTTGTGTGCATTTTCTGCTGATTCAATGTTTTTTTCTCTATTTCCAAAACAATATATGGCACTTAAAGGGCACCTGTCACCCCGTTTTTTCCGTATGAGATAAAAATACTGTTAAATAGGGCCTGAGCTGTGCATTACAATAGTGTATTTTGTGGACCCCGATTCCCCACCTATGCTGCCGAAATACGTTACCAAAGTAGCCGTTTTCGCCTGTCAATCAGGCTGGTCTGGTCAGATGGGCGTGGTGTCTTCCCCCAGATCTTGCTTAGTTTTCCGTTGGTGGCGTAGTGGTTTGCGCATGCCCAAGGTCCCGAATCCACTGCACAGGGGAGGGAAAAGAGCGCGATCTGCGCTATTTCCCTGGTGATCGGTGGGGGCGGCCATCTTCCTGTGGCCGCGCATGCGCAGATGGAGCGCTCTGCTGCCCGCGGCTTCAGGAAAATGGCCGCAGAATGCCGCGCGTGCGCAAATGGAGATCGCGGCGGCCATTTTCCTGAAGCCGAGATGCGAACTCTGCTTCATTTTCCTGAAGCCCCGGGCAGCAGAGCGCTCCATCTGTGCACGCGCGGCCAAAGGAAGATGGCCGCCCCCACCGATCACCAGGGAAATAGCGCAGATCGCGCTCTTTTCACTCCCCTGTGCAGTGGATTCGGGACTTGGGCATGCGCAAACCACTACGCCACCAACGGAAAACTAAGCAAGATCTGGGGGAAGACACCACGCCCATCTGACCAGACCAGCCTGATTGACAGGCAAAAACGGCTACTTTGGTAACGTATTTTGGCAGCATAGGTGGGGAATCGGGGTCCACAAAATATACTATTGTAATGCACAGCTCAGGGCCTATTTAACAGTATTTTTATCTCATACGGAAAAAACGGGGTGACAGGTTCCCTTTAAAGGTTTGATTGGCTTCATATTAAATTTGCCCCGGTGTGTTTGAGATTGGGATATTATATTGTGACTCCCATTAGGAACAGAAGTGAAGTGACGAGTGATATATGAGCGATCAAATCTGTACAGTGCTGCGGAATATGTTGTTGCTCTATAAGTAATGAGAAACAATCAATTTAATCCATGGGAAAAATGAAGTATAACTATATAAATGACATGTTCTGTTCTATGTTTTCATTGAATAAAAGGACCAGAGAGCAAGGCTGGTAATCACTGTTAGGCCATGTGCACACATTCAGTATATGGTCAGTATTTTACCTCAGTATTTCTAAGCCAAAACCAGGAGTGGAACAAATAGAGGAAAAGTATAATAGAAACACATCACCACTTCTGTATTTATCACCCACTCCTGGTTTTGGCTTACAAATACTGAGGTAAAATACTGACCAAATACTGAACATGTGTACGTGGCCATACTGTTTGTTATTGCCATGGAACCCAACTCTGATAGATCTTCATGCAGATGATACTGATACGTTACTTTTCCTCGCTGAGATACATCCTCACATGGGGCACGAGGTGAAATCATGTAATTACCAAAGAATATCTTTGTTAATTAACAGAATCCCCCAGTTTTACCCGTGCAATATTTAAACATTCCAGCATTTATCAACAGTGTAAGGCCGGGGTCACACTTGCGAGTGCAATGTGAGAAACTCGCGCGAGTCTCTCGCCTCAATACCCGGCACTGCCGCTGACACTCAGGACCGGAGCATGCGGCTGCATGTATTTTTATGCAGCTGAGTGTGACCCCGGCCTAAAAGTACAGTCACACGTAGTAATGCGTGGAATACACTTACATGCACGTTTTGATGAGATTCAGGATACCTAAAAAGAATTACATGGCAAGAAATTCTTGTTAGGACGGTGTCACACGTAACGTATGAAAAATCAGTCCGAGTCTCCCTGCCGAGAGTCACACAAGTGTTCTCCATATGGTCATCCGTGTGTAATGCGTTTGCAATGCGATGATGCGATTTTCTCCCACCCATGTATCCGTATGACATGCATATGGCTTTAGATTTCTCACTGATTTTTCCCATTGAATTTAATGGGGATTTAATGCGCATTTGTCGCAAGCTACACAGATGGTTCGTGTGATGTCCCAGTTTTTCTCACACCCATAGGCTTGCATTGGCAAGTCTCCGACGATATACATACATTCGCAGCATGCAGTATTACGTTGAATATGCCTCAGTAAAATGAGTAAAAATATGGGGATGGGAGCTGCCCCATAGATTAACACTGGGCCGAGTGCTATGCGATGTTTTCCCCCATAGCACTCGTCCGTATTCTACGGTAGTTTGACCCCGGCCTTAAACCTCATTCAGACTTCAGTATTTTTCCTGCTCGCAAAATAATTGGTAACAGAGTCTTCAGTGTTTTCAGTTCGTGTGTCATCAGAGTTTGGTCAGTGTGTCATCAGAGTTTGGTCAGTGGGTCATCAGAGTTTGGTTAATGTGTCATCAGAGTTTGGTCAGTGTGTCATAAGAGTTTGGTCAGTGGGTCATCAGAGTTTGGTCAGTGGGTCATCAGAGTTTGGTCAGTGGGTCATCAGAGTTTGGTCAGTGTGTCATCAGCGTTTGGTCAGTGGGTCATCAGAGTTTGGTGAGTGGGTCATCAGAGTTTGGTTAGTGTGTCATCAGAGTTTGGTTAGTGTGTCATCAGAGTTTGGTTAGTGTGTCATCAGAGTTTGGTCAGTGGGTCATCAGAGTTTGGTTAGTGTGTCATCAGAGTTTGGTCAGTGTGTCATCAGAGTTTGGTCAGTGGGTCATCAGAGTTTGGTCAGTGGGTCATCAGAGTTCGGTCAGTGTGTCATCAGAGTTTGGTCAGTGTGTCATCAGAGTTTGGTCAGTGGGTCATCAGAGTTTGGTCAGTGTGTCATCAGAGTTTGGTCAGTGTATCATCAGAGTTTGGTCAGTGGGTCATCAGAGTTTGGTTAGTGTGTCATCAGAGTTTGGTCAGTGTGTCATCAGAGTTTGGTCAGTGGGTCATCAGAGTTTGGTCAGTGGGTCATCAGAGTTTGGTTAGTGTGTCATCAGAGTTTGGTCAGTGGGTCATCAGAGTTTGGTCAGTGGGTCATCAGAGTTTGGTCAGTGGGTCATCAGAGTTTGGTCAGTGGGTCATCAGAGTTTGGTCAGTGGGTCATCAGAGTTTGGTAAGTGTATCATCAGAGTTTGGTCAGTGGGTCATCAGAGTTCAGTCAGTGTGTCATCAGAGTTCGGTCAGTGTGTCATCAGAGTTTGGTCAGTGTATCATCAGAGTTTGGTCAGTGGGTCATCAGAGTTTGGTCAGTGGGTCATCAGAGTTTGGTCAGTGTGTCATCAGAGTTTGGTCAGTGTATCATCAGAGTTTGGTCAGTGGGTCATCAGAGTTTGGTCAGTGGGTCATCAGAGTTTGGCCAGTGTGTCATCAGAGTTTGGTCAGTGTATCATCAGAGTTTGGTCAGTGGGTCATCAGAGTTCAGTCAGTGTGTCATCAGAGTTCGGTCAGTGTGTCATCAGAGTTTGGTCAGTGTATCATCAGAGTTTGGTCAGTGGGTCATCAGAGTTTGGTCAGTGGGTCATCAGAGTTTGGTCAGTGTGTCATCAGAGTTTGGTCAGTGGGTCATCAGAGTTTGGTCAGTGTGTCATCAGAGTTTGGTCAGTGGGTCATCAGAGTTTGGTCAGTGGGTCATCAGAGTTTGGTCAGTGTGTCATCAGAGTTTGGTCAGTGGATCATCAGAGTTTGGTCAGTGTGTCATCAGAGATTGGTCAGTGGGTCATCAGGGTTTTTCACGGATGGATAAATAGTACAAAGCTTCTTCTTTCCTTTGCAATGTTAAATACGGACAGTCCGTGTTTTTCACGGACCCATAGATCTGCATTGGCACTTTTCATCAATGCTGCTGGAAAAAAATGGACATGTGAATAGCTCCATAGACTATAATCGGTACATGTTATATCTGTGAAAAATACTGATAGAACATGTACGTGTATCTACAACAGTAGCAAACCACAGTATTAAAACAATAGAGCTTACAGCACTTTCCACCGCGAAGTTTGATGCTTCACTGAATATTAAATGGGGTCGGATTGTGAGTTTGGGGTTTTTTGTTCATGTAACAAAAAACGTTATTAAAAAAATGTATCTGATTAAAAAATGGGTGAGCATGGCAGACAGAGGTACACACCATCAGTGTGACTTGCGAGAAATACGCACACATTTTCATCATTTTAGCCCATTGAAACATTAAATTCAATGGATAAAAGCAGTGAGAAATGTAAAGTCATACGCATGTCATACGGATGCCATACGGATACATAGGTGCGAGAAAATCACATTATCGCACTGCAAACACATTACACACTGATGACCATAAGGAGAAAACTTGTGCGACTCTCGGCAGGGAGACTCGGACTGATTTTCCTTATGGTAGTGTGCCGAGGTCACACTACCATAGATTACGAACGAGTGCTATGCGAGAAAACATCGCATAGCACTCGGCCCTGTGTTAATCTATGGGGCAGCTCACATCACCGTATTTTTCCTCGGGCGTATTCGATGTGCGTGTAAAATCACAGCATGCTGTGATTGTACTCGTATATCGACCAAGACTCGCCAATGCAAGCCTATGGGTGCGAGAAAAACTCGGACACCACACAGACCATTGTCTAGCTTGCAACAAATACGCACACATTTTTCTCATTTCAGCCCGTTGAGCCATTAAAGGGAATCTGTCACCTCATTTTTCGCCTATAAGCTGTGGCCACCACCATTAGGGGCTTATCTACAGCATTCTGTAATGCTGTAGATAAGCCCCCGATGTAACCTGAAAGATAAGAAAAATAAATTAGATTATACTCACCCAGGGGCGGTACTATGCGGTCCGGATCCAATGGGCGTTGCAGGTCTGGGTCCGGCGCCTCCCATCTTCATGCGATGACATCCTCTTCCTTGCTTTCTATCGCGGCTCCTGCGCAGGTGTACTGACTTGCCCTGTTGAGGGCAGGGCAAAGTACTGCAGTGCGCAGGCGCTGGAAAAGGTCAGAGAGGCCCGGCACCTGCGCACTGCAGTACTTTACACTGCCCTCAACAGGGCAAGTCAGTACGCCTGTGCAGGAGCTGCAACAGAAGCAAGGAAGAGAACGTCATTGCATGAAGTTGGGAGGCGCCAGACCCGGACCTTCGACGCCCATCGGACCATACCACCCCCCCCGGGTGAGTATAATCTAATTTGTTTTTCTTATCTTTCAGGTTACGTCGTGGGCTTATCTACATCATTACAGAATGCTGTAGATAAGCCCATAATGGCGGTGGCCGCATCTTATTTGCGAAAAATGAGGTGACAGATTCCCTTTAAATATAATGGGGAAAAGCAGTGAGAAATGTAAAGCCATACGCATGTCATACGGATGTCATATGGATACGTGGGTGTGAGAAAATCGCATCATCGCATTGCAAACGCATTACACATGGATACAGAGAACACTTGTGTGACTCTTGGCAGGGAGACTCGGACCGATTTTTCATACGTTAAGTGTGACTCCGGCCTAACCCACCACATACCCCATGAAATTATCACTGCACAGGAGGGGTGGTCCTCGAAGCCTGTACAAAACTTGTATAGTATGTCGACTTTGGCTCAGGTTGTAATTTGCCTCTAACCGCTAAGCACCAGCGCAGAGTCACCTGTTAGCCAACCTGTCAAATGTCATATTCCACTACCCCCGTATCCTTCAATCTCTCAACCTGGGATTATTCTAATGCCCGTAACCACTTAATTAAGTCCACCTGTGCTGTTCACAATCTCCTAGGCTACCCCGCCTCATTACCACCATTAGCCACCTCCACCAAATTCGAAGACTTCCAGATCCACATGACGCAATGCCAGTGGTCCATTTCTAACCATAAAACAAGTTACTGCTCTATTAAATTTTATCCTGGCTTTGTTCAAGCCAACTAAAGACCTTGCTACATGCCACACCTTTCTCAGAATAATGTCTGACCTAACGGTGGTCACCCTAGGAAACATTGCCCATAGTCTCAATAAATCAGATTTGATGTTTTTTATCAGTTCACAACATGGCATCACCTGCAAATTGTTACTCCCGATGTGGAGCACAAGTATATCTGGGACCCGATCTAACCTGACAAAACAATGGAATTCTAGTAAGAACTGATTGCACACCATGCCCCATTTACCAATCCATCTGAGTGTGGCCTCTTCTCTCGGAATTCCCAAATGACACCGTGACGGTCACACTGCAGCAAGTAACGCCGCCCAGAGTATGAATAAATGGCCTATGATCCATACTAGCTGTGAGCCCATATCTGCAAATAATAGACACCAGCAGACACAAATGGATCAGAAAAAAAGAAGAAAAGGATCCAGCGACGGCTTGGAATGGATAAAAAATAACTCTTATTTCAAAGCTATAAAAACAATGAATGGCACACATTGTTGGCCATTGTACACACTTGGCTAGATCAGCACGTTTCGACAAAAGTCTTCCTCATGATCTAACCCTTAGACAGAAGAAGAATTTATTTATAGTGTGTCTGATGTTATGATTGGACACACAAATAAAATAATTTGAATAAACAAATTAGCTGAATATAAAAGCATGTAACGGGTTAAAAGACAGCGGAAAACATATACAAAGAAACACCTTGGATAGAACAAATTAATTGGATGACAATAAAAATCCTATTACAGAAAAGAAACAGAACATTATCACTATTTAATGTTTCATAAGGTCTTGTCTGGCAGTTAAACCATGCGGAGTTTGTGTGTCAAGCATAAGTATGACTCCCTGCTAAGTAGTTTATGCCTATGGTCGCCACCTCTTTGCGGTTTGTAAACTTTTTCTATGGCACAAAATTGAAAATATTTAAGACTGCCCTTGTGACAACTAGTCAAAAATACTTGGAAGCTGCAGAAACTGAAAGTGCACCGGGATTAACTGCATCAGAGAAATGGTGTCTGATACGGACTTTAAGAGGACGTGCTACATCCTGTGTATTGTAAGTTGCATTTAGTGCATTCTATTAGATAGACCACGTTAGATGTGTTGCAATTAATGTAGACTTAATGAAAAAGATAGCCGAATTGTGTGTAGATTGGAACATTTAAATTCGTAGGCTTTACATCTCGATGCTCCGAATTAAAAAAAAAACTTCTTATATCTAGCCAATTTTTATGTTGTTTACCTGCATTTGAATTGCTGTGAAACATACTCGGGGACAAAATTGAACCCAAGGTGGGTGCTTTTTTGGCTGCAAAGTGAACATTATTTTTCAAGATGTTTTTTAGTTTTTTAACTTGTCATCCTGATTAAGCATGAGTAAATATTTTCTGATGATTGAGATTATTTCATTGTATTGTGAACTAAACTGTGTAGTAAAAGTGCCCCCAAAATTATGGATATTAGTCTTTTGATTCATTTTACTTTTGATCACTAATAAACTGTTTCGATCTAGTTTAGCTGCATAATTTTTGGCTTTATCCAAATTTCACTTAGGGTAGCCCTGTTGTGCTAATCTTTCGCAGACTCTGATGGACTCCTTGGTAAAGGTTTCTTTGTTAGTGTAGTTGCGTTTTAGCCTGATAATTTCACCATATAGAATGTTTTTAATCACATGGGAAGGGTGACAGGAATTAGCTGTTAATATGGAGTTACTAGCTGTCGGCTTTCTGTATGGAGAAATTATGACAGAATGATTTATGACATCTCCACACAGTGTCAGATCCAACATATTAATACAGTGTTCATCAAAAAAATAAGTGAATTTCAAATTGAAATCATTAACATTAATGTAGTCAACAAAACTGATGGCCTCCTCTCGTGTGCCACACCACACCAAGAGGAGGTCATCGATATAGCATCCGTACTAAACAATGTTACGACTAAATGTGTTATCCTCAGTAAACACAAACAGTTCTTCCCATCGAGAAATGACAATATTTGCCAGTGTTGGGGAGAATTTAGCCCCCATACTCACTCCAGTCTTCTGTAGAAAGAACCTGTTATCAAAACAGAAATAATTGTGCTTAAGTAAGAAATCAACTGCTGACACAAGAAATTCCTTAATTTCCACATCATAGACACTGTATGTGTCTAAATGATATGATAGATTCATGACCGCCACGTCACGGGGGATGGAGGGATAAAGAGCAGTAACGTCACAGGATAACCATGAAAATTTAGTTTCCCAATGAAATTCACTAAAAATTGTGGTAACCAATTTGGAATCCTTTATGTAGCTTGGGGTAGCCTGTACCAGGGGATGAAGATAGTGATCCACCCATGGTCCCAGGTGTTCCCCCAAAGATCCAATTCCTGCAACAATAGGTCTCATAGGTGGAGAAAAGACATGCTTTTATATTCAGCTAATTTGATTATGCTGATTATTTTAATTGTGTGTCTAATCATAACATCAGACACACTATAAATAAATGCTTCTTCTGTCTAAGGGTTAGATCATGAGGAAGACTTTTGTCGAAACGAATTGATCTACCTAAGTGTGTACAATTATCAACAATGTGTGCCATTCATTGGCTTTATAGCTTTGAACTAAGACATTTTTTAGTCCTAATTCCTTCTTTAACCTAACAAAATGGTATGAGGCTTTCATCCCAGCTGTTGCTATAGCCAATCGCTGGCAGAAAACCTTTGCCATTGGCATGATGCGGCACTCAAAATTCAGTTTTCCTAGCCAAGACTGCCAATCTTTCAACGTAACCTTTCACAGTTTACTAACTGTTTACTTCCACCAAGAGATCCACCTGCTTCTCCTCAGACAACCTACACTCCAACACCACCGTATCAATAACAATACCCCAAAAACTTAGAACTGTGACTGGCTCTACCGTTTTTTCCTCTGCCAGCGGAACTCCAAATCTTAGCTACACTCTCCACGGTATGTAACAACACAGAACACTTGAAAGAATTTGCTGGATCTATAATCAAAAAATCGTCCAAGTAGTGGATACAAGATTTCAAAACATAAACATCCTTTACTAGCCACTCAAAAATGTGCTAAATGTCTCAAAATAAGCGCAAGACAGTGAACAACCCATAGGAAGACAACAATCTATGATGAAACACCCACCCCCAAAACAACCCAACAGGTGTATACTATTCGAATGCACAGGTAAATATCTGAAGGCTGAGTCGATATCAGTTTGCTAGCACAGCTACTTTTCCAAAAACCTAACCCATGTCATTGCCATGTCAAACAACGTATAAATTACAGTACATAAATCCGGATCAATGCTGTCATTTACCAAGGTACACTTTGGAAATGATGGGTGATGAATAGTGATGAGCGAGTGTACTCGTTGCTCGGGTTTTTTTGAGCACGCTCTGGTGGTCTCCGAGTATTTATAACTGCTCGGAGATTTAGTTTTCATCGCCTCAGCTGAATGATTTAAAGCTACTAGCCAGCTTGATTACATGTGGGGATTCCCTAGCAACCAGCCAATGCCCACTGTTGTGAAATTGGATTTTGGGCTCCCCCGGTGGCCACTGGTGGAATTGAACTGGTGTGCATCATCCTCTCTGTTCACCTGTTTCCATCAGGATGTGGGAGTCGCTATTTAGCCTTGCTCCTCTGTCACTTCCATGCCGGTCAACATTGTAATCAGAAGCCTTTCTGTGCATGTTCCTGCTGCTAGACAACTCCCAGCTAAGTTGGACTTAGTCCTTGTTTGTTTTTGCATTTTGTTCCAGTTCACAGCTGTAGTTTCGTTTCTGTGTCTGGAAAGCTCTTGTGATCTGAAATTGCCACTCTGATGTTATGAGTTAATACTAGAGTCTTAAAGTAATTTCAGGATGGTATTTTGATAGGGTTTTCAGCTGACCATGAAAGTGCCCTTTCTGTCTTCCTGCTATCTAGTAAGCGGACCTCAATTTTGCTAAACCTATTTTCATACTACGTTTGTCATTTCATCTAAAATCACCGCCAATATTTGTGGGGGCCTCTGTCTGCCTTTCGGGGAAATTTCTCTAGAGGTGAGCCAGGACTATATTTTCCTCTGCCAGGATTAGTTAGTCCTCCGGCCAGCGCTGGGCGTCTAGGGATAAAACGCAGGCTACGCTACCCGGCTACTGTTAGTTGTGCGGCAGGTTTAGTTCATGGTCAGTTTAGTTTCCATCCTTCCAAGAGCTAGTTCTTATGTTTGCTGGGCTATGTTCTCTTGCCATTGAGAACCATAACAGTTTGACCGGCCAGAAAGGGTTAAATTAATTGACAGAGAAAGGAGAGAAAAGAGAAGTCTGCTGAAGATTTTTTTTTTTTTTTTTTTTTCTCAGTTCTGAGTGTGCTTGTAATTGAATCTCTTGCAAGTCTGCCTATATTGCAGCCTTTCTCTCTCTCTCTCCTTCTAATCCTGGAATGGCTCTGTGTTCACCTGTTTAAGATGGATATTCAGAGTTTAGCTGCAGGTTTGAATAATCTCACCACGAAAGTTCAAAACTTACAAGATTTTGTTGTTCATGTTCCTATATCTGAACCTAGAATTCCTTTGCCTGAATTTTTCTCGGGGAATAGATCTTGCTTTCAAAATTTCAAAAATAATTGCAAGTTGTTTTTGTCCCTGAAATCTCGCTCTGCTGGAGATCCTGCTCAGCAGGTCAGGATTGTGATTTCTTTGCTCCGGGGCGACCCTCAGGATTGGGCTTTTGCATTGGCTCCAGGGGATCCTGCGTTGCTCAATGTGGATGCGTTTTTTCTGGCCTTGGGGTTGCTTTATGAGGAACCTCAGTTAGAACTTCAGGCGGAAAAGGCCTTGATGTCCCTATCTCAGGGGCAAGACGAAGCTGAAATATACTGCCAGAAATTCCGTAAATGGGCTGTGTTTACTCAGTGGAATGAGTGCGCCCTGGCGGCGAATTTCAGAGAGGGTCTCTCTGATGCCATTAAGGATGTTATGGTGGGGTTCCCTGTGCCTGCGGGTCTGAATGAGTCCATGACAATGGCTATCCAGATCGATAGGCGTCTGCGGGAGCGCAAACCTGTGCACCATTTGGCGGTGTCTACTGAGAAGACGCCAGAGAATATGCAATGTGATAGAATTCTGTCCAGAAGTGAACGGCAGAATTTTAGACGAAAAAATGGGTTGTGCTTCTATTGCGGTGATTCAACTCATGTTATATCAGCATGCTCTAAGCGTACTAAGAAGCTTGATAAGTCTGTTTCAATTGGCACTTTACAGTCTAGGTTTATTCTGTCTGTGACCCTGATTTGTTCTTTATCATCTATTACCGCGGATGCCTATGTCGACTCTGGCGCCGCTTTGAGTCTTATGGATTGGTCCTTTGCCAAACGCTGTGGGTATGATTTGGAGCCTCTTGAAACTCCTATACCCCTGAAGGGGATTGACTCCACCCCATTGGCTAGCAATAAACCACAATACTGGACACAAGTAACTATGCGGATTAATCCGGATCACCAGGAGATTATTCGCTTTCTTGTGCTGTATAAACTACATGATGTGTTGGTGCTTGGATTGCCATGGCTGCAATCTCATAACCCAGTCCTTGACTGGAAAGCTATGTCTGTGTTAAGCTGGGGATGTAAGGGGACGCATGGGGATGTACCTGTGGTTTCCATTTCATCATCTATTCCCTCTGAGATTCCTGAATTCTTGACTGAATATCGTGACGTTTTTGAAGAACCTAAGCTTGGTTCATTACCTCCGCACCGGGAGTGCGATTGTGCCATAGATTTGATTCCGGGTAGTAAATACCCTAAGGGTCGTTTATTTAATCTGTCTGTGCCTGAACATGCTGCTATGCGAGAATATATAAAGGAGTCCTTGGAAAAGGGACATATTCGTCCTTCGTCATCTCCCTTAGGAGCCGGTTTTTTCTTTGTGGCTAAGAAAGATGGCTCTTTGAGGCCGTGCATTGATTATAGGCTTTTGAATAAAATCACGGTTAAATATCAATATCCGTTGCCACTGCTGACTGATTTGTTTGCTCGCATAAAGGGGGCCAAGTGGTTCTCTAAGATAGATCTTCGTGGGGCGTATAATTTGGTGCGAATTAAGCAGGGGGATGAGTGGAAAACCGCATTTAATACGCCCGAGGGCCACTTTGAGTATTTGGTGATGCCTTTTGGTCTTTCAAATGCCCCTTCAGTCTTTCAGTCCTTTATGCATGACATTTTCCGTGATTATTTGGATAAATTTATGATTGTGTATCTGGATGATATTTTGATTTTTTCGGATGACTGGGACTCTCATGTCCAGCAGGTCAGGAGGGTTTTTCAGGTTTTGCGGTCTAATTCCTTGTGTGTGAAGGGTTCTAAGTGCGTTTTTGGGGTTCAAAAGATTTCCTTTTTGGGATATATTTTTTCCCCCTCTTCCATCGAGATGGATCCTGTCAAGGTTCAGGCTATTTGTGATTGGACGCAACCCTCTTCTCTTAAGAGTCTTCAGAAATTTTTGGGCTTTGCTAACTTTTATCGTCGATTTATTGCTGGTTTTTCTGATGTTGTTAAACCATTGACTGATTTGACTAAGAAGGGTGCTGATGTTGCTGATTGGTCCCCTGCTGCTGTGGAGGCCTTTCGGGAGCTTAAGCGCCGCTTTTCTTCCGCCCCTGTGTTGCGTCAGCCTGATGTTGCTCTTCCTTTTCAGGTTGAGGTCGACGCTTCTGAAATCGGAGCTGGGGCGGTTTTGTCGCAGAGAAGTTCCGATTGCTCCGTGATGAGACCTTGTGCTTTTTTCTCGCGTAAATTTTCGCCCGCCGAGCGGAATTATGATGTTGGGAATCGGGAGCTTTTGGCCATGAAGTGGGCTTTTGAGGAGTGGCGTCATTGGCTTGAGGGGGCTAGACATCAGGTGGTGGTATTGACTGACCACAAAAATCTAATTTATCTTGAGTCCGCCAGACGCCTGAATCCTAGACAGGCGCGCTGGTCGTTGTTTTTCTCTCGGTTTAATTTTGTGGTGTCCTACCTGCCGGGTTCTAAGAATGTTAAGGCGGATGCCCTTTCTAGGAGTTTTGAGCCTGACTCCCCTGGTAATTCTGAACCTACAGGTATCCTTAAGGATGGAGTGATATTGTCTGCCGTTTCTCCAGACCTGCGGCGGGCCTTGCAGGAGTTTCAGGCGGATAGACCTGATCGTTGCCCACCTGGTAGACTGTTTGTTCCTGATGATTGGACCAGTAAAGTCATTTCTGAGGTTCATTCTTCTGCGTTGGCAGGTCATCCTGGAATCTTTGGTACCAGGGATTTGGTGGCAAGGTCCTTCTGGTGGCCTTCCCTGTCTCGAGATGTGCGAGGCTTCGTGCAGTCTTGTGACGTTTGTGCTCGGGCCAAGCCTTGTTGTTCTCGGGCTAGTGGATTGTTGTTGCCCTTGCCTATCCCGAAGAGGCCCTGGACGCACATCTCGATGGATTTTATTTCGGATCTTCCTGTTTCTCAGAAGATGTCTGTCATCTGGGTGGTGTGTGATCGTTTCTCTAAGATGGTCCATTTTGTTCCCCTGCCTAAGTTGCCTTCTTCTTCCGAGTTGGTTCCTCTGTTTTTTCAAAATGTGGTCCGTTTGCATGGTATTCCGGAGAATATCGTTTCTGACAGAGGTACCCAATTCGTGTCTAGATTTTGGCGAGCATTCTGTGCTAGGATGGGCATAGATTTGTCTTTCTCGTCTGCTTTCCATCCTCAGACTAATGGCCAGACCGAGCGGACTAATCAGACCTTGGAGACATATTTGAGGTGTTTTGTGTCTGCAGATCAGGATGATTGGGTTGCTTTTTTGCCTTTAGCGGAGTTTGCCCTCAATAATCGGGCCAGTTCTGCCACCTTGGTGTCTCCCTTTTTCTGTAATTCGGGGTTTCATCCTCGATTTTCTTCTGGTCAGGTGGAATCTTCGGATTGTCCTGGAGTGGATGCTGTGGTGGAGAGGTTGCATCAGATTTGGGGGCAGGTAGTGGACAATTTGAAGTTGTCCCAGGAGAAGACTCAGCTTTTTGCCAACCGCCGGCGTCGGGTTGGTCCTCGGCTTTGTGTTGGGGACTTGGTGTGGTTGTCTTCTCGTTTTGTCCCTATGAGGGTTTCTTCTCCCAAGTTTAAGCCTCGGTTCATCGGCCCGTACAAGATATTGGAGATTCTTAACCCTGTGTCCTTCCGTTTGGACCTTCCTGCATCTTTTTCTATTCATAATGTTTTTCATCGGTCATTATTGCGCAGGTATGAGGTACCGGTTGTGCCTTCCGTTGAGCCTCCTGCTCCGGTGTTGGTTGAGGGCGAGTTGGAGTACGTTGTGGAAAAAATCTTGGACTCCCGTGTTTCCAGACGGAAACTCCAGTATCTGGTCAAATGGAAGGGATACGGTCAGGAGGATAATTCTTGGGTGACTGCCTCTGATGTTCATGCCTCCGATTTGGTCCGTGCCTTTCATAGGGCTCATCCTGATCGCCCTGGTGGTTCTGGTGAGGGTTCGGTGCCCCCTCCTTGAGGGGGGGGGGTACTGTTGTGAAATTGGATTTTGGGCTCCCCCGGTGGCCACTGGTGGAATTGAACTGGTGTGCATCATCCTCTCTGTTCACCTGTTTCCATCAGGATGTGGGAGTCGCTATTTAGCCTTGCTCCTCTGTCACTTCCATGCCGGTCAACATTGTAATCAGAAGCCTTTCTGTGCATGTTCCTGCTGCTAGACAACTCCCAGCTAAGTTGGACTTAGTCCTTGTTTGTTTTTGCATTTTGTTCCAGTTCACAGCTGTAGTTTCGTTTCTGTGTCTGGAAAGCTCTTGTGATCTGAAATTGCCACTCTGATGTTATGAGTTAATACTAGAGTCTTAAAGTAATTTCAGGATGGTATTTTGATAGGGTTTTCAGCTGACCATGAAAGTGCCCTTTCTGTCTTCCTGCTATCTAGTAAGCGGACCTCAATTTTGCTAAACCTATTTTCATACTACGTTTGTCATTTCATCTAAAATCACCGCCAATATTTGTGGGGGCCTCTGTCTGCCTTTCGGGGAAATTTCTCTAGAGGTGAGCCAGGACTATATTTTCCTCTGCCAGGATTAGTTAGTCCTCCGGCCGGCGCTGGGCGTCTAGGGATAAAACGCAGGCTACGCTACCCGGCTACTGTTAGTTGTGCGGCAGGTTTAGTTCATGGTCAGTTTAGTTTCCATCCTTCCAAGAGCTAGTTCTTATGTTTGCTGGGCTATGTTCTCTTGCCATTGAGAACCATAACAGCCCACATGTTCTCAGCCTGGCTAGTAGCTGTAAATCATTCAGCTGGGGCCATGAAAACTAAATCTCCAAGCAGTCATAAATACTCGGAGACCACCACAGCGTGCTCAGTAAAACCCGAGCAACGAGTACACTCGCTCATCACTAGTGATGAATAGTGTTGAGCATTCCGATACTGCAAATATCGGGTATCGGCCGATATTCGATGTATCGGAATTCCGATACCGAGTTCCGATATTTTTGTGATATCGGAAATCGGAATCGGAAGTTCCCAGTGTATGGTTCCCAGGGTCTGGAGGAGAGGAGACTCTCCTTCAGGCCCTGGGATCCATATTCATGTAAAAAATAAAGAATAAAAATAAAAAATATGGATATACTCACCCCTCCGGCAGACCCTGGACCTTAGCGGTGTAACCGGCAGCCTCCGTTCCTAAGAATGCAGTGAGTGTAGGACCTGCGATGACGTCGCTGCTTGTGATTGGTCACGTGAGCGGGCACATGAGCGGTCACGCGACCAATCACAAGCTGCGACATCATCGAAGGTCCTTCACTCTGCATTCTTAGGAACGGAGGCTGCCGGTTACACCGCTAAGGTCCAGGGTCCGCCGGAGGGGTGAGTATATCCATATTTTTTATTTTTATTCTTTATTTTTTACATGAATATGGATCCCAGGGCCTGAAGGAGAGTTTCCTCTCCTTCAGACCCTGGGAACCATCCAGGATACCTTCCGATATTTTTGTCCCATTGACTTGTATTGGTATCAGGTATCGGTATCGGCGAGATCCGATATTTTGCCGGTATCGGCCGATCCAATCCGATACCGATACTTTCGAATATCGGAAGGTATCGCTCAACACTAGTGATGAATCAACCAAAATTTATTAGGCTCCTTTTTTGGCACCACCCCTAATGATGACACCCTCAAAATTTGAATGGGAACCTATGCAAATGGTCCTGCCATTCTGCACAAAGCTACCTCTATAGCTTTTCAGAAGCCTCCTCCTGAAATTGTAACGTTGACTTCAGATTTTATGTAGAGAGCATCATTCTTCCTTTAACAAATGTGTTTCTAAAACTTTCCCTAACCCCATTTTCCAACAAAACAGCTGAAATTTTATTTGGGTATCTACTTAGAAAATGTTCCATCTCTGCCAGACGAATCGGTGTCACCCCTTTTTTTTTAACTATCTCCTCCTTTTTGTTTTCCACTCTGAAAGCATTTTGCTGCACTGTGACTTCCCCCACAAGAGAAGCATTTGTTCTTCAATTTGCTTTTGACCCTGAATCCACAAACTCCCTCCTTAAATTAGAAGCACATTCCTTTTTGCATTGCCACAGAATGTCCTGACTGTCCAGGACACCCGGTGCTTCCTGGAAAGAACTGGCCCCCTTGTCCAGTCCTATTAGGAGACTTCACCACCATCCATAAGTCGATATCCTTATGGTCCCAATGAATGTTAGACCGCCTTCCACTAACGACATTTTTCATTGTAGCGCTATCAACCCTGACCCCCATACACCCTGCAGGCCTCCTCATTTGCATCCATGTAGCAAAAAATATGTGAACCATTTTCTAGATGCTTCTCCCCTACCACGCAATAAAAAAAGGCAAATGCTTGCAGCCAATTAAAACAGGTAAGCGGAATTAGGTGGTACCTCCTCTTTTCCTCATCCTCTTTTTTTTGTTTATCTTTCTTTAACATTTCCAGATTAAAACGCTCTAACAATAAAAAATTGTCCACGTATTAACGTATTAATTTTTCCATACTTTTTCCCTTACTTTCTGCTTCAAATGAACCCCCAAAGATCCTCAAAACACATACACCTTTCCTCTCTCTGAATTGTCCAGACTAACAGACTCCTCCTTCTCTTTCTGTCTGACCTGTCAACGCATGTAACTATGTACGTTGGAACCCTTGACCCTTAATTACTAACCATAGGAACTTCTGCACTTGTGATATAACTGGACTCTATAACCCCAAACCTCAACCCCCCCGTCCATTCATCAGCAGGGAATACCCCAGCCTGCATATCCCCGGACCCCAATCGCTAAATCCCGTAACCCCATGAATACATTCCCCATCGACTCCACAGGAAAACTCACTAGCTTCATAGGAAGGTAGCACCAGACAGCAGCTCTTGCGCCCCAGGTAGCAGCTCTTCAGCTCGCTGGACAGTTCCTTGCTAACCAAGATATTAGTTTTATTTCTGATTGGCTCCAACCTGTAATCTCCTGATTGAATTTCTTACTGACCGTAAACCTGGAATTGAACTTCCTTCCTTGCAAGATTTTTGAGCTCCCAGACTTTAGTCAAGCTCTCCTTTCACCTGTTGCCTGATCCATAACTATACTGCTGCTCCCGAGGACCGACCATTGCCTGATTCCTGACTATGCAACCTGTTTATCCTTCAAACTGTACTACTGCTCTCGTGTATCAACCTCTGGCTGATTCCTGACTATCCCACTTGCTGGTGCTGCCCTTAGTGGTTGCAATACCACTACTCCAACCCAGGTCAGTTCATAACATAGGGCCAGCTGACTGCTGCTTGTGGATTAAATGTGGGCTTAATTTCAGCGCAGTCATTATCTGGCTGTTAGGGGCAGGGCTAGCTGACTGCCGCCCATGGACTATGGCTGGGGTCAATGCCAACGCAGCCATTACCTGGCTGTTAGGGGCGGGGCCAGCTGACTTCTGCTTGCTCTTTTCCAGACACTGAGAGGCCACAGGATGGAACCCCCACTGCCTTTCTCTCCTGTGCTCTCTGCCGTGAGCGCTTCGCCGGGCGGGTCTCTGCACATCCTGGAGGCCAACTGCTCCTAGTTCTGTCACTACATGCTCCATTGGCAAACAAGGGGAAGGACCACTTCTCTCCCCACTGCAGGCCCCGTCGTGAATGTGGATTCCTCCCAGGCTGGGAAGGACAGGAGGAAGCAGTCTGGGCCGCAACCTGACCTGGAGGGGTTTCTTCTGGACTCAGGCACGCTGAAGGCCTTGTCCTCCATGGCCGGCGACCATATTGGGGTGGCTGAGCTAGGCCAGCCCCTTTTAACAGGCTCTGGATTGATGCATGCAACCAATCTGCTCCCCTGGTACCAGCTGCTGCAGCATCAGGTCCACAAATTCCAACTTTAATGAGAGAGGAAAAAACAGCCAAAAGGGGCATAGGGAGATTGCTTCCTTGATGGCTGTCTAAAATGGCTGTCCTCCCTCAACAGTCACCACCTTATAAGCCTTCTACCTCACCCAAATGGCCCTAACCTTTATCATGACAGTCCCCCTTTTCCGACCACTTAACCCTTTCGCTGACCTGATTTCCCTTCTTCGGCATCCTGCACTAACCTTGTCTTGCCGACCTTCCTTTTAAGCCTTAAGGGCCAAGTACAGCATTTCTGTAGTTGTAATGGGTCTTAGAGAAAGGGGCCTTGATCAACCGGTATTCCACAAGTTTATACACTAAAACTCTGTAGGTCCTCACCTGGTACCTCACATGTAGGGGGTGTCTGCCCTGGTTCAGTTCTTGTACCCTGTATCTCTTCACCGTTTTTGGTAACACACCAACTGTATCCGGTGCTGCCGTGGAACTGCAATGGACTAAAGTAGCCTTTTTCATCACAGTCCGGTACAAAGGCTCCTCGTAAAGGTTCTATTGCGCTGAGCACTTTATTACGTTCTTTTATACAGATTGTTTCCCCTGATAAGACAAATATAGAATTGGTATTATTATATTAGTATATGTATGACTGTAATGAAGGATGCTCTTCATACTGTACTTCATACTTAGATCCACCTTCTTCTCTATCACTTCAGCATACAATAACAAGGAGCCCAACAATGGGTTTTCATGATGTTACACAATTATAGAGTCACAATGTATCAGTGATAAATGATAGTGACTCTGTGTAGTGATATACAGTGGGGCAAAAAAGTATTTAGTCAGTCAGCAATAGTGCAAGTTCCACCACTTAAAAAGATGAGAGGCGTCTGTAATTTACATCATAGGTAGACCTCAACTATGGGAGACAAACTGAGAAAAAAAATTCCAGAAAATCACATTGTCTGTTTTTTTATCATTTTTTTTGCATTTTATGGTGGAAAATAAGTATTTGGTCAGAAACAAACAATCAAGATTTCTGGCTCTCACAGACCTGTAACTTCTTCTTTAAGAGTCTCTTCTTTCCTCCACTCATTACCTGTAGTAATGGCACCTGTTTAAACTTGTTATCAGTATAAAAAGACACCTGTGCACACCCTCAAACAGTCTGACTCCAAACTCCACTATGGTGAAGACCAAAGAGCTGTCAAAGGACACCAGAAACAAAATTGTAGCCCTGCACCAGGCTGGGAAGACTGAATCTGCAATAGCCAACCAGCTTGGAGTGAAGAAATCAACAGTGGAAGCAATAATTAGAAAATGGAAGACATACAAGACCACTGATAATCTCCCTCGATCTGGGGCTCCAAGCAAAATCCCACCCTGTGGGGTCAGAATGATCACAAGAACGGTGAGCAAAAATCCCAGAACCACGCGGGGGGACCTAGTGAATGAACTGCAGAGAGCTGGGACCAATGTAACAAGGCCTACCATAAGTAACACACTACGCCACCATGGACTCAGATCCTGCAGTGCCAGACGTGTCCCACTGCTTAAGCCAGTACATGTCCGGGCCCGTCTGAAGTTTGCTAGAGAGCATTTGGATGATCCAGAGGAGTTTTGGGAGAATGTCCTATGGTCTGATGAAACCAAACTGGAACTGTTTGGTAGAAACACAACTTGTCGTGTTTGGAGAAAAAGAATACTGAGTTGCATCCATCAAACACCATACCTACTGTAAAGCATGGTGGTGGAAACATCATGCTTTGGGGCTGTTTCTCTGCAAAGGGGCCAGGACGACTGATCCGGGTACATGAAAGAATGAATGGGGCCATGTATCGTGAGATTTTGAGTGCAAACCTCCTTCCATCAGCAAGGGCATTGAAGTTGAAACATAGCTGGGTCTTTCAACATGACAATGATCCAAAGCACACCGCCAGGGCAACGAAGGAGTGGCTTCGTAAGAAGCATTTCAAGGTCCTGGAGTGGCCTAGCCAGTCTTCAGATCTCAACCCTATAGAAAACCTTTGGAGGGAGTTGAAAGTCCGTGTTGCCAAGCGAAAAGCCAAAAACATCACTGCTCTAGAGGAGATCTGCATGGAGGAATGGGCCAAAATACCAACAACAGTGTGTGGCAACCTTGTGAAGACTTACAGAAAACGTTTGACCTCTGTCATTGCCAACAAAGGCTATATTACAAAGTATTGAGATGAAATTTTGTTTCTGACCAAATACTTATTTTCCACCATAAAATGCAAATAAAATGATAAAAAAAACAGACAATGTGATTTTCTGGATTTTTTTTTCTCAGTTTGTCTCCCATAGTTGAGGTCTACCTATGATGTAAATTACAGACGCCTCTCATCTTTTTAAGTGGTGGAACTTGCACTATTGCTGACTGACTAAATACTTTTTTGCCCCACTGTATCTGTAATCACTGCTTGTAATAACATCGATACACAGGGAGAGGATGGAAGAGTAAAGTAGATCCTTACCAGAAGCTTCACATGGTTTTGGTGGTTTTCCAGGGAAATTTCTGGAATCAGAAACCTCTTCCCCATATTCATCCACACACCAGGTGTAGACATGGGACTGCTGAGGTCGATAGTTACCCTTTTCATCACATTCCGGAACAAAAATTGTGGGTAAAGGTTTAGAACTGAGCAGTTTTTGACGTTTCTTCAAGCAGGGAGGTTTGTTTGCTGAAAATGGATATAAGATGAGTGAAAGTTGATGAGAACTGAATGATACAAACACATTACCAGTATTGTACATTACATTCTTTAAGGAGGACGATGGATTAAGCGTTTAACCAGCTCATAGCTTGCCTACATTCACTTAATTTTATTTTTGTTTTACACATGCACTTTATAATTGATATTATTTGGTGTTTTTTTTAAATGTAAGCTTGATACAGAATTTATGATGAACTGTAATAATTCACCTTATATCATCATTATTCTGGCAGTTGATGTATAGCAGGGTTCTTAGCCTAAAACGTCACTCGCATTTGAGGCATCCTTTTAATAGGAGATACATTTGAATGTTATCATGATTATAATGAAGATTGTCTATTGATTTACTACAATTTTGTACTTTTTGTGCTTTTTCTGGTTAACCTATATCGCTCCCTACTCGGAGTGTTTAGGGATTTCAGACTGGTTTGCACACTTGATGAATAGGCATTATTTTGCTTGTTTAGTATAATACAGCCCATAGTCCTCCACATAGTATAATGCATCCCATACTCTTCCATGTTGTATAATGCACACCCCATAGTCCTCCATATAGTATAATCCACCCCAAAGTTCTCCAGACAATATAATGTACCCCATAGTCTTCATTACAGTATAATCCACTCCCCATAGTCCCCTAGATTGTATAATGTATCCTCCCCATAGTCCTTGACACAGTATAATGCACTCTTCATATAGTATAATGCAGCCGCAATGTGATTTTCTGGATTTTATTTTGTTAGATTCAGTCTTTCACAGTTGAAGTGTACCTACAATAAAAATGACAGACCTCTTCATTGTTTGTAGGTGGGTAAAGTTGCAAAATCAGCAGTTTATCAAATACTTATTTTCTCCTTTGTAGTACATATAGTATAATGCACCCCATAGTCCTTGATAGAGAATAATGCAGCCTCCCCATTAGTATAATGCAGAACCCGATAGAGTAAAATGCAGCCCCCATAAAGAGTATAAGGCAGCCCCCTCATAGAGTATAATGCAGCCCCTCATAGAGTATAATGCAGCCCCCCATAGAGTATAATGCAGTTTTCATGAAATCATATCCTCTTTGTTTGCATAGTTAAACAAGCAGAATTTCTGTGCAAAAAACCCCCCCCAGAAAAAAGCATTAACACGGTCCAAATGTCCAAGCAAAGTGGGTGTGATTTCATGAAAACTCCGCATACTGTGAGTCTAAGGCCGGAGTCACACTAGACCGTAATACGGATGAGTGCTATGCGATAAAAAAAATCGCATAGCACTCGGACCAATGTTAATCTGTGGGGCAGCTCCCATCATCTGATATTTTCTCGGTTGTATTATACGTGCGAGTGAAATCACAGCATGTTGCGATTTGCACCGTATATCGGCAGTAAAAGCCAATGAAAGTCTATGGGTGCGAGAAAAACTCGTATCATGTACAAACCCTGGCATGGATGTACTGCTACGTTCAGTTTTGCCAAGGGATTAATGATGTTTAAATTGGGGAGAGGGAGTGCATCGTCATGACCCTGGCTGTCTTAAAAAAAGGCATAAAACAAATACCTTACATTTAAATTCCAACCAATTTTAACATGCATATAAAGTCACAATTTTTACAAAATTACATGACTATTCAAGATTTGACAGACTGGTCTCCAGCTCTTTTTTTAACATTGGAATTGTACTACCATGCCTAAAATGCTGTACTTACTTAATTTACACCAAATTTATCATTATGGGCAACATTTGATAAATCTCTAGTGGTGGAGTTGAAGTGAGTACAAGAAAGATTTGACTCAAATTACACCATGTTTGATAAATGTAGACCATTGTGTTTTATATTACACCATGTTGTATTATTTCTATTTCTATGAAACTACATAGTGTTCCCCAAAAATATTTTTTCTGGTCGTCCCATGGTACTCCGGCTCTCTCCACCAACAACACTTATCAACTCCATTTTTTCACATGTCCCCTGGGTCCCTTTTTATAGTCGTATGGTAGCATACCTTTTGTGTAGAATACTACTCACCCCCACTTGCTATTAATTGTGAATATTTCTATCTAACCTTAGGAATTGTATTTCTGTTACTATTATATATGTCTTAACTGACTTAAAAAAGTAAAGAATGAGGAAGGAAGAAGGAAGAAAGGGCATAACTAACCCAATGTAAACACTGAGGTGAGAATACTGCTGTAGTGGATTAGTTAGTACCTGCATCTTCACACGTTAGGTGCTTCGTGCCTGGTGGAGTTCTTGTTCCCTCGATCTCTTCACCATTTTCATTAAGACACCAACAATAACCGGTGCTGCCATGACACTGCTTTGGAATGTAGTTTCCCTTGTTATCACATTTTGGTAGAAATGCCCCCATCATATTCTTCTTTCCTCCGAGCACACTCTGCCGATGCCTCATACAAGGGGTATGTTCTATGCAAATAAAACAAATTGATCAGTAAAGAAAAACTATTCACATAATAGAGATGATTATGCTTCATTGTGGATTCCTAGATATTTAGGAACTATATAATTTATTCTTTTGCAGTTAGTATAAGGAGTTAATGCGTCCAAAGTAAAACAGAGCCAGATTGTGAGATCTGGCTATGTTTGGCTCATAGTGAATGGTTCCTTCAGACGTAGTGTCCAAATCACATTTTTCAAAGCTTCAGGAGAAAGCCTAATGTGGACTGAGCATAACATGAACAGAGCCTTAGGAGACAAGTAAATAACTGTTCTGGCATTTTTAATTTACAGTTCTGTTAGAATACTTACCATGCGTGATATACAGTACATGTATCACAAAGTTTTTACATATTTATGATGCAGTTTGGCCAGTGACTTGTAGAAAAAAAATATATAAATTCTGCAGTGAACAAATTACTATTGAAAATATTAATTAAATAATTGAATTACTTTAAAAAATAATTTTAAATTAATTTTAAAAATTACAAAAATGAAAATGGGCCAATGCAAAGGTTTGGGCACGCTGGGAGATTTGTGTTCTCAGATAAGTTTGATCATGGTTTCAGATATTAATTAGCCTGTTAGGGTTATGTCTTGTTCACCATCATGATTAGGAAAGGCTAGGTGATGCGAATTTCCCATCTTTATGTAACAAAAACCAGAAGCCATGGATTCTTCTAAGCAGGTGCCAAGCACTATGAAAATGAAAATGGTGGAGGTTCACAAAGCAGGAGAAGGCTATAAGAAGAGAGCATTTTCAAGTTGCCATTTCCTCAGGTCAAAATATAATTAAGAAATGGCAGCTTACAGGAACAGTGGAGATCAAGATAAGGTCTGGAAGACCAAGCTAAATTTCAGTGACAGCTGCTCATAGGATTGCTAGAGAGGCAATCAGAACCTCATTTGACTGCAAAAGACCTTCAGAAAGATTTAGCAGACTCTGGAGTTGCGGTACATTGTTTTACTATTTAGAGACACCTGCACAAATATGGTCGTCATGGAAGAGTCATCAGAAGAAAACCTCTCCTGAGTCCTCACTATAAAATTCAGTGTCAGAAGAATGCAAAAGAACATCTAAACAAGCCTGGTGCATTTTGGAAACAAGTCCTGTGGACTGATGAGTTTAAAGTAGAATTATTTGGCCACAATGATCAAAGGTTATTTATGCTACTTTTAAAATGTTAAAGATGAAAAAAATACATATTTTTTCCCTAAAATACAATGGGAATGTGTCATATTTAACTTGCTGGAGGGGAGATACATTTCGCGGAGGTTATTAGCTTCATTGATTTGAAACTCAGAAGTTTGCTCAAGCACACTATGTGTTGAGAAGGGTTAATCGGCGATTTTAAGGGCTGGGTTTTTGTGGACAACCATAGAGCTGGATGGGAGGTTGTCCACCTTATCTCCACCCCATGATGTGCCTACCACAAGGACTGTGCTTTGCATTACCTCTTTGGGAAAAAGCAGGAAAATAAAACAAAGGTCAAAGTTTATTTTTACTTTACCATGGTTTTTGCTGCATGTCTACAGTAAACCAGTGGAGGACTTAAAGAGACAGTGTTCCCGTGTCTACCTACATGTGCAGCTGAGTGAGAAGATCTACCACACTACCACACTATATATACAGGAGATATATTATATATATATATATATATATATATATATATATATATATATATATATATATATATATATACACTCACCGGCCACTTTATTAGGTACACCATGCTAGTAACGGGTTGGACCCCCTTTTGCCTTCAGAACTGCCTCAATTCTTCGTGGCATAGATTCAACAAGGTGCTGGAAGCATTCCTCAGAGATTTTGGTCCATATTGACATGATGGCATCACTGTTATGGTTCTCAATGGCAAGAGAACATAGCCCAGCAAACATAAGAACTAGCTCTTGGAAGGATGGAAACTAAACTGACCATGAACTAAACCTGCCGCACAACTAACAGTAGCCGGGTAGCGTAGCCTGCGTTTAATCCCTAGACGCCCAGCGCCGGCCGGAGGACTAACTAATCCTGGCAGAGGAAAATATAGTCCTGGCTCACCTCTAGAGAAATTTCCCCGAAAGGCAGACAGAGGCCCCCACAAATATTGGCGGTGATTTTAGATGAAATGACAAACGTAGTATGAAAATAGGTTTAGCAAAATTGAGGTCCGCTTACTAGATAGCAGGAAGACAGAAAGGGCACTTTCATGGTCAGCTGAAAACCCTATCAAAATACCATCCTGAAATTACTTTAAGACTCTAGTATTAACTCATAACATCAGAGTGGCAATTTCAGATCACAAGAGCTTTCCAGACACAGAAACGAAACTACAGCTGTGAACTGGAACAAAATGCAAAAACAAACAAGGACTAAGTCCAACTTAGCTGGGAGTTGTCTAGCAGCAGGAACATGCACAGAAAGGCTTCTGATTACAATGTTGACCGGCATGGAAGTGACAGAGGAGCAAGGCTAAATAGCGACTCCCACATCCTGATGGAAACAGGTGAACAGAGAGGATGATGCACACCAGTTCAATTCCACCAGTGGCCACCGGGGGAGCCCAAAATCCAATTTCACAACAGTACCCCCCCCTCAAGGAGGGGGCACCGAACCCTCACCAGAACCACCAGGGCGATCAGGATGAGCCCTATGAAAGGCACGGACCAAATCGGAGGCATGAACATCAGAGGCAGTCACCCAAGAATTATCCTCCTGACCGTATCCCTTCCATTTGACCAGATACTGGAGTTTCCGTCTGGAAACACGGGAGTCCAAGATTTTTTCCACAACGTACTCCAACTCGCCCTCAACCAACACCGGAGCAGGAGGCTCAACGGAAGGCACAACCGGTACCTCATACCTGCGCAATAATGACCGATGAAAAACATTATGAATAGAAAAAGATGCAGGGAGGTCCAAACGGAAGGACACCGGGTTAAGAATCTCCAATATCTTGTACGGGCCGATGAACCGAGGCTTAAACTTGGGAGAAGAAACCCTCATAGGGACAAAACGAGAAGACAACCACACCAAGTCCCCAACACAAAGCCGAGGACCAACCCGACGCCGGCGGTTGGCAAAAAGCTGAGTCTTCTCCTGGGACAACTTCAAATTGTCCACTACCTGCCCCCAAATCTGATGCAACCTCTCCACCACAGCATCCACTCCAGGACAATCCGAAGATTCCACCTGACCAGAAGAAAATCGAGGATGAAACCCCGAATTACAGAAAAAGGGAGACACCAAGGTGGCAGAACTGGCCCGATTATTGAGGGCAAACTCCGCTAAAGGCAAAAAAGCAACCCAATCATCCTGATCTGCAGACACAAAACACCTCAAATATGTCTCCAAGGTCTGATTCGTCCGCTCGGTCTGGCCATTAGTCTGAGGATGGAAAGCAGACGAGAAAGACAAATCTATGCCCATCCTAGCACAGAATGCTCGCCAAAATCTAGACACGAATTGGGTACCTCTGTCAGAAACGATATTCTCCGGAATACCATGCAAACGGACCACATTTTGAAAAAACAGAGGAACCAACTCGGAAGAAGAAGGCAACTTAGGCAGGGGAACCAAATGGACCATCTTAGAGAAACGATCACACACCACCCAGATGACAGACATCTTCTGAGAAGCAGGAAGATCCGAAATAAAATCCATCGAGATGTGCGTCCAGGGCCTCTTCGGGATAGGCAAGGGCAACAACAATCCACTAGCCCGAGAACAACAAGGCTTGGCCCGAGCACAAACGTCACAAGACTGCACGAAGCCTCGCACATCTCGAGACAGGGAAGGCCACCAGAAGGACCTTGCCACCAAATCCCTGGTACCAAAGATTCCAGGATGACCTGCCAACGCAGAAGAATGAACCTCAGAAATGACTTTACTGGTCCAATCATCAGGAACAAACAGTCTACCAGGTGGGCAACGATCAGGTCTATCCGCCTGAAACTCCTGCAAGGCCCGCCGCAGGTCTGGAGAAACGGCAGACAATATCACTCCATCCTTAAGGATACCTGTAGGTTCAGAATTACCAGGGGAGTCAGGCTCAAAACTCCTAGAAAGGGCATCCGCCTTAACATTCTTAGAACCCGGCAGGTAGGACACCACAAAATTAAACCGAGAGAAAAACAACGACCAGCGCGCCTGTCTAGGATTCAGGCGTCTGGCGGACTCAAGATAAATTAGATTTTTGTGGTCAGTCAATACCACCACCTGATGTCTAGCCCCCTCAAGCCAATGACGCCACTCCTCAAAAGCCCACTTCATGGCCAAAAGCTCCTGATTCCCAACATCATAATTCCGCTCGGCGGGCGAAAATTTACGCGAGAAAAAAGCACAAGGTCTCATCACGGAGCAATCGGAACTTCTCTGCGACAAAACCGCCCCAGCTCCGATTTCAGAAGCGTCGACCTCAACCTGAAAAGGAAGAGCAACATCAGGCTGACGCAACACAGGGGCGGAAGAAAAGCGGCGCTTAAGCTCCCGAAAGGCCTCCACAGCAGCAGGGGACCAATCAGCAACATCAGCACCCTTCTTAGTCAAATCAGTCAATGGTTTAACAACATCAGAAAAACCAGCAATAAATTGACGATAAAAGTTAGCAAAGCCCAAAAATTTCTGAAGACTCTTAAGAGAAGAGGGTTGCGTCCAATCACAAATAGCCTGAACCTTGACAGGATCCATCTCGATGGAAGAGGGGGAAAAAATATATCCCAAAAAGGAAATCTTTTGAACCCCAAAAACGCACTTAGAACCCTTCACACACAAGGAATTAGACCGCAAAACCTGAAAAACCCTCCTGACCTGCTGGACATGAGAGTCCCAGTCATCCGAAAAAATCAAAATATCATCCAGATACACAATCATAAATTTATCCAAATAATCACGGAAAATGTCATGCATAAAGGACTGAAAGACTGAAGGGGCATTTGAAAGACCAAAAGGCATCACCAAATACTCAAAGTGGCCCTCGGGCGTATTAAATGCGGTTTTCCACTCATCCCCCTGCTTAATTCGCACCAAATTATACGCCCCACGAAGATCTATCTTAGAGAACCACTTGGCCCCCTTTATGCGAGCAAACAAATCAGTCAGCAGTGGCAACGGATATTGATATTTAACCGTGATTTTATTCAAAAGCCGATAATCAATGCACGGCCTCAAAGAGCCATCTTTCTTAGCCACAAAGAAAAAACCGGCTCCTAAGGGAGATGACGAAGGACGAATATGTCCCTTTTCTAAGGACTCCTTTATATATTCTCGCATAGCAGCATGTTCAGGCACAGACAGATTAAATAAACGACCCTTAGGGTATTTACTACCCGGAATCAAATCTATGGCACAATCGCACTCCCGGTGCGGAGGTAATGAACCAAGCTTAGGTTCTTCAAAAACGTCACGATATTCAGTCAAGAATTCAGGAATCTCAGAGGGAATAGATGATGAAATGGAAACCACAGGTACATCCCCATGCGTCCCCTTACATCCCCAGCTTAACACAGACATAGCTTTCCAGTCAAGGACTGGGTTATGAGATTGCAGCCATGGCAATCCAAGCACCAACACATCATGTAGGTTATACAGCACAAGAAAGCGAATAATCTCCTGGTGATCCGGATTAATCCGCATAGTTACTTGTGTCCAGTATTGTGGTTTATTGCTAGCCAATGGGGTGGAGTCAATCCCCTTCAGGGGTATAGGAGTTTCAAGAGGCTCCAAATCATACCCACAGCGTTTGGCAAAGGACCAATCCATAAGACTCAAAGCGGCGCCAGAGTCGACATAGGCATCCGCGGTAATAGATGATAAAGAACAAATCAGGGTCACAGATAGAATAAACTTAGACTGTAAAGTGCCAATTGAAACAGACTTATCAAGCTTCTTAGTACGCTTAGAGCATGCTGATATAACATGAGTTGAATCACCGCAATAGAAGCACAACCCATTTTTTCGTCTAAAATTCTGCCGTTCACTTCTGGACAGAATTCTATCACATTGCATATTCTCTGGCGTCTTCTCAGTAGACACCGCCAAATGGTGCACAGGTTTGCGCTCCCGCAGACGCCTATCGATCTGGATAGCCATTGTCATGGACTCATTCAGACCCGCAGGCACAGGGAACCCCACCATAACATCCTTAATGGCATCAGAGAGACCCTCTCTGAAATTCGCCGCCAGGGCGCACTCATTCCACTGAGTAAGCACAGCCCATTTACGGAATTTCTGGCAGTATATTTCAGCTTCGTCTTGCCCCTGAGATAGGGACATCAAGGCCTTTTCCGCCTGAAGTTCTAACTGAGGTTCCTCATAAAGCAACCCCAAGGCCAGAAAAAACGCATCCACATTGAGCAACGCAGGATCCCCTGGAGCCAATGCAAAAGCCCAATCCTGAGGGTCGCCCCGGAGCAAAGAAATCACAATCCTGACCTGCTGAGCAGGATCTCCAGCAGAGCGAGATTTCAGGGACAAAAACAACTTGCAATTATTTTTGAAATTTTGAAAGCAAGATCTATTCCCCGAGAAAAATTCAGGCAAAGGAATTCTAGGTTCAGATATAGGAACATGAACAACAAAATCTTGTAAGTTTTGAACTTTCGTGGTGAGATTATTCAAACCTGCAGCTAAACTCTGAATATCCATTTTAAACAGGTGAACACAGAGCCATTCCAGGATTAGAAGGAGAGAGAGAGAGAAAGGCTGCAATATAGGCAGACTTGCAAGAGATTCAATTACAAGCACACTCAGAACTGAGAAAAAAAAAAAAAAAAAAATCTTCAGCAGACTTCTCTTTTCTCTCCTTTCTCTGTCAATTAATTTAACCCTTTTTTGGCCGGTCAAACTGTTATGGTTCTCAATGGCAAGAGAACATAGCCCAGCAAACATAAGAACTAGCTCTTGGAAGGATGGAAACTAAACTGACCATGAACTAAACCTGCCGCACAACTAACAGTAGCCGGGTAGCGTAGCCTGCGTTTAATCCCTAGACGCCCAGCGCCGGCCGGAGGACTAACTAATCCTGGCAGAGGAAAATATAGTCCTGGCTCACCTCTAGAGAAATTTCCCCGAAAGGCAGACAGAGGCCCCCACAAATATTGGCGGTGATTTTAGATGAAATGACAAACGTAGTATGAAAATAGGTTTAGCAAAATTGAGGTCCGCTTACTAGATAGCAGGAAGACAGAAAGGGCACTTTCATGGTCAGCTGAAAACCCTATCAAAATACCATCCTGAAATTACTTTAAGACTCTAGTATTAACTCATAACATCAGAGTGGCAATTTCAGATCACAAGAGCTTTCCAGACACAGAAACGAAACTACAGCTGTGAACTGGAACAAAATGCAAAAACAAACAAGGACTAAGTCCAACTTAGCTGGGAGTTGTCTAGCAGCAGGAACATGCACAGAAAGGCTTCTGATTACAATGTTGACCGGCATGGAAGTGACAGAGGAGCAAGGCTAAATAGCGACTCCCACATCCTGATGGAAACAGGTGAACAGAGAGGATGATGCACACCAGTTCAATTCCACCAGTGGCCACCGGGGGAGCCCAAAATCCAATTTCACAACACATCACACAGTTGCCGCAGATTTGTCGGCTGCACATCCCAAAGATGCTCCATACAAGGCAGGATGGATCCATGGTTTGATGTTGTTTACGCCAAATTCTGACCCTACCATCCGAATGTCGCAGCAGAAATCGAGACTCATCAGACCAAGCAACGTTTTTCCAATCTTCTACTGTCCAATTTCGATGAGCTTGTACAAATTGTAGCCTCAGTTTCCTGTTCTTAGCTGAAAGGAGTGGTACCCGGTGTGGTCTTCTGCTGCTGTAGCCCATCTGCCTCAAAGTTCGACGCACTGTGCGTTCAGAGATGCTCTTAGGCCTACCTTGGTTGTAACGGGTGGCGATTTGAGTCACTGTTGCCTTTCTATCAGCTCGAACCAGTCTGCCCATTCTCCTCTGACCTCTGGCATCAACAAGGCATTTCCACCCACAGAACTGCCGCTCACTGGATTTTTTTTCTTTTTCGGACCATTTTCTGTAAACCCTAGAGATGGTTGTGCGTGAAAATCCCAGTAGATCAGCAGTTTCTGAAATACTCAGACCAGCCCTTCTGGCACCAACAACCATGCCACGTTCAAAGGCACTCAAATCACCTTTCTTCCCCATACTGATGCTCGGTTTGAACTGCAGGAGATTGTCTTGACCATGTCTACATGCCTAAATGCACTGAGTTGCCGCCATGTGATTGGCTGATTAGAAATTAAGTGTTAACAAGAAGTTGGACAGGTGTACCTAATAAAGTGGCCAGTGAGTGTATATATATATATATATATATATATATATATATATATATATACATTTGTGGCCAAAAGTATTGACACCCCTGCAATTCTGTCAGATAATACTCAGTTTCTTCCTGAAAATGATTGCAAACACAAATTCTTTGTTATTATTATCTTCATTTAATTTGTCTTAAATGAAAAAACACAAAAAGAATTGTCCTAAAGCCAAATTGGATATAATTCCACACCAAACATAAAAAAAGGGGTGGACAAAAGTATTGGCACTGTTCGAAAAATCATGTGATGCTTCTCTAATTTGTGTAATTAACAGCACCTGTAACTTACCTGTGGCACCTAACAGGTGTTGGCAATAACTTAATCACACTTGCAGCCAGTTGACATGGATCAAAGTTGACTCAACCTCTGTCCTGTGTACTTGTGTGTACCACAATGAGCATGGAGAAAAGAAAGAAGACCAAAGAACTGTCTGAGGACTTGAGAAACCAAATTGTGAGGAAGCATGAGCAATCTCAAGGCTACAAGTCCATCTCCAAAGACCTGAATGTTCCTGTGTCTACCACGCGCAGTGTCATGAAGAAGTTTAAAGCCCATGGCACTGTGGCTAACCTCCCTAGATGTGGACGGAAAAGAAAAATTGACAAGAGATTTCAACGCAAGATTGTGCGGATGTTGGATAAAGAACCTCGACTAACATCCAAACAAGTTCAAGCTGCCCTGCAGTCCGAGGGTACAACAGTGTCAACTATCATGATCTCTGCAGGCAGAGATCATAGCAAGCCTATAGAGGGACAAGCTCTCGGAAGATGGAACTATACTGACCATGAACTAAGCCTGCCGCGCAACTAGAAATAGCCAGGTAGCATTTCCTATTTATCGCTAGATGCCCAGCTCTGGCCTAAGACCTAAATAGCTAGCAGAGGGAAATATAAGACCTGGCTCACCTCTAGAGAAATATTCCAAAGAAGACAGTAGCCCCCCACATATAATGACGGTGAGTTCAGATGAAACTACAAACGCAGCAGGAAAATAGTCTTAGCAAATTTGAGGTCCGCTTACTAGACAGCAGAAGACAGATAGTATACTTTCATGGTCAGCAGAAAAACACTAACAAAACACCATCCAGAGATTACCTTAAACTCTGGCATTAACTCATAACGCCAGAGTAGCAATCCCTGATCAACGAGAGCTTTCCAGACACAGTAACAAAACTTCAGCTGTGAACTGGAACAAATAGGCAAAACAAAACATGGACAAAAGTCCAACTTAACTAGTAGTTGTCTAGAAGCAGGAACAAGCACTGAGAGGCATCAGATAACATTGTTGACCGGCAAGAAACCACCAGAGAAATGAGCTTAAATAGCGACACCCACTACTGATGGAACCAGGTGAAACAGGAAAGAGGATGACAAGTCCAATTCCACAAGCGGCCACCGGGGGAGCCCAGAATCCAAATTCACAACAGTACCCCCCCCTCAAGGAGGGGGCACCGAACCCTCACCAGATCCACCAGGGCGACCAGGATGAGCCCTATGGAAGGCACGAACAAGATCAGAAGCATGAACATCAGATGCATTGACCCAAGAATTATCCTCCTGGCCGTAACCCTTCCAGTTGACCAGATACTGGAGTTTCCGTCTGGAAACACGAGAGTCCAAAATTTTCTCCACAACGTACTCCAACTCACCCTCAACCAACACCGGAGCAGGAGGCTCAACTGAAGGTACAACAGGTACCTCATACCTGCGCAATAACGACCGATGAAAAACGTTATGAATGGAAAAGGACGCAGGGAGGTCCAAACGGAAAGAAACAGGATTAAGAATCTCCAATATTCTATAAGGGCCGATGAACCGAGGTTTAAACTTAGGAGAAGAGACCCTCATAGGGACAAAACGAGAAGACAACCACACTAAATCTCCAACACAAAGCCGAGAACCAACACGACGATGACGGTTGGCAAAACGCTGAGTCTTCTCCTGGGACAACTTCAAATTGTCCATAACCTGCCCCCAGATGTGATGCAATCTCTCCACCACCGCATCCACTCCAGGACAATCCGAGGATTCCACCTGACCGGAGGAAAATCGAGGGTGAAACCCCGAATTACAGAAAAACGGGGACACCAAGGTGGAAGAACTGGCCCGATTATTGAGGGCGAACTCTGCCAATGGCAAAAAAGCAACCCAATCATCCTGGTCAGCAGAGACAAAACACCTCAGATATGTCTCAAGGGTCTGATTAGTCCGCTCGGTCTGGCCATTAGTCTGAGGGTGAAAAGCAGATGAAAAAGACAAATCTATGCCCATCCTAGCACAGAATGCCCGCCAAAATCTAGACACAAATTGGGTACCTCTGTCAGAAACAATATTCTCAGGAATACCGTGCAATCGGACAACATTCTGAAAAAACAGAGGAACCAACTCAGAAGAAGAAGGCAACTTGGGCAGAGGAACCAAATGGACCATTTTAGAGAAACGGTCACAGACCACCCAGATGACAGACATCTTCTGGGAAACAGGCAGATCTGAAATAAAATCCATCGAGATGTGTGTCCAAGGCCTCTTAGGAATAGGCAAGGGCAACAGCAGTCCGCTAGCCCGAGAACTACAAGACTTGGCCCGAGCACAAACGTCACATGACTGCACAAAGACTCGCACATCTCGTGACAGGGAAGGCCACCAGAAGGATCTTGCCACCAAATCCCTGGTACCAAAAATTCCGGGATGACCTGCCAATGCAGAAGAATGTACCTCAGAGATGACTCTGCTGGTCCAATCATCCGGAACAAACAGTCTATCAGGCGGACAACGATCCGGTCTATCCGCCTGAAACTCTTGCAAGGACCGCCGCAGATCAGGAGAAACGGCCGACAAAATTACTCCCTCCCTAAGGATACCTGTGGGTTCAGAATTACCAGGAGAGTCCGGGTCAAAACTCCTAGAAAGGGCATCAGCCTTAACATTCTTAGAACCCGGTAGGTATGACACCACAAAATTAAAGCGAGAAAAAAATAAAGACCAGCGCGCCTGTCTAGGATTCAGGCGTCTGGCAGTCTCAAGATAAATCAAATTTTTGTGGTCAGTCAATACCACCACCTGATGCCTAGCCCCCTCGAGCCAATGGCGCCACTCCTCAAACGCCCACTTCATGGCCAAAAGCTCCCGATTCCCAACATCATAATTCCGCTCTGCGGGCGAAAATTTGCGAGAAAAGAAGGCACAAGGCCTAATGACGGAGCAGTCGGAACCTTTCTGCGACAACACTGCCCCAGCTCCGATCTCCGAAGCGTCAACCTCAACCTGAAAAGGCAGATTCACATCAGGCTGACGCAACACAGGGGCAGAGGCAAAACGGCGCTTAAGCTCCTGAAAGGCCTCTACAGCATGAGGGGACCAATTAGCAACATCAGCGCCTTGTCTGGTCAAATCAGTCAGTGGTTTAACGACATCCGAAAAACCAGCAATAAATCGGCGGTAAAAGTTGGCAAAGCCCAAAAATCTCTGAAGACCCTTAAGAGAGGAGGGCTGAGTCCAGTCACAAATAGCTTGCACCTTGACGGGATCCATCTCAATGGAAGAGGGAGAAAAAATATACCCCAAAAAGGAAATTTTCTGGACCCCAAAAACGCACTTAGACCCCTTCACACATAAAGAATTAGACCGCAGAACCTGAAAAACTCTCCTGACCTGCTGGACATGAGAGTCCCAGTCATCAGAAAAAATCAGAATATCATCCAGATATATTATCATAAATTTATCCAGAAAATCGCGGAAAATATCATGCATAAAAGACTGGAAAACTGAAGGGGCATTAGAAAGACCAAAAGGCATGACCAAATACTCAAAGTGGCCCTCGGGCGTATTAAATGCGGTCTTCCACTCATCCCCCTGCCTGATCCGCACCAAATTATACGCCCCACGAAGATCAATTTTAGAGAACCACTTAGCACCCTCTATACGAGCAAACAAATCAGTAAGCAATGGCAATGGGTATTGATACTTAACAGTGATCTTATTCAGAAGCCGATAATCAATACATGGTCTCAAAGAGCCGTCTTTTTTTGAGACAAAGAAAAACCCAGCTCCCAAGGGAGAAGAAGATGGACGAATATGTCCCTTTTCCAAAGACTCCTTTATATATTCCCGCATAGCAGCATGTTCCGGCACAGACAAATTAAACAAACGACCCTTTGGATATTTACAACCCGGTATCAAATCTATGGCACAATCGCACTCACGGTGCGGAGGTAACGACCCAAGCTTGGGTTCGTCAAAGACGTCTTGATAATCAGAGAGGAACTCAGGGACTTCAGAGGGAATGGACGACGAAATAGAAACCAAAGGTACGTCCCCATGAATACCCTTACATCCCCAGCTCAACACAGACATTGCTCTCCAGTCCAAGACTGGGTTGTGAGACTGCAACCATGGCAATCCCAGTACCAAATCGTCATGTAAATTATACAGCACCAGGAAACGAATAATCTCCTGGTGATCCGGATTGATACGCATGGTTACTTGTGTCCAGTATTGTGGTTTATTATTAGCCAATGGGGTGGAGTCAATCCCCTTCAGAGGAATAAGAGTCTCCAAAGGCTCTAAATTAAAACCACAACGATTGGCAAAGGACCAATCCATAAGACTCAGAGCGGCGCCAGAGTCAACATAGGCGTCCGTAGCAATGGATGACAAAGAGCAAATCAGAGTTACAGACAAAATAAACTTAGACTGAATGGTGCCAATGGAAACAGACTTATCAAGCTTCTTTGTACGCCTAGAGCATGCTGATATAACATGAGTAGAATCCCCACAATAGAAACACAATCCATTCTTCCGTCTAAAATTCTGTCGCTCGCTCCTGGACAGAATTCTATCACACTGCATACTTTCTGGCGTCTTTTCCATAGACACCGCCAGATGGTGCACCGGTTTGCGCTCCCGCAGACGCCTATCAATCTGAATAGCCATTGTCATGGACTCATTCAGACCTGCAGGCAAAGGGAACCCCACCATAACATCCTTAACGGCATCAGAGAGACCTTCTCTGAAAGTTGCCGCCAAGGCGCACTCATTCCACTGAGTAAGCACAGACCATTTACGGAATTTTTGGCAGAAAACTTCAGCTTCGTCTTGCCCCTGAGATAGTGCCATCAAAGTTTTTTCTGCCTGAAGTTCCAAATGAGGTTCCTCATAAAGCAAGCCCAAGGCCAGAAAAAACGCATCCACATCGCGTAACGCAGGATCCCCTGCTGGCAATGAGAAGGCCCAATCTTGAGGGTCACCCCTGAGCAAGGAAATCACAATCCTAACCTGCTGAGCAGGGTCTCCAGCTGAACGAGACTTCAGAGACAAATAAAGCTTACAATTATTTCGGAAATTCTGGAAGCTAGCTCTATTCCCTGTGAAGAACTCCGGCAAAGGAATTCTCGGCTCAGATACCGGAGCATGTACCACAAAATCTTGTAAATTTTGTACTTTCGTGATGAGATTATTCAAACCCGCAGTTACACTCTGGAGATCCATTAGTGTCAGGTGCACACAGAGCATACAGAGATTAGGAGGAGAGAGAGAAAAAAGACTGCAGCAAGGCAGACTGGAGGAAAAAAAAAAAAAAAAAATACCAGCAGACTTCTTATAACTCTCCTTTCTCAACCTGGGTCTTTAACACTTTATAGGCCGGTCAAACTATCATGATCTCTGCAGGCAGAGATCATAGCAAGCCTATAGAGGGACAAGCTCTCGGAAGATGGAACTATACTGACCATGAACTAAGCCTGCCGCGCAACTAGAAATAGCCAGGTAGCATTTCCTATTTATCGCTAGATGCCCAGCTCTGGCCTAAGACCTAAATAGCTAGCAGAGGGAAATATAAGACCTGGCTCACCTCTAGAGAAATATTCCAAAGAAGACAGTAGCCCCCCACATATAATGACGGTGAGTTCAGATGAAACTACAAACGCAGCAGGAAAATAGTCTTAGCAAATTTGAGGTCCGCTTACTAGACAGCAGAAGACAGATAGTATACTTTCATGGTCAGCAGAAAAACACTAACAAAACACCATCCAGAGATTACCTTAAACTCTGGCATTAACTCATAACGCCAGAGTAGCAATCCCTGATCAACGAGAGCTTTCCAGACACAGTAACAAAACTTCAGCTGTGAACTGGAACAAATAGGCAAAACAAAACATGGACAAAAGTCCAACTTAACTAGTAGTTGTCTAGAAGCAGGAACAAGCACTGAGAGGCATCAGATAACATTGTTGACCGGCAAGAAACCACCAGAGAAATGAGCTTAAATAGCGACACCCACTACTGATGGAACCAGGTGAAACAGGAAAGAGGATGACAAGTCCAATTCCACAAGCGGCCACCGGGGGAGCCCAGAATCCAAATTCACAACAGTCAACCCATGCTATCCGTCAGCGTCTGAATGAAAAGGAACTGTATGGTAGGAGACCCAGGAAGACCCCACTTCTTACCCTGAGACATAAAAAAGCCAGGCTGGAGTTTGCCAAAATTTACCTGAAAAAGCCTAAAATGTTTTGGAAGAATGTTCTCTGGTCAGATGAGACAAAAGTAGAGCTTTTTGGGCAAAGGCATCAACATAGAGTTTACAGGAGAAAAAAAGAGGCATTCAAAGAAAAGAACACGGTCCCTACAGTCAAACATGGTGGAGGCTCCCTGATGTTTTGGGGTTGCTTTGCTGCCTCTGGCACTGGACTGCTTGACCGTGTGCATGACATTATGAAGTCTGAAGACTACCAACAAATTTCGCAGCATAATGTAGGGCCCAGTGTGAGAAAGCTGGGTCTCCCTCAGAGGTCATGGGTCTTCCAGCAGGACAATGGAGATGGGAGAAAGTTCCAGTTGGGCCTTTAAGTCAGAGTGGCCCGACAGAAGCCTCTCCTCAGTGCAAGATATATGAAAGCCCTCATAGAGTTTGCTAAAATACATATGAAGGACTCCAAGATTATGAGAAATACGATTCTCTGGTCTGATGAGACGAAGATAGACCTTTTTGGTGATAATTCTAAGTGGTATGTGTGGAGAAAACCAGGCACTGCTCATCACCTGCCCAATACAATCCCAACAGTGAAACGTGGTGGCAGCATCATGCTATGGGGGTGTTTTTCAGCTGCAGGGACCGGACGACTGGTTGTCATTGAAGGAAAAATTAATGCGGCAAAGTAGAGATATCCTGGATGAAAACCTCTTTCAGAGTGCTCTGGACCTCAGACTTGGCCGAAGGTTCACCTTCCAACAAGACAATGACCCTAAGCACACAGCTAAAATAAGAAAGGAGTGGCTTCAGAACAACTCTGTGACCATTCTTGACTGGCCCAGCCAGAGCTCTGATCTAAATCCAATTGAGCATCTCTGGAGAGACCTGAAAATGGCTGTCCACCAACGTTCACCATCCAACCTGACAGAACTGGAGAGGATCTGCAAGGAAGAATGGCAGATGATCCTCAAATCCAGTTGTGAAAGATTTGTTGCATCAATCCCAAGAAGACTCATGGCTGTACTAGCTCAAAAGGATACTTCTACTCAATGCTGAGCAAAGGGTCTGAATACTTATGATCATGTGATATTTCAGTTTTTCTGAAAATTTGCCAAAATTACTACATTTCTGTTTTTTTTTCAGTCAAGATGGGGTGCAGAGTGTACATTAATGAGAAAAAAATGAACTTTTTTGAATTTACCAAATGGCTGCAATGAAACAAAGAGTGAAAAATTTAAAGGATCCGAATACTTTCCGTACCCACTGTATAATGAATCCTGCTTCTCAGAAGTTGTTATTTTCTCGTAACACATATAGGTTCTCCCACCGATCTGCTGATTTTGGGACCACAGTGCAATGGAACTGGCACAGCTCCGTACATTGTGTTGTTGTCCGGTCTGGTTATGCACGCTCTTTCGCACTCCATTGAAAAGCAGGGAGCAGCAATACCATTCACATCTACTATGCAGCGCATGAAGCTGTGATCGGTGGGGTTGGCAGAAGCTGGACCACAAGTCAACTGATATTGATGGTGTCTGCAAAAGAGTCCTGGAAATTCCAATCAAGGCTACATTCCCATGATGAGCTTTTCATGTTACAGAATTTCTGCACCACTTCTGAACCTATTATTTAAAATAGGTTACTTGCGTTTGTTTTCTTGTGTGATTTTTTTAACATACAAACATACATTTTCAGCGTGTTTTTGACTGCAGTTTTTGTCTCTTGTTGATGTGTCATGCTTTAAATAAAACTACTTTCTTTAGATACACACATTTTTTACCTGTGGATTTTCTGCATCTAGAATAAGTCTATGAGGAAAATCTGCACAGAAAACTCAACGTAAGCGCAAGTAAAACAGACAAGTTGCGGATATGAAACGCGCACTGCGGGTCAGTTTATGCAGTTTAAAAAAGCACAGTAGACATGAGCTTTCTATAAATCCCATCCACATTGTTGGAACTGTAAGACGCTGCGTTTTTGATGCAATTTTGATGCAGTCAAAATATGCAGCGTCAAAAACTCACCAAAAACTCATGGTGGGAACACAGGCTAAGGCTCTGTTACATTTTCAGTTGGATTTTCTTAGTTATATGTTTAAAAAGTAATGTAGTTCTTCCACAGCAATGAATAGAGGTGACAACAATGGTTAGCACTCACCTCTCTCAGAATAAGCTTCAGCCATGATGGGCTTCAAATTAAATGGATGTAATGAAGCTTTGTAAACGTCTTTACTATCCAGAGAAATAGCATCTGCTTCTCCATTCTGAAAAACAATAGGGTCATCTCTAATAAAAATCTGTTTTACTATTTATTTGTTAAAAGTATCCCTATTACTGATGAGTGAATATACTCCTTAGGCCGGAGACACACTGGTGCGAGATACGGCCGAGTCTCGCTGGTTAAAAGCAAGCTGTGGCACCTGCACACCGGAGCGGAGCGTGCAGCTGCATAGCAATACATGGAGCAGCACGCTCCGCTCCGGAGTGCCGGTGCCACAGCTTGCTTTTAACCAGCGAGACTCGGCCGTATCTCGCACCAGTGTGTCTCCGGCCTTACTCGAGAGTTCTTGAGCATGATCGGGTGTCCTCCGAGTATTTTTTAGTGCTCGGAGATTTAGTTTTCCTTGCAGCAGCTGAATGATTTACATCTGTTAGCCAGCTTGATTACATGTGGGGATTCCCTAGCAACCAGGCAACCTCCACATGTACCGTATTTTCCGGCGTATAAGACGACTTTTTAACCCCTGAAAATCTTCTTAAAAGTCGGGGGTCGTCTTATACGCCGGGTATCGCCTTGTACGCTGGTGTATATGGTGGGTGGGGGGGAGTGGTCCTGATGACGACGAGGGGGCGTCTCACAGGAAAGTGCGTGGACTATCCCCCATTACCTGATCGTAGCGCTGCAGCGTGGGGTCTCTGTGCTGGGAGCGGCGGCGGCTGTGCTGTGGGGCGGCGGCGGCGGCTCCTCTTCTGCAGTGTGGGGCCTCTGGTGCTGTGGGGCGGCGGCGTATCTTCATGCAGTCGGGGCTCCTCCGGCATCTCCTTAAAGCCTGGAGGCCCCGCCGGCAACTCCATCGGTACAATGCGGTGACTGGCCTCCGGGAAAATGGCCGCTGCTCAGATTCAGATCTCGTGTCCCGAGATTTCGGGACGAGATCTGAATCTGAGCATGCGCAGCCCCCAGCTGCCATTTTCCCGGAGGCCACCGCATCGCACCTATTGAGCTGCCTCCGGGAAAATGGCCGCTGCATTGCACCGATGGAGTTGCCGGCGGGGCCTCCAGGCTTTAAGGAGATGCCGGAGGAGCCCCGACTGCATAAAGATACGCCGCCGCCACCCCACAGCACAGAGGCCCCACACTGCAGAAGAGGAGCCGCCGCACCACAGCACAGCAGCCGCCGCTCCCAGCACAGAAACCCCCACGCTGCAGTGCTACGATAAGGTAATGGGGGATACTCACTTTCCTGTGAGACGCCCCCTCGTCTTCATCAGGATCACTCCCCCCCCCCCAAAAGGCACATATTCACCGGCCCTATAAGACGACATAGGGTGTATAAGAAGACCCCCGACTTTTAAGAAGATTTTATATTTTAACTGGTAAAGTTGGGGGGTCGTCTTATACGCCCAGTCGTCTTATACGCCGGAAAATACGGTACTTATGCTGGCTGACAGATGTAAATCATTCAGCTGCGACGATGAAAACTAAATCTACGAGCACTAAAAAATACTCTGAGGACACCCGATCATGCTCAAGAACTCTCGAGTAAGGAGTATATTTGCTCATCACTAATCCCTATCTATAATCTGATCACAATAATCTGCAGCAATCAGGTGAATCTATGGCAAATTCAGCAATAAAGGCTTGATTTTCTGCAGCGCCCCGAGAGGATAGATGAAATATTACACAGACATTAGAGAAGTGCTGCTCTTTATAACCATTCTCTGCTTTGGCTACTATATTCCTGAACAGAGAATCCGCTCCTTTGAACTACATTGTTAGGTTACACCAGGAAATCTCTTTTATATCTTATCTATCATCAAATAGACAGTAAATACTTCATATACAGCAGATCTTCACTTTTAAAGAGTTTAATGATTTATTTCTAATCATTTTATATTTTTTAAATCATTATTGAGAGGTAATGTCATTGTTACTCATATATTAACCCCATAATGACATCCGCCATACATGCACAGCAATAACGAGTATATGGAGCAGACTAGCAGGGTACCCCATGCAGATAATGGCTGCAAGGCCTGGGGCATATTCTGTCATCCAAGAAAATTGGGGAGTGTCAGTGCTCTGTGCTCCGATTCTCTCCTACGAGAGAATCGCATCACAGGTGAGGAGGAGACGGAGAAAGTAATTTCTCCATCCCCTCCAATGCAGACATCCGCGGTAATCCGACTGCATTCAAATGACATCTGAGTGCAGTCCGACATTTCACTCGAACCCATAGATTTGTATGGGTGCGTGTGATCTGATTCTTGAATGCACATGCAGCATGCTGTGATTGCTTTTTCATTCCGAATCGACATGCGAAAATAATCACAGATCTGAGCTGCCCCATAGCATAATCTTGGTCCAAGTGCAATAATACATCGCATAGCACTCAGCCATGTTATATGCTTGCATGAAAATGAGCCCTTACATCCAACCAAGACTGCCCTCTGACAGATATGGTGAAGTAGTTAAATGCAGCTATCAAACTCTGACAGTGGGATTAACAATGCGCCAGCATGGGGGCACGTCATTCTATGCACCCATCCGCTCCTCCATAATGCGATTGTGGGGTACTGAGGGGTTGCTATGACCTCCATGCCTGTCATCCTGTGGCCGGTGTAGTGCAGCGGGGTTGGTGCAGTGCGACAGATAGGCAGGGACCACAGAAAGTTCAATGTAAGCAGTGTCTTTATTTGCAGACTCACATACAGGCATGGTATCCTACGGGTCGCAGCCGGGTTTCCATATACACAGTCCGTGTTCACGGCCCGTTACCGTGGACAATGACACAGTCGTGTCTCTTAGGTGCATCAGCCGCCTTGAGTTCCCTGGCTCTGTGTTAGCTCCACACAGACCTATGTTGCACAGAGCCTGCTGCTCTGCAGCTTGCAAACTCCAAACTGAACCACCCATGGCAAAAACTGACAGATTTAAATGGAATCGTGGCCATAGAGCCACTTCCAAAAACCGGAGTGCAGAGAGGAATTCGCACCACTACCAAACCTGCAAATCCCTCTAAAACTAAAATTACTTAACGAGTTATCCTAAAAATCTGAATGAGTCACTACTTGGCCCAATCCACTCTTTCTTTTATTTTGCCTTGTGACTCACAGGCATCCTGCTGTGAACACAAGGCACTCCAGCGGGTATACGGGTATAACAGGACTCAGTCCGCATCCAGGGGGACACATATCGACAATCACATTTGATCCCCCTCACTGACTCACAAACATCGCCCCTCTGTTCATTTTTGGAAGGTTGAACACTTGTCACCATACAGGGTGCCTGCGACAGTGAAACTGAAATTTTACAGAGACAGGAACAATCTGTTGACCAGAGCATTCCTCTACTTGGCATTTCTCATCCAGACCAAGGGGGAATGATCTGTCACTAAGTGAAACTGTCCACCGAGCAAATAATAGCGTAGGGACTCCAAGGCCCACTTAATGACTAGGCACTCCTTCTCCACTACACTATAATTTTTCTTGGCCGGGGTGAGTTTCCAACTTAGGTATATGACCGGATGTTCCTCTCTGTTCACCTCCTGCGACAGGACCATTCCTAGGCCAATGTTAGAGGCATCTGTCAGCACGACGAAGAGTTTCTGGAAGTTGGGGCTAATGAGGATGGGCTGTCAGCACAGTGCCAACTTCATGGACTGGTATGCTTCCTCTGCTTGAGGGTTCCATCGGACCATGACCGACTTCTTTTCCTTTAGGAGATTGGTTAGGGGAGTCGTTCTCCCAGAGAAATTGGGTATAAACCTCCGGTACTACCCGATAATGCAGAGAAATGCTCTCACCTGTTTGGTGGTAGCCGGCCGGGGCCAGTTCAGTATGGCCTCGATTTTATTTATTTTGGGTTTAATAACCCCACAGCTGATCACGTAGCCTAAGTATCGGGCTTCCTCGAGCCCTATCGCACATTTTTGGGGATTCGTTGTCAAGCCTGCGGCTCTGAGTGAATTCACTACCGCTTGTACCTGGGACAAGTGTGTATGCCAGTCAGTACTATAGATGATGATATCCAGGTACTCTGATGCAATGGGATTCTAGCACTATGTCCATCAGCCTCTGGAACATGGCTGGTGCCCCATGTAGTCCAAAGGGCAAGATGCGCCGGTGTTATGAAGGTGGTCTTTTCTTTTTCCAACTCCGTAAGAGGCACCTGTCAATATCCCTTGGTTAGATCGAGCGTGGTAAAGTACTGGACCTTCCCCAGTCGCTTGATCAGCTCATCCACCCGGGGCATTGGATAAAGGTCGATTTTCGACACCTCGGTCAACTTACGGAAATCATTACAGAACTGTAATGATCCGTCCGGCTTCGGAATCAGTACAATGGGGCTAGGCCACTCACTCCGGGACTTCTCAATTACTCCTACCTGGAGTATTTGTCTTACCTCCGTATTCTCTTGTACTAATTTCCGCAACTCTCAATGCTGCTGTTTCGAGAGCATCTCCTATCTTTACCTCTCTCTCAGCCTCTATCCGGGCCGATATAGGAGGGTCCCCAGATGATATGTCTGGAGTCGTATTCATAAGCATACACTCCCAGTCCTTCCACGCTTTCAACAGATTGACATGATACAACAGTTCAGGTTTAGACCCGTGGAAGCGCTGATTGCGTGAAACGACCGTCGTCCAGTTCACCCTCCCCGCACCCTCATCGCCTACAACCTGCTGTTGTATTTTAACAAATATGACACATAAAAGAACATCACTGCGCTGACATTGGTGAGTGCCGCTTTTTTCTGTTCTCGGCTCTGTGTTTGTGTTGCAGGCTTTTGTATTTTTGAAAGCTGAGCACCGCTTTGCAGTTACAATTTACACTGCATGCTGTGGGTCTGAAAAGGGTTACATACATCCGATCCATTATAGTATTGTGCGTTCTGGTGCCATTCACTCAAGTTAGTTCAGGTTTTCTTTTCCCGGGGTGGTAAACTCGGTAGTTCACTTCCCCAACGTTTTACCAAACTTCATATGTCCCTTGCCACTTGGCCATAAGCTTGCTTTTGGCGGTGGGTACCAAGACTAAAACCCGATCTCCTGCTTTAAAGGAGCGTATTGTGGCGTTTTTGTTATATACGCCTGAGCATCCACCAAATGCTCTTTTACTATAGGCATGACTGCTGTAATCCAGTCCTGCATATTGGCCACGTGCTCAATTACACTCTTATGTGGCATAGGTTCCTGCTCTCATGTCTCTTTGGCTACGTCCAGCAGACCCCTTGGGTGACTGCGATACAGTAGCCCAAAGGGTGAAAATCCCATGGAAATTTGCGGTACCTCATGAATGGCGAATATCAAGTAGGGCAGCAACATGTCCCAATCCCTTCCGTCCTTAGCGCTCCCCTAATCTGTCGGTCTAGGGGTGATACACCAACTGCTTTATTTTGAGATGCCTGCACAGTTTCTTCCTCACCTTGGACATAAGAGGAGTCCCTTGATCAGTAAGGATCTCCTTTGGTAGCCAAGGCGACAGAACATGGCAAACAACTCCTGGGCGATAAGTTTAGCTGAGGTGTGCCGAAGTGGAATGGCCTCCGGGTAACAGGTGACGTAGTCAATGACCACTGATATTTATTGGTGGCCTCAGGCAGATTTTGCTATCGACCCTACCAAATCCATCGCAATCCCCTCAAAACGTGTCTCTACAATGGGCAAAGATACCAACGGACTCCAATAGTTTGCAGTGGGTCAGGTTAGTTGGCACTCGGGACACGTTTCTCAGTACCTCTGTACCTCAGCGTAGACCCCAGGCCAAAAAAAATGCTGCAATATGCGTTCCTGTGTCTTTTTGGCCTCCAAGTGCCCTCCCAGCATGTGGGTGTGAGCCATTTCGAGCACCTCCTGATGGTAGGATTGGGGTACTACCAGTTGTTCTACTACCTCATCCTGGATTTTATCAACCATATAGAGTAACTCGCGGTTGATCGCCATGCGTGGGAACACCGACTCCACACTTGATTGCTGAGCCACTCCGTTTACCTTGATTACCTTTTCCCGTGCCTGGGTCAATGTGGGATCCTGTAGCTGGGCTGTTCCAAAAGGTTCCAAAGCCATTTCCAGCTCGGGGATTGTTGGGGTCTTGTCGACCTCTCCTGCCATCACCTCTAGGGGAAACCTATCAGGTTCATACACTTTTCCTATGGGGGGTGGCCCCTATGGCAGGAATCTCTGTGTCACGATCTTTGGGCTCTGCACCCAGAAAAATATTTGCCCGGGAAGGGTTAATTTTATTTTTTCACAGGGACCAGAAGAGGGGCAAAATCCTTCCCAGGACAGCCCCCTAAGGAAGGGTCTTCACTACCCCCACCATATGTTTAATCTCCCCACAGGGCGTAACAAATGAGACCTCCACTATTGGGTACTCGCGGAGTTCACCATGAATACAAACAACACCCATATTTTTTGTAGTGGTTTCTAAGCCTGAGATTCATGACCCATGCACAAGTGTCACTAGGTTCCATGAGTCCAGGAGGGCCTCGGCCTGGTGTCCGTTGATGAACACCTGGCATAGACCCAGATCCGTGGTGAAAACTGCCTGGGCATACATCGACATACGGCGAGTAAACTTGCAGTCCATCGGTTCAGTTGTCCTGGTCAGTTGATAGCCACATGTCCTGGCTCTTGACCAAATGGTCAGGCATCCTGCTGTGAACACAAGGCACTCCAGTGGGTTTAATAGGACTCCGTCTGCATCCTGGGGGACACATTTCGACCCTAGCATATGATCCCCCTCACTGCCAATACTATGATACTGCTGTATATAGCAGATGATCGCTGGTTCAAGTCCTCTAATGGGACTAATAAATACAGTAAAAACTAAAAAAAGTTTAATAACTATGAATAAAAACAAAGTTTGAATCACACACTCTTTCCAGCATTAAAAATAACAATGAGATTATAATGAAAAAATGATGCATATGTGGTATCACCGCAACCATAAGAGTTTGATCTATGAAAATAGAAATATAATTAACCCGATCGGTCAACACTGTAAACAGAAAAAAATGAAAAACTCAAAAACTGTAGTTCCTTGGTCACCGCATCACCTAAAAAAATGCCCAAAGAAGGGACCAAAATGTCATGTCTTAATCAAAATGTCATCAATAAAAATGTTCTCTCCTAGTAAAAAATGTACTCACACAGCTGCATCTACCGAAAAACTAAATAATGCCAAATCAAATCAAAAGTAAAACTCTTTCTGCAAAAAACAAGCCCTCATATTTCTATGTGGATAGAAAAATAAAAAAAGTTATGTTGTGGAAAAAAGGAAGAAAAAACAAAAACAAAAACGGAAATTGGCAGACGCAGTGTCAGAAAGGGATTAAAAAACAGTAATTTTTGCCTCACAGAAACTAAATAACTGAATAGTAAATTTATTCCTTTACAAAAGAAATGGCTTAAAGGGTATTATCATGTGGATATCTTCTCTCTAAATGATGACCTACTAATCACCATGTGTCTGACAGCTTACATTTTTATTGCGAGGGAGGTCTACACTAGGTTACACCTTACACAGGAAAGTTTTGAGGGGATTAGGCCTGTGCCTAGGAGATTTACCAGTTCTCCTGGGAAATCCATGAGTTTTTTTCCCCCCATGAATCAACCGGATGTTCTAGGAGAGTTGGAAACACTCATTTCAACAATCCATTTTCATATACCCAATCTCATGTGTTGGCCAGAATGGAGTCAGACTACAAAGCTGTTTTTTCACCTTAGAGGACCTGTCCTGAATCACACAGACAAACCATTGATTTTAATTTTGCAATTTCCCCACAGATTAAACCTGAAAGTCATTGGCCCCTGCTGGCGAAACACTTTGTGATTAGGTCATTGTCAACAGTATAATGTTACAGGTTATATACACTAGATTCCTCGATAGGGTGTTGATCCAGGGAACTAGTTTGATTGCCGTATGTGGAGTCAGGAAGGAATTTTTTTCCCCAATGTGGAGATTACTGTTTGCCCCATGGGTTTTTTTTTTGCCTTCCTCTGGATCAACATGTTAGGGCATGTTAGGTTAGGATATGTGTTGAACTAGATGGACTTAAAGTCTTCCTTCAGCCTTAAAAACTTTGTAGGAACAGACCTTTCTATCAAGTAGACAATGCCTAAAGTGGACTTCCATGACGATATACTCACACTGATCGCTCTCACACAGTCCTCGGTGCTGGATTTTTTCACGCATGTGAGTAGAATTTCATCTACATGACAAGAGGTCACCAGATCATTGCACTTTTGCTCTTCAGTATCTGACGTCACACACCAACGTACATTTCTTGCATTGGGAGCTGCAGAGCTCAGAGCTGAAAAATTTCAGAATAAAGATTAATCAAGGAAATAAAATATTATTCATAAAATATGTCTTTCTAATAAATCCAAGTCTGATTTGTAGTGTCAGAAGTTCTGATTGTCCTGAAACTGAAATGACCTGTAGGGTTATACACAAAATCATAATGTGGTATCAGTTTTCTCTATAACATTATTCATGTGTACCAATAAAACCTATTTTTAACTTTGCACTGACTTGCAGCTATTATCCCCATTATGGTGATCCCCCAGAGCTCTGCATCCTATGTTGCCACTGAATCCATCCATGATCCACCAGTAGTGCTGTCTGTCAAGTATGCTCAGATGACACTAATACATACACTATGCATCATCATACTGCAATTATTGAATGCCTGAACTCCAATATTGCTGTAAACGTTAGAAAAAGAAAGGTACTTGTAAGAGTGGTGGACTGTACTGTTGTGCTCCTGACCCTGAAGTCACTAATGACGTTATAATATAGTGTGAAAAAAGATTGTGCTTCTTTTACATATATTATGATATACACTGATATGGTAATATGCAGGCCTGGACAGGCCATCTGCCCAAGCTGGCAAATGCCCGCTATGCAGCAGCACTGAGCTGCAAAGTGGGCCGGCAGCCCCAGTTTTCGGCCACTTGTCGGTTAACTAGAATGCGTGATGTCTGAAACATACACTTTCACATCACCCAAGCCTTTGAGGCCCTTGTGCAAATTATATGGAGGAACTCAAATAAATAACTTTTACTAGTTTTTTTTCAAAATTGCAAAGTAAGATATGAAAAACTAACTAAAGTAATTTTTTTTTTGAAAATAGCAAAAAAGTAAGCTACCAAGGCCTAAAAAGCCTGGATTACACATTCTAGGGTTAAGTGAAAGCACATGAGCACACTTATGACGCCGTCACAGTGCATAGAGGGACATCACCATGTCTGATGTTGGCCAGGAAATTTTTCTGTGGATGTAGTTCGTTCTTTGCTCTGTCCCTGTCTCTATGGAATCTGCTCTTCGTTGCTGCCTTTAATCTTCCCCTCATCAGGATCTGGGTGAGTCCAGAAGTAAGGGGGTGGTGCTTTTATGGACAGGAAGGAACACGCTGACACTTTAAGAGGCAGCACCCCCTTTTCTGGTGTGATGGAATGTCCTGCTCCCCCCTGCAATAGACTGTGTGAATGAACTGCCCTGTGCTGTGCTGAGGGGAGGGGTTGAGCCTTCAGAGCGTGTGAGCAAAAAGCTGCTGCAGAGAACGTTGGTGCTTGTAGCTGTGAAAGAGGATCCACAGCCTGGGACGTAGCAGTCTAGTGAAATTGGACAAACTCTTTGGGTGCAGCAAGGGTGGCTGACCAATGCTAGTTTGAGAAGCCACAAAGGTACTGAGAAAGGGATTTACAATTTCCAAGAGCACCTCCCGGACTCAGAAGCAAGGAGGACCCAGAAGCAAGGAGAAGACCACGTTTCACGGAGCTGGAAGAGAGCCGTGCGCACCACTGTACTAGACTGTTGGCCCCCGGGACTGGATCTGAGTCCCCAACGTCACCGTGAGTTTGTTCCTGTTTTGTGCACATGTCAGGGCCTAGTGTAGGCTTTAACAGACAGAACACAGCAGCCATGTGGCCTGCTTAGAGAGACCAGAGAGGCTATACGTAGAGTAGCATCATTTTTGTTTATTGTTTGCATTTGCTTGTATACGTATATTAATTCTGTAATAGTTGGAGCACCGTGCTATTTGACGGCCCAGCTAAAGAATACAACTCTTGTAAATTATCTTTTGCCATTGCATACCCCTGTTTGCACCTTGCTCTTCCATTTCATTCTTTGCCTTCCAATAAATTTGTTGCTTGCACTTCATCTTGTGTACGGTAGTCTCCCTGCACCGTGGTGGTTCCCCGGCCATCGCTTCACAGACATGGAGCATCTGTTACTGTATGGGGCAGTCCCGGCCCCAGTGCTGTATATACCCCAGTGTCAGCCTTATGTGATGTATATGTAACGAGGAAGACTGGAACGTGGGTACCTGTAACTGTTGAGGCTGCCTCCCTTGTTGCCTGGGGGATGAAATGAGGAGCGGGGCCGACCTCATAACCCGGGTAGGAGGGGCAGCTTAAAAAGCAAAGCTTGTGCAGCCGCTGGCAGTTTGGCGGGATTCAGCAGCCACGTGCAGCCGAGTGAGCAGCTTGCTCCATCCTCTGAGCACCGATGCCGCTATGGGCTGCGTTGTTTGGTCCTCCAGCAGTAATGCTGCAGAGGAGGTGCCATGCACTCAGTAGCTGCCAGTGACAGAAGTGCCATACGCTCAGTAGCTGCCAGAAACAGAAGTGTTGTGCGCTCTATGACTCAGTACCGTGCATGTGCAGAGGAGAGAAGGCAACGGGCAAACTTCTGCGGCCTAACTTGCCAATTACTTCCCACCCATTTACATTTGACTCTGAGAGTGCCACAGCCTTGTTTGTTTCAGCCGCTCGTGCTTATGGACTAGGGGCTCAGCGGAAGGTAATGGAGACCGACCGCCGCTGCCAGAAGACGGACCATCGCTTAAAGGACACCATCTGAGGACATCGCCCAGCCGCCGGTTCTACAACCTCTCTGCGGGATCATCTGCTGCAGTGGACCATACAGGACACTCTAAGTTTTTTTCATTGGACTGCTATTGCTTTACAGTTGCTACCCCCATTATCCCTCCTTTAACCATTTACCTCCCTGCGAGGAGTGAATTCTCTGTTTAATAAATTGTTATATCTTGTTAACCCTTGCTCTGCCTCTTGTCTGTCACTGCATCCCGCAACCTGCTTACATATATACCCCAGTGTCAGCCTCATGTCATGTGTATACCCCATTGTCGGTCTTCCCTCATGTAAATACCCCAGTATAAGCCTCCTCTCAAGATGGGGGCAGGAGTAGGGCGCAGCTAGACGGAGGCCCCCCATGACTGCTTTTGGCCGGGTGGTCTTTTTTGAATAATGCCATGGGTCTGGATAGGAGGATTGCAGTGGGGGAGGAGCTATAAGGAGGGGGGAGTTGGGAGGAAAAATGCGGGAAAACCGCCATTCCATCCCATATTCCAGGCTGAGGCAGACTTACCTCATGGAGTCTGCCGAATCACTGATGTCCCGGCTGCAGGAGGTGGCTCGGTCCAGGAGGGGAGGTTGGCTGGAAGCCCAGCTGTCCTCGATCCTAGGAGCTGCAGAGGAATCCGGAGTGAGCGCACCGGGCAGGAGGGCCAGGCCCCAGAGAGACTTTCCCCCGAAGTGGCGGCGCGTGGCAGGCGCAGGCTCTGGAGCCCCTCCAGGGACCCTGCGGGCGGTGAGTCCAGCGGTGCTGCCCCTCCCACCGCTCCTGCTCCAGCAGGAATCCACCTACCCGGCCTGAATGCGCCCGGCGTCAGGCCCAGGACACCGCTGATGCTGCTGTGAGTGTTGGACCGGAAGTGCGGCCTGCATGAGTCAGGCAGCGCGCAGCCGGCGCTCCCTTGGATTCCAGCCAGTCCCCGGCACCCAGGGGGCGCTCAGCAGCAGGAAGAAGAGGAGTGCAGCAGGGACGGGCAGCGGCGGAAGTGAGGAGTACGGACCCTCCAGCTGCGGCAGGCACCCCCAGCGCAGCTCCTTCCAGGGTGCCTGCTGGGATCACCACCAGAAGCGCCCAAGCAGCAGGCAGGCAGCAGCTGGGAGCCCCCTTGCTGCCTGCATCCAGGGTACAGCGTAGTGAGGGGAGAGTGGCAGGCAGCAGTGTCGAGCTGCCTGCCAGTCAGCGAGGAAGGGTATACGACCGGGCTGGTCCGTCCGGGTCTGTGCATCAGGATCGGTCGAGGTCACCTGTGAGGTCTCCTGAGCAAAGATCAGCACATACCCGGAACCTGTCGAGCTGCGAGAAGGCCGGGGGTAATGGCCGTGGACGGAGTAGTGGGTCATTCCAGCAGCTTCAGCACGCTCGGGTCCCCACTGGTGACGGGGAGGCCAGGGGCGTGGGCATGGGGCAAAGAGGGCTAGCGGTGCAGCGGTCCCAACACGCTCGGGTCCCCCCTGGTGACGAGGAGGCCAGGGGCGCGGGCCTGGGGCGGCAACATAGCGAGGAGGTATCGGGGTCCGGCAGGGATCGTCACGGAGAGACGGAGCGACAGGGATCCGGAGGTTCGGCTGGTGGGGACACAGCACCCGCGCAGCGGTGTGAGTATGATTCTATCTCTTGTTTGTTGCCTGCAGGGGCCAGATTGCAGGAGGCTAGGGGGAGCCGGGTAGTCGGGAGTGAGGACCAGCAGAGGGGTGGGCCGATTGTGGTGGAGGTGCCAGGCCTGCAGGATTTATTGCAAGGTATGTCACAAATTTTGCGGAGACTAGATGTCGGGGAGGCAACTGGGGTTGATACGTCGCCAGTCGGGTGTGGATTTTAGGGCGGTGGGTGGAACCCCCGTCGGGGAGTGGGTTGTTGAGTCCTGGTCGGGTGTTGGAGGTAGCATAGTCAGGTGTATCGGTTTCGGTTCAGACAGAGAAGGAAAAAGGCGATACGGTTAAATTAGATGACAGAGCAAAAGGGGAAGTTTATGTGTGCTTTGAAGGGCCGTTGGGTGCTCATTTGAAGAAGGAGGTAAAAGAGAAGATTTGGCAGGATGAGTATGTGGAAATTTTTTCCCTGCTTCCTTTGGAAAAGTTTAACTTAGATAAAGGAAAAAAAGACGATAGCAAAAAGGAGGAGGAAGAAAAGCGGAGGTGGAGGTTAATTCCGCAGATGTTTGTGAATTGGTTGCAGGCATTTGCAATATTGGCGAGTGTGGTGGGGGAGAAGGCGCCTGAGAATTGCTCAGGATTGTTTTGCTATTTGGACTCGATTGGGGAAGTGCATCGTACATATGGCGGTCAGACGTGGCTGCGGTATGAGGAGCAGTTTAGGCAGAGAAAGGCGGTGAGGCCAGAAATTAGGTGGGACCAGAAGGATATAGGCCTTTGGTTGAAGGTTATGGCCCCAGCTAGGCATGGGCAGTCCTTTCACGGGGCTGGAGGTGGTGGCAGCCAGCAGGCGCGACACGGAAGCGGTAGTCAGGGTGCACAGGGATCAAAGGAGCAGTCCGAAGCCTGCTGGCAGTTTAATGACGGCCAGTGTAAATACGGGAATACCTGTAAGTTTAAGCATGTGTGTTCCCACTGTAACAGAAGCTCCCATGGGACTTCAAAATGTTTCAAGAAGGGGAAAGGAAAGCCAGCATTGGGTGCCGGTCAAGGGGGAGAGCCCGGTGAGGCTTCAAGAGATGGCCCCCTTTCTAAATAGGTACCCTGATCAAGTAAAGGCTGGTATTATTTTTCATGGTTTTGCGGATGGTTTTAGGATTCCTCCCCCGGGCCACGAGGTTCCTTTCTCGATTAAGAATTTGCGGTCGGCAATGTTGCATGCCGAGGTTGTTGATGCTAAGCTAAAAAAAGAAGTGGAGTTGGGTAGGATGTTGGGGCTGTTTTTGCACCCGCCAATGGAAGGGATGGTTGTTTCTCCTTTGGGGGTAGTGCCTAAAAAAGCTGAATAAATTTCGGTTGATTCAGCATTTGTCCTATCCGAAAGGCTGGTCGGTGAATGATGGCATTGCCCAAGAGTTGTGCTCCGTTGAATATACATCCTTTGACGCGGCGGTGCAGAGGGTGAGGAGACACGTGTTATGATCTGGTAGCCTAGGAGCAGCTTGGACGAGCTCTGGAGTAGGTGGCCTCTGTACTGACCGCAGACCCTGAACTTAACCCCGCAACTATAAGTAGCCGTGGGATGTTCCTGTCACTCCCTCGACACCTCGTCACAGCCGGAGGACTAATTACCCCTAAAGAAAGAAACAGGAAAACTATCTTGCCTCAGAGAAAATCCCCAAAGGAAAGACAGCCCCCCACAAATATTGACTGTGAGAGGAGAGGGAAATTACAAACGCAGACTGAAACCAGAATTTAGCAAAGGAGGCCACGCTACCTAAAAAGAAAAGACAGGACAGAGTACTGTGCGGTCAGTATTAAATTACTACAAAAATCCACCACAGAGAATACAAAAATCTCCACACCTAACTAAAGGCATGGAGGGTAACTCTGCGACTCCAGAGCTTCCAACTTGGCTGAATAAATCCTTACACAGAAAAGCTGGCCAAGAAAAAACATAGCAATTCACTGAACTATAAAGTCCACCGCATGTGGACTGAAAAAACAAAGCCAGGACTTATCTTTGATGATTTGGACAATCCAGTAGGAGAAACCAAGCAGAGATGTGAATCCTCCAGAAAAACAATGGACAACTGGCACTCACTAAAGGGTGAAGCCAGACTAAATAGCCCCGTCCAAAGTGGAAGCACCTGATGACTGCTGTGAAGGACAAACAGCCGCACTACCACTTATAACCACCGGAGGGAGCCCAAGAGCAGAACCCACAACAGAATTCACAACAGTACCCCCCCCTTGAGGAGGGGTCACCGAACCCTCACCAGAGCCCCCAGGCCGATCCGGACGAGCCAAATGGAAGGCACGAACCAAATCGTCAGCATGAACATCGTAGGCAACAACCCAAGAATTATCCTCCTGGCCATAACCCTTCCACTTGACAAGATACTGAAGCCTCCGTCTTGAAAAACGAGAATCCAAGATCTTCTCTACAACATACTCCAATTCCCCATCAATCAACACCGGGGCAGGAGGATCAACAGAGGGAACCACGGGCACCACATATTTCCGCAACAAAGATCTATGAAAAACATTATGGATGGAAAAAGAGGCTGGAAGGGCCAAACGAAAAGACACTGGATTGATAATCTCAGAAATCCTATAAGGACCAATAAACCGAGGCTTGAACTTCGGGGAAGAAACCTTCATAGGAACATGACGAGAAGACAACCAGACCAAATCCCCAACCCGAAGCCGGGAACCCACACGCCGACGACGGTTGGCAAAATGCTGAGCCTCCTCCTGAGACAACACCAAATTGTCCACAACATGAGCCCAAATCTGCTGCAACCTGTCAACCACAGAGTCCACCCCAGGACAATCAGAAGACTCAACCTGCCCTGAAGAAAAACGAGGATGAAACCCAGAATTACAAAAGAATGGTGAAACCAAGGTAGCAGAACTAGCCCGATTATTAAGGGCAAACTCGGCCAATGGCAAGAAAGCCACCCAATCATCCTGATCGGCAGACACAAAGCATCTCAAATAAGTTTCCAAAGTCTGGTTAGTTCGCTCGGTTTGGCCGTTTGTCTGAGGATGAAATGCGGAAGAAAAAGACAAATCAATGCGCAGCTTAGCACAAAAGGACCACCAAAACCTAGAAACAAACGGGGAACCTCTATCGGACACAATATTCTCCGGAATGCCGTGCAAACGAACCACATGCTGAAAAAACAACGGAACCAACTCAGAAGAGGAAGGCAATTTAGGCAAAGGTACCAAATGAACCATCTTAGAAAACCGGTCACAGACCACCCAGATAACAAACATCCTCTGGGAAACAGGAAGATCCAAAATAAAATCCATGGAAATATGCGTCCAAGGCCTCTCAGGGACCGGCAAAGGCAAAAGCAACCCACTGGCGCGGGAGCAGCAAGGTTTGGCCCGCGCACAAGTCCCACAGGACTGCACAAAAGAACGCAGATCCCGTGACAAAGAAGGCCACCAAAAGGACCTACTAACCAAATCTCTGGTACCAAAGAAAGAAGCAGGGCGCGTCCGAGGGTGAGTATATACCTAATAGGAATATACTCACCCTCGGCTTCTTTCCGGCAGCCTTCCTTCTTAAGAATGAGCGCGTGAAGGACCTTTCGATGACGTCACGGCTTGTGATTGGTCGCGGCGGCCCACGTGATCGCTCAGCGACCAATCAAAAGCCGTGACGTAATTCTCATGTCCTAAATTCCTAGAATGAGGAATTTAGGACCTGAAAATTACGTCACGGCTTTGTGATTGGTCGCTGAGCGGTCACGTGGGCCGCCGCGACCAATCACAAGCCGTGACGTCATCGAAAGGTCTTTCAAGCGCCATTCTTAGGAACGGAAGATGCCGGTTACCAGCGGCGATGTCCAGGCTGCGTCGGAGAGGTGAGTATATCAATATTTTTTATTTTAATTCTTTATTTTACACTTAAATATGGATCCCAGGGCCTGAAGGAGAGTTTCCTCTCCTTCAGACCCTGGGAACCATAGTATCCCATTGCACTGCATTGGGTTTCGTGTTTCGGCCGACCCCGACTTTTTTATAGGATCGGCCGATTTCACTCGACCCGACTTTTGAGAAAGTCGGGTTTCGTGAAACCCGACCCGATCCTATAAAAATAAAAGTCGCTCAACCCTAGTGGTTACTATTTGGATAGATGTTTGCCAATGGGTTGCTCCATTTCTTGTTCTTTGTTCGAGACATTCAGTACTTTCTTGGAGTGGGTGGTTAGGGAAGTTGCGGGAGTTCAGTCAGTTATCCATTATTTGGATGATTTTTTGTTTATTGGTCCGCCTGATTCAGCAGTGTGCCGGAATGCGTTAACGGCTATGTTTTGGGTTGCGGAGCATTTTGGGGTTCCGTTAGCGGCGGAAAAGACGAAAGGTCCTAGTACCGTTTTGAGTTTTCTGGGCATTTTAATTGATTCCGAGAGAAAGGAGTGTCGGTTGCCGGAGGACAAGCTGGCCCTCCTGCAACAAGAGGTGGATAGAGCTAGGAAGATGCGGAAGTTGACATTGAAAGAGTTGCAGTCTCTGTTGGGTAGGTTGAATTTCGCGTGCAGGATCATACCCATGGGTAGGATATTTTGTCGCAGGTTGTCGGTCGCGACGGCGGGGGTGAAGACGTTGCACCATTTTATTCGTTTGAACAAGGAGCACAGGGATGATTTGCTAGTGTGGCAATGTTTTTTGAACAATTACAATGGGCGGTCATTGATTCAACAGGAGGTTTTAACCAATTTTGACTGCGAGATATACACGGACGCGGCTGGTGCGGCTAGTTAGGGGGCCTATTGCAAGGGTCGGTGGTGTGCAGGACGTTTCCAGACCATTGGAGGGAGTTGGGCGTTACAAAAAACCTGGCTTTGTTAGAATTGTTTCCTATTGTCATGGCGGTTTCCATTTGGGGGGGAATGTTCGCTAACAGGAGGGTTCGTTTTCATTGCGACAATATGAGTGTCCTGTCGGTGATTAAGGTGATTAACAGTCCCCCCCTGTGCTTACAGTCCCCCCCTGTGATTAAGTTGGTGAGGGAGCTAGTTTTCAGGTGCTTGGAGCTGAATGCTTATATTTCGGCGGTTCATGTGCCAGGTGTCCAGAATTCAATTGCGGATGCATTGTCTCATTTTCAGTGGGAGCGTTTTCGGGAATTGGCACCGGATGCGGAGATCTCGGGAGAGGAATGCCCTTTGCATCTATGGAACGTGATTATGGACGAGCGGGCCGGTTGATTCAGGAGTCTGTTACGAGCCAAACCTGGTCATCATATGAGGCCTCGTGGCGGGTATGGCAAAGTTGGGTGCCTGTTTGGGGCCATTTGGTGTCCGAAGAAGATAGGATGTTGGCGGTTTTATTTTTCATTGGCAAGGCGGCCGAGGTAAATTGGTTGATTTCTAAAGTAAATAAATTCGTTGCTGGACTGGCTTTTGCTTTTAAGTTGCAGGGTTTGGCGGACGCTATGAAACATTTTTTGGTTAGACAGGCACTAAGGGGTTTTAGGAGAGGTAATCAGACGCTTGATCGGCGCCGTCCCATTTCTTTTAGCCTTTTGGAGCGGTTGGGCGGAGTTTTGGAGACTATTTGTTGCTCTAATTTTGAGTCGGCGTTGTTTTGTCTTGCTTTTTTTTGTGGGGGGCAATGCGTGTTGGTGAGCTTGTGTCAGGCTCCAGGGATAGGGCAGGGGGTTTGTTGGCAGAGGATGTGGAATTTTGGACGGGGGTATCATTTTTTGGATTCGGCGTTTGAAGACTGACCAGTTTGGGAGAGGACAACGCGTGGTGTTGGGGAAGGTTAACGGGTCATTGATGTGCCCTAGAGGATGTCTGGAAGCGTATTGGCGATTGTGGTCAGGCAGAGCAGGCCCTTTGTTGTGTCACGCGGAGGGGTCATTTCTGTCTCGTTTTCAGTTTATTGCAGTATTGAAAAGAGGTTTGCAGGAGTTGGGCCTTTCCCCGGATTTGTTCGGGTCACATTCCTTTAGGATCGAGGCTGCATCGGAAGCTGATAGTTTGGGTTTGGGCACGGAGGACATACGGAGAATTGGCAGGTGGACATCGGATCGCTACTTAAGTTACGTTCGTCATTAATTTTTAGGTGCCGTGTTATGATTTTGTATTTGATTTGAGTGTTTTTCTTCGTGTATCTTGTTGCAGGTGGTTCCCCCTACCTAGCCTGGATCTTCGGACATTCGTTCGTTCATTGGGGGGCGCTGCGTGCTGATGTCAGGCCGGACGGTAGGCAACTGGGTTTTAGTAGGCGGCAAGTGGTCATTCGTTGGTTGGGATTTAGGGGGATGGTTTGGAGCAGGGCCCTTTCTGAATTATCCAGTGCTGTTCGTTTGGATAGACAGCCTGACATTTTGATTGTGCATTTGGGGGGGAATGATTTGGTAGTACAGCCTGTCAGAGAATTAATCAGAGACATACGGTTCGATTTTTTGAGGTTGCGGGTATCGTTTCCTGGTGTGTTGATCGTGTGGTCGGATATTGTGCCTAGGAAGGGGTGGAGGGTAGCTAGATCTTTGAAGGGTATTAACAGAGCTAGGGTAAAGTTAAACAGGGCAGTATCAGGTTTCGTTTCCAGAAATGGGGGTATTAGCGTCAGGCATTTTGAATTGGAGTCGGGGGTTGGTAATTACTGGTTGGAGGACGGAGTTCACTTAAATGCGAATGGAATTGATTTGTGGACTTTGGCATTACAAGAAGGGGTGGAAAGGGCGTTGGTGGCATTGGGGCACTCACGAGCCTGAGGTGGTTAGGGCTGTTCGTGTGTGGTGGTGGTGGGGGGGGGTTCTTGGAGTTGACGCTGATTGGTAGGGGGAAGGAATTGGAACATAATTACAGGCAATTTAAAATGTTGTGGGGTTTGATCTGGCATTTTGGTATGGGCTCTGGACGGGGTTTTACCCTGGGAGCTGTTGGTGGTTTTTCTCTTCCTGGAACGGGATGTACGGTGCCCTCGAGCTGGTGATGTATGGCTGAGGGTAATATGGTGGTCGATCTTCTTTTGTGGGGTTTTGCCAGATCTTTTAGCTCCAAGAACCCTCCCCTCGAATTTATGTATTGATTGTTTTACTGTTTATGTTATTTTTGTTAATAAAAGTTGGCCGCTGTGGCCAAAATATCCAAAAAGAATATAATTGGTTGTGTTTTTATTTAACGAATGGGTTGTTTTTTTTTGGCAGTTTAGGATTACACATGAAGGAAAAGACTGTACTCGGCATACGAGGTCAAGACGGGGGGAGGCGTAGGGCGCAGCTAGACGGAGGCCCCCCATGACTGCTTTTGGCCGGGCGGTCTTTTTTGAATAATGCCGTGGGTCGGGATAGGAGGATTGCAGTGGGGGAGGAGCTATAAGGAGGGGGGAGTTGGGAGGAAAAGTGCGGGAAAACCGCCATTCCATCCCATATTCCAGGCTGAGGCAGACCCACCCACCCTCCCCTTTTTTGCTTTTTGCCTGGGGGTTTTTTATGGGGGGGAATTGTCATGTAAATTTTATATATTGATATGTTTATGTAAGTTATGTAAAAAAAAAAAAAAAAAAAAGGGAGGGGGGTATGGGCGTATACTTTATATGCGTTTGGGGAGGAATGTTGGGTATCAGTTTGTATATCTTTATTTGTGTTATTGTCACAGTGGCAGTATGGTGGGGGGGTGGGGGTTCTTGGAGTTGACGCTGATTGGTAGGTGGAAGGAATTGGAACATAATTACAGGCAATTTAAAATGTTGTGGGGTTTGATCTGGCATTTTGGTATGGGCTCTGGACGGGGTTTTACCCTGGGAGCTGTTGGTGGTTTTTCTCTTCCCGGAACGGGATGTACGGTGCCCTCGAGCTGGTGATGTACGGCTGAGGGTAATATGGTGGTTGATCTTCTTTTGTGGGGTTTTGCCAGATCTTTTAGCTCCAAGAACCCTCCCCTCGAATTTATGTGTAACACCCCTTTAGGGCTACCACGGTACACTGGGTGTTATGGGGGGTCTCACCTCTCCAGGGCGCAGTGCCTCCACCAGAATCTTGATTGGAGCTCTCTCTGGGACTGCAGAAGGACTATTATCTTCTGCCAGGGGCTGACTCGGGATGCCCCTGCCACACTCAATACACACTCACAGGGATCAGGAGTAAAACAGTTTAACAGGTTTATTGCTATGCAGCATAAATGAGATGGATTTAAAAGAATAACATGCAATACAAGTAACTGTGCTCTGTCAAAGTCATATACGCATCACACTCTAATTCTACTTCAACCCTGCAAGTATAATGTAGCAGAGTTTTTGTTTCTTCTAGTTTAACTCAGTCCAAACGTTGGGGCCCAGTTGCCACGGATGTTGGCGCGCAAATTAGAACAGTTGGTGCACTTAGACGAATATCAATGGCAATAGTCTGGGCTGTAATGTACTCACTGTAAATAGCACTGGTAGGATCACAAGTCTCAGAAGGGCACTCACTGCGCGTCTCCAACGGTCAGATGGTTCTCTGGACCCCAGCTGGGGGCGGCCGGATTCAGTCCTTTATACGGTGGGAGTGCTGGCAGAACTCTCCAAGTTCTTGATGCAACTTGCTCCAGAGGGTAAAACAAAGCCGCATATTCTCCAGCAGCGTGGGTATATCTGAGGGGACAGCAACCCTGCAGCTTGGTGCGATGCAAATCCACCGTGCTCAGTCTCTCCCAGCAAGATGCCATGCTCTTTTCTTTCTCTGAATTCTTGCTTTCACTTTCTGCCCAGCTCCTCCCTCCAAGTCCCTCTTCATCCAATCCAGGCTGTGTCATCTGACTGAAACAAAGATCTCTGGGAATTGTAGTCCAAGGGTCCTTGGGAATTGTAGTCCACTGCAGCTCAGAGGAAAATCTGCTAATGTCTGTAGGTCCCTGTATAACAGCAGCTGCAAAGCTCTGCTTAGTGTCTGTAAATCCCAGTATACCAGTAGCTGTCCTGACAGTTCCCAGTGCAGGCATACCTCCCAACTTTTGAAGATGGGAAAGAGGGACAAAGTTTGCGGCGCGCAAATTTTAGGCCACGCCTCTGACCACTCCCATTCATAACTAGCCACACCCATATCCACGTCCCAACCACACCCATTTAGCACTGCCTATCACACTGTTTCATAAAGAATAATTCTAAACAAAAAATATGGCCACAGTGCTCAATACTGTATAATGGCCACACATGATGCTCCATACTGTATAATGGCCACACATGATGCTCCATACTGTATAATGGCCACACATGATGCTCCATACTGTATAATGGCCACACATGATACTCCATACTGCGCGGCTGCGCTCCGTACACACGCGCTCCGCTCCATACACCTCGTACACACGCAGCTCCGCTCCGTACACCTCGTACACATTTAGCTCCGCTCCATACACCTCATACACACACGGCTCCGCTCCATACACCTCATACACATTCAGCTCCGCTCCATACACCTTTTGCCTTTTGAAAAGATTTTTTATAATTTTTTCTATTTTTTCTCTGGCGCCCCATTAGGGTCGGCGCCCTAGGCAGTGGCCTCTCTGAGCTTGTTCCGGGTAGAAAAAGAAGATAGTTAGCAACTGACCTGCATGTTAGTTTTTAGGCCAAAAGTAAAAAATGTAAATTGTCCCATATAACCCCTTTAAAAGGCGTGAAGGACATTGGATCAGGACTGGCATACAAAACACAAGTCTTTATGTATTTCCATATATGTATGCAATTTCCTTATGCTTTCAAACTCTGCTTACTGTGTGACAAGCATACACAATCATTACAGTACGGTCATTAGTGCTCCCTTTTACTAGGCAGGCAACCTGTATGTCCATCACATGACCCAGAAAGCTCCTGTAAGATGACAGCAAGCAGAGATCTTGACAATGCTAAGTAAACTTTACTTGTAGAAACTACATCAATTAGCTAATTTCAGTTACTTGGGTCCTTATTGCATTTAGGCCGGTTTCACACGTCAGTGGCTCCGGTACGTGAGGTGACAGTTTCCTCACGTACCGGAGCCACTGACACACGTAGACCCATTAAAATCAATGCATCTGTGCAGATGTCAATGATTTTTTGCGGACCGTGTCTCCGTGTGCCAAACACGGAGACATGTCAGTGTTCGTGGGAGCGCACTTAATACACAGACCCATTAAAGTCAATGGGTCCGTGTAAAACACGTACCGCACACAGACGTTCTCCGTGTGGCGTGCAGGAGACAGCGCTACAGTAAGCGTTGTCCCCCCCACATGGTGCTGAAGCCGCCATTCATATCTTCTGTGCAGCAGCGTTTGCTGCATAGAAGATATGAATAATAGTGTTTAACCCCTTAAGCCCCGAGGGTGGTTTGCACGTTAATGAGCGGGCCAATTTTTATAATTCTGACCACTGTCTCTTTATGAGGTTATAACTCTGGAACGCTTCAACGGATCTTGGCGATTCTGACATTGTTTTCTCGTGAGATATTCTACTTCATGTTATTGGTAAAATTTATTCGATATAACTTGCGTTTATTTGTGAAAAAAATGGAAATTTGGCGAAAATTTTGAAAATTTCACAATTTTCCAAATTTGAATTTTTATGCCCTTAAATCACAGTGATCTGTCACGCAAAATACTTAATAAATAACATTTCCCACATGTCTACTTTACATCAGCACAATTTTGGAACCAAAATTTTTTTTTGTTAGGGAGTTATAAGGGTTAAAAGTTGACCAGAAATTTCTCATTTTTACAACACCTTTTTTTTTAGGGACCACATCTCATTTGAAGTAATTTTGAGGGGTCTATATGATAGAAAATACCCAAGTGTGACACCATTCTAAAAACTGCACCCATCAAGGTGCTCAAAACCACTTTCAAGAAGTTTATTAACCCTTCAGGTGTTTCACAGGAATTTTTGGAATGTTTAAATAAAAATGAACATTTAACTTTTTTTCACACAAAATGTATTTCAGCTCCAATTTGTTTTATTTTACCAAGGGTAACAGGAGAAAATGGACCACAAAAGTTGTTGTACAATTTGTCCTGAGTACGCTGATACCCCATATGTGGGGGTAAACCACTGTTTGGGCGCATGGCAGAGCTCGGAAGGAAAGGAGCGCCATTTGACTTTTCAATGCAAAATTGACTGGAATTTATATGGGACGCCATGTTGCGTTTGGAGAGACCCTGATGTGTCTAAACATTGAAACCCCCCACAAGTGACACCATTTTGGAAAGTAGACCCCCTAAGGAACTTATCTAGATGTGTGGTGAGCACTTTGACCCACCAAGTGCTTCACAGAAGTTTATAACGCAGAGCCGTAAAAATAAAAAATCATATTTTTTCACAAAAATGATCTTTTCGCCCCCAATTTTTTATTTTCCCAAGGGTAAGAGAAGAAATTGGACCCCAAAAATTGTTGTGCAATTTGTCCTGAGTACGTTGATACCCCATATGTGGGTGTAAACCATTGTTTGGGTGGCAGAGCTCGGAAGGGAAGGAGCGCCATTTGACTTTTCAATGCAAAATTGACTGGAATTGAGATGGGACGCCATGTTGCATTTGGAGAGCCCCTGATGTGCCTAAACAATGAAACCCCCCACAAGTGACACCATGTTGGAAAGTGGACCCCCTAAGGAACTTATCTAGATGTGTGATGAGCACTTTGACCCACAAAGTGCTTCACAGAAGTTTATAATGCAGAGCCGTAAAATAAAAAATCATATTTTTTCACAAAAATGATCTTTTCGCCCCCAATTTTTTATTTTCCCAAGGGTAAGAGAAGAAATTGGACCCCAAAATTGTTGTGCAATTTGTCCTGAGTACGCTGATACCCCATATGTGGGGGTAAACCACTGTTTGGGCGCATAGCAGAGCTCGGAAGGGAAGGAGCGCCATTTGACTTTTCAATGCAAAATTGACTGGAATTGAGATGGGACACCATGTCGCGTTTGGAGAGTCCCTGATGTGCCTAAACATTAAAACCCCCCACAAGTGACACCATTTTGGAAAGTAGACCCCCTAAGGAACTTATCTAGATGGGTTTTGAGAGCTTTGAACCCCCAAGTGTTTCACTACAGTTTATAACGCAGAGCCGTTAAAATAAAAATTCTTTTTTTTTCCAGAAAAATGATTTTTTAGCCCCCAGTTTTGAATTTTCACAAGGGTAACAGGATAAATTGGACCCCAAAAGTTGTTGTCCAATTTGTCCTGAGTACGCTGATACCACATATGTGGGAGGGAACCACTGTTTGGGCACATGGCAAAGCTCGGAAGGGAAGGAGCGCCATTTGGAATGCAGACTTAGATTGATTGGTCTGCAGGCGTCACGTTGCATTTGCAGAGCCCCTGATGTACCCAAGCAGTACAAACCCCCCACAAGTGACCCCATATCAGAAACTAGACCTCCCAAGGAACTTATCTAGATGTGTTGTGAGAACTTTGAACCCCAAAGTGTTTCACTACAGTTTATAACGCAGAGCCGTGAAAATAAAAATCTTTTTTTTTTCAGAAAAATTATTTTTTAGCCCCCAGTTTTGTATTTTCACAAGGGTAACAGGATAAATTGGACCCCGAAAGTTGTTGTCCAATTTGTCCTGAGTACGCTGATACCCCACATGTGGGGGGGGAACCACTGTTTGGGCGCATGGCAGAGCTCGGAAGGGAAGGAGCGCCATTTGGAATGCAGACTTGGATTGATTGGTCTGCAGGCGTCATGTTGCATTTCCAGAGCCCCTGATGTACCCAAACAGTACAAACCCCCTACAAGTGACCCCATATTGGAAACAAGACCTCCCAAGGAACTTATCTAGATGTGTTGTGAGAACTTTGAACCCCAAAGTGTTTCATTACAGTTTATAACGCAGAGCCGTGAAAATAAAAATTCTTTTTTTTTTTTCACAAAAATGATTTTTAGCCCCCCAAATTTTTATTTTCCCAAGGATACCAAGGGAACTTGGACTGCAAATTTTGTTGTCCAATTTTTCCCGAGTACGCTGATGCCCCATATGTTGGAGTAAACCCCTGTTTGGGCGCACGGGAAAGCTCGGAAGGGAAGGAGCACTGTTTTACTTTTTCAACGCAGAATTGTCTGGAATTGAGATCGGACGCCATGTCGCGTTTGGAGAGCCCCTGATGTGCCTGAACAGTGGAAACTCCCCAATTCTACCTGAAACTCTAATCCAAACACACCCCTAACCCTAATCCCATCTGTAACCCTAACCACACCCCTAACCCTGACATACCCCTAATTCTAATCCCAACCCTAATCCCAACCGTAAATGTAATCCAAACCCTAACCCTAACTTTAGCCCCAACCCTAACCCTAACTTTAGCCCCAACCCTAACCCTAACTTTAGCCCCAACCCTATCCCTAACTTTAGCCCCAACCCTAACTTTAGCTCCAACCCTAGCTCCAACCCTAACCCTAGCCATAACCCTAGCCCTAACCCTAACCCTAGCCCTAACCCTAACCCTAGCCCTAATGGGAAAATGGAAATAAATACATTTTTTTAATTTTATTATTTTTCCCTAACTAAGGGGGTGATGAAGGGGGTTTGATTTACTTTTATAGCGTTTTTTATATCGGATTTTTATGATTGGCAGCTGTCACACACTAAAAGACGCTTTTTATAGCAAAAAAGTTTTTGCGTCTCCACATTTTGAGACCTATAATTTTTCCGTATTTTGGTCATGTGAGGTCTTGTTTTTTGCGGGACGAGTTGACGTTTTTATTGGTAACATTTTCGGACATGTGACAGTTTTTGATCGCTTTTTATTCCGTTTTTTGTGAGGCAGAATGACCAAAAACCAGCTATTCATGAATTTCTTTTGGGGGAGGCGTTTATACCATTCCACGTTTGGTAAAATTGATAAAGCAGTTTTATTCATCGGGTCAGTACGATTACAGCGATATCTCATTTATATCATTTTTTTATGTTTTGGAGCTTTTATACGATAAAAGCTATTTTATAGAAAAAATAATTATTTTGGCATCGCTTTATTCTGAGGACTATAACTTTTTTATCTTTTTGGTTATGATGCTTCATGGTGGCTCATTTTTTGGGGGACAAGATGACATTTTCAGCGGTACCATGGTTATTTATATTCGTCTTTTTGATCGCGTGTTATTCCACTTTTTGTTCAGCGGTATGATAATAAAGCGTTGTTTTTTTGGCTCGTTTTTTTTTTTTTTCTTACGGTGTTCACTGAAGGGGTTAACTAGTGGGACAGTTTTATAGGTTGGGTCGTTACGGACGTGGCGATACTAAATATGTGTACTTTTATTTATTTTTTTTTAGATAAAGAAATGTATTTATGGGAATATTATTTTTTTTTTCTTCTTTATTTAGGAATTTATTTATTTTTTTTTTACACATGTGAAAATTTTTTTTTTAACTTTTTTACTTTGTCCCGGGGGGGACATCACAGATCGCCGATCTGATAGTTTGCATAGCACTCTATCAGATCGGCGATCATACTTTCATCAGCCTGCTCTGACCCGGAAGTACTCCCTGCAGCACCCGGATACAGCCCCGCGGCCATTTTGGATCTGGGGCCTGCATGGAGAAGACGCTCGGTACAAGGTGAGTACATCACCTTGTACCGATCATCTCAGGGAAGCACGCAGGAAGCCCCCTCCCTGCGCGATGCTTCCATGTACCGCCGGTACACCGCGATCATGTTTGATCGTGGTGTGCCGGGGGTTAATGTGCTGGGGGCGGTCCGTGACCACTCCTGGCACATAGTGCCAGATGTCAGCTGCGATAGGCAGCTGACACCCCCCGGCCGCGATCGGCCGCGCTCCCCCCGTGAGCGCGGCCGATCGGCTATGACGTACTATCCCGTCGGTGGGAATTAAGGCCCACCCCACCTCGACGGGATAGTACGTCATATGGGATTAAGGGGTTAAAAGAAAGATCTATCTGTCCGCCGCCCTCCCACCCCCTGTGCGCCCCCCCGCTGTTCTGAAAATACTCACCCGCTTCCCTCGTTGACTGTCGCTGCTTCCTGTCCTGGCCGCCCCTTCTACTGTATGCGGTCACGTGGGGCCGCCGATTACAGTCATGTCTGCAGTGTGATCCCTAGAAGTGTGTCCTAAAAGTGTGGATTACATTAGAATTAAAACCTGAAAGATGTATACAGACTGTGCCCTGCTACCTACCACCATCGTACTCTAACAAGCATCTCTATTCTTCCAACAGGTATGTTCATCCACCCAGCTCTCCTGCTATGAAGTGCACATAGTACATCACCCAGCTTTGCACACAGACTTTCCTCTGCTCCTAGCAATTTCATGGTATGTTCATCCACCCAGCTCTCCTGCTATGAAGTGCACATAGTACATCACCCAGCTTTGCACACAGACTTTCCTCTGCTCCTAGCAATTTCATGGTATGTTCATCCACCCAGTTCTCCTGCTATGAAGTGCACATAGTACATCACCCAGCTTTGCACACAGACTTTCCTCTGCTCCTAGCAATTTCATGGTATGCCTTTCAGCTAACCCCAACTTACCCTGTGATATTTATGACCTTGTTTACTTAGGCTTGATTGTATGCATCTGGTCCACCCTTAATTCTCTGACCAAGATGAGCAGAGACCACTCCTCTCTGCTTCACACCTGAACGCACTTAGTTTTACATATATTGCATAGCAAAAGTCTGCATAGACTTCAGTCTGCAGTGTGATCCCTAGAAGTGTGTCCTAAAAGTGTGGATTACATTGGAATTAAAACCTGAAAGATGTATACAGACTGTGCCCTGCTACCTACCACCATCGTACTCTAACAAGCATCTCTATTCTTCCAACAGGTATGTTCATCCACCCAGCTCTCCTGCTATGAAGTGCACATAGTACATCACCCAGCTTTGCACACAGACTTTCCTCTGCTCCTAGCAATTTCATGGTATGCCTTTCAGCTAACCCCAACTTACCCTGTGATATTTATGACCTTGTTTACTTAGGCTTGATTGTATGCATCTGGTCCACCCTTAATTCTCTGACCAAGATGAGCAGAGACCACTCCTCTCTGCTTCACACCTGAACGCACTTAGTTTTACATATATTGCATAGCCAAAGTCTGCATAGACTTCAGTCTGCAGTGTGATCCCTAGAAGTGTGTCCTAAAAGTGTGGATTACATTGGAATTAAAACCTGAATTGAACCTGAAGGAAACTGAAGGTAAGGCTACTTTCACACTAGCGTTAACTGCATTCCGTCACAATGCGTCGTTTTGCCGAAAAAACGCATCCTGCAAAAGTGTTTGCAGGATGCGTTTTTTCACCATTGATTAACATTAAGCGACGCATTGTGACGGATTGCCACACGTCGCACCCGTCGTGCGACGGATGCGTCGTGCAGTGGCGAACCGTCGGGAGCAAAAAACGTTGCTTGCAACGTTTTTTGCTCCGTCGTAAACGTCTTTTCCGACCGCGCATGCGCGGCCGGAACTCCGCCCCCACCTCCCCGCACCTCACAATAGGGCAGCGGATGCGCTGGAAAAATGCATCCACTGCCCCCGTTGTGCGGCGGAGACAACGCTAGCATCGGGAACGTCGGCCCGACGCACAGCGACGGGCCGAGCACGACACTAGTGTGAAAGTAGCCTAACTGGCCAGGCACTGCAAACAATGTTTCAGTTTGTTGTCACTTTCACCCCTATATTCTTTCACTTTCTGCTACCACCCCCAATCCCCACACCAAGTAAGGAACTGTTCATCTCCTCTTCAATCCTCCCCATCCATCTCACCTCCTCCTCAGAACTGTCCCTTAACATACAATTCTCTGTCTCAAAGCACAGGCAGCCCCCTCATGCCCTCTCCTGCTCCCACCTGCTCACACTATCTCTCCTCCTTCTCACTGCTGGTGATATCTCTCCAAATCCTGGTCCTCCTCACCATATTCCCACAGTCATTTCTACCTCCCATCCACGCTCCATCACAAACTTCCGTAACCTCTCTAACCTTATACCCATTCGCCCAGCCCCCACTTCCCCAGTACCACTAACAGGAGCTCTGTGGAACGCTCGCTCTGTCTGTAACAAGCTTTCCTACATCCATGATCTCTTTGTTACTACCAAACTTTCCTTCCTTGCCATCACCGAAACCTGGCTCACCCCTTCTGACACAGCCTCCCCTGCTGCACTCTCTTACGGTGGCTTCCACCTTTCTCACACACCCCGCCCCAGCAGCAAGCATGGCGGAGGAGTTGGTTTTCTGCTGTCAGATAACTGCTCCTTCACCCCAATCCCACTGCCACCCTCTGTTACCCTCCCTTCCTTTGAGGTGCACTCTGTGCGCATCTACTCCCCCTCCAACCTCCAACTGGCTGCCATTTACCGCCCCCCAGGGCCAGCCACCATCTTCTTTGACCACTTCACCACCTGGCTACTTCATTTCCTTTCCGTGGACATCCCCACTATCATCATGGGCGATTTCAACATCCCCATTGACACTTCACTCTCGGCTGCCAATAAACTTCTATCTCTCACTTCCTCCTTCGGCCTCACTCAATGGTCTTCTGCAGCCACTCACAAAGATGGTCACACACTGGACCTCATCTTCACCCGCCTCTGCTCCCTATCTAACCTCTCTAACTCACCTCTTCCACTCTCTGACCACAACCTTCTCACATTCTCATCTCTCTCCACTCCATGTCTACAATCCCCACCCCACAAACTTTCACACCCTCGCAGAAATCTTAAACATCTTGACCTACATTCATTCTCTGAATCCCTCCTCCCTCTCACAGACATAAGTTCCATACACAATGCGGATGACGCTGCCGCTCTATATAACACCACAATAGCTGTAGCTTTGGAATCTGCTGCCCCACTTACACATACCAAAGCTCGCAAAATCAACAGACAGCCCTGGCACACCAGCCTGACCAAAGAACTGAGGCGAGCTTCCAGGGCTGCTGAGCGCAGATGGAAAAGATCCCACTCCAACGACCACTTCATCGCATTCAAACAGTCCCTCACTACTTTCAAGACCACACTCGCCACAGCTAAACAAACCTACTTCTCATCTCTCATATCCTCCCTGTCTCACAACCCTAAACAGTTATTCAACACTTTCAATTCTCTCCTCCGTCCCCCAGCACCTCCTCCCTCCCCACTCATCTCAGCTGAAGACTTTGCCTCATTTTTCAAGCAGAAGATTGATAGCATCAGAGACAGTTTTGGTCAACAAGCCGCATAGCCCTTCCTCCCGACTTCCCAGCCCTCCACCTCCAAAACCAACTTCTCCACCATTACAGAAGATCAACTCTCCACTCTACTCTCAAGATCACATCTCACCACCTGTGCACTTGACCCACTCCCATCCCACCTAATCCCAAACCTCACCAGTCTTCATCCCAACCCTAACCCATCTCTTCAACCTATCACTAACAATTGGTGTTTTCCCCTCAAGCTTTAAACATGCCTCCATCACACCTATCCTCAAAAAGCCCTCTCTTGACCCATCCTCTGTATCTAGCTATCGCCCTATATCACTTCTCCCTTATGCCTCCAAACTACTGGAACAACACATCTACCTTGAACTGTCCTCCCATCTCTCTTCTTGCTTCCTCTTTGACCGCCTACAATCTGGCTTCCGGTCACACCACTCCACTGAAACTGCCCTAACTAAGGTCACCAACTACCTCCTAACCGCCAAGAGCAAGCGACACTACTCTGTTCTCCTCCTCCTCGACCTGTCGGCTGCCTTTGACACAGTGGACAATTCCCTATTATTACAGACCCTCTCATCCCTTGGCATCACAGACTTGGCCCTATCCTCGATCTCATCATACCTAACAGACCGGATATTCAGCGACTCCCACTCACACACCACCTCCTCACCTCGCCCCCTATCTGTCGGAGTCCCGCAAGGTTCAGTCCTTGGGCCCCTGCTCTTCTCCATTTACACCTTTGGCCTGGGACAGCTCATAGAATCTCATGGCTTTCAGTATCACCTCTATGCTGATGACACACAGATCTACATCTCTGGACCAGATATCACCTCCCTACTAACCAGAATCCCTCAATGTCTGTCCACTATTTCATCCTTCTTCTCCGCTAGATTTCTGAAACTTAACATGGACAAAACAGAATTCATCATCTTTCCCCCATCTCACACGACCCCCCCAACGAACCTAACCATTACAGTACATGGCTGCCCACTCTCCCCAGTCCCACAAGCTCGCTGCCTCGGGGTAATCCTTGACGCTGATCTCTCCTTCAAACCACATATCCAAGCCCTTTCCACTTCCTGCCGACTTCAACTCAAAAATATTTCACGAATCCGTTCATTCCTCAACCAAGAATCTGCAAAAACCCTAGTCCATGCCCTCATCATCTCTCGCCTTGACTACTGCAACCTCCTGCTCTGTGGCCTCCCCTCGAACACTCTCGCACCCCTCCAATCTATTCTAAACTCTGCTGCCCGACTAATCCACCTGTCCCCCCGCTATTCCCTGGCCTCTCCCCTCTGTCAATCCCTCCACTGGCTCCCCATTGCCCAAAGACTCCAGTACAAAACCCTAACCATGACATACAAAGCCATCCACAACCTGTCTCCTCCATACATCTGTGACCTCGTCTCCCGGTACTTAGCTACACGCAACCTCCGATCCTCACAAGATCTCCTTCTCTACTCCCCTGTTATCTCCTCTTCCCACAATCGCATACAAGATTTCTCTCGCATATCACCCCTACTCTGGAACCCTCTACAACACATCAGACTCTCGCCTACCATCGAAATCTTCAAAAAGAACCTGAAGACTCACCTCTTCCGACAAGCCTACAACCTGCAGTAACCACCGATCAACCAAACCGCTGCACGACGAGCTCTATCCTCACCTACTGTATTCTCACCCATCCCTTGTAGATTGTGAGCCTTCGCGGGCAGGGTCCTCACTCCTCCTGTACCAGTTATGACTTGTATTGTTTAAGATTATTGTACTTGTTTTTATTATGCATACCCCTCCTCACATGTAAGGCGCCATGGAATAAATGGCGCTATAACAATAAATAATAATAATAATAATAATGAATATGCGGCTCCACCTCCCATAGGGAGTGCCACACTGATGTACACCAGAAACGTAGGGGCACACGGACACGGATAATTCCGGTACCGATTGTTTCCGGTACCGGAATTATCTGGACGTGTGGGACAGGCCTTAGAGTGTGCTTTTTTTTGTTTATCTGCCTTTTTATTGCATTTTTTTTCTGTTGCTGATTTTTGTCTCTTTCTGGTAAGGTCAGGTTTTAAGTAAAGCAACTTTGTTTCGAAAACTTCTTGTTTGCTGACTTACCCGACTTTGATAAAACTTTACCGTAGAATGTAAAGGTACCGTCACACTCAGCGACGCTGCGGCGATATAGACAACGAGCCGACCTAAACTAGATCGCTGGAGCGTCGCTGTTTAGGTCGCTGTAGAGACGTCAAACACAGCAACTCCAGAACGATGCAGGAGCGATCCTGTGATGTAACGGTGACTCACTTCTCGTTCTCGCTGGTTGTTAGCTCCATGTCAAACAGCCGGAGTGTACCGACTGGCTAGAAGGAGACGCTGCGACGCCCCCTATGCTCGTTGCTGGCGTAGTTGCTTTTGATGTCAAACATGACGATACACACCGACCTGGCGATGAAATAAAGTTCTGGACTTCTAGCTCCGACCAGCAAAGGCACAGCGGGATCCAGATCGCTGCTGCGTGTCAAACACAACGAGATCGCTATCCAGGACGCTGCAACGTCACGGATCGTCGTCGTTCTCGCTGCAAAGTTGCTGAGTGTGACGGTACCTTAAGTCCGGAAGGACAGGGTCCTCTCCCCTCTGTACCAGTCTGTCACTGTAAACTTGTTTACTGTAAACGCTATCTATAACCCTGTATGTAACCCCTTTCTCATGTATAGCACCATGGAACTAATGGTGCTATATAAATAAATAATAATAATACCGACAGCGTCATACACAGATTACATGCGTTTTTAGTGAGTTTCCACTGCACAAACAGAATCAAAACATCTGTGTGTTTTTCTTATTTGCGGATTTTATGCATCTCATTCAAGTCTATGGAGAAAATAATCGCTAATAAAACTCATTTTATTATAAAAATTAATTGACATGTTGCAACTTTCAAAAACGTATTGCAGCATAAAAAAAGAAAGAAAACAGCACAGTGGGCATGAGATGATTACAAATCCCATCTACTTTGCTGGATCTGTAATGTACTGTGGTTTTTGGTCACAGAAATAGACAGGGAAAAATGTGCATCAAATACTCATTACGGGAACTTAGCCTAAGGGTGCAGACAGACGGCCGTATTTCTCGTGCGAGGATCGGACTGCACTGCACGGACTGGCCCGGCACCTCTCCTAATCTAAGCACGACATACTTCTATGCAGCTGTCACACTCAGGTCAGGAGGGCCGATGGTCTGTCTGAGCATTGCGATGCGGACCTTGCATGAGGAATACGGCCGTCTGTCTGCCTCAAAAAAGGGGTTGTTCAGGACTGTTACAATAATGACCTATCCTATAGGTCACACCAGAGTATACGCTCTCATGCAAGAGAATAGGGTCAATCATGCGAATGACACTTTGATCAGTCCATTCTGTGAAAATTGAACTGCACTCAGATGCCATCCGAGTGCAGTCCGATGTTTCCAACAGACTCATTGACTTGCATGGTTGAGTGCCATCCAAATATTGAATCAAACTCTGGCGTGAGGCGACTTTTTGCTTGGACCTGCTGTGTCCGAGGAAAGAAAAAAATTACAGATGTACACCACCCCATATTAACTAACACTGGTCCCAATGCGATCCAATGTTCTGTGGAAAATACGGATCTGTGCATGAGCCCTTATGATAGGTCATCAATACCGCGATCAGAACACTGTGCTCTGCAGCTCCCCACTTAAGGCTGCAGCAACAGTTTATCGACAGGGCTACCCCCACCAATAAGATGACCTATCTCAAAGATTAATGTCCTGGAAACCCCCTTTAATCTTGTACAACTCCCAGCAGGCATTGCTGCTACATATACTGCAGGGAATGGTAGACTGGAACAACAGCATGTAAAGTGTGGAGAAAGTGAAAGAGCATCTCCATGGGTCATGTGATCTAAGCTGTGTCAGCTGACTCCGCCATTAATAACACTGTATAATAGAGCTATCCATACTATAGAGGGACACGGCCCTGGACTTATCGGGAGGTGAGCAGCAGCGTCCATCTCCTCACCTCACAGAGAGCTGAAGCTCCCACTGATGTCTGTCATCCACCAGCTCCTCTCCTGCAGTTAGGTGCAGCCATGTTCCCTTCCCTCTTCAGGAGGCCGCACACAGGGAGCAGGGGCGTGTCTGCTCCACTGTGATGATGCAGCTGGCCGGGACATAGAGAACAGCCCGAATCGCTGCTAAGTGACCGGCTCGGGGAGCACTGGAAGACTGCTCAGTCAGGAACATGGGGAAGGGGCGTGGCCTAACACAAGGGGGCGTGTGACGGCTGCTTCTGTTGTCTGCAGGGAAGTAGTGTTCCGTGCGGGACAGAGGGGAAAACCATGAAAACCGGGACAGTCCCGCACAATGAGGGACGGTTGGGAGCCATGGTGCAGGTGTTACATTTGTATTGATTGTATTACTGTTTATGTTATTTATGTTAATAAAAGTTGGCCGCTGTGTCCAAAATATCCAAAAAGAATATAATTGGTTGTGTTTTTATTTAAGGAATGGGTTGTTTTTTTTTGGCAGTTTAGGATTACACATGAAGGAAAAGACCGTACTCGGCATACGCGGTCATGTGTATACCCGTATCAGAATCCTCTCCTGTGTATACTCCAGTGTCAGCCTCCCCTCCTGTGTATACCCCAGTGTCAAACTCCTCTCCTGTGTATACCCCAATGTAAGCCTCCTCTCATGTGTATACCCCAGTGTCAGCCTCCCCTCTTGTATACCCCAGTGTCAGCCTCCCTTCATGTATATACCCCAGTGTCAGCCTCCCCTCATTTGTATGTAGAAAAAAATCTGGGACTCCCGTTTCAGCAAAAATTGGTTATTTATTCACAGTGAAGTGATCCAAACGGTTTATATTCATTTGTAACATTTCGGTCACTATATGGACCTTCTGCAGACTAAATATAAGCAATGAAAAAAATCAAATACAATGCACGATCAGTTTACAATAAATCATTGGTTTACAGTAACTAATCATAACTAATAATAATCTGTTTAATCAGACAAAGAACCTAATTCCCATAGGGAAAAATTGATGTGCCAGTCCATTTATAAAATATATAACTTCTTTATTAGAAACATTAAAATACAAGAAAAGACATAACCAGGTGTATGGAAGTTACAAACTGAAACAATATCCACCAAGGGCCCCACCCCCCACCAGTTATCCCACCATATGTGTGGACTGAGCTCCTATATATTACAAACTGAAAGCGGCCTAGATAACGGTGCATGTGCACCTGCACCTGTCACGCATAATGCAAGCTGACAAATATCCCTCTATCTAATCATATATGGGGCTTTTTTATTTATTACTCTTAGGGCTATTTGCACTAGTATCAAAATATATATAGCCACAATTAGTATGATCTATACCATGACCATAATAATACCCTCCAAATAAACCCAGACATTTAAGTGTCAGTTCAAAAGCCATGCAAAGTAACAGGCCATGTGAAAATATCTAAGTTGGTCCACTGAACCCAGCCTCATATTATAAGAAGTTGCTCAGTACTTACAATAACGCGCAGTGAATGTGGGAAACCAGGGGGGGGTGAGTGCCCGCCCCAACGCGCGTTTCGGTCCGTCCTTCGTCAGGGGGCACCTCCCCGGGCCCCGTGCTTTAAATACATTAACCTCCCATAGCGCTACCAATGGTGTGTTGCGGCGTCGCCCGGATGTGGCGTCACTGCCGGAAAGTGACGTGCGCGTCTCCATAGCAACCGCGGCGCCGAGGAGCATCAGCGTCACACAGCACCGCGCATGCGCGATGCCGTGTATAGACACCGAGTGCCCCGAGAAGCCAACGGAAGCCATGGGACCGCGCGTCAGGCAGGGGCGTCTAAGTCGGCACCTACAGTGTAGATATCACACCACAGTATGTAGCCATAACTTGTTCTATATATATTGTTCTATATTCATTCTCCTAAAGAGAGATTCTAAGAGCACATAATATCTATGCTACCACAAACAAATAATATAGATTATAAAGCATAGCAATTTACAATTTACAACATAAGTCTGTTGCCAGTGCATATTTTCTTGCCACTTGTGGAGCGCAGACGTCCGAAAAGAGCCGATACAACACATCAATCCATCAGTCGAATATTAGGAAGATAGCGCATAAATTTGCAGCTGGGATTACTACACGGAATACCGGAAATAAAAATTAAAAATTAGTACAAAAATTAAAACAATTTTAAAAACAATATTGTAAACAGGATTGGAACCAACCATATGGTAAGATGTTCAGACAGATAATCAAAGAAAAGGAGCATAACTCAAATTTTCATTAAGTCCAGGAGGATATAGGGTGCCCAGCGTCCAGATCCATCTAGACTCTAACTGGGCTTGTTTCTTAGGGGTATCCCCCCTACGAATTCCCAGTTCCACCATGTCAATACCTCTGACCCTCAGAAGGCTACCATCACACCCATGATGTTGTTTAAAATGGCGTGGTATCGTTTTCAAGGTAGATGTGTCCTCACAATCCGCAGCTGCAGGAATGCCCAACACGTGCTCTCTCACCCGCACTTTCAGCTGCCTGGTCGTCAGACCGACATATATTTTAGTGCAGGGGCACGTAGCATAATAAATAACGTTTCTGCTTAGGCAGGTAATCCTTCTTTTGATGTTATATACTCAGGCATTTCCTGCATCAGCAAACGTATTACAGCGTTCTATATTCGGGCATGCCACACAGCGGCCACAAGGGACACATCCACCTTTTGCAGCCACTGTATCTAAAAAAGTTCTTGGTTTATTATTGACATAGTGGCTGCGAACCAACATGTCACGAAGATTACGCGACCTTCTGGCAGTGATGGCAGCCCTCTCGGGCAGAAATCTGGCAAGGACTGGGTCAGCTCTAAGAATATGCCACGATTTCTCAAATATTTTCCTGAGCATGGGGAACTGGGAATGGTAGTTGGTAACGAACCGGACAATATCACTATTCTCTCTATTGCGATTCTTATATAGAAGATCATCCCTAGAGGAGTGCCTTGCTCTATTGAAAGCTCGTTTTATCATTCTCCCACTATACCCCCTGTCGATCAATCTAGTCTTTAGATCTTCTGCCTGTATAAGGAAATCCTGTTCAGTAGAACATAGCCTACGCAAGCGTAGAAACTGCCCCGTTGGCACTGAGCGTATAATATGACTGGGGTGTGAGGAGGAGGCATGCAATAACATGTTTGTCGCCGTTTTTTAACGGAAAATATTTGTTTGTATCTCATCATTGGTGTCTCTCCTCAGTTTGACATCGAGAAACTCAATCTCCTCACTACTACTACAGAAAGTGAGAAAGATGTTACGATCATTGTTGTTCAAATCAATAAAAAAGGTTTCCAACGTTCCAATTGAACGTCATCAATGTACCGCATCCAGGAGAGGACGCGGCACATTGACTCCACCCGATCTGACAGGAAGAGGTCCCTCTCCCACAGCCCTAGGAAAAGGTTAGCATAGGCTGGCGCAAAGGACGCCCCCATGGCCGTTCCCTGGAGCTGCAGGAAGAAGGACCCCTTAAAAACAAAAAAATTATGCATAAGTGCAAACTCCAACAACTCAAGTACTAACTTGCTAATACCTCGCGGGAGTGTGGACATACCTAAGAAGAACTCAACAGCACTTAGTCCATCTCTATGGCGTATGCTGGTGTACAGCGATTCTACGTCTGCCGTCACCAGCATCGCATCACTCTCCAGATGTAAACCATCCACCCTGCGGAGGAGTTCACCCGTATCCTTCAAAAAGGAGGGCAACTCCTCCACCAGGGGTTGTAATTTGGAGTCTATCCATTGATTGACTTTTTCCAGGTAGTTTCCTGTACCTGAAATAATTGGCCGTCCTGGAGGTGACTGCGCGTCCTTATGGATCTTGGGCAACATATAAAATGTTGCAATGGTCGGTTCGGCAACCATCATTGCTTCTGCCAATTCCTTAGTTATTATGCCTTCTGCTTGAGCTCTTTTTATGATGGTTGTCAATTGTTTAGTAAAGGTGGACAAGGGGACTATGAAAAAGAGGCTTTTCGCCAGTTAAACAATAAAATGTGTTATAAAAAACTGACTTTTAACCCCTTGTCCGCCTTTCCCGTTCCATCATCGAGCGACGCTGTGTCTTATGGGTCTCTGCAGTGACTGTTCAGGCAGAGGGTACGCACTAAACACGTCATCGTGTGCTCTGACCTGAACATCACAGCCAGAGGATGTGGAAGACAGAGCCCGGCAGTAGAATGAGGACAGGTGAATATCGCATGGCTCACTCTCCCCCGTCATACTCACCCCCTCCTGGCCCATCCCTGCTTCTCCATCATCCCGGGCCGGCAGCTCCAAGTGTTTCACAGTAATTTTTTGAATGTTTAAATAAAAATGAACATTTAACTTTTTTTCACACAAAATTTACATCAGCTCCAATTTGATTTACTTTACCAAGGGTAACAGGAGAAAATAGACCCCAAAAGTTGTTGTACAATTTGTCCTGAGTACGCTGATACCCCATATGTGGGGGTAAACCACTGTTTGGGTGCATGGCAGAGCTCGGAAGGGAAGGAGCGCTATTTGACTTTTCAATGCAAAATTGACTGGAATTGAGATGGGACGCCATGCTGCGTTTGGAGAGCCCTTGATGTGCCTAAACATTGAAACCCCCCAAAAGTGACACTATTTTGGAAAGTAGACCCCCTAAGGAACTTATCTAGATGTGTTGTGAGAACTTTGAACCTCCAAGTGTTTCACTACAGTATATAACGCAGAGGCGTGAAAATAAAAAAAAAAATTTCCCACAAAAATTATTTTTTAGCCCCCAGTTTTGTATTTTCCCAAGGGTAACATGAGAAATTGGACCCCAAAAGTTGTTGTACAATTTGTCCTGAGTATGCTGATACCCCATATGTGGAGGGAACCACCGTTTCGGTGCATGGCAGAGCTCGGAAAGGAAGGAGCGCCATTTGGAATGCAGACTTAGATGGAATAGTCTGCAGGCGTCACATTGCATTTGCAGAGCCCCTGATGTAACTAAACAGTAGAAACCCCCCACAAGTGACCCTATATTGGAAACTAGACCCCCCAAGGAACTTATCTATATGTGTTGTGAGAACTTTGAACCCCCAAGTGTTTCACTACAGTTTATAACGCAGAGCCTTGAAAATAAAAAAAAGTTTTACTTTTTCAACGCAGAATTGGCTGGAATTGAGATCGGACGCCATCTTGCGTTTGGAGAGTCCCTGATGTGCCTAAGCAGTGGAAACCTGAAATTCTAACTGAAACCCTAACCCTAGCCCCAACCCTAGCCCTAACCCTAGCCCTAGCCCTTACCCTAGCCCTAACCCTAACCCTAACCCTAGCCCTAATCCTAATCCTAACCCTAACCCTAACCCTAATGGGAAAATGGAAATTAATACATTTTTTTTATTTTATTATTTTTCCCCAACTAAGAGGGTGATGAAGGGGGGTTTGATTTACTTTTATAGCATTTTTTTAATGGATTTTTATGATTGACAGCCGTCACAGACTAAAAGGCGCTTTTTATTGCAAAAAATAGTTTTTGCGTATCCACATTTTGAGAGCTATAATTTTTCCATATTAGAAACAGAAGGTGCTCCAGCTCCAATAAAAGAGATTCTTTATTAATGGTTAAAATCCAGTGACATAATAGATCCTTGCTGTAGTACAAATGTGGGGGTACAGAGCCCATGCAACGCGTTTCGATCGCTGCCGATCTTAATCAAAGCATCAATGCATTGATTAAGATCGGCAGCGATCGAAACGCGTTGCATGGGCTCTGTACCCCCACATTTGTACTACAGCAAGGATCTATTATGTCACTGGATTTTAACCATTAATAAAGAATCTCTTTTATTGGAGCTGGAGCACCTTCTGTTTCTACTTTGTAATTATCCCTCGTCTGGATCCGAGACGAAGCTCCGTGCGCCTGCAAGGATCGGTGAGCTGGCCATGGCTTTTTAGCCATCATCTTATTTTGTTTTTGTATACAATTTTTCCATATTTTGGTCCACAGAGTCATGTGAGGTCTTGTTTTTTGCGGGGCGAGTTGTTGGTTTTATTGGTACCATTTTCGGGCACGTGACATTTTTTGATCGCTTTTTATTCTGATTTTTGTGAGGCAGAATGACTAAAAACCAGCTATTCATGAATTTCTTTTTGGGGGGGCGTTTATACGATTCCACATTTAGTAAAATTGATAAAGCAGTTTTATTGTTTGGGTCAGTACAATTACAGCGGTACCTCATTTATATCTTTTTTTATGTTTTGACACTTTTATACGATAAAAACTATTTTATAGAAAAAATTATTATTTTTGCATCGCTTTATTCTGAGGACTATAACTTTTTTATATTTTAGCTGATGATGAGGTATGGTGGCTTGTTTTTTTGCGGGACAAGATGACGTTTTCAGCGGTACCATGGTTATTTATATCCTTCTTTTTGACCGCGTGTTATTCCACTTTTTGTTCAGCGGTATGATAATAAAGCGTTGTTTTTTGCATCGTTTTGTTTTTTTTACCGTGTTCACTGAAGGGGTTAACTAGCAGGACAGTTTTATAGGTGGGGTCGTTACAGACGCGGCGATACTAAATATGTGTACTTTTATTGTTTTTTTGGCACCTGAAATTTTTTTTTGTTTTGCCTGTGCTCAGCACTGTCCTCATTGACAAAACCCAAGCAAACATGGGGAGGACATACAAACTTCTTGCAGATGTTGCCCTCGGTGGGATTTGAACTCAGGATCCAGCGCTGTGGTGCTAAACACCGAGACAACGTGCTGCCCTTAGTGAACATCCATATTTGGGTACACTTTGACGTGGCTGGATAACTTTTGCACTTTTTGATTAAAAAAAATGTTATCTAGTTACCTTAAATTTTTAACGATTGCAGCAATATCAGAGTTCATGTGTTGATCAGTCCTGGTGTTTTTAATTTGCAGAAGACTTTAAGAGGGGTGCTACCTATTTTTTGCTCTCAGTTCATAGTCTGAGAACTTGTGGAAGGTGAGTTTTTTTCAGCTCCTTTCACTTGTGTGGCAGCCATTGATGCTGTGATTATTTGCCCATGGGGTTGTGTGGCCTGGAGCTTTGGGGGTATCGCCTAGCAGCCAGGGAGGTGTGGAGCACTGGGTTACTCTTCCTGCTGACGTACTTGTGAGGAGGAAGACCGGGCTGCGGGTACCCGCACTGAGCTGGGTCCAGAACTGTCGAGGCTGCGTCCCATGTTGCCCGGGGGGAAGGAATAGGGGACTGGACAGGACACATGACCTGGGAATAGGGGGCGTGTTTAAGCTGGAAACAGAGAAAAAGCGCCCAAAGCAAGAGGTCAGTTTCTCGCCGTCAGGGAGAGTGCAGCAGAGTGAGAAGTGCACTTCGCACCCCGAGCCCCGGCACTGCGACATACGGCAGCCAAGATCTCTGGGTAACGCCAGTGGGACAGGGAGTGTGGGAAGCACCATATACCTGGTTAAACATAAGATCAGGCGCAGAGAAGTGTGGCACCCCAGGAGTCCGGTTGCCACAGTGGCATTGCCATCCTCAGGGGGGTGATGCCATGCCTGGAAGCAAAGAGAGGTCCCCTTACTTGCTGATGTCCGCATCCACCACCTTTCCTGACTCCAAACCAGAAGGGGGAGCTCTAACCTGGTTTTCAGGGGAACTTCCCTATAATTTCTGGTCTGGAGGCGAGGTTAGTGAGTCTTAGTCAGTGTGAGGGAGCAGACAGAGAAGAAGGAAGAGGCAAGAAGTGAGGAGAACCTGGGGGATTGGAGCTGCGACTGAGCTCACTCCAGGACTGAGCGCCGAAGATTGGACACCGGAGTCCATGGTTGTGTGGGTACTGCAGGCCCTGCAACCAAATGCAGGGGACAGGAGATTGCAGGTCTCCTGGCCCCATTTGACACCTGGGGCACAGCAGCATATGAGAGCTCGGAGTCACCATGAGGGAGTGACAACTGGAACAGGCTCAAGCTGCCTGCCATGCGGGTAGTGTTTCACTTAGTAGACAGACTAAGAGAGGGACTTGAGGAGAACTAAAAGCACCAAGCACTCAGAGAACAGCGCAGCATGAAGGTGTCCAACCCCACCTGGCTAGGTGGACTCTGAATTGCTTCCAGGCTGCCTGGATCTCCATCACCAACTGTGACTTGTGCCCCGGACTGCACCTGCAACCTGGCATTAAAGGTAAAGAAAACTACAATCCTTGTGTCCTCTAGTTTTTCCTGCACCCTCAGTCCTGCACCCAACGTCCACAAGTCCCTTGCAAAATTGTACCTGTAGCCCTTGAGCCCCGCTCCACCTGTGGGGAGCAGAACCATCCCAGCTGCATCACCATCGGCCACAGGTGGTGTCACATACAATCCCTTATGAACTTCCCCTTTCTTATTTTTATTGCGCGCCCAGGGCCACGGACCTGGTCATCACTGCTGTGACCACCCCTTTAAGAGCCGTGCGGCCCAGTTCTGAGTACCCCACAGCCCTAGGGGGTGTTGCAGAAGCGTGGGCTGGTTGGAGGACATTGAAGTGTGGTTTCCTTTGCTGGCCAGTATGCATCACCCCACAGTCTGCAGCTTTTCCCGCTTTGATTGCTTTACTATTTTGCTCCGCAGTTAAATGGACTAGGGGCTCATTGGGTAAAACCGGAGACCGCCCGCTGCCGCCAGAAGACGGATTGTTAACTTTGAACCCCATCTGAGGACCCTACACCTGCCATTGCCGGTACTACTACCCCCCATCGGACTGAGGATTAAGGAAACCACCAGGAGCTACGATAAGTTTTGTTTGAAACTTAGGCTACTTTCACACTAGCGTTAACTGCATTCCGTCAAAATGCGTCGTTTTGCCGAAAAAACGCATCCTGCAAAAGTGTTTGCAGGATGCGTTTTTTCACCATTGATTAACATTAAGCGACGCATTGTGACGGATTGCCACACGTCGCACCCGTCGTGCGACGGATGCGTCAAGCAGTGGCGGACCGTCGGGAGCAAAAAACGCTACATGTAACGTTTTTTGCTCCCGACGGTCCGCTTTTTCCGACCGCGCATGCGGAACTCCGCCCCCACCTCCCCGCACTTCCCTGCACCTCACAATGGGGCAGCGGATGCGCTGGAAAAATGAATCCGCTGCACCCGTTGTGCGGCGGAGACAACGCTAGCGTCGGGAACGTCGGCCCGACGCACAGCGACGGGCCGAGCCTGACGCTAGTGTGAAAGTAGCCTTAGACTGTCGCACTCATTTTGCTTATTTCATTTAACCCTTGTTGTTCCAATAGCTCTTTGCTACTGCCTATTAACCATCTGCGAAGAGATTACTTTACCTTTTACCATTAAAGAATAAATAGTATTGTTATACCGTACTGCTCTGCAGACCCTGAGAGTGGTTGGCGCACGGCGCTGAACTGTTTTAGCCATGGACCCACTAAGACAGGGATGGCAAACTCAAACACACAGAGGACCAAAATTAAAAACTTGGACAAAGTCACGAGCCAACTAGTATACAGTATAGTGGGCCCCACAAAGTCCTTCACACAGAATAATGGTTCAGGTGACATGGTGTGACAGTGGGCTTCATACAGTCTGATGAGAATGTTAAACTAAGAACCTCATGTTCACTTTGGTAAATTTTTACCTAGTGGCTTGAGAACAGTATATGGTTTTCAGATCTGCGGTCCATGTCTTTTCCTACAGTTATGTCAAATATAATTAATGCAAATCTCATGTTTCTAGCCAAATTTAGGCAAATCCAAATTTGTCAGATTCACTCATCACTACAACTTATGTATATTTTGCTGTATGAGTAATTTTACAGTGACAGCCACAGAATAACAGCTGATTATGGGGGTTAAAACTGCTTGGATCCAGAGACTGATGGAACCAACTAGAAATTAAGATATTGTGAATTTGAACTCTTCTTTCAAGAAATTAAACACTAAATATGCAATTTCCAAATTGACATATTCCATCATGAGCTTGTATGGACATGTACTTACCCCACAGGCAGAGACATAGCAGCACTCGGAGAATCATCATCGTTTCTTACTAGGCAGCATGCGAAGAACGTCTCATCCAGCTGCTGTTTGCCTGTTATAATATTGTCTTCTATTGATAAGGGGGCGGCTGAATGAGCAGAGCAGATGTCCTTGTGCTATTTACACAGATGTTTCGCAACAAGACCCACTCACCTCTGTGTCTTTTTTGCACAAAGCCAGTTTTTTATTCTTTCATGTGACAAACATTGTTCTGCCAATTTGAAACTTTAGCTGCCAGTTGCCAAACTTTAATCTGCAGAGGAGCGACTGAGAGGGGCCAAAAAACACATTGGGCGAAAAACATGAGTGGGCTCTTATGAACATGCAGCACTGTACTGTAGAGCAGCACCACTAGATTGCCAACCAGGGCATGTGGGTAGGTCACTAATACTGGTGTTTTGCCAGTATAATGTCCTTGCTGATTGCTTGCATCTTCCTACAGGTCACAGATGTCACAGATCCACAGTGTCTGTAGTGTAAGAACTTGTGTGCTGATGAGATGATGATGAGTGACTAAGAAGCTAAACAGACAGCAAAAAATAGGAAATAACATATTTCCTGTTTATCAAAACTTCCCTGGTGGTGGTTTCACTAATTTTAATGTACTAGGGTAGAATAGTGAAGTAATAAAGCTATTTTTAATGTTTCTTTGCAGTGTGTATTATATATACACACACAGCTCTGCTACATATAAACATACACTATAAAGACACACACAGCTGTGCTACATATGCACATACAATATACAGACACACAGCTCTGCTACATATGCACATACAATATACAGACACACAGCTCTGCTACATGCACAGGCTACATATGCTTATAAAAACACACAGCTCTACTAAATACACATTTGGACACACACAGCTCTGCTGCATGCACACCACATGCAGATATATACGCACAGCTCTGCTATATATGCACATATAGACACACAAAGATCTGCTACATGCATATTTACATACACATAGCTTTTCTACAGACACATTCACACACATGTAAGGAGATGGACATATTGTCCTGCTCCTCCTTGATGACATCAGTGATATATATAATGTGTTGTGTAATCTGAATAATGTCCTGTGCCTTGTGTACATATTGTGTCATGTGAAGTGTAAGATATTTTCCTATGTAATGTATGTAGTGATGGAAGCAATATACAGTATAGGATAAGCATTATAAGTGCAATAGGCTTAGTATATAGAGATGTTTTACATTGTTCATTTGAAGCTGTAGTCTGCCCAGTCACAGATAGCTAGCAGAGACAGGAAGAGTTATGATATAGTTAATGTTTGGGAATAGCCCACAGGGGGAGTGCTAGTGCCAGGGACAGGAGATTACTTCCTGAATAGAGGCAGTGAGAAGCTGGAAAGCAATGAGTGTGCAGTGCTGGCAAAGGTTGATCCACAGCTTAAAGGAGATGGGAACTGGAATCCTTCTTACCATCCCTGCACTCCCTTGCAGCATCCTGTTCCATTGCCAGCAGCTGCAGCGGCTGAGCAATCACATGTCCCCGCTACTTAAGGTAATGAATATTCACTGCGCTCCATGCCTATGGGAGTGGAGAGAGGTGAATATTAATTTCTCTTAAGCAGCCAGCACCCGTGATCACCTGGCCACTGTTGGAAGTCGGAGGCTGCGGCTGAGGCCAGTTTCACACATCCTGGTATGTCCTTTACCGAAAAAAACAGTACTGGAGATGTCAGTGTCCATGTGTGTAATACTTGCGGAACATGTGTGACAACCGTGTGCCACATCAGTACCACACAGACTGGCGCCAGGGAAGCAGAAGTACAGAAAGCACTGTTCCCCGGCGCCAGGTGCTGAATACGGCTCTCATCATTCAACCCCACAAATATGAACCGCACTTGCCACCGCTACAAGGCAAGTGAGAAGAGCCGGGCAAAGCGCCAGAATTGGCGTATCTAATAGGGCAGCTATTTTAAGGTTGTGGAGGACAATATCCATGGCCGCTTACCAGCCTGAGAATATCAGCCCCCAGCTGTTTGCTTTAGCAAGGCTGGTTGTCAAAAATAGGGGGGACCCCACACCGGTTTTTTTAAATTATTTATTTAAATATTTAAAAAAAAAAACAGCATGGGGACCCCAATATTCTTGATAACCAACCTTGCAGAAGCTGACAGCTGAGGGTTGCAGCCCCCAGCTGTGAGTTTTGCCTGGCTGGTTACAGAAAATAGAAGGGAACCTACGCTGTTTTTTAAATTATTTATTTATAGTGCAGGCACTGGCTCATTAATACTCCTATCAGCTGCTCCTGCTGTCACTGTTATTAGCGGCAGCAGGTGTAAGCTGATGGGAGTAATAGTTCCGTCAGCCACCGCCACCTGTCATTGTTATCACTTGAATAACAACTCTCATTATTCTCCCCTTCTCGAGCTGATCACCGGCAGAGCAAGGGAGAATGATGAGAGCAGTCTTCAGCACCTGGTGCTGGGGAATAGCGCTTACTTTACTGCTTCTTTCCCGGTGCCCGTCCATGTGGCACTGATCTGGCAAATGGGCGCCACACGTGTGCCGCAAGTATTACACACACGGACACTGTCATCTCCAGATTCTGGCATCAAGTATGGTATACCTCTTGTGTCAAAATGTGCATTGCCCAAAGAGAGGACTACGTGGTCTTTGGTGACATAAAAGGCCTACTCTTCATCTAAATCCCCACTGCAGAGTGAAGATCCAGAAAAAGTCCATCAAATGCAATAATGACAGAAAGGAGTGGTTGGAGAGAGCTACGATGAGAATTGGACAGGGGGCTGCAGTGGTAGGACAGGACAGCATGAAGGTATTTTTCACCCCACTTTTATTATGCTCTGGATAGGGATGACCGAACCCGGAAATGTTCGGGTTTGACTGAACTTTTGTCCAATGTTCGATTCGGATGCCAAAAATCTAACAAAACCCCAAGACGTCAATGAAGATCCACACTTTATTATTGTAAAAGGGCTGCCAAAGGAAGCAGCGTACCCCCACAGAGTCTCCCTCCCTCTCTCTCTCCTCCCGGAACTCCGAACACTAAAATGAACTTCTGGGAGAAGTCGACGTTCAGAGTTCAGCAGCACTAATACAAACCCCAAACATTACAGTTCGGCTTCGCTCTTCACATAATTTAAATCCAAAACAAATTTCCTGGGTAAATTTGAGCTGAATCTGATACACATATGGTATATGTGCGCACACACATATGCAGCATATACATTGCACACATTTATGCATTGCCCACATACATGCACAGCATATAAACACTGCACACACATATACGTTATACGGCACACTCCCTTTGAAACACATTTATACTATATATATATATATATATATATATATATATATATATATATATATATACACGCTGAGCACACAGACAGTATACATAGATGCGCAGGCTGCGCACAAACACCCCAGGAATTCGGTTGTTACGGTGGTATTGCCTTCCTCACGTGGAGCATGATGCCATGCCTGGAAGCGAGGAAGATCCCTTTAACAGGTAACACGTACACATAACATTGTTCTGACTCCAGACCAGAAGTGGGAGCTCAAGACCCAGTTTGAGGGTAACTCCCCTATATATTCTGGCTGGAGGAGGAGTTAGCTCATCAGTTAGTCTGGAGAGAGTCAAGAGGAGAGCTGGAGCTGAGCAGACGGCTCGTTCTGCAGCTCCTGACAGAGCAGTCTGTAGGAGACTGTGAGTGGAGAGGGAGCAAAGGAGGAGAGAGAAGCTGGAGTGGAGTTGCGATTGGGCTCGCTCCAGGTTTGAGCGCAAGAAACTGGAGGCCAGAATTCCGAGGTTGGGGTATCTGTATGCCTCACAGCAGAACCCGGCGGGCAGGAGATTCCAAGTCTCCTGGCCATCATTACACCCGAAGGCACAGCAGCAGATAGAGCCCGGAGTCACCACGAGAAGGGACTCCTGTAAAAAGGCTCGAGTTGCCTGCCATGCAGGTAGTGTCCACCTCTAAGGGACAGAGTGAGAGAGAACCTTGTTTAAAGCCTCAGGGAGCAAGGGACTTAGAACACAGCGCAGTAAGGAAGGCTTCCAACCCCACCTGGCTAGGGGGATTTTGAATCACTTCCAGGCTGCCCAGACCTCACCATCACCTGTTACCTGTAACCTGGACTGTGCCTGAATTCTTCCAGTAAAAGGTAAAGAGACTGCAACCGTGTGTCCTCTAATTGTTTCCTGCACCTCACCATCTATCATCCTTACCAACTACACCGGGAGCCTTGATGACTAAGTTCTACCTGTGGGGAACTAGACCATCTTTGCTGCAATACCATCATCCCTAGAGGACCCCCTTTAGCAGCGTTGGTCATCCCTGACCGAGTACCACAGGTGGCGTCACGAATACTGTTTTTATTTTCTTACAAGCCATCCCCTTTAAAGACGTTCCCTTTAGCTTGGACGTCCAGGGCCACGGACCAGGTCACAGCCACCGTGACTACCCCTTTAACGACCAATGGATCCGGCCCGAATACCCCACGGACCTAGCGGGCGCTCCATATACATAGACACGCAGGCTGCGCACAGACAGTATACATAGACACGCAGGCTGCGCACATACAGTATACGTACACACTGCACATGTTTATATACAGCTCTTCTATACACTTTAGACTCATGCATGCACTTTACACAAATGCAAACAGTTCACAGATGTATAAACACTGTAGTGAGGCTAATGGTCGCGTAGTCGATGGGAGGTTTGTGTCGCAGAGATGGTTTGTCTCTGTGATGTAACCTGGAGTATTTTCTCTAGTGCATGAAAGCACTTAGGGTATGTTCCCACAGTCAGTAACCAGCAGCACTTTGGAGGCAGCACATGTCCACTCCGTACAAAGCAACGCAGGTGATTCCGCATGTGTTCATTGAATTGTGCAGAATCACCACGTCCTATACATTGCACTGGTGATATTTATCTTGCAGATACTGAGTGTCTCCGCAAGATAAATAGACATGCGGTCTGGAAAGTCGCATCACTTGTCCGTCTGCGCAGCGAAGCCGGAGGCATCCGTTGCACACATAGTGGACATGGGATTTCATGAAATCCCATCCACTATGATCTGTTGAGTGGTTACCATTGTCATTCTTTTGTACCAGTGTGTCGAGAAAGTTGATCTTGTTCATGTTGTGCAGTAGTGTGAACTTTAATTCTGGCCAAAAGCTGTTCAGTCAAGGACAGAATTTCACAACATAAATCAAACATTAGATGTAACAAAACACAATTACCACTTCCAAAAAATGGGTCTCAGTTAGTGATGGGCGAATATACTCATACTCGAGCACGCTCGGGTGTCCTCCGAGTATTTTTAGTGCTCGGAGATTTAGTTTTCATCGCCGCAACTGAATGATTTACATCTGTTAGCCAGCATAAGTACATGTGGGGGTTGCCTGGTTGCTAGGGAATCCCCACATGTACTTATGCTGGCTAACAGATGTAAATCATTCAGCTGAGGTGAGGAAAACTAAATCTCCGAGCACTAACAAATACTCGGAGGACCCCCGAGCGTGCTCGGGAAATCTCGAGTAACGAGTATATTCGCTCATCTCTAGTCGCAGTGTAACGTAGTTAAGATTCCAGGTTTTGGAACAAATTGAGCCATCCAGAAGGGGACAGGACAGGATACAAAATCCTGAAGAAAAAGGAAGCATTTTGGATTTATTCTTTACAGACACTGGAACCAAAAGGTCTGAACAGAGATTACGACATAGCGAGTTTTCTTTAATGTGTTGCCCATTTGGGAATAATGATGCCTCCATTGATATTTATATGTACAGTGTTATGCATTGCAATACATATTCCATTTGCACTAATGCTTGTTTTCTCAATCCTTTCATTTCAGAATCGATAGATTCTCCCCTTGTCACCATCCTCTTCTGTTAATCACATAGTACAGTATGTCTTCCCTCCTGTATATTTTTTTTTGCATAGTAGTCTCATTTCCATAATGGGGCACGATACCTACACAGCTTAACAAATGCTATTGCCAAGGGCAGTATAACCAAAACAATCAGTGTGTACACACTATCTGGTTTCAGGACCTTACAACTCCTATTGTCACATGGTTGCACATTGCTAAACTATATAACAGGACCTTCCACCTGCTGTGGTCATGTGATCTCATCCAGATCACATGGCCTGACACACCTGACCAGCGCACTTCCTGGTTTTACCAGGATATAAAAACCCAGTCTGTGCAATAGACCAACAGCGCTTATCACAGGCGATGCAGCTCGTCACATTCCCTGCGCCAGGACACATGATTTATTCATTAAGCGGAAAACTGGTACTACTACTCCATCGAACCCATATGACCACTTTGTGCACACTATATGTGACTTTTTTTGTTCTTCAAACTGAGCCATTTCCTTTATTACAGAATAAACAACGATTTATCCTATTTACCCTCACCGCTACACTACATTTACCAGGTCTGATTGTCAGACGCACGGCACTGGTAATTTTCCCTGTGCTAGGACACGTGGTTCCCTAAACAAGCAACATACAGGTACGGCCGTTAGAAAACCTTATGGCCACTACAATGCACGTAATCAAATTTACTACATACTGTACTACTACCTTGTGTGACAGAACACATACATGTTATTCTATTAACCCTTTCCTCAACCCTCCAGGTATCTGGTGACTAGCTACCCCTAGGTCTTATTACACTGGATCTTTCTAAAGAGCACTGATCTTCTTGCTCTATTCTTTGCTATACTGGCTGAAATACCTCCCATTTTGACTTTTCAATGGGACACCGTTGCATCCTTTATATTTCATTGCTATGCTAGAAGCTCTTCTAAAAATCTAGCTAAAAGATTGATAAAGATGTGATGTTGTTTATAGCCGTAACTCTGAATATTTTCTCCCTGGCTGTATTAGGGCTCATACTGTATTCAAGAAAGGACGTTCTACTATTGTCTTTACAATGATGTCAACCAATTTTTATGTTCGTCACCACCACTTTATTTTGATGTATTTGTCACTTCTTTGACACATTTCTTTTGTATATCTCCATAGTTTCTGATGAGGGTCTATACCCAGATCGAAAACATTTAATTGATCACTGTATGCAAAATAAATTGGAACCCTTTTTTTCAATACGATACATTTTGAGTGTCGAGTTTTTGCTTATATTGATTTTGGGATGGATACCCTACTTGAGCACCTATTCCAATTACTTTGAGTGCCGTATATAATCCATTGCAGTTTTATCAAGACAAAAGTCAGCACAGCCTTCTACCAGGAAATTTTAGAGCACTTCATGCTTCCCTCTGCCGATAAGCATTTTGAGATGGAAATTTCATTCTCTATTAGGACTTGGCATCTGTCCACACTGCCAAAAGTACCAATACCTGGTTTAAAAACAACAGTATCACTGTGCTTGATTGGCCGGCAAACTCGCCTGACCTTAACCCCATAGAGAATCTATGCGGTATAGTCAAGAGGAAGATGAGACAACGGACCTAACAATGCAGACAAGCTGAAGGCTGCTATCAAAGCAACCTGGGCTTCCATAACACCTCAGCAGTGCCACAGGCTGATCGCCCCCATGCTACGCCGCATTAATGCAGTAATTGATGCAAAAGGAGCCCTGACGAAGTATTGTATTTACTGAGCATACATTTCAGCAGGTCAACATTTCGGATTTTAAAATAATTTTTCAGGCTGATGTTATAAAGTATTCTAATTTACTAAAAAAGTGACTTTTGGGTTTTCATTGGCTGTAAGCCATAACCATCAACATTAACAGAAATAAACACTTGAAATAGATCACTCTATTTGTAATGACTCTATCTATGAGTTTCGCTTTTTGAATTGAAGAACTGAAAAAAATAACCTTCTTGATGATATTCTAATTTTGTGAGAAGCACCTGTACAAGTATTGGAAATAATTAAAACCCATCTTGTCCAGCATACTTCTTCTCTGAGTACGTAGTTTCTGTTGCCAGCACCTCTCCTCTCACCCGTTTGCTGTGACATGGTGGGGGAGGGGCACAATAAGTACACTGGCAAGCTGGAGTCTTCAGAACATTGTGACTTCAGTGCAGAGCTGCCCAATTGATCCACCCAGCAGCTGCAGAGCAGGATCACTGGGTTATTGCTGACTCACCAGCACAATGGTTGCTTTTATATACAGCAGCCCAGCGATCCTGCCAGAGCAGCCCAGCTTAGGCTACTTTCACACTAGCGTTGTTTGCTGTCCGTCGCAATGCGTCGTTTTGGAGAAAAAACGCATCCTGCAAAGTTGCCCGCAGGATGCGTTTTTTCCTCATAGACTTTCATTAGCGACGCATTGCGACGGATTGCCACACGTCGCATCCGTCGTGCGACGGATGCGTCGTGTTTTGGTGGACCGTCGGCACAAAAAAAGTTACATGTAACTTTTTTTGTGCGTCGTGTCCGCCATTTCCGACCGTGCATGCGCGGCCGGAACTCCGCCCCTCCTCCCCAGACATTACAATGGGACAGCGGATGCGTTGAAAAACTGCATCCGCTGCCCCCATTGTGCTTTCATTTCACAGTATGCGTCAGTACGTCGGCCTGACGCACTGCGACGGGCCCGTACCAACACTAGTGTGAAAGTAGCCTTACCCTTCACATAAATGTCAGCAGCACAGAGGCCCACCAGCATTCTGGCCTGAGCACAAACCAGGAGACTGCTGCTCACTTTCCTTGCTGAACTGCATCTTGAAAGAGTGACTTCAGTAGAGCAGATAAACCTGGAAATTGCCCTCCCTGGAGGAGACTTCAGCTGAAGTGGGCTCAGCTGAATGAGAGACTGGTGCCAAGGCAGGTAGTTTTTCTCCCACTTGTTGTTATCATATTATTAATATTATTATTGCCTCTGCTTTTAATAAATAATAAAAGTGTAGTGATGGGACCACTTTAAGACTGTGCACTTGCTATTTCTTGTACATCACCCTTAAAGATCCCATGTTTGCACGGAACTCTCCTTTAATAATCTATGGAAGTTGTGGTCCTGGCTAGCCAATACCATTGGCTAAAGGAGGCTTGCTCGGGCACAAAGCCCACACAACACCTAGCTTGGACCCAGACAATTTTACTGTAAAGTGCCATAGTGCGACGGGAGAGCAGCTTGGTGACCACATGCGCACCCATGCACTCACTCCTTCAGCTAATGAGATCATGCAGCCTCCCTACAGGTCCCTGTACGCTTCCCCTCCTGCTCTGCACTTGTAAGGAGGTGTGCCTTCTCTCTCCTGGACACTATTCACACGGTTACCTGCGGCACCTCAGCATTTATTGATGTATTGTTGTATACTGCAATGTACATGTACTGTAATGTGGATATCTTTAATATGTGTAATGCATAGAGTTAGGGTTAGATTAGGAAGAAGTGTAGGACTGTAGAGGGATTACAATGGAAAAGGGCACATTAAAGATGGAGACTAGGATAGATAATGGTATTAGTTTAGGCACAGGCAGCAAGGAGTTAAGTAGATAGGAGTGGTGCAGAGCAGTACAGTGCAGGGAGATATAGGAAAGCCACTTCCTGTTTTGGAAGCAGACTGCGGGGTAGCCTGCCCAAGGGCAAGGAGCATGCAGTTCTGGAGACAGTTATAGGCCGTAGAGATAAAGCCAGGCTGGAGAATAGAGCAGTCGGGCACCAGCTCAACAGGATCTTTCCCAGGAAGGTCAAGGGGCTGACACGGAGCTGATGATACTGATGGTACAGTTGGGACACAAACTGTCCAGAGGGACTGCCCGTATAGCAGTGGAAAGGAAAACACAGAAAGACTAGAGTCTGCCTGCAAGGCAGGGAAAGTACAGGAAATGTTTCCCTGTGTGAACTGTTCTGTTGATGTGATGGAAGCCTTGCTGTTTAGTAAAGTTCAATTGTTGGAAAAGAACTGTGACTCTGTGATGCTCATGGGACTAGAATTCCAGCAGACACAGTGAGTACCCATCTCTTCATGTGCAAGGTGCTGGTGTTTTCACTGACTGTTGCTTAATAGACTCGCCCACGACTACCACCCCGTGCCACCTTGTTACATTTGGCGTTGTCAGCAGGATCCCGATGCTGTGTGTGCAGAAAGTGAAGGAAATTTTGAATATAACAGCTGTGAGTTAAAATGGTGGCTGCTAGTGACTTAAAGATGGCGCCGAATGCTGCCATTAAGATAGTGGTCAGTGGCGTGAAAATTGGGAGTGGTACCACCCTTTGTGGATGACTTGATGAGAAACAGGCGCCAAAAGGAAGAAGGCCACATCCCACTGTGACTACTGCCTACCCAAAATGGGTGGAGGCGAAGAAGCTTCAGCCTGTACAACAGAGTGTGAGGAAACAGGTGGAGCATCTGGAGGTGACTCTGCCCATGAACGGGAGGAGCCCAGAAGGACGAACCAATGTGTCTGGAGGGGAGACACCATTGACTGACAACAGGCAGAGGTGAAGCATGTCCGTCCGTGTTGGCATCGGACGCCAGGTTTGGGAGCGGTCTGTGGCCTGGGTGGGGATGGACCATCGTAGATGCTGGCAGTAGAGGGACCTAGAGGAATGGCTTCCCCTCAGATGGTGGAGGAAGGAGTATGCCGGGAGCCTGAGAATCATGTGACCGGAGGAACCAGAGTCAGAAGAGGCTCAAAGAATGCTGGATGTCGTGTTGCGAGGGGTAGTCGCAACTGTTGTCCCTGGCTCACATGGCCACGTGAGAGGATCATTGAACGCAGCATCGGTGAGTGGTGAATCTGTGCCTGTCCCAGTGGCCGTACTGACTCCTGCGCTGTCACCCTCTTTGGCTCCATCCACCCTGGATCTGCCGCTGAAGGAAAAGAGAAACAGCAGGGATGCCTCTTCCAGCGGATCTTCAGGCCACATGTACATAGTGGTGCAGGGCCCAAATGCAGCTCATTGTGCTGCTCTGTTGCCTTGCATTAAATGATGTGGAGTGATAAAGAAAAGAGTTGCGCCGGTTGCAACTGATAAATGGAAGAGACTGTTCCGCATCTCTGAGAGGGCCGGAAGCCCAGGACGATGCCAGGATTGATTGTCGTTGGTGACCTGAATGGTCCTGAATAAAGGACTGTGTTTTTTTTTTCCCATCCTCATCCAAGTTTCATTTGCACAAGTTTGCAAATCGCCTGCTGGATTTCAGGACTGAAACCCTGAAAGGGTTAATCACTATGGACTGTGTATGCGGTTGCTTTAAGGACTGTGTTGTTTTAACACTACATCTTACCTGTATTTTCCTCAAATTGTACCTAACTCAACCCTGAACTGTTCCATGATAAAGCTGCCGACGTATGTGTAAAAGAGCCTGTGATCCACTCAAAGGAGGGAGAGAAATTTGTGACCCAAGGAGGGGGCCGGGTCAGGACTAGATGGACTGTTGCTGAATTGGTCACTGGGCCATGTGTTAAAAGTGACTTTCTGTGTTTGGCTACCCGGAGCAGGAAAGAACTGGCCCAATGGCCTGAAGTGTTGCAAGTAAGCACAATGCGTGTGCGTGTCCCAGGATCAAGGGGACCGGGGTCAGTCAGACCCAAGTTAAAAGAACTTGAACTCTTTTGTTCCAGGGCTCCAACCAAGTGGAGCTGACGTCATGGTTGACCCAACATATTCATGAGAATATATATATATATATATACCGTATTTTTTGGACTATAATATGCACCGGACTATAAGGCGCACCCAGGTTTTAGAGGTGGAAAATAGGGAAAAAAATATTTGAAGCAAAAAAAATGTGGTAAAATATTTAACATAAATAACATACTATTATATGTGGTGTTATTATATATAATAGTACGTTATTATGTTGGAGGCTGCGGGACCAGTGTGGTCTCCCTTGAGGTGGCCATGTCTCTTGCAATCCGGGTTGATCGCCGTCTTCACCAGAGACATAGGGAGACAACACCCCTGTATGCGGGAGGTCCGGGGCCAAGGAAGATCAGGACTAAGTCTGAGGGACCCATGCAGGTGGGAGTGGCAATTCACTCTGGAAAACTGTCTGTTTGGCGCAAAAGGGGGAGTGTGTTTTTACTGTGGTAAAAAGGGCCATTTCGTGGGCACGTGTCCTTCCCGACCTCACAGTAAACAACCGCCGGAAAACTAAGGCCTGGGTTACGGAGAGGTTTGCAACCTGGGTGTACTCATCACCTCTGTGGATAGGACACAATTTTTTCTGCCAGCTGAAATTCACCTGGGTGAAATAAAGGTAGATGTGTCTGCATTTCTGGACAGTGGGGCAGGGTTTAACTTGATCGACGCTAGGATCGTCCAGGTCCAAGGCATCAATCCACATTCTCTGTCCAGACTCATACCCATGATCGCCATCAACTCCACCCCTTTGAGACAGGGGTATTTTACTCATCCAAGGTTTACATCTTCATGTAGGGACCATGCGATCGCACCAATCAGATCGTGCCCACTCCATGCCTGATTGCCTGAAACACTGAGACATGCTGCGATCACAGTGATCATAGTTGCTAGGGGGGGGGGCAGCGACACCCCCCAGGATGCCGACACCATCTACTCTGAGCTAAGATGAATCCTGAATTTTAATGTGATCACCGGGACTTTGGTTGCAGTGTTGCATGAAAAAACAAGTAATAATCCATCACTGGTAAAATAGGCCAAGGGCACAGGGATGTATTATTACGCCCGATGTCAGAAAGGGGTTAACCACATGACCAATCACATGATCTCTCAAGGAAATCATGTGACATGTCATGTGCTGAGGTGGCCATGCCTTCTAAACTGCCTGAGACCCTGGCTACTCTTAATCCACCCCAGTAAGGAGCCATCACCCACTGTCTCTAGGGGCTGGAGTGAGAGTGTTCCTCTCTCACCATTGGTAGAGCGAAGCCATTTATACAGACAGATGAGCCGCTGTGTGCAGATGTTGCTTCATAGTCCATAATATTTCCCAATATTACACTCCATCTCTGCTTCCCCTCAAACAGCTCTGAATGGGCTCATTCATTTTTTTTTTTCGGTTTTATGAATTTCTGGCAGAAATAACTGTTTGGTTGAATGGATGCTCTGAATTAGGTAGCAGTAACCCTTTCACCTACATGGAGACACTTTGTGTCTCTAGTTTACTTTAGTCTTGTTTTGTTGTAAAACAACTGATTTATTTGAGTTTAGGGTTTGTTCACATGGAGCAGTTATGGAAGAGATTTTAAATCGAGATTTGTGAATTTTAATTTTGTGAAATCTACAGCAACTATTCATCAAATTCTGTAACATGCACATTTTTATTCTGGATTTGATGTGGAGTTACCCACTGTGGATTTTTTGGATAAAATTAATTTTGGAGATGCTGCTCCTCAGTGCAAATCTGTACTAAGAAATTACAAGCTTCCAATGGAAAATTTACTTCTTGTGTGGATAAGATGAACAAGCAATTCTATCCTTCTTTAAAGATCATATAGAAAATGGTGCAGAAAGGACTATGTAGCAGGATAGTAAAAAAATAGAATTAAATCTTTATTAGACCAATTTAAAATACAGCTGAACCAAAAGTTAAGTCACCAGTCCCAGCAAATGGTATAATGGTAAACAGAATATGAGATTGCTTTAGCTCCAGTGTTCCCCAACTCCAGTCCTCAAGAGCCACCAACAGGTCATGTTTTGAGGATATCCTTAGTATTGCACATGTTATTGTATGCTTGCCTGTCTATGTGATGCAATTATCACCTGTGCAATACTAAGGAAATCCTGAAAACATGACCTGTTGGTGGCTCCTGAGGACCGGAGTTGGGGAACACTGCGGATAGCCAACGTGCAAATAGAGTAAGTAGTTGATTAGATGCATAAGCAGAAGATCAGTACCAGTGTTGTCAAACAGTGGTATTGTAGAGAATCAGTCGCCATCCAGTGATCAATCAAGCTTAGTTAACAAGCACAAAACCTATGCTAATAGAGTAAAAGGCTCAGAGGTAAGGTGAAGCAAAAATCACTAATCTAATAAATATAATTACCAGAGCTGGGAGAGAGTATGCCAGGTCCCCTACGTGGGCTTATGTCCTTGCCTTCTTCGATGATAGTGGCTAAAAGTAATGGGATCAGCTTTTTATGCATACAGGTGACCATTCAAAAAAAGCCTTTGAAAAACGGGTATAGTTACACCAGCATAGACTGGCGAATGTGGATACTGACCATGCCCCTGATCACAAAGTTGTTATTGTGTCCTGGACATCAAAGAGGAAGATGTGTGTTAGAGAGTCTCCTGTCAGGCTGATATCAGACAAGCTGTATAAATAAGTTCTTCCTGGGAAGTGAGTGCTGTAATCATAGAAGCAGTCAGGACAGCCAGGAGCATCTTTATTACCTCAAGATAGAAGTGAGAGAGATACAGCACCGAACTCATCCCCTCCCCCACCTCACTGCGTGAGCAAGGCACAGTTAGGTTCCCTTTAACCTAAGCATATCAGCAGGATTGTGCTCAGTAACCTACAGACATTATCAGGTTGGCACCGTTATACTGATTAAAATGATACCTTGGTTGAAAAAATCTGTCTTGTAGTAATTGTTTAATCTTTATTTTCAATTTTAAGTTAATGATATGCTCATGCTCCGGGGCAGCCTGTGGGGGGGGTCTTCATATAGTGCTCTAATTAGGTATTCACCAATTCACCAGTATGGTTTCTTACAGCTCACTGATCCCTCAGTGACCTGCCCCTATTTTACATAATAAATATTATATATACTTGAAAAAAAGCAAAAATCACCCTCTGCAGGCAGGTGCCGGATCACCGATAGATGTTACTTAGCTCGCAACATCTTATTTGAGACAATTTTTTTTTTATCTCTAGTAAGATGGCGCTGCTGGCATTTGTGCAGTAGCAGCTATCGTTGATCCAATAGATGTTACTGCGCAGGTGCCAGCAGTGCCATCTTGGAGGAAACATTTTTTTTCTGTAGCAAGATGGCATTGCCGGCACCTGTATAGTAGCAGCTATCGGATGACTGATAGCTATTACTGCGCAGGAGCGGCCGGCTCAATTTTCAAACTGATTTTTATTTTTTTTTAGAAATTTATGGATACCATCAAAAAGAATTATTAAATGCACAATATGGATGCGATCATGTTGCATCGCCAGCGCCGCTTGCCTGCAGAAGGGGATATTTTTTAAAGAATATATATACTAATCATTATGTATACTAGGGGGCAGGTCACTGAGGGATCAGTGACCTGTCAGAAGCCAAACCGATGAATACCTAAGCAGAGCAACATGTGAAGACACCCCACAGCCCCAGCCTGAAGCACGGGTATATCATTAACACCAACCTGAAAGTAAAGGTTAAACAACAACCACAAGACGGATTTCATCACCAGGTATCATTTTAATCAGTATAATGGTGCTGACCTGACACTGTCTGTATGTTGCTCAGCATAATCCTGCTGACAGGTTTTCTTTAACCCCTTTACTCCCAAGAGTGGTTTGCACGTTAATGATCGGGCCAATTTTTATAATTGTGACCACTGTCCCATTATGAGGTTATAACTCTGGAACGCTTCAACGGATCCCGGAAATTCTGACATTGTTTTCTCATGACATATTGTAGTTCATGATAGTGGTAAAATTTCTTTGATATGACTTGCGTTTATTTTTTAAAAAATATGAAAATTTGGCGAAAATTTCGCAATTTTCCAACTTTGAATTTTCATGCCCTTAAATCACACAGATATGTCACATAAAATACTTAATAAGTAACATTTCCCACATGTCTACTTTACATCAGCACAATTTTGAAACCAACATTTTTTTGTTGTTGTTTGGGAGTTATAAGGGTTAAAAGTTGACCAGCAATTTCTCATTTTTACAACACCATTTTTTTTAGGGACCACATCACATTTGAAGTCACTTTGAGGGATCTATATGATAGAAAATACCCAAAAGCGACACCATTCTAAAAACTGCACCCCTCAAGGTGCTCAAAACCACATTCAAGAAGTTTATTAACCCTTCAGATGCTTCACAGCAATTTTTGGAATGTTTAAAAAAAATGAACATTTAACTTTTTTTCACAAAAAATGTGCTTCAGATCCAATTTGTGTTATTTTCCCAAGGGTAACAGGAGAAATTAGACCCAAAAGTTGTTGTACAATTTGTCATGAGTGCGCTGATATCCCACATATGCAGGTAAACCACTGTTTGGGCGCATGGCAGAGCTCAGAAGGGAAGGAGCGCCGTTTGACTTTTCAATGCAAAATTGGCTGGAATTGAGATTGGACGCCATGTCGCATTTGGAGAGCCCATGATGTGCCTAAACAGTAGAAACCCCCCAATTCTAACTCCAACCCTAACCCCAACACACCCTTAACCCTAAACCCAACCCTAACCATAACTCTAACCACAAACCTAACCTAAACACACCCCTAACCCCAACCCTAACCCTAATCCCAATTGTAACCCCAGCTTTAACCCCAACCCTAACCCTAACTTTAGCCCCAACCCTAACCCTAACCTCAACCCTAACCCCAACCCCAACCATAACCCTAACCGGAAAGAGGAAATAAATGTTTTTTATTTTATTATTTTTCCCTTAATTAGGTTGGTGATAAAGAGAGGTTTGATTTAGTATTTATAGCAGGTTTTTATAGCGGGTTTTTATGTTTGGCAGCTGTCACACACTAAAAGGCGCTTTTTATTGCAAAAAATAGTTTTTGCATCACCACATTTTGAGAGCTATAATTTTTCCATATTTTGGCCCACAGAGTCCTGTGAGGTCTTGTTTTTTTCATGTCGAGTTTGCGTTTTTATTGGTACCATATTCAGGCACAAAACTTTTTTGATCGCTTTTTATTCCAATTTTTGGGAGGCTGAATGGACAAAAAACAGCAATTCATGAATTTCTTTTGCGGGGGGGAGGGGACGTTTACACTGTTCCATGTGTGGTAAAATTGATAAAGCAGTTCTATTCAGTCAGTACGATGACAGCAATATACCTCATTTATATATTTTTTTATGTTCTTGCGCTTTTATACAATAAAAACTATTATATGAAAAATAATTATTTTTGCATCCCTTTATTCTAAGAGCTATAACTTTTTTATTTTTCCGGTGATGGAACTATATGGTGGCTTGTTTTTTGTGGGACAAGATGACATTTTCAGCGGTACCATGATTATTTATATCCGGGGCCCACTGTTGGCACCACCACCCCCTCCTGCTCAGGGGCCCCATAGCGGCAGAGAAGGGAGATTGATTCTCCCTGCTCTGCCGCAGAATGTAACTGTATCGGCGCGCTACACGCGCTGATACAGTTACAGTAGCGTAGTTCCGGGTGGGCCCCCTCAGAGCACCGTGCCCGGGGCGCCCGCACCCTCTGCCCCCCGGTAGCTACGCTACTGGATTTAGTAATTGCAGAAGTATAGAGGAGCCCTGTCTGAGTAAATGTTATAATTCTATATTCATTTTTTGTCAGTTTGTATCATGTTGTAATTTTTACCACTCTTTCACTTTAAAGGGAACCTGTCACCTGAATTTGGCGGGACCGGTTTTGGGTCATATGGGCAGGGTTTTTGGGTGTTTTATTCACCCTTTCCTTACCCGCTGGCTGCATGCTGGCCGCAATATTGGATTGAAGTTCATTCTCTGTCCTCCTGAGTACACGCCAGCGCAAGGCAATATTGTATTCTAACTATACCTCTGTCTTGTTCTTCGGTTTTTGATCCGCTATCTCTTGTTATTGACTCTGGACTGTGACCTCACTTACACCTTTGTCTTTTCCCTTGGTTATCCACGTACTTTCTTGGTATTGACCCCGGAACGTCCGTGAGTAGTGATTAGCGTCATAGGATTATTTTGGTGTCACTGCCAACTGCTCAGTACAGTCTTTGTACGATGACTGTAAGAACTTTTTATATTCTACATACATAACAGAAATTGAAAGAAATACTGAACTAATACTGTTCAGTCCCTCCCAAACTAAAAGCCCAGTCAGGGCTAAAAATATGACTTGGTCAACAACTTTGACCAAATCCACGCTCCCTTTTAGGCTATGTGCACACGTAGGAAGGGTCTCTGCGGATTCTCCCGCAGCAGATTTGATAAATCTGCAGGGCAAAACCGCTGCGGTTATCCCTGCAGATTTATCACGGTTTGTTTTGCGGTTTCCGCTGCGGGTTTACTCCTATACTATTGATGCTGCATATGCAGCAATATGCAGCATCAATAGTAATGTTAAAAATAAAAAAAATGGTTTATACTCACCCTCTGACGTCCCGATCTCCTCGGCACTGCAAGCGGTGGTCCGGTTCCAAAGATGCTGTGCGAGAAGGACCTTCGTGACGTCACGGTCATGTGACCGCGACGTCACGGTCATGTGACCGCGACGTCACGGTCATGTGACCGCGACGTCACCGCAGGTCCTGCTCGCATAGCAACGCAGCGACCGGACGGCCGCGTGCAGCGCTGAGAGGTGAGTATATCATTATTTTTTTATTTTATTTCTTTTTTTTTACACAAATATGGTTCCCAGGACCTGTAGGAAAGTCTCCTCTCCTCTGCCCCGGGTACCATCTGCACATGATCCGCTTACTTCCCGCATCATGGGCACAGCCACATGCGGGAAGTTAGCGGATCAATGCATTCCTATGGGTGCAGAATCGCAGCGATTCTGCACAAAGAAGTGACATGCTGCGGAATGTAAACTGCTGCGTTTCTGCGTGGTTTTTCCCGCAGCATGTGCACAGCGGATTGCGGTTTCCATAGGGTTTACATGTAAATGTAGACGCAATGGAAACTGCTGCGGACCCGCAGCTGCAGAAACGCTGCGGGTCCGCGGTAAAACCCGCAAAGTGTGAACATGGCCTTACTCCGCTTTGTTATCACAGACATTTTGCTGTAATCACAATGCGCTCCAGCTGATTTAGTATGTCTATATACGCATCCTGGGGGACAAATACCAGCCCAAATATATGATCTCCCTTAATGCCTCACAGCTGATTTAGTGTCCTTGTTATAGTTCACTGGAGGATGGGGGTTATCACTGTACCTCTTAAAGGGAACCTGTCAGCAGGATTGCGCTCAGTAACTTACAGACAGTGTCAGGTTGACGACTTTATACTGATTAAAATGATTTCTTGGTTGATTAAATCCATCTTGTGGTTGTTGTTTAATCTTTATTTTCAGTTTTGAGTTAATGATATGCCTGTTCTCAGGGTGGGCCTGTGAAGGGGTCATCATGTGGTGCTCTGATTAGGTATTCACCAGTATGGCTTCTGACAGGTGTATGTATACAGTATATATACTCTGCTCAAAAATTTAAAGGGAACACTTAAACAACAGAATATAACTCAAAGTAAATCAAACTTCTGTGAAATCAAACTGACCACTTAGAAAGCAACACTGATTGACAATCAATTTCACATGCTGTTGTTCAACAGATGGAAATTATTGGCAATTATCAAGACACCCTCAATAAAGGAGTGAGGACCACAGACCACATCTCAGTACCAATGCTTTCTGGCTGCTGTTTTGGTCACTTTTGAATGTTGGTTGTGCTTTCACACTCGTGGTAGCATGAGACGGACTCTACAACCCACACAAGTGGCTCAAGTAGTGCAGCTCATCCAAGGTGGCACATCAATGTGAGCTGTGGCAAGAAGGTTTGCTGTGTCTGTCAACATAGTGTCCAGAGGCTGGAGACACTACCAGGAGACAGGCCAGTACACCAGGAGACGTGGAGGGGGCTGTAGGAGTGCAACAACTCAGCAGCAGGATCGCTACCTCCACCTTTGTGCAAAGAGGAACAGGAGGAGCACTGCCAGAGCCCTGCAAAATGACCTCTAGCAGGCCACAAATGTGCATGTGTCTGCACAAACGGTTAGAAACCGACTCCATGAGGATGGTCTGAGTGCCTGACATCCACAGATGGGGTTGTGCTCACAGCCCAACACCGTGCAGGATGCTTGGCATTTGCCACAGAACACCAGGATTGGCAATTTGCTCCCTGGGCTCTATACAAATGAAAGCAGGCTCACATTGAGCACATGTGACAGACGTGATAGAGTTTGGAGATGCCGCGGAGAGTGATCTGCTGCCCGCGACATCCTTCAGCATGACCAGTTTGGTAGTGGGTCAGTAATTGTGTGGGGTGGCATTTCTTTGAAGGGCCACACAGCCCTCCATGTGCTCGCCAGAGGTAGCCTGACTGCCATTAGGTACCGAGATGAGATCCTCAGACCCCGTGTGAGACCATATGGTGGTGCGGTTGGCCCTGGGTTCCTCCTAATGCAGTATAATGCCAGACCTCATGTGGCTGGAGTGTGTCAGCAGTTCCTGCAAGATGAAGGCATTGAGCTATGGACTGGCCCACCCATTCCCCAGACCTGAATCCGACTGAGCACATCTGGGACATCATGTCTCGCTCCATCCACCAACGTCACGTTGCACCACAGACTGTCCAGGAGTTGGCAGATGCTTTAGTCCAGGTCTGGGAGGAGATCCCTCAGGAGACCATCCGCTGCCTCATCTGGAGCAAGCCCAGGCATTGTACAGAAGGGAGGTCATACAGGCACGTGGATGCCACACACAATACTGAGCATCTTTTCCTTGTCATGAGGCATTTCCACTGAAGTTGGATCAGCCTGTAATTTGATTTTCCACTTTGATTTTGAGTATCATTCCAAGTCCAGACTTCCATGGGATATTCATTTTGATTTACATTGATAATTTTTATGTTTTATTGCTCTGAACACATTCCACTATGCAATGAATAAAAATTTGCAATTGGAATACTTCATTCAGAGATATTAATGCAAAAAAAACGGAGCAAGAACATCCATGACAACATAGTTATATATAAAAAGATATAACGTTTATTAAGTAATTCCATCTAAATAACACCAATATTAACACTGCAATGAGTGCTGTACGCACTCTGCACACACAGAAAGGTAACAGGAAGGAGACATGATGATAGCCAAAAACAAGGAGGGAAAAGCACAATGTATTATGCTTCTTTCACACCTTTATCACTAGGATGTATAGCCCACAAATCATCAAATATAAGGTCCTACCGGTATCCCCTTAATATAGGTGACAAAGCTATGATGCATAAAATGCACCATATATTCAATCAGGCTTACCCATTATGATTACTTGGAAAAGGTTCCCCCTCCTGGTATGGCTCTCCTGGACGCGCGTTTCGCGTATTCGCTTTCTCAGCAGGGTTGATATGTGGCCAGTCTCATGCAGTTTAAATAATAGTAAAAGCGGAAGTGGTACCGGGACAGCGGCGCATGCGCGGTGGTGCCCGAAGTGCGTCATCGCCTGAGCCGTCATAGCAGGGCGGGCGTAAGGGGGAAATCCACCCATAGACGTCATGTGACGCACGCCCTGCTAATACAGACGGCCACAGCAGAAGACATACACTCCGGGCGACAGCGGGCATGCGCACACCCGGCAGCCATTTTTAAGAAGACCACAGCGGCGGCCATATTTAGAAGGATCATGGAGCTGCGTATTCCTACTCACCATATAAGTGAAAGCAATAGTGAATAGACAATACTGCTACAATACGGTAAGTATGGTGCACAGGGGAAATAACACACTAATCCATACAGCCGACATAGCAGTGAAGATAAAATACAAAAATACACAAATGCAGATCATGTGCCTATGCGGACTTAAAGTGACATGTGCTTACAATATTATCATAATGATATAATGCATATACATAATGTCACGGGGAGACTAGGTGAGCGAGAGCTAATAACCCGGGCCCCTGCAATTTCCCTCAGACTAGGGAAATCCTGACTGACCCTCTACCTGTAGTTTACACTGATGGTGTGCATGTCCAGGCCTCGACCCTCGCCCTGTCTCCTGTTTCAACCCTAGGCTGAAACCAACCGCCCACCACCCAGTGAAGAAGTAATACACCAATACCCACAGTTAGCACAGACAAGGATATAGGAAAATATACACCACGCCGCAGTCACACAGGAATACACTATAAATGTGCAGGGCAAAATAAATACAAATATAGGAAGGAGTAAATAAGACTAAGGAAAATACACCACCAGCAACGAATCTCCAACAACCAGCTCTCCACTCCGGACCGAGATAACAACGCACAAGACAGAAGCTATAATCGGCGACGCCCAATGATCAGGAGAAGTATTTAAAGGCAATTTGCATGGCCCAGCTTCCAATCCGAGGAACAGGTAAATTAACCCCGGAACAGCTAGACAAAATCCAGCTGACGCCAATGAGCAAATAGTGGTCAAAAGCGGAATTACCGCTGTCTGTCGAACGACTTGGTCCGAACAGCGTCCGACATGACAGTACAGGGCCCTCACGGTTTACAGGACCTGGCTTGTCTGGATGGCGACGATGAAAAAACCTGACCAGCCGATCCGCATGAATATCCGAGGCTGGTACCCAGGACCTCTAGTCAGGCCCATAACCACGCCAGTGTACCAAGTACTGTAAAGTGCAATGCACTACACCAAAGTCAACCACCTTGGAGACTTCAAACTCCAAATTACCATCCACCAAGACTGGAGGTGGCATAGGCGTCGCGTCCACAGAACCCACCACCTTCTTTAGAAGAGACCTGTGGAACACGTTGTGTATCTTATACACCGTAGGGAGCTCCAATCGGTACGCTACTGGGTTAATGACGGCGGTGACCCTAAGTGGACCAATAAACCGTGGACCCAAATTAAGGGACGGTATTGTGAGTCTTATGTTTTTTGTGGATAACCACACCCAGTCATCCACACTCAGGTCCGGACCTGGCACACGCCTACTGTCAGCCACACGTTTGTACCTAGCACCCACACTCAACAGGCTCTGTTTAACTCTCCTCCAGACTGATGACAAATGTGCTCCTAACTGATCCTCCTCCGGAACGCCGGAAGAGCCCCTCTGACTCAAGGTACAAAATTGAGGATGTAGCCCGTAAACACAAAAAAACGGAGACTCCCCAGACGACTCCTGGCGGTGATTATTGATGGCAAACTCAGCCAACAGAAGAAAGGTAGACCACTCCTCCTGGTTATCAGAGACAAAGCAGCGTAAGTACTGTTCCAAATTTTGGTTCATACGCTCAGTCTGACCATTTGACTGAGGATGGAACGCCGAAGAATGAGACAACTTGATCCCCAGCCGTGAGCAAAATGCTTTCCAAAATTTTGCCACAAACTGAGACCCCCTATCAGACACGATGTCAGACGGAACCCCATGAAGTCTGACCACCTCCTGCACAAATACCTGGGACAGAGTCTTAGCGTTAGGCAACGAAGGCAAAGACACAAAGTGCGACATTTTAGAAAACCGATCAACAATCAGCAAGATGACCGTGTTCCCAGCTGATGAGGGCAAATCAGTGATGAAATCCATGGAGATTTCTGTCCATGGCTTACTAGGTACTTCAAGAGGAAGTTGTGTGCCAACAGGACGGGAGCGGGGCGTCTTAGCCCTAGCGCACGTGGTACAAGCTGACACGTATGAGACCATGTCCTGTCGGATCTTGGGCCACCAAAACTGACGTGACACCAACTCCAAGGTACCTCTAACCCCTGGGTGGCCAGCCAGGACAGCATCATGATGCTCCGCCAAAACCTTCAAGTGGAGATGAAGCGGTACAAAAGATTTGTTAATGGGAAGCTCAGATGGTACCTCCTCGTGAGCCTCGGCAATCTCAGTCTCAACCTCGGTAGTGAGAGACGAAACCACAACACCCTTTTGGAGGATGGGTACTGGATCTTCCCGAGGTTCACCCCCTGGAAAACACCTGGACAGAGCATCCGCCTTAGTGTTTTTAGACCCCGGTCTGTAAGTGACCACAAAATTGATCCGCGTGAAAAACAATGCCCAGCGAGCCTGCCTGGGGGACAGACGCTTGGCTGACTCCAAATACAGCAGATTCTTATGATCGGTAATAACAGTAACCTGATGTACCGACTCCTCCAAAAAGTGTCGCCATTCCTCAAAGGCCAACTTGATAGCCAACAACTCCCTGTTGCCGATATCGTAGTTACGTTCGGCGGACGACAGTTTCTTGGAGAAATAGGCGCACGGACGCAAACCACTCAAAGATGAGCCTTGAGATAGCACCGCCCCCACACCAACCTCAGACGCATCGACTTCCACAACAAAGGGTTTTGATACGTCTGGCTGCACAAGAATGGGGGCTGAAATAAAACTGTTCTTAAGAAATTCAAATGCGCACATAGCAGCCTCAGGCCAAACGGAGAAATTGGTACCCTTTTTAGTCATGTCAGTTAGCGGTTTAGCAATGATGGAAAAATCCTTGATAAATTTCCTATAGTAGTTAGAAAACCCAAGGAACCGCTGAAGTGCTTTCAGGTTATCAGGACGTTCCCAATGCAGCACCGCTTGTACCTTAGCGGCGTCCATTTTAAAACCAGAAGCAGACACAATATAACCCAAGAAAGGCAACTCTTGAACAGAAAATACACATTTCTCAAGTTTAGCATACAGCTTATTCTCTCCGAGAAGCTGTAACACCTGCCTGACATGATCTAAATGAGTATCACGGTCGCAAGAATATATGAGAATGTCATCTAGGTACACGATAACGAATTTCCCCAAAACATGCGAGAACACATCATTGATGAAATGTTGGAACACTGCAGGTGCGTTAGTCAACCCAAAAGGCATCACCAAATTTTCAAAATGACCCTCAGGGGTATTAAAAGCTGTCTACCACTCATCACCTTGACGGACTCTTATGAGGTTGTACGCCCCCCTGAGGTCAAGCTTGGTAAACCACTTAGCACTCTTTCAAAAAATATATTTATATCAGGGAATCAGTCAAAAAATCATGTAAAAATAACCCTGTCTAAAAAACCACTTTTATTATTAAAATCAAAGCAGACAAACATTGACCACAAAAGAAAACAACACAACCCAAAAAAAGTGCTCAAACCAAAAAAATTGTGTGGGAAAACTAGATGCCCCTAGCTCCAGCACCTATAGTAACCCCTACCTGTCTGCGGAGGTTGACACCCTAGGGGGAACGTTGTGGCGCCCCCGCTCCACGATGGCTGACCCTGAAGGCCCTGATGTACCCTACCACCGCTAGTGAAAAGCCTCTACCCACAGGCTATAGGGTCCTCTCACACTAGACAGTGGGCTTCCTGCGCTAGGGAAAAACTAGGTCCCCAAACATGTGAAAATAAAAACACTGTATGAACACTAGGCGCATAATCATTGGGCAACAAATATAACCGCTTATATAGAGAGAGCTACTATTCAAGTCTGTGTGATTATCATATCACTCTTATAGATCTCCCATATACTAACACAGAGATCACCAAATGTCCTGTATATCGTACTCATATAGAGACAGTGCAGTGCAGGAGATTCCTGTATTTGGTTGTATCGATATATCATTAATTTACTCCCCTGCACATTAACCTGGTGCTGCACTGACAGACACCTTGCACATAGATCAGAGCAATTGGAATATCGTTATACTCATCTCAAGATGTACTTGCGGTCATTTCCCATACGCCATTTCTAATTCGCGCCTCGACGCGTTTCACCCTTTAAGGCTCATCAGGAGGCCGATACAAAGATAATATGTGTCATAGCCGATGATCAGTAGCAATCTGCCAAATAGTATGTACCTACTTTATATATCCCGCCAGTTCCACCGCACATAGGACTCCTCCCTTTCACTTCCTGTGGCGTTCAGGGCCCTCGACTGCGCATGTCCGTTCCGAACTATATGCAGAGTCGGAGGCACCTTAGCATACTCATAGCAGCGCCTTAGCGCATTACTGCGCATGCTCCCTTTGGACCGCACAACAACAGGACGGCAGGGACACCTTTCAGTGCCTATAATCAATGTCCACTTCCGGATCTCAGTCTTACGTACGAAGGGGATGTGCCAATATGATCCTACTGCGCATGCCACCTACTAAAGACGTTACCTTGGTAACCATATAGAGTCGGAGAGCGTCCAGTCCGTCCCCGTCGTTCGTGACCAGGGCAGCTGTTAGGAAGTAGGGGCGTTAGATAAGCGCCGTAGATATAGATGCTTAAGCGCTAAACATAATGTCAATACATCCCTTTATATTCTAAGCAGCTTATGCCACTGCCCACATAACCCCAGTGACCCGGTAACGTTGCAAAGGCGTCTAAACGCTATGAATGCAGTATATCAATACATCCTTTGATGTTCCTGGGTGGATTAACCACTGTCCAAACGCACTATATACATATTTTATTAGTGTGATTACAAATACCAGATAATATCACCTGAATCATTTCAGTCCATTGCGGGTTGGTTAAGATGCCTACAGATATAGGCCTTCATGGTGACATACATACTCCTTCATGGTGACCAAGTGGAGGTAGAGTGCCCACATCTCATGGACCTGCCCAATATCTAGAGCCTCACTGTACAATAACTTTAGCGGCCCGTGCCTTAGCTACGGGAAATAGATAGATTTTAAATTTAATGGGCATATTCGCCACGGGTTGCCTTTATCAATCAGGTACAACCCATCCGGCCAAAGGGCACCGTATACCAATCCATCATGGTAACTCCAAATGTATTGCTGTTCAGATATAACTGGTGGTTGGCCAGAAGTGCGGAGTTAGACGGTGCATATTTAGGTAGGTACACATACAAGTATATAAGGTGATATTTCTATTAATATGTCATGGAGATCCATGTAATTCCCCAAAATATGGGGAACCCATCAAAAATCTAGTATGGCTCATTATCTTAGTAGGGACATAAAGTCAAGATTAATTTGTATTCAGATCATAAGTTTACAAGAAGCACATATAGGACATCTGTTCATTAAGGCCCTTCAGCTGAAAGGATTCCAGCCTAAAGATCCACTCGCACTCCCGCTGGAGGATCACTTTATCATGATTTCCCCCCCTTGGATTCGCCTTTACCACCTCTATAATCAAGAATCTCACATCCGTTGGGTCTCCACTATGATGGGTGTGCATATGTTTAGCCAGGGGGGTATCTCTTTTATTGCGGATGTCTCCCATATGCTCACCCACTCTTCTCCTAAATTCCCTCTTGGTCTTCCCCACATAATCTCTTGGGCAGGAGCAGGACGCCAGGTATACCACCCCTTCTGACTTACAATTAGAAAATTCTCGCTGATAGAACATTTTACCCGTGGCAGAACACTGGAACCTTTTGCACGGTCTCATCCACTTGCAAAGGCTGCATTCCCCACATCTAAAGAAACCACAAGGTCTTCTGTTTAGCCATGTGTCCATAGGTTTAGGTCTCTGATATTGGCTATGCACCAGCATATCCCTGATGGATTTTCCTTTCCTGAATGTTATATTGGGATGCTCCCCTACTATATCCCTAAGGTCCTCATCGAACCTAAGTATGTCCCAATGTCTAGAGAAGATCTTTTTAATATCCTGATGTTGAGTATCAAAAGTACCAATGATCCTCAGCACATCAGCACATCACCTGTCTCCTCCCTTGTACGTTTCTGTAGGAGGGCCTGTCTGTCTGCCCTTTTTGCGACATCGAAGGCTCTATCAAGGACGTGTCTTGGGTATCCCTTCTCATGGAATCTATTATACATGTCCCCTGCCTGACTCTTAAACATGTTGAATCTAGAGCAATTCCTCCTCAGTCTAAGGAATTGTCCCTTAGGAATCCCTCTCCTCAAGGGAGCTGGGTGATGGCTCTGCCAATGCAGTAGGCTGTTTGTACTTGTCGGTTTCCTATATATGCTGGTTACAACCCCTCCATTAGCCTCTTTTTCAATCTTTACATCCAAAAATGCTAATTCCTTATCCGTGATCTCAGATGTGAATCTCAGGCCTACATCATTCACATTTAGATGTTTCATAAATTTTTCAAATCGCTCTCTTGAGCCAGTCCACACCAGAAAAACATCATCAATATATCTATACCAAATAGATATATATTCATCCCACCATCTCCCGTCACCCCCAAAAACAGTAGTCTCCTCCCACCAGCCCAGAAACATGTTTGCATACGATGGGGCACAGGGACACCCCATCGCAGTGCCCCTGAGCTGGTGGAAGTATTTCCCGTCAAAACTGAATGCATTGTGGGTAAGGATAAAGTTAAGTATATTAAGCACAAATTCATTGTGTGCCTGACACCTTATCGATCTTTGTTGCAAAAAGTGCCTTACTCCTTCTAAACCTGCTTGATGCGGTATGCTACTATTAAGTGCTTCAATATCAATCGAAGCCAACCACGCATCTTGCCCCAAATGCATTCCTTCTAATTTAAGTAACAGATCGGATGTGTCCCTCAAATAAGACGGGATGGAGGTGACAAAGGGACGAAGAACCTGATCTACATAGATTCCGCAGTTTTGTGTTAGGGAATCAACCCCAGAGACGATAGGACGTCCCTTGAGGGGGTGGTACCCCTTATGTACCTTGGGGAGTGTATAAAATGTCGCCACCAGGGGACACTTAGGCAACATAAAATCAAATTCACTTGAGGAAATCAGTTTTTGGACCATAGCTTCCTCCAAGATAAGCCTCAGCTCACCCTTAAATGTCTCGAGTGGGTTACTACAAAGCACCTCATATGTTGTCCTATCCTGTAGAATTGTAGTGCACATAGTGCGATATTCCAGATGATCCATAAGGACTAAATTTCCCCCTTTGTCTGAGGGTTTTATAATGAGTTGGTCATTTTTCCTTAGGGTCAATAATGCCCCACGTTCACTCACTGTCAGATTATCCTCAGTATGCCAATCCTTCTTTCCAAGTTTCTTGAGGTCCCTTTCCACTAGTAACGAGAATAGATCAATATTCCCCGTATCCCCCTGTGGCGGCATTCTCACACTCTTATTTCTCAACGTAGTGAATGGACCTACACCCTCCTCCGGGGTCCTATTATTCTCCTGTAGTAAGCCACATAGGGCTTCATATCCTTCTAGGTCTTCTTCATTCAGTCCTAGTGTATGGCATTCCTCACGGGTCTTATGCTTGAAGAATTTTTGCCATTTTAATTTTCTACAGAACAAGTTGAGGTCTTTAACCCACTCGAAACAGTTAAAATAATTTGTTGGTACGAAGCTGAGGCCTCGCTGGAGTACACCATATTCATCCTTTGAGAGTGTGTGCAAGGACAGGTTTATAATTTGACCCCTATTTAGCTGAACAGGGTTCTGAGTTGGTAACCCGTACCCGCACCTCGCTCCAAAAAAGAGGCAGAGGATGATGAGGAGGCCATAGATGGTTGACCCTGTGCTGGGTTTGCTGCTAAAAAAGGAGTCATTGTGCCCAACCCACTTCTGTGTGCACCTCTCCCCCTTTTTCCAGATCTTCCCCTTCCTCCCTGCCATCTCTGTTTTGTCTGGTGGCCCCTGAAGAACTGTGTCCCCCTCCCTGTAGTGTTAGATCTCTCCGTGTCAGATGTGTCTATATCTGAGGACGATGCTTCCGAAGGTCTCTCTACCTGGGGGGTAAAGATCTGATTTTCATTAAAGTCTTTTAGATCCCTTTGGAATTGTAGATGTTTCCTCTCCTTCAACAGTGCTTGGTATCTCTCAACTGAGGTCTGTAACAGCCCCTCCCTTCTATTAAAATCTGGGTCTGATTTACATTTCAGAACCCGTTCAATGAGTTGATTCAACTGACTAGTGGCTTTTTCAAAAACTTTTTTCTCCTTAGCCAAAAGGATTTGCATAAACCTGATAGACGATTCTATAGATTCCTTGAACCAAATATTCAAAAATTCAGGTGATGCAATCCTTTGTGAAGGGGAGATATTAATCCTCAATCCCCTTGGAACAATTCTATTTTTCAAATAGTTTTCCAATGTCCTGATCTCCCACCAGGATTTGAGATACTCTTTGTATCCACCATATACCTCATTAAATAGATTTTTTAGGGCAAGAGGGCCTGTACCGACCTCCTGTGTGCCACCTACACTAAACGCCTGGTTAGCATCCTCTAACCATAAATCAGAATTGACAGGTCCAGCTAAGAAACTCGCCATACCAAACTGTGGAACGTATTAGAATTCTTTCAAAAAATATATTTATATCAGGGAATCAGTCAAAAAATCATGTAAAAATAACCCTGTCTAAAAAACCACTTTTATTATTAAAATCAAAGCAGACAAACATTGACCACAAAAGAAAACAACACAACCCAAAAAAAGTGCTCAAACCAAAAAAATTGTGTGGGAAAACTAGATGCCCCTAGCTCCAGCACCTATAGTAACCCCTACCTGTCTGCGGAGGTTGACACCCTAGGGGGAACGTTGTGGCGCCCCCGCTCCACGATGGCTGACCCTGAAGGCCCTGATGTACCCTACCACCGCTAGTGAAAAGCCTCTACCCACAGGCTATAGGGTCCTCTCACATTAGACAGTGGGCTTCCTGCGCTAGGGAAAAACTAGGTCCCCAAACATGTGAAAATAAAAACACTGTATGAACACTAGGCGCATAATCATTGGGCAACAAATATAACCGCTTATATAGAGAGAGCTACTATTCAAGTCTGTGTGATTATCATATCACTCTTATAGATCTCCCATATACTAACACAGAGATCACCAAATGTCCTGTATATCGTACTCATATAGAGACAGTGCAGTGCAGGAGATTCCTGTATTTGGTTGTATCGATATATCATTAATTTACTCCCCTGCACATTAACCTGGTGCTGCACTGACAGACACCTTGCACATAGATCAGAGCAATTGGAATATCGTTATACTCATCTCAAGATGTACTTGCGGTCATTTCCCATACGCCATTTCTAATTCGCGCCTCGACGCGTTTCACCCTTTAAGGCTCATCAGGAGGCCGATACAAAGATAATATGTGTCATAGCCGATGATCAGTAGCAATCTGCCAAATAGTATGTACCTACTTTATATATCCCGCCAGTTCCACCGCACATAGGACTCCTCCCTTTCACTTCCTGTGGCGTTCAGGGCCCTCGACTGCGCATGTCCGTTCCGAACTATATGCAGAGTCGGAGGCACCTTAGCATACTCATAGCAGCGCCTTAGCGCATTACTGCGCATGCTCCCTTTGGACCGCACAACAACAGGACGGCAGGGACACCTTTCAGTGCCTATAATCAATGTCCACTTCCGGATCTCAGTCTTACGTACGAAGGGGATGTGCCAATATGATCCTACTGCGCATGCCACCTACTAAAGACGTTACCTTGGTAACCATATAGAGTCGGAGAGCGTCCAGTCCGTCCCCGTCGTTCGTGACCAGGGCAGCTGTTAGGAAGTAGGGGCGTTAGATAAGCGCCGTTGATATAGATGCTTAAGCGCTAAACATAATGTCAATACATCCCTTTATATTCTAAGCAGCTTATGCCACTGCCCACATAACCCCAGTGACCCGGTAACGTTGCAAAGGCGTCTAAACGCTATGAATGCAGTATATCAATACATCCTTTGATGTTCCTGGGTGGATTAACTACTGTCCAAACGCACTATATACATATTTTATTAGTGTGATTACAAATACCAGATAATATCACCTGAATCATTTCAGTCCATTGCGGGTTGGTTAAGATGCCTACAGATATAGGCCTTCATGGTGACATACATACTCCTTCATGGTGACCAAGTGGAGGTAGAGTGCCCACATCTCATGGACCTGCCCAATATCTAGAGCCTCACTGTACAATAACTTTAGCGGCCCGTGCCTTAGCTACGGGAAATAGATAGATTTTAAATTTAATGGGCATATTCGCCACGGGTTGCCTTTATCAATCAGGTACAACCCATCCGGCCAAAGGGCACCGTATACCAATCCATCATGGTAACTCCAAATGTATTGCTGTTCAGATATAACTGGTGGTTGGCCAGAAGTGCGGAGTTAGACGGTGCATATTTAGGTAGGTACACATACAAGTATATAAGGTGATATTTCTATTAATATGTCATGGAGATCCATGTAATTCCCCAAAATATGGGGAACCCATCAAAAATCTAGTATGGCTCATTATCTTAGTAGGGACATAAAGTCAAGATTAATTTGTATTCGGATCATAAGTTTACAAGAAGCACATATAGGACATCTGTTCATTAAGGCCCTTCAGCTGAAAGGATTCCAGCCTAAAGATCCACTCGCACTCCCGCTGGAGGATCACTTTATCATGATTTCCCCCCCTTGGATTCGCCTTTACCACCTCTATAATCAAGAATCTCACATCCGTTGGGTCTCCACTATGATGGGTGTGCATATGTTTAGCCAGGGGGGTATCTCTTTTATTGCGGATGTCTCCCATATGCTCACCCACTCTTCTCCTAAATTCCCTCTTGGTCTTCCCCACATAATCTCTTGGGCAGGAGCAGGACGCCAGGTATACCACCCCTTCTGACTTACAATTAGAAAATTCTCGCTGATAGAACATTTTACCCATGGCAGAACACTGGAACCTTTTGCACGGTCTCATCCACTTGCAAAGGCTGCATTCCCCACATCTAAAGAAACCACAAGGTCTTCTGTTTAGCCATGTGTCCATAGGTTTAGGTCTCTGATATTGGCTATGCACCAGCATATCCCTGATGGATTTTCCTTTCCTGAATGTTATATTGGGATGCTCCCCTACTATATCCCTAAGGTCCTCATCGAACCTAAGTATGTCCCAATGTCTAGAGAAGATCTTTTTAATATCCTGATGTTGAGTATCAAAAGTACCAATGGTCCTCAGCACATCAGCACATCACCTGTCTCCTCCCTTGTACGTTTCTGTAGGAGGGCCTGTCTGTCTGCCCTTTTTGCGACATCGAAGGCTCTATCAAGGACGTGTCTTGGGTATCCCTTCTCATGGAATCTATTATACATGTCCCCTGCCTGACTCTTAAACATGTTGAATCTAGAGCAATTCCTCCTCAGTCTAAGGAATTGTCCCTTAGGAATCCCTCTCCTCAAGGGAGCTGGGTGATGGCTCTGCCAATGCAGTAGGCTGTTTGTACTTGTCGGTTTCCTATATATGCTGGTTACAACCCCTCCATTAGCCTCTTTTTCAATCTTTACATCCAAAAATGCTAATTCCTTATCCGTGATCTCAGATGTGAATCTCAGGCCTACATCATTCACATTTAGATGTTTCATAAATTTTTCAAATCGCTCTCTTGAGCCAGTCCACACCAGAAAAACATCATCAATATATCTATACCAAATAGATATATATTCATCCCACCATCTCCCGTCACCCCCAAAAACAGTAGTCTCCTCCCACCAGCCCAGAAACATGTTTGCATACGATGGGGCACAGGGACACCCCATCGCAGTGCCCCTGAGCTGGTGGAAGTATTTCCCGTCAAAACTGAATGCATTGTGGGTAAGGATAAAGTTAGGTATATTAAGCACAAATTCATTGTGTGCCTGACACCTTATCGATCTTTGTTGCAAAAAGTGCCTTACTCCTTCTAAACCTGCTTGATGCGGTATGCTACTATAAAGTGCTTCGATATCAATCGAAGCCAACCACGCATCTTGCCCCAAATGCATTCCTTCTAATTTAAGTAACAGATCGAATGTGTCCCTCAAATAAGACGGGATGGAGGTGACAAAGGGACGAAGAACCTGATCTACATAGATTCCGCAGTTTTGTGTTAGGGAATCAACCCCAGAGACGATAGGACGTCCCTTGAGGGGGTGGTACCCCTTATGTACCTTGGGGAGTGTATAAAATGTCGCCACCAGGGGACACTTAGGCAACATAAAATCAAATTCACTTGAGGAAATCAGTTTTTGGACCATAGCTTCCTCCAAGATAAGCCTCAGCTCACCCTTAAATGTCTCGAGTGGGTTACTACAAAGCACCTCATATGTTGTCCTATCCTGTAGAATTGTAGTGCACATAGTGCGATATTCCAGATGATCCATAAGGACTAAATTTCCCCCTTTGTCTGAGGGTTTTATAATGAGTTGGTCATTTTTCCTTAGGGTCAATAATGCCCCACGTTCACTCACTGTCAGATTATCCTCAGTATGCCAATCCTTCTTTCCAAGTTTCTTGAGGTCCCTTTCCACTAGTAACGAGAATAGATCAATATTCCCCGTATCCCCCTGTGGCGGCATTCTCACACTCTTATTTCTCAACGTAGTGACCTCAACTTGTTCTGTAGAAAATTAAAATGGCAAAAATTCTTCAAGCATAAGACCCGTGAGGAATGCCATACACTAGGACTGAATGAAGAAGACCTAGAAGGATATGAAGCCCTATGTGGCTTACTACAGGAGAATAATAGGACCCCGGAGGAGGGTGTAGGTCCATTCACTACGTTGAGAAATAAGAGTGTGAGAATGCCGCCACAGGGGGATACGGGGAATATTGATCTATTCTCGTTACTAGTGGAAAGGGACCTCAAGAAACTTGGAAAGAAGGATTGGCATACTGAGGATAATCTGACAGTGAGTGAACGTGGGGCATTATTGACCCTAAGGAAAAATGACCTACTCATTATAAAACCCTCAGACAAAGGGGGAAATTTAGTCCTTATGGATCATCTGGAATATCGCACTATGTGCACTACAATTCTACAGGATAGGACAACATATGAGGTGCTTTGTAGTAACCCACTCGAGACATTTAAGGGTGAGCTGAGGCTTATCTTGGAGGAAGCTATGGTCCAAAAACTGATTTCCTCAAGTGAATTTGATTTTATGTTGCCTAAGTGTCCCCTGGTGGCGACATTTTATACACTCCCCAAGGTACATAAGGGGTACCACCCCCTCAAGGGACGTCCTATCGTCTCTGGGGTTGATTCCCTAACACAAAACTGCGGAATCTATGTAGATCAGGTTCTTCGTCCCTTTGTCACCTCCATCCCGTCTTATTTGAGGGACACATCCGATCTGTTACTTAAATTAGAAGGAATGCATTTGGGGCAAGATGCGTGGTTGGCTTCGATTGATATCGAAGCACTTTATAGTAGCATACCGCATCAAGCAGGTTTAGAAGGAGTAAGGCACTTTTTGCAACAAAGATCGATAAGGTGTCAGGCACACAATGAATTTGTGCTTAATATACTTAACTTTATCCTTACCCACAATGCATTCAGTTTTGACGGGAAATACTTCCACCAGCTCAGGGGCACTGCGATGGGGTGTCCCTGTGCCCCATCGTATGCAAACATGTTCCTGGGCTGGTGGGAGGAGACTACTGTTTTTGGGGGTGACGGGAGATGGTGGGATGAATATATATCTATTTGGTATAGATATATTGATGATGTTTTTCTGGTGTGGACTGGCTCAAGAGAGCGATTTGAAAAATTTATGAAACATCTAAATGTGAATGATGTAGGCCTGAGATTCACATCTGAGATCACGGATAAGGACTTAGCGTTTTTGGATGTAAAGATTGAAAAAGAGGCTAATGGAGGGGTTGTAACCAGCATATATAGGAAACCGACAAGTACAAACAGCCTACTGCATTGGCAGAGCCATCACCCAGCTCCCTTGAGGAGAGGGATTCCTAAGGGACAATTCCTTAGACTGAGGAGGAATTGCTCTAGATTCAACATGTTTAAGAGTCAGGCAGGGGACATGTATAATAGATTCCATGAGAAGGGATACCCAAGACACGTCCTTGATAGAGCCTTCGATGTCGCAAAAAGGGCAGACAGACAGGCCCTCCTACAGAAACGTACAAGGGAGGAGACAGGTGATGTGCTGAGGATCATTGGTACTTTTGATACTCAACATCAGGATATTAAAAAGATCTTCTCTAGACATTGGGACATACATAGGTTCGATGAGGACCTTAGGGATATAGTAGGGGAGCATCCCAATATAACATTCAGGAAAGGAAAATCCATCAGAGATATGCTGGTGCATAGCCAATATCAGAGACCTAAACCTATGGACACATGGCTAAACAGAAGACCTTGTGGTTTCTTTAGATGTGGGGAATGCAGCCTTTGCAAGTGGATGAGACCGTGCAAAAGGTTCCAGTGTTCTGCCACGGGTAAAATGTTCTATCAGCGAGAATTTTCTAATTGTAAGTCAGAAGGGGTGGTATACCTGGCGTCCTGCTCCTGCCCAAGAGATTATGTGGGGAAGACCAAGAGGGAAGTTAGGAGAAGAGTGGGTGAGCATATGGGAGACATCCGCAATAAAAGAGATACCCCCCTGGCTAAACATATGCACACCCATCATAGTGGAGACCCAACGGATGTGAGATTCTTGATTATAGAGGTGGTAAAGGCGAATCCAAGGGGGGGAAATCATGATAAAGTGATCCTCCAGCGGGAGTGTGAGTGGATCTTTAGGCTGGAATCCTTTCAGCCGAAGGGCCTTAATGAACAGATGTCCTATATGTGCTTCTTGTAAACTTATGATCTGAATACAAATTAATCTTGACTTTATGTCCCTACTAAGATAATGAGCCATACTAGATTTTTGATGGGTTCCCCATATTTTGGGGAATTACATGGATCTCCATGACATATTAATAGAAATATCACCTTATATACTTGTATGTGTACCTACCTAAATATGCACCGTCTAACTCCGCACTTCTGACCAACCACAAGTTATATCTGAACAGCAATACATTTGGAGTTACCATGATGGATTGGTATACGGTGCCCTTTGGCCGGATGGGTTGTACCTGATTGATAAAGGCAACCCATGGCGAATATGCCCATTAAATTTAAAATCTATTTCCCGTAGCTAAGGCACGGGCCGCTAAAGTTATTGTACAGTGAGGCTCTAGATATTGGGCAGGTCCATGAGATGTGGGCACTCTACCTCCACTTGGTCACCATGAAGGAGTATGTATGTCACCATGAAGGCCTATATCTGTAGGCATCTTAACCAACCCGCAATGGACTGAAATGATTCAGGTGATATTATCTGGTATTTGTAATCATCACACTAATAAAATATGTATATAGTGCGTTTGGACAGTGGTTAATCCACCCAGGAACATCAAAGGATGCATTGATATACTGCATTCATAGCGTTTAGATGCCTTTGCAACGTTCCCGGGTCACTGGGGTTATGTGGGCAGTGGCATAAGCTGCTTAGAATATAAAGGGATGTATTGACATTATGTTTAGCGCTTAAGCATCTATATCTACGGCGCTTATCTAACGCCCCTACTTCCTAACAGCTGCCCTGGTCACGAACGACGGGGACGGACTGGACGCTCTCCGACTCTATATGGTTACCAAGGTAACATCTTTAGTAGGTGGCATGCGCAGTAGGATCATATTGGCACATCCCCTTCGTACGTAAGACTGAGATCCGGAAGTGGACATTGATTATAGGCACTGAAAGGTGTCCCTGCCGTCCTGTTGTTGTGCGGTCCAAAGGGAGCATGCACAGTAATGCGCTAAGGCGCTGCTATGAGTATGCTAAGGTGCCTCTGACTCTGCATATAGTTCGGAATGGACATGCGCAGTCGAGGGCCCTGAACGCCACAGGAAGTGAAAGGGAGGAGTCCTATGTGCGGTGGAACTGGCGGGATATATAAAGTAGGTACATACTATTTGGCAGATTGCTACTGATCATTGGCTATGACACATATTATCTTTGTATCGGCCTCCTGATGAGCCTTAAAGGGTGAAACGCGTCGAGGCGCGAATTAGAAATGGCGTATGGGAAATGACCGCAAGTACATCTTGAGATGAGTATAACGATATTCCAATTGCTCTGATCTATGTGCAAGGTGTCTGTCAGTGCAGCACCAGGTTAATGTGCAGGGGAGTAAATTAATGATATATCGATACAACCAAATACAGGAATCTCCTGCACTGCACTGTCTCTATATGAGTACGATATACAGGACATTTGGTGATCTCTGTGTTAGTATATGGGAGATCTATAAGAGTGATATGATAATCACACAGACTTGAATAGTAGCTCTCTCTATATAAGCGGTTATATTTGTTGCCCAATGATTATGCGCCTAGTGTTCATACAGTGTTTTTATTTTCACATGTTTGGGGACCTAGTTTTTCCCTAGCGCAGGAAGCCCACTGTCTAGTGTGAGAGGACCCTATAGCCTGTGGGTAGAGGCTTTTCACTAGCGGTGGTAGGGTACATCAGGGCCTTCAGGGTCAGCCATCGTGGAGCGGGGGCGCCACAACGTTCCCCCTAGGGTGTCAACCTCCGCAGACAGGTAGGGGTTACTATAGGTGCTGGAGCTAGGGGCATCTAGTTTTCCCACACAATTTTTTTGGTTTGAGCACTTTTTTTGGGTTGTGTTGTTTTCTTTTGTGGTCAATGTTTGTCTGCTTTGATTTTAATAATAAAAGTGGTTTTTTAGACAGGGTTATTTTTACATGATTTTTTAAACCACTTAGCACCCACCACCTGGTTGAACAAATCTGGTATCAGTGGCATCGGGTATGGATCACGAACCGTAATCTGGTTCAACTCCCTGAAATTCAAACACGGGCGTAATCTGCCATCTTTCTTCTTCACGAATTAGAACCCTGCTGCCACCGGCGAGGATGACGGCCTGATGTACCCTTTGCTCAAGCTTTCAGCAATATAATCTTTTAACGCTTGTCACTCCGGACCAGAGATGTTAAACCTCCTTGCTTTAGGCAACTTGGCCCCTGGTTTAAACCTGATAGAACAGTCATAGGGACGATGTGGCGGCAAATCTGAACAACCCTTTTTCAGAGAACACATCCACAAAATCCAGAAGTGACTCCGGAACGCTTGAAGTCACCGCAGCCACACATGTGGCCAGGCAATTCTCCTGACAGAACTCGCTCCACTGAATTATGTCCTGAGTTTTTCAGTCAATTACCGGGTTGTGCATGGACAACCAAGGAAAACCCAAAACCACCTGAGTAGGAAGATTCCTGAGCACCTTACATGTAACCCGCTCGGAATGTAGAACCCCAATGTGGAGTTTTACCTCAGCCATAAATTCAGTAATCTCCCCCTGAGAGAGAGGAGCAGCATTGATGGTGACCACGTGGATAGGATGAGGCAGTTTTTCAATCCTAAAACCTGCTGTGCGTGCAAACTCCTCATCAATGAGATTTGTGGCTGAACCACTATCCACAAAAACAGTAATTGGCAGCTCACTGCCAGCGATAAAAACCTTAGCAGGGAGCATGCATTGAGAAACCACCATGGAGGATATACATAAGCTCAGATTGGTCTCCTCCACACCCTCTGAGCTCAGAAGTTTTCCGCCGTTGCGTTTTTCTTAGACAGCAGAGGACAGATGTTAATATAATTTCAAGCAATAGAAGAACAGCGCTCCATCCAGGTGTGTAGTATAAAAAATAAATTTTATTTTGCCATACAACAGCTGTTGTATGGCAAAATAAAATTTCTTTTTTATACTACACACCTGGATGGAGCGCTGTTCTTCTATTGCTTGAAATTTCTATGGTCCTGGATGGTTCCCTGGACGTGGACGGGCGCCCCAGCTAATGAGTGCTGTCAGCCTTCTGTTTATTTCTTAGATGTTAATATAATGACCAGTTTTACCACAGTAAAAACAGGCTCCCTGCTTCCTGAGCTCAGGGGCTCGACGCTTCACATGTGACACCTCTGCGATTTGCATAGGCTCCGTGGGCACGGCTCACCTGCAGCAACCACACGTGAACCTAAACCCTCTCACATAGGCGGTGTCTCATGCTTCCCCTGACGCAAACGGCGATCAATGCGGTCAACCAGACTCATAGCGGAATCTAGAGAAGCAGGAGTCTCGTACATCAGAAGGGCTTTTTTAACCCTTCCAGAAACCCCATGAATAAACTGACTCCGCAATGCTGGATCATTCCATTGTGTATCGATCGCCCAGCGACGAAATTCAGAACAGTAATCCTCTGCAACTCGCTCCCCCTGGCGAATAGTGCGTATCTTAGATTCTGCTAGAGCCATTCTGTCAGGTTCATCGTAGATTTTCCCAAGAGAAGAAAAAAGACTCTCCACAGAGTCAAATGCAACAGAATCAGATGGCAAAGAAAATGCCCATGCTGGCGGATCCCCGCTTAACAATGACAACACCAAGCCCACACGCTGAGCCTCATTACCCGAGGAGATCGGGCGCATACGGAAATAAAGTTTGCAAGCTTCACGAAAAGAAACAAATTTACTGCGTTCCCCAGCAAATTTTTCAGGCAAAGGGAATTTAGGCTCGGCAACTCTTCCTGTCGCTCCAGCTTGCACATTAGATACTGCTAGTCCCTGTTGCTGAACTGCCCCCCTCAACTCAGTGACCTGTAGGGACAGCGCCTCCAACTGGCGGGTTATGGAAGTCATGGGATCCATGACAAGAGAAAAAAAAAAAGGAAACCCCTTTTTTTTTTGGGGGGGGGGCGATTATAATGTCACGGGGAGACTAGGTGAGCGAGAGCTAACAACCCGGGCCCCTGCAATTTCCCTCAGACTAGGGAAATCCTGACTGACCCTCTACCTGTAGTTTACACTGATGGTGTGCATGTCCAGGCCTCGACCCTCGCCCTGTCTCCTGTTTCAACCCTAGGCTGAAACCAACCGCCACCACCCAGTGAAGAAGTAATACACCAATACCCACAGTTAGCACAGACAAGGATAAAGGAAAATATACACTACGCCGCAGTCACACAGGAATACACTATAAATGTGCAGGGCAAAATAAATACAAATATAGGAAGGAGTAAATAAGACTAAGGAAAATACACCACCAGCAACGAATCTCCAACAACCAGCTCTCCACTCCGGACCGAGATAACAACGCACAAGACAGAAGCTATAATCGGTGATGCCCAATGATCAGGAGAACTATTTAAAGGCAATGGGCATGGCCCAGCTTCCAATCCGAGGAACAGGTAAATTAACCCCAGAACAGCTAGACAAAATCCAGCCGACGCCAATGAGCAAATAGTGGTCAAAAGCGGAATTACCGCTGTCTGTCGAACGACCTGGTCCTAACAGCGTCCGACATGACACATAAACAATCAAAAGGACAGGAGACAAATATAAAATGATAATAATAAGACTCCATTCTTCTTTTTTGCCTTATTTCTCCTCTTTTTTTCTTCTTTATTTCTTCTTCAAATTTCAGTGTGATTTTTGTGCATGGGGGAAAGGAATACTAAACAGCCCAAATGCCATCTGAAGCCATGGTCATATTCAAAGAATAAACTACAATAAAAAACAAACACAAGACAAATTAATACAAAAATATTTAAAACAGAATGGTGAATTGACTCAAGAGTAAAGAGAAAGAACTGGACAAATAGTCCAATATATTAGAATTTCCAATGCTACACAGGTGTAACAATATCAAGAGAGTGATAATACATATAATATGGGTCCAGGACCAAAGGATTCAGAGGAAAGGGGCAAAACTTAATTTCTCATTCAATCCCCTCGGAGCTAGGGTATCGAGGGTGACAATCCACCTGCATTCACGTTGTGCAAGTGTTTTAACCGTGTTGCCACCCCTAATCCCTCCATGTATCCTCTCAATACCTCTTATTTTCAGGCCTCTGGGGTCAGATCCATGACACTTCCGGAAGTGTCTTGGTAAGGTCTTTAAACCTGACACATCCACTGCCTCTTTTGTGGCTATAATGTCACGTACATGTTCGCGCGTCCAAATTTTTAATTCCCTAGATGTGAGACTAACATAAATTAGGGAGTAGGGACAGGTGGCATAGTAAACGACAAAAGTCGTATTACACGAAATGAAATCTCTTATTTTAACATCTGAAGTCTTGAAGGCCCCACATCTAAGGATATTCGGACACGCGACACATGAGCCACATGGATAGCAACCCTGTCTTGGGCTCCCCGCATCCAAGAAATTTCTATTCTTGTTTTTAACTACATAATGGTTCCTCACCAGGCTATCTTTTAAATTCTTACCCCTACGTTGAGTCATAAGGGGAAATTCCGTTAAATGTGAGGCCAATATGGCATCAGTCTGTAATACAGACCAGTGCCTATTCAGTATTTCCCGGATGCGGTTCCACTGACAGTTGGAAGTTGATATAAATCTGACCCCAGACCCATCGTCTGATTTGGACTTCTTCCCTTGCAATAACAAGTCCTCCCTCCGTGTGGACTTTGCCCTTCCATACCCTGCCCTGATGCTCCGGCGACTATACCCTATTGCCCGAAAACGTTCCGATAGGATGGCGGACTGCCTCTCGAAGCGGGCCTCCGTAGAGCATACCCGTCTGTTCCTCAAAAATTGCCCAACTGGGATGGCATTAATAACAGAATAATTGTGTGCCGAGGATGCGTGTAATAACGAATTAACAGATGTTTCCTTTCGGTAAAGATCCGTCTCGATAGAACCATCCCCGGCAACACATAAAGTAATATCCAAAAAGTCAATGGTAGTTTTATGCCAAGAGTAGGTAAATTTTAAATTAAAAGTATTGTGATTTAACTCCTGCATAAAATTGGATAGGCTGGCTTTGCCACCGTTCCAAATCATCAGAACATCGTCAATGTAGCGAAACCAGCCCACCACCGGGTCAGCGGTGTGTGCCCGTCTCCCTGGCAGAATTTTTGCTTTCTTGGCCTTTTTTTTAGAGAATATGAATGATTTATGCCATTTATTGTCAAACTACTGTGTTTTCTCTTTTTAAATCATAATGACAAAGGAATTATTTCCACAACGTGTGTCGGGGTGTGGGCATCATCTGGGACCTTGCGGACCTTAAAGGTACATTGCCCCCAATTCGCTTTCCCTATTTGTACACTTGCACTTTGAGCATTCTATAGCTCTGATTGCTCTTTTGGTTCAGACAGTGCTGCACTTGAACAGTCACCACAGTGGAGTGATCTCTCCTCATATACTTTTTTAATGTTGTCTTTTTACACATTTTTACGCATATTTTATTGCTGTGTTTGTGATTCACTTGTGGCTGCTTTTTAGTTTTCAATGTCTTATTTATTGAGAATCATAAGATGGTTGACATCAGCAAACAAAGAATCAATTAGGGTAAACTCGAAAAACAGAAGAGGCATAGAATTTTCACTTTTTTAAAAGCCATTCAAGTCTCAAAGAAATAAATGACATCTAGTAAAGTACCTAAAATGCCAGGAATAAGAAAAAATTGCCTCCGTCAAAACATCATTAATAGAGAAAATGAAAGATTTTTTATTTCTATTAACAAATAAACCAAATAAAGTTGGTTAACTGAAGCACTGGGGATCAAAAACTTGCCATTAGATAGTTTTGAAACCAACTAGAAACAAAGAACACATAAAGGGGTAAATGGAACTGAAGGACGGTGTCCTGGAAAGGGGGAGGGAAGATGGAAGGGAAATAGGTCCGCTGGTGCATCGGTCATGTCCGAAATCAAGGTGTGGAATTAGGCACACATATGGATATAAATTTATCCGAGTTCCTAAAAGTTACCCAGGAGTTCCAGACACGTGTAAAGGAGGAAAAATTATGTGTGGAAAGCGCTGCTAGTTCTTCAGTATAATACAGTTGGTCAATCTTAAGGAATAGCTGATTTTCACTTGCAATATTAGAACTGGAATATTAGACGTGCGCCATGAAGTGGGTACTAGAAGCTTACCAGCTGTCAGAATGAAGGAGGCCAATCTAGATATAAGTTTGTTATTTGGGACCTTTGGAAGATTTAGGAAAACGTGTTCCAGTGTTAGTTTTATATGAAGACGTATCACTTGATCTAAAGTTTGAGATACGATTTTCCAAAATTTTTGTATAATGGGACAGGACCACCAAATATGAAGGTATAAACCTCTGGAGTTGTGTAGCATTGGGTTATTTTGTAACTATTTTCTTGAGCTATCACACTGTTATGGACCTGGTGGTTAGGAGCACCCGAAATGACCTGATGGTTAGAACAGGAAACCTGGGACAAGCTCTGAGGAGGTGGTAACTCTACTGACCGCAATCCCTAATCCTATCACACACACTAGAAATAGCTGTGGAGCGTGCCTAACTCTCCCTAGACGCCTCTTCACAGCCTAAGAGCTAACTACCCCTAAAGATAGAAATAGCAGCCTAACTTGCCTCAGAGAAATTCCCCAAAGTAAAGGTAGCCCCCACAAATATTGACTGTGAGTTAAGAGGGAAGTAACAAACACAGGAATGAAACAGATTTTAGCAAAGGAGGCCGAATCTTTTCTAAATAGAAAGAGGATAGGAAAGGGAACTATGCGGTCAGTATAAAAACTACAAAAAACCACGCAGAGTGTGCAAAAAGACCTCCACACCGACTCACGGTGTGGAGGTGCAGCTCTGCACCCCCAGAGCTTCCAGCTAGCAAGAAAATAACATAATAGCAAGCTGACTAGAAACATAGCATGTAACGAGAAATATATTCAAAAACCAATGAACAGCAAATGAACTAGCAGGGACTTAGCTTCTGCTGGAGTAGACAGGTCATCTGAGAAATCCAAGAGAGATCTGAACCAATACTGAGACATTGACAGCTGGCATGGACTAACGGCCTGGGCAGAGTTAAATAGGGAAACAAGCAGAAGCAATAAACGAGGGCAGCTGAGAAAGCCAAGCTCAAAGATCAGCAGTTCCACTCAAAGCCACCAAAGGGTGTCCAAGGACAGAACTCACCAAAGTACCATTCACGACTACAGGAGGGAGCCCGAGAACGGAATTCACAACAGTACCCCCCCCCTTGAGGAGGGGTCATCGAACCCTCACCAGAGCCCCCAGGCCAATCAGGACGAGCCAAATGAAAGGCACGAACCAAATCCGCAGCATGGACATCAGAGGCAACAACCCAGGAGTTATCCTCCTGACCATAGCCCTTCCATTTAACCAGGTACTGAAGCTTCCATCTCGAAATACGAGAATCCAAAATCTTCTCCACCACATACTCCAACTCCCCCTCAACCAACACCGGAGCAGGAGGATCAACGGAAGGAACCATAGGCGCCACATATCTCCGCAACAATGACCTATGGAACACATTATGAATGGCAAAAGAAGCTGGAAGGGCCAAACGAAATGACACAGGATTGATAATTTCAGAAATCTTATAAGGACCAATGAAACGAGGCTTGAACTTAGGAGAAGAAACCTTCATAGGAACAAAACGAGAAGACAACCAAACCAAATCCCCAACATGAAGTCGGGGACCAACACAGCAACGGCGGTTAGCAAAACGTTGCACCTTTTCCTGAGACAACGTCAAATTGTCCACCACGTGAGTCCAAATTTGCTGCAACCTGTCCACCACAGAATCCACACCCGGACAGTCAGAAGGCTCAACCTGCCCTGAAGAAAAACGAGGATGAAAACCAGAATTACAAAAAAAAGGCGAAACCAGAGTAGCAGAACTAGCCCGATTATTAAGGGCGAACTCGGCCAATGGCAAGAAGGTCACCCAATCATCCTGATCAGCAGAAACAAAGCATCTCAGATAGGTTTCCAAGGTCTGATTGGTTCGTTCGGTTTGGCCATTTGTCTGAGGATGGAACGCTGAAGAAAAAGACAAATCAATGCCCATCTTAGCACAAAATGACCGTCAAAACCTAGAAACAAACTGGAAACCTCTGTCCGACACAATGTTCTCCGGAATGCCATGCAAACGAACCACATGCTGAAAAAATAATGGAACCAAATCAGAGGAGGAAGGCAATTTAGGCAAGGGTACCAAATGGACCATCTTTGAAAACCGATCACAAACCACCCAGATGACAGACATGCTTTGAGAGACAGGAAGATCGGAAATAAAATCCATGGAAATATGCGTCCAGGGCCTCTTCGGGACAGACAAAGGCAAAAGCAACCCACTGGCACGAGAACAGCAAGGCTTGGCCCGAGCACAAGTCCCACAGGACTGCACAAAAGAACGCACATCCCGCGACAAGGAAGGCCACCAAAAGGACCTAGCAACCAAATCTCTGGTACCAAAAATCCCAGGATGACCAGCCAACACTGAACAATGAACCTCAGAAATAACCCTACTAGTCCATCTATCAGGGACAAACAATTTCTCCACTGGACAGCGGTCAGGTCTATCAGCCTGAAACTCCTGCAGCACGCGTCGCAAATCAGGGGAGATGGCAGACAGAATTACCCCCTCTTTGAGAATACCAGCCGGCTCAGGGACTCCCAGAGAATCAGGCAAAAAACTCCTAGAAAGGGCATCAGCCTTCACATTCTTAGATCCCGGAAGGTACGAGACCACAAAATCGAAACGGGAGAAAAACAGTGACCATCGAGCCTGTCTAGGATTCAACCGCTTAGCGGACTCGAGGTAAGTCATATTCTTGTGATCCGTCAGGACCACCACGCGATGTTTGGCTCCCTCAAGCCAATGTTGCCACTCCTCGAATGCCCACTTTATAGCCAACAACTCCCGATTGCCGACATCATAATTACGCTCAGCAGGCGAAAACTTTCTAGAAAAGAAAGCACATGGCTTCATCACAGAGCCATCAGAGCCTCTCTGAGACAAAACAGCCCCTGCCCCAATTTCAGAAGCATCAACCTCGACCTGAAAAGGGAGCAAAACATCTGGCTGACGCAACACAGGGGCTGCAGTAAAACAACGTTTAAGCTCCTGAAAAGCCTCAACGGCCGCAGGGGACCAATTCATCACATCAGCGCCTTTCTTTGTCAAATCAGTCAAAGGCTTAACCACACTAGAAAAATTAGCGATGAAGCGACGGTAAAAATTAGCAAAGCCCAGGAACTTCTGAAGACTCTTCACAGATGTAGGTTGAGTCCAATCATAAATGGCCTGAACTTTAACAGGGTCCATCTCGATAGTAGAAGGGGAAAAAATGAAGCCCAAAAAGGAAACCTTCTGAACTCCAAAGAGGCACTTAGACCCCTTCACAAACAACGTATTAGCACGAAGGACCTGGAACACCATCCTGACCTGCCTCACATGAGACTCCCAATCATCTGAAAAGACCAAAATATCATCCAAATATACAATCATGAAACTGTCCAGATACTTCCGGATGATGTCTTGCATAAAGGACTGAAACACAGATGGAGCATTAGAAAGCCCGAATGGCATCACCAGGTACTCAAAATGGCCCTCGGGCATATTAAATGCTGTTTTCCATTCATCGCCCTGTTTAATACGCACAAGATTATACGCCCCTCGAAGGTCAATCTTGGTAAACCAACTAGCCCCCTTAATCCGAGCAAACAAATCAGACAGCAGAGGCAAAGGGTACTGAAATTTGACCGTGATTTTATTGAGAAGGCGGTAATCTATACAGGGTCTCAGAGAGCCATCCTTCTTGGCCACAAAAAAGAACCCTGCTCCCAACGGTGACGACGACGGGCGAATATGCCCTTTCTCCAAGGACTCCTTTACATAACTCCGCATAGTGGCATGTTCTGGCACAGATAAATTGAACAATCGGCCCTTAGGGAACTTACTACCAGGAATCAAATTAATAGCGCAATCACAGTCCCTATGAGGAGGTAGGGCACTGGACTTGGGCTCATCAAATACATCCTGGTAATCCGACAAAAACTCAGGGACTTCAGAAGGAGTGGAAGAAGAAATTGACATCAAAGGAACATCCCTATGTATTCCTTGACAACCCCAACTAGACACAGACATTGATTTCCAATCCAGTACTGGATTATGAACCTGTAACCATGGCAAACCCAACACGACAACATCATGCAAATTATGCAACACCAAAAAGCGAATATTTTCCTGATGCGCGGGGGCCATGTACATGGTCAGCTGAGTCCAGTACTGAGGTTTATTCTTGGCCAATGGCGTAGCATCAATTCCCCTTAAGGGAATAGGACTCTGCAAAGGCTCCAAAGAAAAACCACAGCGCCTGGCAAACTCCAAGTCCATCAAATTCAAGGCAGCGCCCGAATCCACAAATGCCATAACAGAGTAGGACGACAATGAGCAAATCAGAGTAACAGACAAGAGAAATTTAGGCTGCACAGTACTAATGGTGACAGACCTGGCGAACCTCTTAGTGCGCTTAGGACAATCAGAGATAGCATGAGAGGAGTCACCACAGTAAAAACACAGCCCATTCTGACGTCTGTGTTCTTGCCGTTCAGCTCTGGTCAAAGTCCTATCACATTGCATAGGCTCAGGCTTCTGCTCTGAGGACACCGCCAAATGGTGCACAATTTTGCGCTCACGCAAACGCCGATCAATTTGAATGGCCAAAGACATTGATTCATTCAGACCAGCAGGCGTGGGGAACCCCACCATAACATCTTTAAGGGCTTCAGAAAGACCCTTTCTGAAAATTGCTGCTAGGGCACACTCATTCCATTGTGTAAGCACAGACCATTTTCTAAACTTCTGGCAATATACTTCTGCTTCATCCTGACCCTGACATAGAGTCAGCAAGATCTTTTCTGCCTGATCCACAGAATTTGGTTCGTCATAAAGCAATCCAAGCGCTAGAAAAAATGCATCTACATTAAGCAATGCAGGATTTCCTGGCTCAAGGGAGAAAGCCCAGTCTTGCGGGTCGCCACGCAACAAAGAAATAATAATCTTTACTTGCTGAATGGGGTCACCAGAGGAGCGGGATTTCAGAGCAAGAAACAAACTGCAATTATTTTTGAAATTGAAAAATTTAGATCTATCCCCAGAAAACAAATCAGGAATTGGGATTCTAGGCTCTAACATCGGATTCTGAACTACATAATCTTGAATACTTTGTATCCTTGCAGTGAGTTGATCCACACAAGAGGACAAACCTTGAATATCCATATCTACACCTGAGTCCTGAACCACCCAGAGATTAAGGGGATAAGAGAGACAAAACAAGCTGCAGAGAAAAAAAAATTGACTCAGAACTTCTCTTTTCCCTCTTTTGAGATGCATTAACACTTTATCGGCCAGCTGTACTGTTATGGACCTGGTGGTTAGGAGCACCCGAAATGACCTGATGGTTAGAACAGGAAACCTGGGACAAGCTCTGAGGAGGTGGTAACTCTACTGACCGCAATCCCTAATCCTATCACACACACTAGAAATAGCCGTGGAGCGTGCCTAACTCTCCCTAGACGCCTCTTCACAGCCTAAGAGCTAACTACCCCTAAAGATAGAAATAGCAGCCTAACTTGCCTCAGAGAAATTCCCCAAAGTAAAGGTAGCCCCCACAAATATTGACTGTGAGTTAAGAGGGAAGTAACAAACACAGGAATGAAACAGATTTTAGCAAAGGAGGCCGAATCTTTTCTAAATAGAAAGAGGATAGGAAAGGGAACTATGCGGTCAGTATAAAAACTACAAAAAACCACGCAGAGTGTGCAAAAAGACCTCCACACCGACTCACGGTGTGGAGGTGCAGCTCTGCACCCCCAGAGCTTCCAGCTAGCAAGAAAATAACATAATAGCAAGCTGGACTAGAAACATAGCATGTAACGAGAAATATATTCAAAAACCAATGAACAGCAAATGAACTAGCAGGGACTTAGCTTCTGCTGGAGTAGACAGGTCATCTGAGAAATCCAAGAGAGATCTGAACCAATACTGAGACATTGACAGCTGGCATGGACTAACGGCCTGGGCAGAGTTAAATAGGGAAACAAGCAGAAGCAATAAACGAGGGCAGCTGAGAAAGCCAAGCTCAAAGATCAGCAGTTCCACTCAAAGCCACCAGAGGGTGTCCAAGGACAGAACTCACCAAAGTACCATTCACGACCACAGGAGGGAGCCCAAGAACGGAATTCACAACATCACACATTGTGAAGGGCCGTATGTAGATTTGTAAATTAGGTTAATTTGAGAATTAGTAAAAGAGTGGCCCAATTATTTTTCCCATTTCAGTAGAAAAGCTATTTTCAGGGAAATATCTTTTATGAATAGCACATTATAGAGGACGGAAAGCAACTTTTTCGGTGCTCTTGTTTGAGAGCACAAGGTTTCAAAGGCGGTTAATGGCCGCCTTAAGTCTACACTAATCATGATTTGGCGCAATGTCTTCCTGAGAGATTCATAGTGGATGAAGGTGTAATTGGACATAGTGGGGAGCTCCTTCATATCTTGAAAGGAAATAACGGTCCCCTCCTTATATTTCTTATCCAGCAGGGCTGACTTATCAGCTGAAGCAGGTTTTGCTAGTTTGAAGGCTATGATGTCTGATACCCTGGTTAGTGGGAAGGGAGAGGGAGACAAGCAGGGTGCCACAGATTTCCAGCACCTGACCGCTGCCCGAATAAAGCTACTTTCACACTAGTGTTTTTTTTAATCCGTCGCAATCCGTCGTTTTGGGCAAAAAACGGATCCTGCAAATGTGCCCGCAGGATGTGTTTTTTGCCCATAGACTTGTATTAGCGACGGATCGCTACGGATGGCCACACGTCGCGTCCGTCGTGCAACGGATCCATTGTGTTTTGGCAGACCGTCGGCATGAAAAAACATTCAAGTGAACGTTTTTTCCGACGCGTCTGCCATTTTCTACCGCGCATGCGCGGCTGAAACTCCGCCCCCGCCTCCCCAGACTTCAGAATGGGCAGCGGATGCATTGAAAAACTGCATCCGCTGCCCACGTCGTACATAAATTTCACAACGTGCTTCGTTACGTCGGCCCGACTCATAGCAACGGACCTGTACCAACGCTAGTGTGAAAGTAGCCTAAGGAGGTTTGGAAAGGTAATTTTGAGTGGTGTAACGGGAGATAGGATAATAGATCGCAACTGAATTGGAGACATCTGCTCTTCTATAGTGAGGCTGAATAATAGAAATGGATATTGGGGGCTCCCATATCTCCATTTCTCCTGGGTACAGATAGCGTGTGGGAGTTAAGCCTTAAACGATGCTTATTCCCACTCCTCTGTGGGTCATTTGCATTTAAGCTGTTCCATCCTGCATGTCCACATGGATAGTCCTTCTCTGAACCCTGCTTATACAGGTACTATACAGATGACCAGATTTTAAATACATCAGATAGGGATTCTATACATTAGTTAGGACTGCTCTATAAGGGTATACCTTGACGATTTGGTGGAGCAGCTTAGTATACATTTTTTTAAATTTTTTGCAAAAAAAGTATCAACTAAATACCCTGTTTTCTTTACATCTTTTGACTAGCACTTGCTGATTACTGTGATTTTTTTTACAACAGAGTATTTTTTACCTCACTGTGCTCTTTTGTGTCTTCAATTATTCCATATGTAGTTAAAGAAAGAGCAATTGACTTGGGTCAGGAATGCCTTGGACAGCTCTATAGGCTGTCTCCTCACTCAGGACACCCCCACTTACCACACTTATCGGAATACATGTTCCATTAATACCCAGCAGCTTGTGGACAATCTCCACACATCTCTAGCCCCCATCTCCTCCCTCTCCTGTCCAGACTTAGCATTGTCACACTTCAATAATACACTGAAGAATGCCCTAGATGAAGCAGCACCTTCTACACGCAGAAAGACCCAACACAGACAACGGCAGCCCTGGCACACTATGCAAACACGCTTTCTTCAGCGTTGTTCAAGGTGTGCAGAAGCAGAAGGCTTCATCCACTATAAGTTCATGCTCAAAACCTATAACTCTGCCCTTTATCTGGCCAAACAATCCTACTTCACCACCCTCATCACCTCACTATCCAACAACCCAAAACGACTTTTTGAAACCTTAAAGTCCCTCCTGAAACCTAAAGTGCAGGCCCCCATCACCAATCTCAGTGGTGAGGATCTGGCCACTTACTTCCTAGAAAAAAGAAAAAATAAACCACATCCATCAGGATATCTCAGCCCAATCTCCTCAGTGCCTGGATCCCATTCCCTGCCGCACCTCAAGCTCACTAGACATCTTTGAGCCTGTCTCAGAAGAAGAAGTTTCCAAGCTCCTCGCTTCTGCTCGGCCTACAACCTGCAACAGTGACCCCATTCCTTCACCTCTCCTGCAGTCTCTCTCACCAGTGGTAACCACTTACCTGACTAAAATAGTTAACCTCTCTCTTTCTTCAGGTATCTTTCCCTCCTCATTTAAACATGCCATCATAACCCCTTTACTTAAAAAGCCATCCCTGGACCAGAACTGCACTGCTAACTACAGACCTGTATCTAACCTTTCCTTCATCTCTAAACTCCTGGAACGCTTGGTCCACTACCATCTAATCCGCTATCTCTCGGATAACTCTCTTCTCGACCCCTTACATTCTGGTTTCCACTCTTTACACTCCACTGAAACTGCCCTCACTAAAGTCTCTAATGATCGAATAACAGCTAAATCCAAAGGTCATTGCTCTCTGCTGATTCTCCTGGATCTCTCTGCCGCATTTGACACTGTGGATCACCAGCTCCTTCTCACTATGCTCCACTCCATAGGCCTCAAGGACACAGCCCTCTCCTGGTTCTCCTCCTATCTCTCTGACCGCTCCTTCACTGTATCCTTTGCCGGTTCCTCTTCCTCTCCTCGTCCCCTTACTATCGGGGTTCCGCAGGACTCAGTCCTAGGCCCCCTCCTCTTCTCTCTATACATGGCCCCTATTGGACAAACAATCAGCAGATTTGGGTTCCAGTATCATCTCTATGCTGATGACACCCAATTATACACTTCTTCCCCTGTCATCACCCCTACCCTAATTCAAAATACCAAGGATTGTCTGTCTGCTGTCTCTAACATCATGTCCTCCCTCTATCTGAAACTAAATCTCTCCAAAACGGAACTTCTTGTGTTTCTCCCTTCTACTAACCTCACTCTTCCCAACATCGAAATTACTCTGGACGGTTCAACCTTAACTCCCAAGCAGCATGCCCGCTGTCTTGGGGTCGTATTCGACTCCGAACTTTCCTTTACTCCCTATATCCGATCACTCACTCGCTCTTGTCACCTGCATCTTAAAAACATCTCCAGAATCTGACCTTTTCTCACCTTTGAAACTGCTAAGACTCTTACTGTCGCTCTTATTCATTCTCGTCTGGACTACTGCAACTCTCTTCTGATCGGTCTCCCTCTTACCAAACTTTCTCCTCTCCAATCCATCTTGAATGCGGCAGCCAGGGTCATATTTCTGTCCAACCGCTTCACCGATGCCTCCATCTTGTGCCAGTCATTACACTGGCTGTTATGAACTATACTTTTGGGCTCCCTCTTGTGGTCACTCGCGGTATGGCTCTTGTATACTCTTTCCCCAGGTTGGTAGTCACCTGGTTCGTTAACACTCTGGGTGTTTCTATTTAAACTTCCTGGAGTCTTAGTCCATTGCCTGGCATCCATGTAATCAGTCCTTGTCTGGTTGCTCTTGTCTACTGGTCCTGATTTTTGCAACATAAGCTAAGTCCTGCTTTCTTGTTTTTTTGTTTATTTGTATTATTCTGTTTTTTGTCCAGCTTGTTCATAATGTGATTCCTGATTTTGCTGGAAGCTCTAAGGGGGCTGATATTCTCCCCCCATACCGTTAGTCGGTACGGGGGTTCTTGGATATTCAGCGTGGATATTTTTGTAGGGTTTTTCGCTGACCACATAAGTCCGCTTTCTATATTTCTGCTATTATATAGTGGGCCTCTCTTTGCTGAATCTAGTTCATACTTACGTTTGTCCTTTCCTCTTACCTCACCGTTATTATTTGTTGGGGGCCTGTATCTACTTTGGGGTACCTTTCTCTGGAGGCAAGTGAGGTCTGTATTTTCTCTGAAAGGGTTAGTTAGATCTCCGGCTGGCGCGAGACGTCTAGAACCAACGTAGGTACGTTCCCCGGCTGCTATTAGTTGTGGGCTAGGATCAGGTATGTGGTCAGCTCAGTTACCACCTCCCTAAGAGCTAGTTTTTATGTTTGCAGACTTTGCTGAAGACCCTGAGATCCTCTGCCATTAGGATCACAACAGTATGCCAGGCCAGTGAATAGTTAATGCATTGCAGAAGTGGGATTAAAAGAAAAGAAGTTCTGAGTTTTTTTTTTTTTCTTCCTTCCCCTTTATCTCTGAATGGCTTGAAACTCTGCTGCAGACATGAATGTGCAAACTCTGATTACTAGTGTGGATCAGCTTGCTGCTCGTGTGCAGGGCATTCAGGATTTTGTTGCTAGCAGTCCTATGTCAGAACCTAGGATTCCTATTCCTGAGCTGTTCTCTGGAGATCGATTTAAATTTAGGAATTTTAGGAATAATTGTAAATTGTTTCTATCTTTGAGACCTCGTTCGTCTGGAGACTCAGCTCAGCAAGTTAAAATTGTTATCTCCTTCTTGCGGGGCGACCCTCAGGATTGGGCTTTCTCATTGGCGCCAGGAGATCCGGCATTGGCGAATATTGATGCGTTTTTTCTGGTGCTCGGATTGCTTTATGAGGAGCCCAATCTTGAAATTCAGGCAGAGAAGGCTTTGCTGGCTATTTCTCAGGGCCAGGATGAAGCCGAAGTGTATTGCCAAAAATTTCGGAAATGGTCCGTGCTTACTCAGTGGAATGAGTGTGCTCTGGCCGCAAATTTCAGAAATGGCCTTTCTGAAACCATTAAGAATGTGATGGTGGGCTTTCCCATTCCTACAAGTCTAAATGATTCTATGACGCTGGCCATTCAGATTGATCGGCGTTTGCGGGAGCGCAAATCCGCTAATCCTTTGGCAGTGTTGTCTGAACAGACGCCTGATTTAATGCAATGTGATAGAATTCAGACTAGAACTGAACGGCAAAATCATAGACGTCAGAATGGGTTGTGTTTTTACTGTGGTGATTCTACACATGTTATATCAGCATGCTCTAAACGCCTAACAAAGTTTGTTAGTCCTGTCGCCGTTGGTAACTTGCAGCCTAAATTTATTTTGTCTGACTTTAATTTGCTCATTGTCTTCCTACCCTGTTATAGCGTTTGTGGACTCAGGCGCTGCCCTGAGTCTTATGGACTTGTCGTTTGCCAGGCGCTGTGGTTTTGTCCTGGAGCCTTTAGAAAATCCTATTCCTCTTAGAGGAATTGATGCTACGCCATTGGCGGAGAATAAACCACAGTATTGGACACAAGTGACCATGTGCATGACTCCTGAACATCGGGAGGTGATTCGTTTTCTTGTTCTGCATAAGATGCATGATTTGGTCGTTTTGGGTCTGCCATGGTTACAGGCTCATAATCCTGTTCTGGATTGGAGGGCTATGTCTGTGTCAAGTTGGGGTTGTCAGGGAATTCATTGTTATTCCCCGTCGGTGTCTATTGCTTCCTCCTCTCCTTCAGAAGTTCCTGAGTATTTGCTTGACTTTCAGGATGTGTTCAGTGAGTCCAGGTCCAGTGCTCTTCCTCCTCATAGGGACTGTGACTGCGCTATAGATTTGATTCCTGGTAGTAAGTTTCCTAAGAGACGATTATTTAATCTGTCGGTACCTGAGCATGCCGCGATGCGTTCTTATATAAAGGAGTCTTTGGAGAAAGGACATATTCGTCCATCCTCTTCCCCTCTTGGTGCGGGATTCTTTTTTGTGGCCAAGAAAGACGGATCTTTGAGACCTTGTATAGACTATCGGCTTCTGAATAAAATCACTGTTAAATTTCAATACCCTCTGCCACTATTGTCGGACTTGTTTGCTCGGATTAAGGGTGCCTGTTGGTTCACCAAGATAGATCTTCGTGGTGCGTACAACCTTGTGCGCATTAGGCAGGGAGATGAATGGAAAACTGCATTTAATACGCCCGAAGGTCATTTTGAGTACTTGGTGATGCCTTTTGGGCTCTCTAATGCTCCTTCAGTGTTTCAATCCTTTATGCATGACATCTTCCGGAAGTATCTAGATAAATTTGTGATTGTTTATCTGGATGACATTTTAGTTTTTTCTGATGATTGGGATTCTCATGTAAAGCAGGTCAGGATGGTGTTTCAGGTTTTGCGTGATAATGCTTTGTTTGTGAAGGGCTCAAAGTGTCTCTTTGGAGTGCAGAAGGTTTCCTTTTTGGGTTTTATTTTTTCCCCTTCTGCTGTGGAGATGGACCCAGTCAAGGTCCGAGCTATTCATGATTGGACTCAACCCACGTCTGTTAAGAGTCTTCAGAAGTTTTTGGGTTTTGCTAATTTCTACCGTCGTTTTATTGCTAACTTTTCTAGCGTTGTTAAACCTCTGACGGATATGACCAAGAAAGGTTCTGATGTCGCTAATTGGGCTCCTGCGGCCATTGAGGCCTTCCGGGAGCTGAAGCGCCGGTTTACTTCGGCGCCTGTTTTGTGCCAGCCTGATGTCTAACTTCCCTTTCAGGTTGAAGTGGATGCTTCTGAGATCGGTGCAGGAGCTGTTTTGTCGCAGAGAGGCTCTGGTTGCTCTGTGATGAAACCATGTGCTTTCTTTTCCAGGAAGTTTTCGCCGGCTGAGCGGAACTATGATGTTGGTAATCGGGAGTTGTTGGCCATGAAGTGGGCATTTGAGGAGTGGCGTCATTGGCTCGAGGGAGCTAAGCATAGTGTGGTGGTCTTGACTGATCACAAAAATCTGATGTATCTCGAGTCTGCTAAACGCCTGAATCCTAGACAGGCTCGTTGGTCATTGTTTTTCTCCCGTTTTGACTTTGTGGTCTCATACCTGCCTGGTTCCAAAAATGTGAAGGCTGAGGCTCTCTCTAGGAGCTTTGTGCCTGACTCTCCTGGAGTCTCAGGGCCGGCTGGTATTCTTAAAGAGGGAGTGATTTTGTCAGCCATTTCTCCTGATTTGCGACGTGTGTTGCAGAGATTTCAGGCTGGTAGACCTGACTCTTGTCCACCTTATAGACTGTTTGTTCCTGATAAATGGACCAGCAGAGTTATTTCCGAGGTTCATTCCTCGGTGTTGGCAGGGCATCCTGGGATTTTTGGTACCAGAGATTTGGTGGCTATGTCCTTTTGGTGGCCTTCCTTGTCACGGGATGTGCGTTCTTTTGTGCAGTCCTGTGGGACTTGTGCTCGGGCTAAGCCTTGCTGTTCGCGTGCCAGCGGGTTGCTTTTGCCCTTGCCCGTCCCGAAGAGGCCTTGGACACACATTTCCATGGATTTCATTTCAGATCTTCCGGTGTCTCAGGGAATGTCTGTCATCTGGATGGTGTGTGATCGTTTTTCCAAGATGGTCCATTTGGTGCCCTTGCCTAAGTTGCCTTCCTCTTCCGATCTGGTTCCTTTGTTTTTTCAGAATGTGGTTCGTTTACACGGCATTCCTGAGAATATCGTGTCTGACAGAGGATCCCAGTTTGTGTCCAGATTCTGGCGATCTTTTTGTGCTAAGATGGGCATTGATCTGTCGTTTTCGTCTGCCTTTCATCCTCAGACTAATGGCCAAACGGAGCGAACTAATCAGACGCTGGAGGCTTATTTGAGATGTTTTGTTTCTGCGGATCAGGATGATTGGGTGACCTTCTTGCCATTGGCTGAGTTTGCCCTCAATAATCGGGCTAGTTCCGCTACTTTGGTTTCGCCATTTTTCTGCAACTCTGATTTTCATCCTCGTTTCTCCTCGGGTCATGTTGAGCCTTCTGACTGTCCTGGGGTGGATTCCGTGGTTTATAGGTTGCAGCGGACTTGGAATCATGTGGTGGACAACTTGAAGTTGTCACAGGAGAAGGCTCAGCGTTTTGCCAACCGCCGCCGCGGTGTGGGTCCCCGACTTCGTGTTGGGGATTTGGTTTGGTTGTCTTCTCGGTTTGTCCCTCTAAAGGTTTCCTCTCCTAAGTTTAAGCCTTGCTTTATTGGTCCTTATAGAATTTTGGAGGTCCTTAATCCGGTGTCTTTTCGTTTGGATCTTCCTGTGTCGTTTGCCATTCACAATGTGTTCCATAGGTCTTTGTTGCGGCGGTACATTGTGCCTGTGGTTCCTGCTGTTGACCCTCCTGCTCCGGTCCTGGTTGAGGGCGTGTTGGAGTATGTGGTGGAGAAGATATTAGATTCTCGTCTCTCTAGACGGAGGCTTCAGTATCTGGTCAAATGGAAGGGCTATGGTCAGGAGGATAATTCCTGGGTGGTCGCCTCTGATGTTCATGCGGCCGATTTGGTTCATGCCTTTCACGCTGCCCATCCTGATCGCCCTGGTGGTCGTAGTGAGGGTTCGGTGACCCCTCCTTAAAGGGGGGTACTGTTATGAACTATACTTTTGGGCTCCCTCTTGTGGTCACTCGTGGTATGGCTCTTGTATACTCTTTCCCCAGGTTGGTAGTCACCTGGTTCGTTAACACTCTGGGTGTTTCTATTTAAACTTCCTGGAGTCTTAGTCCATTGCCTGGCATCCATGTAATCAGTCCTTGTCTGGTTGCTCTTGTCTACTGGTCCTGATTTTTGCAACATAAGCTAAGTCCTGCTTTCTTGTTTTTTTGTTTATTTGTATTATTCTGTTTTTTGTCCAGCTTGTTCATAATGTGATTCCTGATTTTGCTGGAAGCTCTAAGGGGGCTGATATTCTCCCCCCATACCGTTAGTCGGTACGGGGGTTCTTGGATATTCAGCGTGGATATTTTTGTAGGGTTTTTCGCTGACCACATAAGTCCGCTTTCTATATTTCTGCTATTATATAGTGGGCCTCTCTTTGCTGAATCTAGTTCATACTTACGTTTGTCCTTTCCTCTTACCTCACCGTTATTATTTGTTGGGGGCCTGTATCTACTTTGGGGTACCTTTCTCTGGAGGCAAGTGAGGTCTGTATTTTCTCTGAAAGGGTTAGTTAGATCTCCGGCTGGCGCGAGACGTCTAGAACCAACGTAGGTACGTTCCCCGGCTGCTATTAGTTGTGGGCTAGGATCAGGTATGTGGTCAGCTCAGTTACCACCTCCCTAAGAGCTAGTTTTTATGTTTGCAGACTTCGCTGAAGACCCTGAGATCCTCTGCCATTAGGATCACAAGAACTGGCTACCCATTCGCTACAGGGTCCAGTATAAACTCATCTCTCTCACCCACAAAGCCCTCCACAGTTCTGCACCGCCTTATATCTCCTCTCTCATCTCTGTCTATCGCCCTACACGTGCCCTCCGTTCTGCAAATGACCTAAGGCTAACATCCCCCGTAATTCGAACCTCACACCTCCGTATCCAAGACTTCTCTCGTGCTGCGCCTGCTCTCTGCAATGCACTTCCCCAGACGATCAGACTGATACCTAGCCCCGACCTATTCAAGCGCTTTCTAAAAACCCATCTCTTCAAACAAGCCTACCACATCAACTACTCAGTAAACTAACTTTGCCCTGTTCCCTCCTTCCAAATATTATTCTAAATCTGCACCCTACTATTCATCTGTCTCCTCACCCTCCATGCTCATGATAACTGCACTTGATACTTGACTATTGCACTTATATATACGGGCTGATGACCGGATCATGCAGCTTTGTATGAAAATCCCTATTTATTATAATTGCCAGACCTGAAATAACAAGCACTTTTCACCTATTGTGTCCCCCCCATTTCCTTGTAGATTGTAAGCTTGCGAGCAGGGACCTCACTCCTAATGTCACTGTTTAAATTGTCTTAACTTGTATTGAATTTGTCTGTATGTCCCTGCTTAATTGTAAAGTGCTGCGGAATATGTTGGCGCTATATAAATAAAGATTATTATTATTAATATTATTATTATAGGCAGCATTTGAAATAGATAAATTAGTTTAGGTAAGAGAATACTTTTAGCTAGGTTTTTTCTGCCCATCTAAGAATGATATGGGGCCCTCCACTTCTTTGTATGGTCTGCTATTAGGGTAAGGAGTGGTTTATAATTTAAGTTAAATAAGTCTTTATAGGATGGTCTGATCTTAATACCAAGATACTTTATATAGTTGCCAGGCCAGTGAAAGGGAAATTGTGATTTGAAGCCGTTTAAAGTGCTAGCAGGTATATTTATTGCTAAAGTTTCGGATTTGGTTAAGTTTATTTTGAAATTACAAAGAGAGCCATATCTCTCCAGGATCCGCATAAGGGCCGGTATGCCTCTATGGGGGCAAGTCAAAGTAATTAATAAATCATCAGCGAAGGCCATAGTTTTATGGGATATTTCTTGTATATTCACTCCCTCTATGTCCTTGCTAAAATTAATAGCCTTGAATAGGGGCTCCATCACCATTTCTATAACAACGACGAGAGGGGACAACCCTATCTTGTGCCATTGTGAATCTCAAATGGTTTGGTAAGGGAATTATTAAGTCTGATTTTAGCTGACGGCTGGGAATACATTTGAAATATGGCCGCAGCTAGTGAGGGAGGAAAGTTAAAGTAGTCAAAGGTGCCCTGAAGGAAGATCCAATAATCTCTGTCAAACGCTTTCTCCGCATCAGTGCCAAGAAGCACTAATGGTATCTTATGGAGATTAGAGAATTGCATTAAATGGAGGATTGTCCAAGTGTTTTCCTTACCCTCTCTACCTCTAATGAAGCCTGTCTGGTCTGGTGAGATCAGGTTCAGCAGGTGTTCCGCTATGCGTTTTGCTAGCATAAATTTTGAGATCTACATTCAGAAGGGAGATTGGTCCATAATTACTACAGAGTTCTGGATCCTTGCCCTCTTTGTGTATTAGAGAAGTATGGGCTTCCAAGGATTGAGGGGGGAAGGGATTGCCCCGGAGCAATTGATTACACATGTTAAGAAAATGGGGTTCAAGGGTCTTAGAGAAAGTTTTATAGTATATGACAGTCAGTCCATCGGGTCCAGGAGCTTTCCCTGTAGTACTGTTTGACAGAGTTGATCGAACCTCGCCTCGAGAAAAGGGTTTAGTAAGGGACTCTTGTTGTTCTAAAGTAAGTTTGGGCAGATTAAGGCCGAACACTTGTGGCTGCTTAGATCATTCATTGAACGCTTTTTTATTTATTTTTTCATGTATTGTTTTTCCTTCTCTTATTTTTCCTCGGGGCCCCTTATGGTATTTTATAACTCTATTTTTTCTGTGATCAATAACTTACTTTGTCCCACCACTTATTTTATAGGATTTATATATGTGATTATATATTTATTTTTTTCACATATCATCTCATGTACGGTCCTGATACGTGCACATGTCTTTTATATATTTAGTACTACTGTTTGCCTTTGTTTATTTAATAAAAGCAATTTTATTTGAATAATCGTTGTCCGGTATTTTATGATAGTTTACCTTTTGGTGTTTCTTTTAGTTCTCACTGAGCACCTGGGGCAATCACTATATTGGTGTGTTATATAGAATGTAATTAAAAATATAAATAAAAGATATATGAGTGTGGGCCTATAGTTGTCTGTTGAATTTAACACGCCGCATTGATGCAGTAATTGATGCCAACGGAGCCCCGACCAAGTATTGAGTGCATTTACTGAACATACATTTCAGTAGGCCAACATTTCAGATTTAAAATCATTTTTCAAGCTGGAGTTATAAAGTATTCTAATTTACTGAGATAATGACTTTTGGGTTTTCATTGGCTGTAAGCCATAATCATCAACATTAACAGAAATATACACTTGAAATAGATCACTCTGATTGTATTGACTCTATATAATATGAGTTTCACTTTTTGTATTGAAGAATTGAAGTAAATTAACTTTTTGATTACCGTATATACTCGAGTATAAGCTGAGATTTTCATCTCATTTTTTTAGGCTGAAAGTGCCCCTCTCGGCTTATACTCGAGTCATTGTCCCAGGGGGTCGGCGGGGGAGGGGGAGCGGCGGCTGTCACATACTCACCTGCTCCTGGCATGGTCCCTGCATGTCCGATGGTCTCTGGGCGCCGATAGCTCTTCCTGTGTTCAGCGTTCACGTGAAACCGCTCATTAACCCCTTCATCCCGAAGCCTGTTTTCGATTTCCTGACGAGGCCATTTTTTTCAATTCTGACCACTGTCACTTTATGAGGTCATAACTCTGAAACACTTCAATGGATCCTGGTGATTCTGAGATTCTGTTTTCTTGTGACATATTGAACTTTATGATAGTGGTAACATTTCTTCAATATGATTTGGGTTTATTTGTAAAAAAAATGGAAATTTGGCAACATTTTTGAAAATTTTGCAATTTTTAAACTTTTAGTTTTTATGCACTTAAATTAGAGAGTCATATCATACAAAATAGTTAATAAATAACACTACCCACATCTGCTTTACATTAGCACAATTTTGGAAACATAATTTTTTTGTTAGGAAGTTATAAGGGTTAAAAGTTGACCAGCGATTTCTCATTTTTACAACAAAATTTGCAAAACCATTTTTTTAGGGACCACCTCACACTTGAAGTGACTTTGAGGGGCCTATATGACAGAAAATGCGCAAAATGACACCATTCGAAAAACTGCACCCCTCAAGGTACTCAAAACCACATTCAAGAAGTTTATTAACCCTTCTGGTGCTTCACAGTAATTTTTGGAATGTTTAAAAAAAATTGAACATTGAACTTTTTTTCACAAAATGTTTATTTCAGATCCAATTTGTTTTATTTTACCAAGGGTAACAGGAGAAATTGGACCACAAAAGTCATTGTACAATTTGTCCTGAGTACGCCAATACCCAATATGTGGGGGTAAACCACTGTTTGGGCACATGGCAGAGCTAGGAAGGGAAGGAGCACCATTTGACTTTTCAATGCAAAATTTGCTGGAATTGAGATCGGACACCATGTCGCGTTTGGAGTGCCTCTGATATGCCTAAACAGTGGAAACCCCCCACAAGTGACACCATTTTGGAAAGTAGACCCCCTAAGGAACTAATCTAGATGTGTGGTGAGCACTTTTAACATCCAAGTGCTTCACAGAAGTTTATAATGTAGAGCCATAAAAAAATCACATTTTTATCACAAAAAGGATCTTTTCGCCCCAATTTTTTTTATTTTCCCAAGGGTAACAGGATAAATTGGACCCCAAAAGTTGTTGTGCAATTTGTCCTAAGTACACTGATACCCCATATAGTGGGGGTAACCACTGTTTGGGCGCACGGCAGAGCTCGGAAGGGAAGGAGCGTTGTTTTGGAATGCAGACTTTGATGGAATGGTCTGCGGGCATTACTTTGCGTTTGCAGAGCCCCTGATGTACCTAAACAGTAGAAACCCCCACAAGTGACCCCATATTGGAAACTAGACCACTAAGGAACTTATCTAGATGTGTTGTGAGAACTTTGAACCCCCAAGTGTTTTGCTAAAGTTTCTAATGCAGACCCGTGAAAATAAATTTTATTTTTTTTTCCACAAAATCGATATTTTACCCCCAAATTTGTATTTTCACAAGGGTAGCAGGAGAAATTAACTGCAAAAGTTGTTGCCAATTTGTCCTGAGTACGCTGATACCCCATATGTGGGGGGAACCACTGTTTGGGAGCACAGCAGAGCTCAAAAGGGAAGGAGCACCATTTTACTTTTTCAACGCAGAATTGGCTGGAATTGAGATTGGACGCCATGTCGCGTTTGGAGAGCCCCTGATATGCCTAAACAGTGGAAACCCCCCCAATTCTAACTCCAACCCTAACTCCAATGCACCCCTAACCGCAATCCCTAACCATAACCCTGACCACACCCCTAACCTCAACACACTCGTAACCCTAATACCAGCCCTAATCTCAACCCTAACCACACCCCTAACCCTGACACACCCCTAACCCTAATCCCAAACCTAACCCCAACCGCAAACATAATCCAAACCCTAAATTTAGCCCCAACCCTAACCCTAACTTTAGCCGCAGCCCTAACCCTAACTGTTATGGACCTGGTGGTTAGGAGCACCTGAAATGACCTGATGGTTAAACAGAAAACCTGGGACAAGCTCTAAGGAGGTGGTAACTCTACTGACCGCAATCCCTAATCCTATCACACACACTTGAAATAGCCGTGGAGCGTGCCTAACTCTCCCTAGACGCCTCTTCACAGCCTAAGAGCTAACTACCCCTAAAGATAGAAATAGCAGCCTAACTTGCCTCAGAGAAATTCCCCAAAGTAAAGGTAGCCCCCCACAAATATTAGAGGATTAGCGGTTTTGCGCTCCCGCAAACGCCGGTCAATTTGAATAGCAAGCGCCATAGAATCATTCAGACTTGTAAGAATGGGGAAACCCACCATCACATTCTTAATGGCTTCAGAAAGGCCATTTCTGAAATTTGCGGCCAGAGCACACTCATTCCACTGAGCAAGCACGGACCATTTCCGAAATTTTTGGCAATACACTTCAGCTTCATCCTGACCCTGAGAAATAGCCAGCAAGGCTTTTTCTGCCTGAATTTCAAGATTGGGTTCCTCGTAAAGCAATCCGAGCGCCAGAAAAAACGTATCAATATTCGCCAATGCCGGATCTCCTGGCGCTAGCGAGAAAGCCCAATCCTGAGGGTCGCCCCGTAAAAAAGAAATAACAATTTTAACTTGCTGAGCAGAATCTCCAGATGAACGGGGTCTCAGAGAAAGAAACAATTTACAATTATTCTTGAAATTCCTAAACCTAAATCGATCTCCAGAAAACAATTCCGGAATAGGTATTTTAGGTTCAGACATAGGACTACTGGTAACAAAATCTTGTATACCCTGCACATGAGCTGCCAGCTGGTCAACACTTGTAATCAAGGTCTGCACATTCATGTCTGCAGCAAGCACACGCCAATCAAAGGTAAAGGGGAGGAAGAGAAGGAAAAAAAAAAAAAAAAACTCTGAATTTCCTTTCTTATTATCCCACTTCTGCAATGCTTTAAACATTCAATATTGGCCTGGCATACTGTTATGACCCCAATGGCAGAGGGTCTCAGGAATAATGCTAAGTCAGTAAATACAGAAAACCAGCTCATAGGGCAGTGGTAACTGGGCTGACCATATAACTAATCCTAGCACCACAAATACCAGCAGCCGGGGAACGTTCCTACGTTGATCCTAGACGTCTCGCGCCAGCCGGAGAGCTAACTACCCCTAGAAGGGAAAAGAAAGACCTTTCTTGCCTCCAGAGGAAATACCCCAAAAAGTTGGATAGAAGCCCCCCACAAATAATAATGGTGAGGTAAGAGGAAAAGACAAACATAAGAATGAGCTAGGAATTTAACAAAGAGAGGCCTAATAGCAGAATATAGAAAGATAACTTATATGGTCAGCAAAAAATCCTATCAAAAATATCCACACTGGAAATTCAAGAACCCCCGAACCATCTAATGGCCCGGGGGGAGAACACCAGCCCCCTAGAGCTTCCAGCAAGGTCAGGAATCACATTTAGTACAAGCTGGACAAAAATGATAGCAAACAAATAACCCAAAAAACAAAGAAGCAAGACTTAGCTTAATTTAACACGAACCAGGACCAGCAAACAGGAGCAAACAGAATGTGTCTGATAACACCGATGCCAGGCACTGGACTAAGGTTCCAGGAGGTTTATATAGCAACACCCCTGAAGTAACGACCCAGCTGGGTGCAGACAGAGGGAAGGAAATCCCAGAGTCATATCACTAGTAACCACTAGAGGGAGCCAAAAAAGTCTAATTCACAACACAAACCTTGAATATCCATATCTACACCTGTGTCCTGAACCACCCAGAGGTTAAGGGGAAAAGAAAGGCAAAACGGCTGCAAAGAAAAAAAAATTGACTCAGAACTTCTCTTATCCCTCTTTTGAGATGCATTAACACTTTGTAGGCCAGCTGTACTGTTATGGACCTGGTGGTTAGGAGCACCTGAAATGACCTGATGGTTAAACAGAAAACCTGGGACAAGCTCTGAGGAGGTGGTAACTCTACTGACTGCAATCCCTAATCCTATCACACACACTAGAAATAGCCGTGGAGCGTGCCTAACTCTCCCTAGATGCCTCTTCACAGCCTAAGAGCTAACTACCCCTAAAGACAGAAATAGCAGCCTAACTTGCCTCAGAGAAATTCCCCAAAGTAAAGGTAGCCCCCCACAAATATTGACTGTGAGTTAAGAGGAAAGTAACAAACACAGGAATTAAACAGATTTTAGCAAAGGAGGCCGAATATTCTCTAAATAGACAGAGGATAGGAAAGGGAACTATGCGGTCAGTATTAAAAACTACAAAAACCATGCAGAGCGTGCAAAAAGACCTCCACACCGACTCACGGTGTGGAGGTGCAGCTCTGCACCCCCAGAGCTTCCAACTAGCAAGGAAATATCATAATAGCAAGCTGGACTAGAAACATAGCATGTACTGAGAAATATATTCAAAAACCAATGAACAGCAAATGAACTAGCAGGGACTTAGCTTCTGCTGGAGTAGACAGGTCATCTGAGAAATCCAAGAGAGATCTGAACCAGTACTGAGACATTGACAGCTGGCATCCACTAACGACCTGGGCAGAGTTAAATAGGGAAGCCAGCAGAAGAAAATAAACGAGGGCAGCTGAGAAAGCAACCTCAAAGATCAGCAGTTCCACTCAAAGCCACCAGAGGGTGTCCAAGGACAGAACTCACCAAAGTACCATTCACGACCATAGGAGGGAGCCCGAGAACGGAATTCACAACACCTAACCCTAACCCTAACTTTAGCCCCAACCCTAACTTTAGACCAAACCCTGACCCTAACTTTAGCCCCAACCCTAACCCTAATGTTAGCCCCAACCCTAACCCTAATGGGAAAATGGGAATAAATAAATTTTTTTAATTTTATTATTTTTCCCTAACTAGGGGGGTGATAAAGGGGGGGTTTGATTTACTATTTATAGCGAGTTTTTATAGCGGGTTTTTGTTTGGCAGCTGTCACGCTAAGAGACACTTTTTATTGCAAAAAATAGTTTTTTGCATCACCACATTTTGAGAGCTATAATTTATCCATATTTTGGCCCACAGAGTCATGTGAGGTCTTGTTTTTTGCGGGACAAGTTGACGTTTTTATTGGTACCATTTTCGGACACATGACTTTTTTTATCGCTTTTTATTCAAATTTTTGGGATGCAGAATGAACAAAAATAGCAATTCCTGAATTTCTTTTAGGGGGGGCGTTTATACCTTTCCACATGTGGTAAAATTGATAAAGCAGCTTTATTCTTGGGGTTAGTACGATTACAGGGATACCTCATTTATATAATTTTTTTATTCTTCGGCGCTTTTACACAATAAAAACTATTTTATATTAAAAAAAAATGTTTTTGCATCGCTTTATTCTGAGAGCTATAACTTTTTTATTTTTCTGCTGATGACGCTGTTTGGCAGTTTTTTTTGCAGGACAAGATGACGTTTTCAGTGGTATCATGTTTATTTATATCCGTATTTTTGATCACATTTTATTGCACTTTTTGTTCGGCAGTATGATGATAAAGCATTGTATTTTGCCTCGTTTTTTATTTATTTTTTTGTGGTGTTCACTGAAGGGGTTAACTAGTGTGATAGTTTTATAGAGCGGGTCGTTACGGACGCGGCAATACCAAATATGTGTACTTTTATTTTTTTTTTATTATTTACATAAATAAATGGATTTATTGGAAAATATTTATTTATTTATTTTTTCTTTATTTGGGGATTTTTTTTTTACTTTATAACATTGTCCCAGGGTGGGACAGCACTATATCACACCAGATCGCTGATCTGACACTTTACATAGCACTGTGTCAGATCAGTATCTGCCAGGCAGTGCAAGAGGCTTTCAGGCGCCTGCTCCTAGCAGGCGCCGGCAAGCCACCTCAGTGAAGGACCAGGAAGGAGCCCCGCGGCCATTTTGGATCTGGGGACTCCTTCCAGAACACCAGAACAACGCTATCACATCGCGTTGTTCCGGTGGCAGAGCGCAGGGAGCCCCGTCCCTGCACTATGCCCCTCTATGGCAGCGGCATCAGAGGGGGTAAATGCCCACGATCGGCGCTAGCGCCGATCGTGGGCACTGTTGCGGGATGTCAGCTGTCACATACAGCTGACACCTTAACACGATCACCGCGGTGCTCGCTGTGAGACCTCGCGATCGTGCCGCCTTACTAGTACTGCGGTTTGCGGGAACTCAGTAGTACTAGTATGGCACATGTCAGGAAAGGGTTAAAGTAATGAATATGGATGCATATTCATTACTTTAATGAGCGGGTACGATGTGACCGCTGAACATAGGAAGAAGCTGCTGGTGCCCAGGGACCATCTGTCGGTGAGAAGCTACCAAGGACTGCGCCGGGAGCAGGTGAGTATAACGGGGGAGGGTGAGCATTGCACAATATTCACCTGACCCTGTTCCATCGCCAGGTGCCTCTCCGTCTTCCGCATCCTCTGCCTGTGACGTCAGGTCAGAGGGCGCGATGACGTAGTTAGTGGAACGAGGACAGGTGAATATCGCAAGTGCCGAGGTCCTGAGTGATGAGAGGTGAGTATGTGATTTTTTTTTTATTTTAATCGCAGCAGCAGCATATGGGGCATAATCTATGGAGCATCTTATGGGGCCATCAACCTTTTTACAGCATTGAATAGGGCATAATCTATGGAGCATCTTAAGGGGCCATCAACCTTTATACAGCATTGTATGGGGCATAATCTATGGAGCATCTTATGGGGCCATCAACCTTTGTACAGCATTGTATGGGGCATAATCTATGGAGCATCTTACGGGGCCATCAATCTTTATGCCACATTGTATGGGGCACATTTTCTATCAAGCATCTTATGGGGCCATAATCAACCTTTATGCAGCACTGTATGAGGTAAATGTTTCTATGGAGCATCTTACGGGGCCATTATTAACCTTCGTGCAGCATTATATGGGGCATATTTTAATATGGAGCATCTTATGGGGCCCATCATAAACTGTATGGAGCATTATATGGGGCTCCTGATTCAATCTGGATATTCAAAAACACTTATCCTACTGATGTCTCAATTAATTTTACTTTTATTGGTATCTATTTTTATTTTTAAAATTTACCAGTAGCTGCCGCATTTCCCACCCTAGGCTTATACTCGAGTCATTAAGTTTTCCCAGCTTTTTGTGGCAAAATTAGCGGTCACTGCTTATACTCTGGTCGGCTCATACACGAGTATATACGGTATATTCTAATTTTGCGAGAAGCACCTGTGTGTGTGTGTGTGTGTGTTTATATATATATACACACACATATATATATATATATATACAGTGCCTACAAGTAGTATTCAACCCCCTGCAGATTTAGCAGGTTTACACATTTGGAATTAACGGCATTGTGACATTTGGACTGTAGATCAGCCTGGAAGTGTGAAATGCACTGCAGCAAAAAAGAATGTTATTTCTTTGTTTATTTTTTTTTTTAAATTGTGAAAAGTCTTTTCAGAGGGTCATTTAGTATTCAACCCCTCAACCCACCAGAATTCTGTTTGGTTCCCCTAAAGTATTAAGAAGTAGTTCAGGCACAAAGAACAATGAGCTTCACATGTTTGGATTAATTATCTCTTTTTCCAGCCTTTTCTGACTATTTAAGACCCTCCCCAAACTTGTGAACAGCACTCATACATGGTCAACATGGGAAAGACAAAGGAGCATTCCAAGGCCATCAGAGACAAGATCGTGGAGGGTCACAAGGCTGGCAAGGGGTACAAAACCCTTTCCAAGGAGTTGGGCCTACCTGTCTCCACTGTTGGGAGCATCATCCGGGAGTGGAAGGCTTAGGGAACTACTGTTAGCCTTCCATGGCCTGGACAGCCTTTGAACGTTTCCTCCCGTGCCGAGGCCAGGCTTGTCCGAAGAGTCAAGGCTAACCCAAGGACAACAAGGAAGGAGCTCTGGGAAGATCTCATGGCAGTGGGGACATTGGTTTCAGTCAGTACCATAAGTAACATACTCCACCGCAATGGTCTCCGTTCCAGACGAGCCCGTAAGGTACCTTTACTTTCAAAGCGTCATGTCAAGGCTCGTCTACAGTTTGCTCATGATCACTTGGAGGACTCTGAGACTGACTGGTTCAAGGTTCTCTGGACTGATGAGACCAAGATCGAGATCTTTGGTGCCAACCACACACGTGACGTTTGGAGACTGGATGGCACTGTATACGACCCCAAGAATACCATCCCTACAGTCAAGCATGGTGGTGGCAGCATCATGCTGTGGGGCTGTTTCTCAGCCAAGGGGCCTGGCCATCTGGTCCGCATCCATGGGAAGATGGATAGCACGGCCTACCTGGAGATTTTGGCCAAGAACCTCCGCTCCTCCATCAAGGATCTTAAGATGGGTCGTCATTTCATCTCCAACAAGACAACGACGCAAAGCACACAGCCAAGAAAACCAAGGCCTGGTTCAAGAGGCAAAAAATCAAGGTGTTGCAGTGGCCTAGTTAGTCTCCTGACCTTAACCCAATTGAAAACTTGTGGAAGGAGCTCAAGATTAAAGTCCACATGAGACACCCAAAGAACCAAGTTAACTTGGAGAAGATCTGCATGGAGGATGTTGTGAATTAGACTTTTTGGCTCCCTCTTGTGGTTACTAGTGATATGACTCTGGGATTTTCTTCCCTCAGTTTGCACCCAGCTGGGTCGTTAGTTCAGGGGTGTTGCTATATAAACCTCCTGGAACCTTAGTCCAGTGCCTGGCATCGTTGTAATCAGACTCATTCTGTTTGCTCCTATCTGCTGGTCCTGGTTCGTGCAAAATCAAGCTAAGTCCTGCTTCTTTGTTTTTTGGGTTATTTGCTTGCTCTCATTTTTGTCCAGCTTGTACTAAATGTGATTCCTGACCTTGCTGGAAGCTCTAGGGGGCTGGTGTTCTCCCCCCGGGCCGTTAGACGGTTCGGGGGTTCTTGAATTTCCAGCGTGGATATTTTTTGATAGGGTTTTTGCTGACCATATGTTATCTTACTATATTCTGCTATTAGCTAGTGGGCCTCTCTTTGCTAAATACCTAGCTCATTTCTTACGTTTGTCTTTTCCTCTTACCTCACCGTTATTATTTGTTGGGGGCTTGTATCCAACTTTTGGGGTCTATTCTCTGGAGGCAAGAAAGATCTTTCTTTTCCCTTCTAGGGTTAGTTAGTTCTCCGGCTGGCGCGAGACGTCTAGAATCAACGTAGGCACGTTCCCCGGCTGCTGGTATTTGTGGTGCTAGGATTAGATATATGGTCAGCCCAGTTACCACTGCCCTATGAGCTGGTTTTTGTGTTTGCAGACTTAGTAACTATTTCTGAGACCCTCTGCCATTGGGGTCATAACAGGAGGAGTGGGCCAAGATAACTCCAGAGACCTGTGCCGGCCTGATCAGGTCTTAGAAAAGACGATTATTATCTGTAATTGCAAACAAAGGTTATTCCACAAAATATTAAACCTGGGGGTTGAATAATAATTGACCCAAACTTTTATGTTTAAAATTTATAAAAATTTAACTGAGCAACAAAACTTTTTGGTTTGTAACATTTATGCATCTGTTAATAAATCCTGCTCTTGTTTGAAGTTTGAAGGCTCTAACTTATTTGCATCTTATTAAACCTGCTAAATCTGCAGGGGGTTGAATACTACTTGTAGGCTATATATATATATATATATATAAATATATATATATATATATATATATATATATATATATATACACTCACCGGCCACTTTATTAGGTACACCATGCTAGTAACGGGTTGGACCCCCTTTTGCCTTCAGAACTGCCTCAATTCTTCGTGGCATAGATTCAACAAGGTGCTGGAAGCATTCCTCAGAGATTTTGGTCCATATTGACATGAAGGCATCACACAGTTGCCGCAGATTTGTCGGCTGCACATCCCAGAGATGCTCCATACAAGGCAGGATGGATCCATGCTTTCATGTTGTTTACGCCAAATTCTGACCCTACCATCCGAATGTCGCAGCAGAAATCGAGACTCATCAGACCAAGCAACGTTTTTCCAATCTTCTACTGTCCAATTTCGATGAGCTTGTACAAATTGTAGCCTCAGTTTCCTGTTCTTAGCTGAAAGGAGTGGTACCCGGTGTGGTCTTGTGCTGCTGTAGCCCATCTGCCTCAAAGTTCGACGCACTGTGCGTTCAGAGATGCTCTTAGGCCTACCTTGGTTGTAACGGGTGGCGATTTGAGTCACTGTTGCCTTTCTATCAGCTCGAACCAGTCTGCCCATTCTCCTCTGACCTCTGACATCAACAAGGCATTTCCGCCCACAGAACTGCCGCTCACTGGATTTTTTTTCTTTTTCGGACCATTCTCTGTAAACCCTAGAGATGGTTGTGCGTGAAAATCCCAGTAGATCATCAGTTTCTGAAATACTCAGACCAGCCCTTCTGGCACCAACAACCATGCCACGTTCAAAGGCACTCAAATCACCTTTCTTCCCCATACTGATGCTCGGTTTGAACTGCAGGAGATTGTCTTGACCATGTCTACATGCCTAAATGCACTGAGTTGCCGCCATGTGATTGGCTGATTAGAAATTAAGTGTTAACAAGAAGTTGGACAGGTGTACCTAATAAAGTGGCCAGTGAGTGTATATATATATACAGTATATATACATACACTCTTTCATACAAATCCCAGAGATGCACTTTTTATTCTTACCTGTAATAAAATATATGTGTTTTATGTATATATCAAATATGATAAGCAATTGAATAATTTTTGTGACAAGTTCCATATATTCCCCCTTCCTTTTTTGGGGGGAAGGGAATATCCACAAAAAAGGCAAAAAAAACTCCAGTGCTATCCAGTGGCATCAATTTGTATGGGTGGAGCTGGGAGTTTTAAGGCTTCCCCTGTGGTCTTCAATCCACATAACCGAACCGAGATTTCCACAAAATACAAAGGTTGTGGACACCACAGGACTTTGTAGCTTTTTACTGTGATGTCACACGCTACTCCAGAATTCTCCCGCTCAGTTACCAGGGATGCTACCGGCTGGAGCGCACTGGTCGCACAGACTTGTTAGACTTACCAGAGTACTCACAGGGTCTTACTGCACCACGTCAATTTCTAATTGCTTATGGATATATGATCCCTACAGCGGACACCAATACACACAGGAGCTCTCAGGTACAAGGATAACCCCCATCCTTCAGTGAACTTTAACAAGGACACTATATCAGCAAACTGCAGGTCTTCTTTTTGTTACTCCTTTTTATGTTTCACATGCATGTGTAAGGGTGTGCTGGGGTCGTGCCATGCCTTGCATCCCGTCCTCATAAAGCGGGTACGTTTTACTTGTAAAATGGTGTATTATGTAATATGATGCTTTATAATGTTATGAGGTTTGTGTAATGTGTAAGTTATAAATCTTTATGGACTAGGGATATAGATAGGGAAACACAGTGTGATAATAAGGTCTAGTAATAGTCATGAGTAGTATAGGGTTTAGAACAGTGGGGGCTACTGTAGATTAGGAGATTAGATCAAGTTAGGATAAGAACTGGTTAAGGCAATAGGGGATCTCGGAGTTAGCGGGGCCAGAAGAGTGATAGTTGACACTCTTCCTGGGTTTAGTTAGAGAGTGAGATGAAGAACAGTGCGGTTGTTCCAGCGGCAAGTTTAAGAAGAGGAGACCAGCAGTTCAGGGCCTTGGGGCTGGAAGTTACATGAACACTAGGAAAACAGGAGCAGTATGAGAGCCGCAGCGACTAGGTTCAGTGGGAAATCCCGGAACATTCGAGACCTATGGTCTGAGAAGGATTGGGAAACACCATCCTCTATTTCACCCTCGGAGGGAAAAACGGGTGGGGAACCCCAGGCACAAACTAGTCTGACTAGTTGGGAAGCTGCAGTACCAGAGGGTACGGTACCGCAACAAAGATTGCCATGAGAGCGAGGGACAGCACAGATGAAAGGATTTATGACCAGTGGGAAATACTGTGCAAAGGCTGTGACTAAGCTGAACCTGCTGAGTACAGTTGAGTTGTTAAAAATGGACTTGGACTCTGTTAATCAGTGTGTGGTGATATCCAGATCAGGACCGTGCATCCTGAGGAAAACTCCAACCTAAAAGTGAGTGACTTGCATTGCATACAAATCACAGTATAGTGTGGTCGCTGCAGCCGCAATTGAGAAAGTTTGTGTGTTTTCCCCCTCTCCAAGTTCTTTTGCATACGTTTGTGCATTCCCTGTTGGGTTACGGGACAAAGACCCTAACAGGGCCGACCACCCTTTGAGATGAAAACAGACTGTGCTCTATTATCCATGAACTGTCTTTGTATAACTTGAATTTTCTCCTCAGGGGTTTAAGAGCAGCACAGTTGTTTTTAAAGGGCCGTACTCTGTAAAAAGGAAGGAGGGGGAAGCCTTAACAGGAAGACCTGAGGAGCGAGCTGGGTCAGGACTACATGGATTGTAAATTCTCCTGGACTGTCGGAGCTGTGGTGACTTGAGTTGCCACTATGTTTTGTTTTCATGGAATTCCTGTGTTTGGACACTCGGAATAGGAAGAGGACTGGCCAGCTGGCCTGGTGTGTCCTAAAGTGAACCAGATGTATGACCGGGTCCCAGGAGCAAGGGGATCAGGGTCAGTCAGACCCATGTTTAAATAGGAACTTTGACACTCTGTCAGGGTCCCTAAGGAAAGGGATCGGGGGTCATGTGGACCCGTATTGGCAAAGTACTGAGATACTGTGTCATGGTCCCCATGGTGGAGGGACCAGGGTCAAGCAGACCTGTAGTACTAACTGGACAACCCGAGGGTCGTGCCAGGTTATAAGGGGCTGTGCCCATATGAAGGCAGGTACCGGGATGCAGTAATGGTCGGAGGCAGAACAAGGGTTAACAGAGGGATTAAATGTAACAGCATTACTCCACACAGGGAGAAGATAAATGGAGGAGAGGATGAACAGGCTATACTGGGTAAACTTGGGAACAATGGTTGTAAGATTCGGTAGGGGAGAGTTCAAAGGTGTTAAACTTATCAGTCTGGCTTAGATGAGGAGCAGTCTGTGCGATGATGGCGGAGGCGTTCTGGCTTGTACACTTGAAGGCTCCGTAGTCATCCTGGTCCAGAAGAGGTCCTGGGTCCCAATGCCGTCGATGATCCTGAGATGTCCGGTCGCGGGTCGTGGATCCAAGAAGGGAACTGCTGGAGAGGTGACAGTCCTTTATTTTAAGTGCCGACACCACGCTGCAGTATGCCGGAGCAGATATGTCAGGCTGCCGTCTTAGGTTTGAGGCCTGTTGGTACCATCTCAAGGTGCACCCCTTGCGGTTGGGTCATGAAGGGGAATCACTTCTGCTCAGTGGCGTCACGGGAGTGCGAACTGTCAGGGATACCGGAAGGTGTCTGTCTATAGCCTCCGTTAAGTCTCCGTGGGCCTCTTGGGCTTGGGCCTACTTTGTCCTGACTGAACAGCAAGGGAGGAATCACAGTCGACCTCCGTGCACTACAGCTTCCCGCCGCCAATTTCCTGGTTCCCACGCACGGTCGCCCTTTTATATCCTACACACCCTTTGGTCTCAAGTTCAAAGGTCTGTCCGGAGAATTAAGCTTACCCCCGTGCAACTCGAATGACAGCACCAATGGTTCCAGACTCCTCCTGGACAAGGCACACCAGGGTCTGCTCTCCTCCTTACGCATACGTCTGTGGGCAAATGTGTATTGCTGGCCAAAGGGCCAGGATAATAAAGAGACTTGAACTGTACATTCCAGGGTCCCAACCAAATGGTACTGGTACCAGGCCTAACCAGGAACAGGGTCAGAGATGGTCAAGCAAAAAGGAAAAATCTGACTCTTATGTAGAGCATAATAATTTTTGTGGTTAAACATGTTTTAAATTAATGTTGTTATGTTTGTGATATACTGTGGGTACAGAAAGTATTCAGACACCTCTAAATTTTTCACTCTTTGTTTCATTGTAGCCATTTGGTAAATTCAATTTTCATTTTTTTCACATAAATGTACACTTTGCACCCCATCTTGACAGAAAAAAAACAGAAATGTAGAAATTTTTAAAAATTTAATAAAAAAAGAAAAACTGAAATATCACATGGTCATACTTATGGAGTATTGAGTAGAAGCACCGTTTTGAGCTAGCACAGCCATGAGTCTTCTATATACTGTATATATGTTAAAGCTATTAAGAAGTGAGTGAACCCAAGTCCCTCAAGGTCGTGCAGCATTTTCTTTGGTTTTCAAACTACTATAATAAATGTATTAAAAATGTTTCAAAGATTGCCTAACCACTACGTGACCTGACTAAGAAATGGGCAGATGTAGTAAATTAGAAACCTCAGTCTATCTGCGGCTTCACTGACTTAAAATAACGTTTTTTTGTTTGACCATGTATTGGTTCAATCTAATCAAAGAGCATCCTTTTATTGTGGAGCACAATACTATCGAGGTTTGAGTTGGACCGGTGTTCATGTGCCTTGTTTTCACCTGCCGACAAGAATTATGACATCAGTAATCATAAACTGTTGACTATTAAGTTGTCCTTCAAGGAATGACACCATTTCCTCTATGGTGCGAAACATAAAATCACTGTTATCACAGACTACTAAATTTGACTTGATTAGACTCGGCAAAAAGACTCAACAGTGAGCAACTATCTGGGCTTTGTTCTTTTGTAAGATTGATTTTATGGTGATGTTCAGACCTGTCACTTAAAACATAAAAGGTGATGCTCTCACTTGCAGTTTCTTTCGATATTAGTCTGAGGACTAACCAATTACTTTTCTCTCTGAGGGTAAAATTGTGCTACTACTGTTTCCCTAGATCTTGTAGAGGACATATGTAGAACCCAAGGCTTAGCCCTTGACACTACTCCTACCTAAAACTGATTTGTTCCTCCTCAGTTTTGTCTATGTGTTATTCTGGAGTTTCATGATTTTGTACTTGCAGGTCACCCTGATGTTAACAATAGTATCTGAATTTTTGGTTACCAACCATGGATAGGGACTGCAGGAAATACACGTTCGCTTGTGAAATTTGTGCTCGAGCAACAATGCCCCGATCCAGTAACGTCTATTATCTCCATCCTTTACTTACTTGTGTCCTTGGGCCCACCTTTCCACAGATGTCATAACTGAACTCCCACCCTCAGAAGGGAAAACTCTTATCTGTGTGGTGGTTAACAGGTTCAGTGAACAGTGTAATTTTGTCAATCTGCCTGTGTTGTCTAACTCTCAAACCTTAAGTAAGTTATTAATTAAACACACTGTGGGTTTACATGATATTTTGGAAAATATAGTTTACAACCAGGGGACCAAGTTAATTTCCAAATTTTGCATGGCATTCTGTAAAAAGATCAATTTTGAGTTGTTGTTTTCTTCTGTCTACCACCCATAAAACAATGGTCAGACAGAATTTACAAATCAAATGCTTGAGCAATATCTTCAGTGTTACAAAACAAATCAGTCTGATTGGGTGCAACATCTTCTGTTAGCTGAATTTGCTAAAAATAATATCAAGAATCCATGAAAGCCTCTCCTTTTTTGTGTAGTCTTGAGTTGTGTCATTGTTTTTGGTTCTTTTTGATTACCATGATGGATACTCCAGAGATTGAAAATCTGGGGATAAAAAGGTTATCTGGTCTGAAGTCAGAAAGAACTTGAGGAAGGGGCAAGATAGTCAGACCTCAGTTAATAGTTAATAAGGTTGAAGGAAGACTTTAAGTCCATCTAGTTCAACCCATAGCCTAACCTAACATGCCCTAACATGTTGCTAATAAGAGATGCTCTAAGGTCACAAACTTTGAAGCTGAGTACAAGATATGGTTGTGCATGAAAAATATCAAGCTTAAGGTTCCTTCTGCCAAACTGGATCCCAGATTTATTGGTCCTTATCAAATAAATTAGGTCATTAACATTACAGCTTTCTACTTGAAGTTTCTTCCATCTTCTAAAATACACAATGTGTTTCACAAGTCCCTCTTCAAGTCATATCGTTCACTAGTTCTCCCTGTCATAGATCCTCATGAGGTGGAAGATGAGGTTCAAAGAAACCTGGATTCTCTTCTAGTGAGAGAGCCTGTGCATTGGAGTGGTTATGGCTCAGAGGAGCTATCCTAGGTTCCATCGAGTAATATCAACGCTAAAAACCTGATCAGGAAGGTTCAACTTTTGTCCCAGAGTAAAAATAGTTCAAATGGTCCAGAGGCTCTGATAAAATAAAAGAGGGGTGGAGTAGGGTGCCTCTGTCACATCTCCTCTGGAGCCTGCTGTTACAATATCTATTCTGTCACCAGTCATCGCTGTATTCATTCTACATTTGGTGCTGGTGATGGAGGAGATGTTGGGACCAAAAGTTCTGTCCAATTACTCAGACTAGATTGGTGGGGCCCAGTCTGGCAGTGTGGATGTGAGTGCTATCCATCTGGAGTGATCAACTCCCTGCTTTGGTCAATTGGACACCACGACTCACTCTACAGCTCCCGGCATACTGCTGCCAGCTATAGTTAGCTCTTCCTCTGGTTTGCTGCTGCTTCTCCACTCCTGTTTTGTCTATCAGTTTGTTGTTCTGAATTTGGTCTATTTACTCACCTCTGATTATGTACCTTGTCTGCTCTCCTGGACCTGACCCGGCAACCTGATCACTCTTGCCAGCCTGCACGACCTTTTCCATGGAGCCAACCGAAAATCCCCTGTGTAAGGCTAGATTTCTGTACAGTGGCCTAATCTCTTTACGACCTGCCATTTTCCATTATTGCGCTTTTGTTTTTGTAATGTAGCTGTATGAGTGCTTGTTTTTGCAGGACGAGTTGGACTTTTGAATGACACCATTGATTTTACCATGTAGCGTACGGGAAAATGGGAAAGAAATAACACGTTCAGTGAAATTGCAAAAAAGTACAATTCTACCATTGTTTTTTTTTTACCATGTTCACTAGATGCACCTTGAAATATGATTTGCCAGGTCAGTAGGAGGATGCAGATACCAAACATGTATAGGTTCATTTTTATTTAAGTGGTGAAGCAAAATTCTGAAATTTGTAAGAAAAAAAAATGTTGCTTTGTATTTCCATTTTCCGAGACATGTAGTGTCTCCATTTTTAGACCCTTAAAGTTAACAACTGGAGGATCTCATTAAAATTTTAAGAAAATTTAGTTGATGTACTCCTACACTCATAAAGGCTCTACCGAAAGTGCAAAGCCAGGAAAAAATTATCAGAAGGGTCGTCCAGTTATCCATAGACTCTTAAAGGCAACAACTGGAGGGCCTCATTCAAATATTAAAAAGATTAAAAACACTTTATGCACTGCTGCCATTTGTCAGCTGATGAGATGAGGCTGGGATGGGTAGTAATTCACTTTCTCATGTCTTCCTCTATGTCCACCTGGTCCACATGCAAAGATTCATGTTATATGTGAGCAGTGACTATTTCAGTAAGCAAAGAAGTGGGATCGCTGTACTGATTATGGTGTCATTGCCGCTCACAATCTTTGTTAACTCTTCAAAGTCTTGGAAAACCACACAAATGTCAGACAACAATGCCCACTCTTCGGAGGCTGACCACAATACCGATAGGCTGGAGCTGGTATTCGACAACTGGCCTCTGCTGTTGAAAGAACCTTGTCAGTATGTGCAGTGTGGAGTTCTAGCACATGGTGACATCGCACACTAGTAAACCACTTTCATTTGACACAAAGCATGTTAAACTGTATGGATTTGGAGCAGCCAAAGCGTTTTTTTTTAATTTCAAACCACCATAATTTCACACAAAGCATGTTAAACTGTATGGATGATAATACAGTCAATGTTTTCACAAAAAAAGTGGTCAACTGCAGCAGCTATATATTTAGCAATGGACTGTAAAGCCCTAAGCCCTGCCTAGAGGCTGTATTCAGCTACTCTCTTTGCTCCAGCAGTTGTCCATAGGCTAAATGCAGAATATATCACATAAAAGCAGAAAAACAACTTAGAAGGACTGTTAGTAGGATGGTTCAGCATCAACACCAGATGACTCTGATTAACCCCTTACCAACATCGGGTGTACATTTATGCCGATGGCGGGGTCCCTCCCTTCGATATGGGCTCCGGCGGTGAGACCACATCTTTCTGAGGACATGTCAGCTGTTTTGAACAGCTGATATATGCCCCCAATAGCCATGGGTGGAATCGCGATACACCCGCAGCTATTTACCAGTTAAATGCCACTGTCAAACTCTGACAGCGGCATTTAAATCGCGCTTCCGACCATTGGGATGGAAATACGCACACCGGTGACCCCGTCACGTGATTGCGGGTTACCGATGTGTTTGGCATGACAACCTGAGGTCTCCTGGAGACCTCTATGGTTGTCAGTAACTGCTTGCTGTGAGCGGCACCCAGTGGTTGCCACTCATAGCAAGTGAGCAATTCTGCTATAAAGAGGCGATCTGAACATCGCCTCTATGTAGCAGAGCCGATCAGGATGTGGCAGCTTCTAGTCTCCTATGGAGACTATTGAAGCATGCCAAAGATAAAAAAATGTTTTTACAAATATTTTAAAAATTAAAAAAATATAAAAGTTCAAATCACCCCCTTTCACCCCATTCAAAATAAAATAAAAATAAAATCAAACATAGACATATTTGGTATCATGGCATTCAGAATCACCCAATCTATCAATAAAAAAGGGATTAACCTGATCGCTAAATGGCGTAGTGAGAAAAAAAGTCAAAACTCCAAAATTACGCTTTTTGGTCACCGCAACTTTGCATTAAAATGCAATAACGAGTGATCAAAAAATTGTATCTGCACCAAAATGATATCAATAAAAACGTCAGCTCGGCACGCAAAATATAAGTCCCCAGATATCGAAAAATGGTGCAATTTTTTTTTAACAAAGTTTGGATTTTGTTTTCACCACTTAGATAAAAAAGCTAACCTAGACATGTTTGGTGTCTATGAACTTGTAATGACCTGTAGAATCATAATGGCAGGTCAGTTTTAGCATTTAGTGAACCTAGCAAAAAAGCCAAACAAAAAACAAGTGTGGGATTGCACTTTATTTGCAATTTCACCACACTTGGAATTTTTTTCCTGTATTCTAGTACACGACATGGTAAAACCAATAGTGTCGTTCAAAAGTACAACTAGTCCAGCAAAAAACAAGCCCTCAAATGGCCATATTGATGGAAAAATTAAAACAGTTATGGCTCTGGGAAAAAAGGGAGCAAAAAATGAAAACGCAAAACCGAAAAAAGCTCCGGGGGTTAAGGGGTTAATGAAACTGTGCATATACAAGTCTGGACAACTACTCTCTCCCTCCAATCACAACTGTCCCTGAGCTGTGTAATGGCGTCCTTTGATATCCTCTGATGAGGTAATGTGGCCATCCAATCACAGTAATGCTACTACCAAGATGCCTACTCAATTAGTGACTGGCAAGTAATCTCTGTATGTTTATTGGCTGTGTAACAGGTGCCAAATATGCGAGGTGGGGATTCGAGCATTACATCCGAGCACCAGACAATGCTCGACAATTACCAAGCACATTTAAGCACACAGATAATCGAGTATTATCCAAGTATCATTGAGCACGTTTGCGCATCACTAGTGGCTAGCACCAAATTTGTCTGTGGTAGCCAGTTTTAGAGCTCTGATAGAACACTATTACCTATTACACCCACAAAGTCTATATAACAAGTGCCAAACAGTGAACACATATTAGTGACAAAATAATCTGAAATTCTACTGTCTTTTGGCCAAATAATACCAGATAAAATGTGATTCCCTCCGCTATGAAGGATGTCTAGTGAGTGGCATATATAGTAAGGACAGTCCTAGGGTTTTGCTGCAAAAGTTTAATATTGTTACAAACAAGTATTTAAAAAATGGATTTTTATATGCCAATTTTAAATCAAATAGCATTTGCGGATGATGTGTTATATTATGCTCTTGTTCTTAATATATTTGCCATATTTTTTAATGTTTGTGAGCTAGAAACTGAAATCTGAGACCTCCTTCCTTTCTAGTCATTTTGGAAACTTTCCCAATGTAGTGAAAAAAATATTCGACTTTTCTAATGCTATAAAAATGGTGCAAAGGTCTTCATAAAATCTCCCTTGTTCTTCCTGGTTTTGAAATAATGAAATATTGTTTTGTATCAAATACCAGTAGTTAATGTGCTAATTCACTTTGTGAAGAAATAAAAATTCAATCTATTTACTAGACAAACTGAAATTAACCCTGACAAAACCGTATGTGAAATGATTGTTGGGTTTAGAGGGTGCACAAGGACTAGAAAATAGGGCTTTTGGCTGTTTTAACATATTTATCGTTAAAGGGGTGGTCTTATTTATTTAAATCATAAATGTGTTTGTCTATATATGATACGGCCATCACCTTTCAGGGCTTATCTACAGCATTCTATAATGCTGTATATCTGCCCCCAACCCGACCTGTAAGAGAAGAAAAATAAGTTTTATTATACTCCCCTGGGGGCGGTCTGGTCTGATGGGTGTTGCAGGGCCTGCTCCGGTGCTTCCCATCCTCTTGCAATGCTGCTCTCCTGCTTGCTTCATCGCTCCCCGACATCGCACTCCTGCGCTGGCGTACTGCCTTGTTAAGGGCAGAGCAAAGTACTGCAGTGTGCAGGCACTGGGTCTCTCTGACCTTTCCTCGCACCTGCGCACTGCCCTCAATGGGGCAGATAAGTACGCCTGCGCAGGAGTGCGATGACAGGGAGCCTTGAAGCATGCAGGAGGGTGGCATCGCAAATGTTAGTTTCGGATTTATGGAAATTCTTCTTTATTCTACTTGGTACTTATATTCTTATACTGTGCATGTTTTGGCTATTTGAAGCCCTGTAATGTATCTGATTTATTTGCACTGCACTTTATTTTGTAACTCTGTGGTCTCAGCAATCAGTCCTTGGTGGTTGTCTATTTTTTAATCTGTTTTAATGAAATTTGTTATGAATAAAGCAAACTATAAATCTTATATGATAACTAGATGGAGGCCCGATGCTATTGCATCGAGAGGGCGGTAATGTCACTATGGGGGAAGACTTTGCAGCGTTGAGAATCTCTCCCCCCATGTGCTCACCCACCTATCCACTCTTTCTTTCCCCATGTGCTGACTTCTCCCATCTGTGGTCCTAATGGCATCCTGTGATAATCTAATGAACGCCCCCCCCCCTTGAAGAATACATGGGGGGTCACATGATAACACAGCCCCTACATTTATCTCACTCCCCCCCCATTGGTTTTTAATTAATGTCTGGCATTAAGATTCAATAGGCTTTATGAGTTTTTGAGGTTTTGTATGAAAGGGTTAAATTATAAAGTAAGCTGCGCTATGCGTGAGCAGGTTATAACCGGTTTTTATCTGGTTTTATTCCCGCACTTTTTATGAGTTATGATTGGTCTGCGGGAAAAGTGCGGGAAGAATCTTTCCTATATAATCAGCTGTTCCATCAGCTGTCGCTCAGTCACCTGATGAAGACAGAAGACAGCTGATGGATTCCCTCCTGCAGCAGCTGATCCAGAGAGCGGAGGCGGAGGGCGGCGCTGAATGGCTACAGAGTTGTCTGGCTTCGAGCCCAGCTGTAAAACCTACCTCTGATATAGAGGTGCCGGCTTCTCCAGCGCATAGGCTGTCGCCCTCCCCTCAGCAGGATGAAGAGCCCTCAACACCGGCGAGGTCAAGCCGGAACACTGGGAGGAACCGCAAGGCGAGAGTGGCGTATTCTCCTTCGCCACCATCTTCTCTGAGGCCAGAAACTGCTCTGTCGGCGCGCAGTAACAGGAGGAAGTCGTCGCGGCGGAAGTCCCGGAGTCCGCCGCGAGATCTCTAGGGGAGCCGGATGACGTCTCATCTTCAAGCACCGGATACTGCATCTGTACCCGGCGCGTCAAGAAGGGAAGAACCGGAAGAATCTCCTGTGCCTGCAGATTCGCTTGATCCCTCGTCTAACCGCTTTGGCCGTACAAGCGCCGCAGCGGTCCAGGGAGCATGGCGCAACCCTGAGCCCTCTAACAATGAAATCGTCATCACAAGCTCACCGGCTGCCGCATCTTCCACTGCCATGTCTTGGATGAACCAGCCTACAGCGCCCAGCAGAGAGATGATGCACCCTCCTCATCGAGTGCATTCGCCTGCAGGAGCAGGCTTGAGTGCCGACACCCGCGCCACACAGGGCCGGAGGCTTCACGGAAGCGGTGAGAGCCTAAATGTGCCATTGTCTGTGAACCCCCTTAATGTAAAAGATTTAGTGAGAGAGGCGTTGGAAGAATATCTGGGCAGTGGCACCAATTCTTTTGCCCCCAGATGCTCTTTCAATGATATCAATTCTGGTAGTTGTAATGCTGTACTGAAACCAGGTATGCCAGAGATTCTTGTGAAGGAATCTCTTACATGTGACATATCACCGCTGGGTTTTCATTTAACCCCCGCGGTGAAAGAACTGATATGGAGCAGGGCATTTGTGGATTTATTTTCCCTTTTGCCTTCTGGTAGGGAGCAACCGGGTAGATTTGAGAAGAAGAAGGATTCAGATGATAAACGGAAATCCATTTAAGTTAAATCATTTAATAACTGGATCCAGGCCTTCTCAATCTATTCTGCTGTACTAGGAGAGAAGTTTCCGAACCTTTGCTCTGGGTTATTTCAGCATTTAGATTCTATTCTGGAAGCATACCGTAACTTCGGAGGTATGGCCTGGCTTCTTTATGACGAGGCATTCAGGCAGAAATTATCAATGTTCCCTAATTTATCTTGGGGTACTAAAGACGTCGGGTTATGGATTAACCTAATGATACCTCAGAGGTTTCCATCCCATAGACAGAACGCTAATCCCACGATAAAAAAGGGTGTGTGTTTTGCATTTAATGAGTCGTCATGTAAATGGGCCCAGAATTGTAGGTTTCGGCATGAATGCTCCTTCTGTGGGGGCGTTCATCCTATGGCCAAATGTTATAAAAAACAGATGCAAGGTATTCAGCACGCTGGCAATAGAGAAGCCTTTTCTAAAAGCAACGACGCCAGTGAACCTGGAAAACATGGTCCCATGGTTAAAAATATACCAAGATCAGGAGAGTAGTTCGCTTCTTTTTAACGGTTTTTTAAAAGGATTTTTTGTACCCCCATTTTCAGGCATAGGTTGCAAAAACGTGGTTAACCTTCCGTCTGCACTTGAATTTCCACAAGTAGTAGAGGAAAAAATCGTAGCAGAATTAAAATTGGGTAGGGTCTCCGGGCCGTTTAATACTCCACCATTTGAGAATTTCAGGATCTCACCGTTAGGTGTAGTTCCTGAGAAAGACACTGGGTCCTTTAGACTCATTCATCATTTATTGTACCCTAAGGGTGATTCGCTAAATGATGAAGTGGGCGGTTATAATTGTTCAGTTCAATATACATCTTTTGATGTAGCATTAGACTTATTACGGAAATTTGGTCGCGATGCCCTTATGGCAAAATCGGACATAAAGTCTGCATTTAGGATTTTACCAGTCAATCCGGAAGGGTTCAACTCCCTGGGTTTTTCTTTTCAGAATAAATTCTTTTTTGATAAATGTCTCCCCATGGGGTTTTCTCTTTCATGTTTCTACTTTGAATCTTTTTCTACGTTTATTCAATGGGTAGTAGAGTTTGATTTTTCAGGAGGCGGTATGCTACACTACCTCGATGATTTTTTATTCATTGGTCCAGTAGATTCGGTCAAGTGTCAGGCTTTGTTAGGTAGGTTTTTGGAAGTATGTGACCGGTTTGGCATCCCCATTGCTAATGAAAAAACGGTACCTCCTTGTACATCACTTGAGTTTTTAGGTATTGTAATTGATTCTCATAGTATGTGTTGCTCCTTACCTTCAGAAAAATTGTCTAAGTTACAATCTGCAATTTCCCGCTGTTTGATTCTAGAGAAAGTTACGTTGAAAGAATTACAGTCTCTGTTAGGACTTCTAAATTTTGCATTAAGAATTATCCCCATTGGCAGGGTGTTTTCTAGGGGGCTATATGAGGCCACAGCCGGTCATTCTTCCCCTAAGTCTCATATACGTCTGGGGAAGGATTTAAAAGATGATCTTAAAGTATGGTTAAAGTTTTTAGCTAGCTTTAATGGTAGGACTATGTGGCAGAATTCTTTCGTATCGGCAGAAGATATCAGTTTATATTATTATTCTGACAGAGAGTTTGGATTTGGCATATCACCAGCCTCACGTTGGTCATCAGAGACTTGGCGGTCTTTTTGGCAGGAACTCAAGGTTTTGAATAATCAGACAGTACTGGATTTATTTTTGATATTTTTATGTTTTCAGTTATGGGGAGTTTTCCTCAAGGACAAGCGAATCTTGTTTTCATCTAATAACCAAGGTTTGGTTTTTGCTTTGAATAGTAATACAGCATCTGTTTGTCACCACCAGCTGTTTCTTTTCAAGAGGGAATCCCTGAAAGTGGAGGAGAACAGAGCTTTCTGCCCGCAATGGATATGGAATGTGATTCAGGATTAATTTCACACTTCATTGCTAAATCATTGGCTGATACTAGATGGGCCGATTATACGGCAGCATGGAAGCTTTGGATGGATTTTTGTTTGGCTAAGAATCACCCCCACGGTAATTGTAGTGTGGGGATAGCGCTTAGTTTTTTAGAGCATCTGGTGCGAAAAGGCTTATCCTTTTCAGCTCTATCAAAAAATGTCGCAGGAATATCATTTTTTCTGAAAATGCTAGGTGTAAGGCCAATGTCAGATATATTTCATGTTCGGCAGTTTTTAAACGGGTTTAAAAAGACTCATTTTAAACCAGACGACCGTCGTCCTATTTCTTTTCATTTGCTAAAAGACCTTTGCTCATGCCTCCCCTCGGTTTGTATTAATGAATTTGAAGCCTGTCTTTTCTCTACAGCCTTCTCTCTAGCCTTTTTCGCGGCCCTGCGGGTAAGCGAAATCGTATCTCACAAAAAGGCTCTTCCTTCTGGTTTGTCTTTTGATGATGTTAAGCTATTTGACTCACATGTTATTTTATCTATTAAAAAATCAAAAGACGGACCAGATGGGTAGAGGCTCCTCCATACGTTTAAATGCTATATCAGACAAAGTCATATGCTCCGTCTCCAACGCTAGGAGATGGGTTATATTACGCCCCGGAGTTAGCGGACCATTTTTTATTCACTTAAATGGGGAACCTGCAACTATTTTTCAATTCAATTTCATTCTCAAAAAATGTCTGAAAGCGTTGAATTTATCAGACCAAAAAATGTCTTCTCATTCTTTTCGGATTGGCGCGGCAACAGAAGCCGCTAGAGTGGGTCTTCAGGATAGCAGGATAAAGAGTATAGGCAGATGGGAGTCTAATAGGTTTAAGTTTTATATTCACCCTGAATTGTATGTTTCTTAATATTTGGTTCCTTTTTTAGGTTTATTATCAGTCTGGATTATCGGACATTCCTATGTCTTTTGGGCTGAGAAAAGGGCGAGTGTAAGATCGTATTCAAAAAATCTATCTTTTAATGCTTCTTTTCTTCAAGTTTTTTGGTTTAGCACTGCAGGCGTGGAATGCAATGGAAGGAACTGATAGATGAAATGTGAAGATTGAAGAAGATTTGGCCTAATCCAGATTTGATAATATTACACTTGGGTGGTAATGATCTGGGTAAAATTAGCACCCTTAATTTAATTGCTTCAATGAGGAGGGATATCTTAATTTTAAAAACTGAATTTTTTAATTCTACTCTGGTTTTTTCTGAAATTGTACCAAGATTTTTATGGTTTAACAACAACATGGTCTTTCTTGAGAAAATTCGTAAGAGACTCAACAGAAGCATGGAGAAATTTATGTCTTTAACCAGCAGTTTTTCTTTCAGGCACTTAGAACTAGAAGAAGTCATTCCAGGCATGTCATTCCAGGCAGGATCTGGTTCACTTGTCAGAAGTGGGCCTGGACATTTTGAATTTGGATTTTCAATCAATGATTGAAAAATGGCTCTGGCGTTTGGGGGGGGGGGCCTCGCCTTTTCAAGGCGAGGCGTTTGGGAGAATCGCCCGTTGAATTCGGGTGGATTTGGTAATGAATTGGAGTAATATTAATTTATTTATTCAAAATGGTTGATTGTTGGTTATTGGATTAAAATATAAATTTATATGTAACTCAAAATAAAACGCCACGGCCATTTTCTTCCAGCAAATTTTGGTGTCACGTGTATTTATTGGGGTTTGAATGGGGCTTGTGTTACCATGACTTTTGCAACAGGGGACTCATGTGCTTGACGCCTACGCTTACATGCATTGTTTTTGTCCCAGCAATGCTGTTGCTCTTCAAGAGTCTCATTTCCCTTTGGTGTCTTTGACATTGTGCCTTTGCTGCTTTCCTTTCATTGTCATTGGCGTACTTTTTAGGAGGAGCCATGTTGGCGTTGATATTTGCTTTTTAAAGGGGTTTTCCCATGAACAAAAGTTAATTTTAAAAATTGCCTGTGTCTGACCATGTACAGAACATACCACAGCTCCTGGGCAGGGGAGGAAGCAAAAGCCAATACTGACATTACAGCAGGAGATCGCAGAGGATACATTTTGTGAGGTAAAATATTGTTTAAAAACAGTCAATGAAATATTTTACCTGACAAAATGAATCCTTTGTGATCTCCTGCTGTAATGTCAGTATTGTCTTTTGCTACCTCCCCTGCCAAGGAGATGTAGTATGCTCCGTACATGGTCAGACACAGACAATTTTTAAAATTAACTTTCGTTCATGGGAAAACCCCTTTAATGTGACCGGCTTCCTCTGCCTGTAGACACGTCGCGCATCTGCCGCCGGGATCAGCTGAATGATTCACTGCACCTGCACAGAATTCATGCAGGTGCAGTAAATCAGACCACCGCCATCTTTGTGCAGACAGATAGCTGCAGTCACATTAAAACTGAGCATGCGCTCCTCCTGTACAATGATGGTGGCGGTCAGTGAATCATTTGGCTGATCCCGGCGGTGGCGTGTTCAATGGTGTTCCACTGGTGGTACCGTACAAGAGGCTGCATACGGCGTATACAGTGTGGGTGTGTGGTGCATACGGCATATACAGTGTGTGTGTGTGTGTGTGTGTGGCTGGTACCACCAGCAGTTTCCATATTGAGACACCCATCACTTTGGTGTCCCAATATGGCGGTCGGTGAACTTTCGCCGCTTGGAATTCTGGGATCTGGACACATATGGATGGAGCATGATGTGAAGACATTGCAAGGTAAGTATATATTGAGATTATTGCATTATGACAGCAAAAACTGAAAATAGTAAAATAGAGGGATAAAAAACAGCAAACATGACAAGAATAATGGCAGCTCAATGACCAGGTGCCCATTACTAAGTCTTCTCATCAGTGATGGAACGAGCAAGCAGAGGCCAAAGCTGTAGATACAAAAGAAAATGAAAATTACTATTTTATATAAAATAGTTAATTGTACAGTAGTATAAATGTAAAAGATGACCTCCCCTTATGTACCTTCCCAGGACTGCTGATTTATGGTTTCGGACAGATCCAAACAGATCTTACTAATTGTCCTTCCCATTTTCCTTACATCTGCAGTATCTATTGGATATGCCATTAGATTAGATGTGATTAGAGGGATATACATGGAGAATGATATATGGTGCCAGCCCAGTGAGGTCCTCAGCCGTTTCCATTTTTACTCACTATGATAGAAAGTGGTGACTTCTTTACGGGGAACTGTAAATTCATCATGTCTCATACATGGTTGTTCAGACCTTTTAATATTTCCATATAAGAGGAAGTAAAGTACCTGATTCAGAATATGTACCTGATTTTGGTAAGCAGTCATTGTCTCTGATCAAATGTTTGTGAAAGGGTTTGCCGAAATAATCATCCATAATATCTCTATCCAGCATCCGGTCGAACTCAAACAAGCATTGTGTGCGATCATTGAAGAGGAGGTTCTGGCCATAACTGGAAGAAAACATCTGAAATATGTCCTTCTGGGATCCTGTCTGTCCATAGAGAGACTAAAGGAAAGTAAATATTGGGATTAGAAATCCAACTTTAGCACATATATCTGTAGAAGGGCTCGCTCACATGTGCATATAATACGGCCGAGTACTATGCGATGTTTTATCGGATAGCACTTGGACCAGTGTTATTCCGTGGGGCAGCTCAGATCTGCCATTTTATTCTTATGCTAATTTGGCACGAGAGAACAATTCCAGCACGATGCAAGAGCATATGATTTTCGGATCGCACTCTCCCATTCAAGTTTATGAGTGCGTGTAAAACATGTTATCTGAGTGCAGTCTGCCACGGACCCAGGCACTGGAGAAAATGGAGAAATTAATTTCTCCATCTTCATTGCACCTTTGCTGCAATTCTCTCATGCGAGAGAATCGGATCACACCAAAGTGACACTTAGATCCAAATCTGACAGAGTTTGATCCGAATGTCATTAACATAATTTGCCCGATTCTCTTGCACGAGAAAACATATGCTCGTGTGACACCGGCCAAAATCTGTATTTTGCGTCCCAACTAGTCATAGACAGGACATGTAGACATGGGCAGCACAGTGACTCAGTGGTTATCACTGTTGCTTTGCAGCACTGGGTTCAAATCCCACCATGGACATGGATGTATGCTCTCCTGTGTTTGTGTGGGTTTCCTCCCACACTCCAAAGACATACTGATAGGGAATAAAGATTGTGAGCCACACTGGGTACAGTGAAAATAACGTATTTTAAACGCTGTGGAATATAAGCAAAGCATAATAAATAAATAAATAAATAAATAATGATAGGCCATGTCATTAAAAACCACCTGCCTAACATTGTGTAGGTCCCTAAGACCAATGAAGGTATCCTGTGGTTTATGGCTCCAAGAACCCTGTTCCTGGTTTAACCTTTCAACTTCCATGTACCACTTCTTCAGTTTTTTTCTGAGGTTTGTCCAAAAGTGTTAATATCAGACAAACATAAGAAGTGAGAGTGCTTTGTGTAAACTGTTTATACAGAAAAAGTATAACACTACAATGGCCCCAGTTCATCAAGATTCGCAATGTTCACGTTGGTCTTGTTCAGGGGGCATGTTGGAATCAGACGATCCTGATTCATTAAGAGGAGCATGTTTATTAGTGAATCAAGAGCGTCTGACAAGTGCCTTGTGCTTCTTTGTGCCTCATCACAAATCTTAGGGTACCGTCTCGCAGTGGCACTTTGCTCGCTACGACGGCACGATCCGTGACGTTCCAGCGATATACTTACGATCTTGCTGTGTCTGACACGCTACTGCGATCAGGGACCCCGCTGAGAATCGTAGCAGATCGTTTGAAACTTTCTTTCGTCGTCAAGTGTCCCGCTGTGGCGGCATGATCGCATCGTGTAACAAAGGTGTGCACGATATTGTATATGATGTGCGCACAGTAACCAACGGCTTCTACATCGCAAATACGTCATGAAATTATCTCTCCAGCGCCGTGCATTGCGAAGTGTGACCGCAGTCTACGACGCTGGAGCGATAATGGAGCGACGCTGGAGCGTCACGGATCGTGCCGTCGTAGCGACCAAAGTGCCACTGTGAGACGGTACCCTTACTCTAGAGACTGGAGTAAGATTTCTGGTGTAACTAACACAACAGCTCGTCATTTTGGAGGAGTCGGGTGAAACTGGTGATAAAACTCCAGTAGTCACTAAATTTTTGCCCAACTCAACAAAAATTTTGTGATCTTTCAAAGCAATTTTGACATAATGACTTTGCTGAATTGGGGCCAATGTGTCTTATTATGTTTGTGAGAGAAAACAACGCCATGTCGTGACACAAATTGCAAATTTTCACCACGATGAAATCCATTTCTGCACTTATAGGCTCGTCAGACATATAAGTCACTTACTTGCTGATTTTGTGTAATTCTTACAACATCTTTGACATTCTCCGGTCTGGTGACGGTAACTTGATTGGCGATGCCTGAAAGTTTACATTTTTTGTAGTCGCTGACAGGAGCACGAGATCCATCAGGACATAGCAACTCAAAATCTGCGGATTTTACATCCTTCGCCCAAAGTGCCGGATTTTTACCTGAAGGACAAATAACATAATTTCATCATTTGTAAACATTATCCAATAATCTGAGCCACCCACATTAGTCAAACTCAGAATGGGCTATATATTTGTTGAATATAACACAAACCCATTGAGCGCTCCATGAAGACACTGCTATGGGGACTTATGACCTTACAATAAAAAGATCAGGGACATTTGGATATGTATCCATTGTATCTGAAGGGATCCTTTACCTATGAAATAAATAATTCACAAAGGAACCTGATAGGATAGGGGCTTTGATTCTAAATGTAAAGAATAATGTTTCATTCATTCACAGCTATCAGAAATCTTAAAGTATGATGAGAAATTGAAATACAAAGTGCATAAGACAGCTGCAAACACTTTAATTATACAATCAATAAAATTAAATATCACTGGTAGAGATATTATATGCAGACCTTTCGTTATGGGCAATTTTGAGGTGTGGGGTGAGAGGGGGGTCTTCCAGCAATCTGATCTGGTGTATAAGGGCAGCTCTACTGACCCCATTGCTTAACATGACCATGAGGAGCGCTGTCAGATACTTCTCTTACCGTCAGTGTTTTCAAATATAGCTGTGTGCGGCACAAATGCCACATCTCCCTTCTCCACCAGACACCTAAAATCAAAGGGAAAAGTTTAACTGACTGGAAGTAAAATAGATGTAAGTTACTTGGTGGTCCGTGAGCAAAAAATCCCTGCTTCCCTTGTGCGGTTTGTACACGGTAACAGAAAATGGAGGAATGACCTATTTCAGGAAGGCTGGAAGTGGTTTTTGTCAGTGGTTACTCACAGTTGCTTCCGCCTCATCATGTTCACCTTCTGAAACACCAGACATTCGATATTTACATTTTTTAAAATATTTTTATATTTCCAATTTGCTGAGTGAATTTGTAAACTCAAAGAGATGTTCACACTCAGTTGGTGAAGTAGAAGTGATGAAGCTTTCCTTATAAAGGTAAAGGTTCATATATGAAAACTTGTTCCTTGATTGTGACAATATGTTATTGACTTATCAATTTGTGGAATCTTTACCAAAATTGTCAGTAGGAAAAATGAAATATAAATAAAGTTAGCAAAGTACCGATCAAAGTTATGAAGCAGGGCAAACAAGTGAGAAAACATATATATATATATATATATATATATATATATATATATATATCTAATATATAAAGCTGAATGTGTGTGTGTGTGTATGTATGTATGTATGTATGTATGTCCGGGATTGGCATCTGAACCGTAGCAGCTACAGCCACAAAATTTTGCACAGTCACACGTCTGGACCCCGAGAGCGTCATAGGCTATGTTGTGAGGTGAAATTTTAACCCCGCGCTTTCCAATTCACCAAACAATTTTGCCCCTATCTACATAATGGGGAAAAAGTGAAAGGAAAAGTGTTGGAGGCGTCGCAGCTACAGGCACAAAATTTTGCACAGTCACACGTCTGGACCCTGAGAGCGTCAAAGCTATATTGTGAGGTGAAATTTTAACCCCGCGCTTTCCAAGTCACCAAACAATTTTGCCCCTATCTACATAATGGGGAAAAAATGAAAGGAAAAGTGTTGGAGGCAAATTAACAGCTGCCAGATGTGAACAAGGGGGACTTAAAGAATGACAGCGATGGCACCAAAGAGTATATACTGTACAGTTGCTAAGGTGGGGCCCCAACATGGGATAATCACACCACCACGGGGATATGAACACACACACAAAATGCGCCACACACTACCACGTGCTCGAACACATATACCACCCTCAGTGCACATTTCACCACACATACACCAACCTCGCCACATAAAAGTAGAAACACAAAAGTCGCCGCTCAAAACTCGCCACGCGCAAAACTCTCCACATGCAAAACTCGCCACACGTGCAAAACTCGCCACACGCAAAACTTGCACACGCAGAAAAATTGCCACACGCAGAAAAATTGCCACATGCACAAAAGTTGCAACACATGCAAAAGTTGCCTCACACAAAACTTGCACATACTCAAAAGGCACCACACATAAAACTCGCCACGCGCAAAACTCGCCATGCGCAAAACTTGCTGCACACAACTTGCTACACTAACCTGTCACATGCAACTCGACACACAAAAAGTTGCTACACGCATGTCGCCACACAAAACTCATCTCACAAAAGTCCCTACATGCATGTCGCCACACGCAACTCAACACACACAACTTGACACACGAAACTCGCCCTAAAACACACACAAGTCTGGTATCCTTCAAAAATAAAAATCTGATTAATAAGCAGACAAACTACAAGAGCAACAAATGTACCATATAGGAATCCGGCAGCTGTCAGTCACATGACCAGTCTATTATGTGTATGTGTGAGCTAATATATACTGCCAGGGGGTGGGCTTACTGTTGGCTGGGGATTTATCAGGCTGCCATTTTAGCTTACAAATACTGAGGTAAAAATACTGACCAAATAACGTGTGAACGAGGGCTAATACAGGAGGAGATGGCATACAGCTATATACTATATACAGGAGATGACACACAGGTATATACTATTTACAGGGGAGATGACACACAGGTATATACTATATACAGGAGGAGATGACACACAGATATATACTATATACAGGAGAGATGACACACAGGTATATACTATATAGAGGAGGAGATGACATACAGGTACATACTACATACAGGAGGAGATGACATACAGGTATATACTATATACAGGAGGAGATGACACACAGGTATATACTATATACAGGAGCAGATTACCTACAGGTATATAGTATATACAGGAGGAGATGACACAGGTATATGCTATGTATAGGAGGAGATGACATACAGGTATATACTATATACAGGAGATGACACACAGATATATACTATATATAGGTGAGATGACACACAGGTATATACTATATACAGGAGATTACATACAGGTATATCTAATATATAAAGCTGAATGTGTGTATGTATGTATGTGTGTATGTCCGGGATTGGCATCTGTACCGTCGCAGCTACAGCCACAAAATTTTGCACAGTCACACGTCTGGACCCCGAGAGCGTCATAGGCTATGTTGTGAGGTGAAATTTTAACCCCGCGCGTTCCAATTCACCAAACAATTTTGCTCCTATCTACATAATGGGGAAAAAGTGAAGGGAAAAGTGTTGGAGGAAAATTGACAGCTGCCAGATGTGAACAATGAGGACTTAAAGAATGAGAGCGATGGCGACAAAGAGTATATACCGTACAGTTGCTAAGGTGGGGCCCCGACATGGGATACTCACCACACACGGGGATATGAACACAAACACAAAATGCGCCACACACTACCACGTGCTTGAACACATATACCACCCTCAGCACACATTTCACCACACACACACACCAACCTCGCCACATAAAAGTCGAAACACAAAAGTCACCACTCAAAACTCGCTACATGCAAAACTCGCCATATGCAAAACTAGGCTCACGCAAAACTCGCCACACGTGCAAAACTCACCTCATGGAAAACTCACCTCATGCAAAACTTGCACACACAGAAAAATTGCCACATGTACAAAAGTTGCACCACATGCAAAAGTTGCCTCACACAAAACTTGCACATACTCAAAATGCACCACACATAAAACTCGCCACGCGCAAAACTCGCCATGCACAAATCTTGCTGCACACAACTTGCTACACTAACCTGTCACATGCAACTCAACACACAAAATGTTGCTACACGCATGTCGCCACACAAAACTCATCTCACAAAAGTCGCTACATGCATGTCGCCACACGCAACTCAACACACACAACTTGACACATAAAACTCGCCCTAAAACACACACAAGTCTGGTATTGTCCTTCAAAAATAAAAATCTGATTAATAAGCAAACTACAAGAGCAACAAATGTACCATATAGGAAATACGGCAGCTGTCAGTCACATGACCTGTCTATTATGTGTATGTGTGAGCTAATATATACTGCCAGGGGGGAGGGCTTCCTGTTGGCTGGGGATTTATCAGGCTGCCAATAGCAACCAATCACAGCTCAGCTTCTATTTTGCTACAGTTAATTAACCTGAGCTCTGATTGGTTAATATAGGCAACAAAGACATTCTCAGTATAACAAAGCTAATATATGTTGTGAAATGCTTCTATTTGCTTAGTTTTTGCCTTTTAATAATTACATTTCTATCTATTTGTTTTGTGGTTTTTGTGTGCAGAATAAATTTTTGTTAACACATTCTATTTTGCTAACAGCAGTCATTAACCCGGGCGAAGCCGGGTAGTACAGCTAGTATATATATATATATACACAGTATATATACTGAAGTGCAGCGGTATCCACACTGTGCAGTGATGATGCAGTGGCCCAGCAAGGTTCAAAGCAAAACGTGTTTTAACGTCCAACTCACAGAAATCAGATATGTTTCCCGGATCGCCGCCGGTAAACACTCCAGTCCACCTTTGAGACTTGTTACCGTGGGCGGCTGCACTGACGTGTACGCTGTGGGTGCCAAGCCTTTTGGCTTTGCTTGGCCTTTTGGCTCCGCTTGCCTGTGTTGCCTCACACAGGTAGAGCTCTGCAGAGCCTTTTGCTCTGCACACTTGCAAAACCACAATGACACACCCAACCCTCTGCTTCAGGTTTTTTTACAAGGAACCTGTGGCCATAGGCCACATGGAAAACTCAGCCAGAAAGGAAACGGACTGCCCCACTACCATCCTGTAGTGCATTTCAAAAATAAAAGCTCAGAGCAGGTTTTCTTCAATCTGCCTTGGACCAATAGCTTGCCCAAGACCAACACTTACTTTAATTTTGCATCGCAATCACAGTTACGCCTGTGCCTGCAATGCACTCCCACCACCTCAATACGCCTCTGTGCGCATCCTTGGGGGGACACATTGCGACCCTCGCATGTGACACCGGTCACTGACTCACAATACACATGATGTAAAAAAAAAAAAAGTGATATAAACTTATATACATATACTGTATTTACATATTAAATTCTAAGTGTAACAGGAAAGTCTTTGAGCTGCCAAGCCAATTCTGTACAAATGATGTTAGGTCTATGTGCAGAAGAAGCCCTGAAAATTAGCAAGCAAGTAGCGTACTTGTAGGAATGTATAAATATTTTATCCATAGTACTTCATTCCACTTCTTCCTTTTTAGTGACATTTATTACATTCAGCTATGGGAGACCACTATGGGCTCGAACGTAGAACCATGTTATGCAAACTGCTACATGAGTCTTTGTTGAAGATGAGTTCATGTACACAAATTACTTATTTAAATCATTTGCCACTTGCTGGCATCACTATATTGACAACATATGTTGCATATGGAATGGTTCCATTGATTCTTTACTTACTTTTGTCTCCCCAATTAATAATGTCTTCAGTTCACCTTTCGCCATCACCATAGTCAAATAAATTTTCTTGACACCATCATCAAAGACTAATATGGAAATCTTACTTCTGATTTATGCACAAAACAGATAGATAGAAACAACCTGTCGTACTATTCCAGCTGTCATGCTAGAACAACTTAAAAGTCCTTACAATTCGATTTTTATTTCATTCCATTAAAAGGGAAAGGTGGTGTCTAGACAGGTTAAAAAGAATCCAACATTCTAACACGTTTCTGGCTGTAGCCCTTAGTCTTATTCTAGGACTCAGGCCTCCGGCCAGAAACACATTCGAATGTTGGATTCTTTTTAACCTGTCTAGACACCACCTTTCCCTTTTAATGGAATGAAATAAAAATGGAATTTTATTCATGTTCAGCCTATTGATCATTTTTCCCTTTTTTTGCCCTACTTTTTTCCGATGGTCAATGGATTTGGATCCTGGCTGCACTTTTGAGAAGCAACCATCCATTCATCACAGTGAGGAGTGAGGCTTATTTCCTAACTTGTACTTTAAAAAAATCCTTACCTTGCTCCCAATTCCACAGAGTACCCAAGATACTTACTGACCCCTCTCTTCTGAACACAAGACTCACAGACCTGGTGGAGAAATTCAACGAGAGAGGCTACCCAAAGAATCTACTGGAACCTGAACTTAAACACACCACACAACAACCACATGACAACACCAACAAAATCCCCCTTGTGCACACCCTTCTGAATCCTTTGTCAGACTTCAGTAGTGTAGCTACCCCTCCTAGCTTTGTATCGTCTGCAAATTGGATTAGTTTACCTTCAGTTCCTTTATCTAGATCATTTATAAAAATGTTGAAAAGGGCCAGGACAGAGCCTTGTGGTACCCCACTTGAAACCCTTTTCGAATTGGATCAGCAACCATTTATTTCAACTCTTTGAGTACGATAATGGAGCCAGTTATGAATATATCTAACCGTAGCCTTGTCGTTCCCAAACTTGGTCATTGTTTCAATAAGGATAGTATGAGATACTTTATAAAATGCTTTGCTGAAGTCGAGATGAACTCTATCTACTGTATTTCCCTAATCCACCCAGTCAGTGTTTCCATATAGAAGGTAATTAGATTAGTAAGGCATGACTTGTTTGCTACAAACCCATGCTGGCACTGGTTAATTACTATATTCTTAACCAAGTACTTACATACATGCGGTTTAGCAATTTGTTGAAATATCTTTCATGGTATAGAAGTAAGGCTGTATTATTGTACCAACTAATTAGAAATTGCTGATCCAGCTCTGCTAAAATGGTTATTGTTTCAACTCTACTACATCAGATCGACATCTGGTCTACAGTCCACTCCTCCATCCTTCTGCTCCACAGCCTCCTGCCTGTGATGTTCTAGGACTGCTCTCCTGGACCTGGGGCTTCAAAGAACCACTTCACCAGTGAGACATAACAGCTGATGTTTCCTTTCTGGGATCATTTTTACATTAATTTCTTAAGACTTCTCATTATTCTTTCCTATATTCCTCACACAACCTGTGCCCAAACACGTCTTTGTCTGCATATTTTTTTTTACATTGCACCAATTCTGTGTTACACCATTTCCACATCAAACCAGGTATATTGTGTTTTGCTAGAACAAGAAAATCCAGATGTTGACCAGCAGAACAGTTATGCTTCTGTGAATGATCCAGTGTGTACATCGGCCTTCACTAACACAATATGTCATGTTGGACGCATACACATCACAATAGTTATTTTAAGAGAAACAAATGACTGACCGGAAGATAACATTAATTTCTTACACTGCTCTGGTAAAATGGAAAGCAGAGCAAAACTATAATACTTTTCTGATGACTACTACCCAACAACCATCATACCGTACAAACCACACCAGGGGAATGGATCTTAGCTAAAAATCACATGAAAAAAGCATTACAAAGACATTGAACTCAGTAGATTTTTTCCATATACTTATGTACAGTTAGGTCCATAAATATTTGGACAGCAACACTAGTTTTGCCATTTTAGATGTTTACCAAAACATATTCAAGATACAGTTATATGATCAATATATGGGCTTAAGCTGCAGACTCTCAGCTTTAATTTTAGGGTATTTGCATCCTAACTGGAGTAAGGGTTTAGGAATTAAAGCTCTATAATATGTAGCTGCCTCTTTATAAAGGGACTAAAAATAATTGGACAATTATCTCAAAAGCTCCTTAAGGGGTTGCATGGGCTATTCCCTCATTAAGATATCATCAATTAAGCAGGTAAGAGGTCTGTAGCTGATTCCAGGTGTGGCATTTACATAAGCTGAAGTTGTGAACCCACAACATGCGGTCAAAGGAGCTCTCAATGGAAGAAAAACAAACCATCATTAAGCTGAAAAAAGAGGAAATACATCAAAGAGATAGCAGAAATATTAGGAGTGGCCAAAGCAACAGTTTAGTACATTCTGAAAAAAAAAAAGAGCGCATAAGTTAGTTTGTGAAATCAAAAGCAACACTTGGTTTTATACTTTGAGAAATACACTCGTCTGAGGCAGAAACGCGTTGGTATTTATAAAAACAGTTTTGGAATCGATAGTCTCTTCATTCCCACATCGCAACCTGTCTAAACGTTCCAGCTTCCATTTTTGCCTTGACTGGGATATTGACAAATATTATATGCTTTTGACACACAGTGGCAGTTAAGAGATTAAACTGAGGCAATTAAAGTTAGCTTTGATTTCATCAGTTAATCAGTAGAGTGAGCAAAGCTCCTAAGACCGCTCATTATATTCATAGCTTATCACCCCTATCCTTCACTAAAGGATTAAATCCATTTACTTAAATACACTCATCACATCCAATTTTCATTTGTGAGATATCCAAACCATTCTATTTTAACAGAATGTGGAATTTGCTGCATCCTATGAATTTTCTATCTCCATATAATACAAACTCAAGAATCGTCCTTCACTACATGTAAAATGACAGGAGCAGGATGGCTAGGAATGATCTTACTAGACTACTTTACCTGATGGCCCCTTCATGGCCGTAATACGCCTCTTTGTCGCTTAGAGAACATTTTGTATTTGCCTCTGGGTTTTGTGGATCACCAATACACAGTTTGCAGAGATTGGAATCAATGGCGGATCCCGGAGCGCAGCTCTGACTGAAGTAGGATCCTATTGAGGACAGAGACATATCAGCATGGTTATTTAGTTTCTCAGCAGTATTATCAGTACCAACCGATCATGAATTACCAACAATCCATAAAAATAGGGAACTCTTGACTACAAATCACAGGAAACTATTGATGAGTCCATGATTTTTATCACCATTGGAAAAACTTGTACTTCCAATAATGTTTGTGTGGGAATATAATCAGCGTTAGGGGAACCTAAGAGCAAGTTTTCCCAGTTAGAATTCACAGTACTAATCGTCGTGCATTACAGAATTTGCCATAGATTTTGTAGTAAATTTTGTAGCTGATTTCACTCTTTGCATTACACCCAGTCACCATGTATCAATTATCAAAAATTATAATGAATATCTTGGTGCCTAAATTATACATAAAATAAACAGTAGTTACCTGCGATATCTTATAATGTCATTTAGCATAGACATTTCAGAAGTCTTTAGTCAGTGGTGGTTTAAGACCATTTGTGAATCCATTGTATGGATTTCCCCACGTAAAAATGAGCGAAACAAATTAGAATTAAAAGGGTATAGTGCTCAGGAGAGAGCTTCTAGCTTTCATTTTAGCAACTGGTGGAAGTCTAAGCCGTATCATTGTCACCGATCAACCCCTGACATGTTTATGTGACATATCAACAACTGTAAAGGTACCAGCCACCTACTCTGGTGGTCTATGTCTGTCTTTTTTTAATCTCTGGGAGCAAAGTTACTTGATCGCTGTAGTCAATCACATTCTTTAATGGGAATCAGTAGAAAAAAATATGCACCTGTGTCTTTAAAATATGGCATCTTTATTGAAAACCTGACATGTATAACACACCAAGTATAGACTCTCACAGAGGCCTTTATCGTGTGCATTTGAAAGACTTCTGGGTGGGCTGATACTCTGTGTGTTATACAGTACCCTGATTTTAACATATATTATGTATTATTTATTTTTAAATATCAATTTAATATTTTTTTCTATAGAGTGTATATCTGGCTGAGTTATACTAGTTATGTTTGTTACTTCTTAAGTGCTTCTGTGAGTCTCTGGCAGTGGCAGGAGTAGTACAAATTGCGTTGTTGTGATGTTTCGGGCACCCAAACCAGACCTTCAATTTACCTACATTATATACTGCAATAGAACAAGTAATCGCAGGTTCAAGTCCACTACAAGACTAAAAAAAAATGGTTTTAGGAATCTAAAATTAAAAAATTCAAATCAATAATTTTTTTCCAACCCTTATACTGCTCAATCGAGAGACAAATAAAGCTTTTGTGGTTTTCAGATAACAAAGACCCAAACTACTTTTTAATACAGGTTTTTTTTTTTTTGAACACATAAAAAAACTTTACAAGTTTGGTATCACCATAATTACACTGACTTGAAAAATCATGTTGGCAAATCTAAGCCATCCACACTGCACATTGAACACAGTAAAAAAAAACTCCAAAAAACAAACAATGGCAGAACGGCCTTTTTTCCTTATTTCAAAACAATTGGAATTTTTTCTTTGTTTTCCAGAAAATTGTATGACAAACTGAATGGTGTCTTACAAAGCTACAATTACAGTAAGTAACTACGTTATACAACAATCCCTCGAATGGCTATAAAGAGGCAAAAAAAAAAAAAGTTTTGGCTCTCGGAAGAGGGGTGCGAAAAAACGGAAAGTCGCTCAGTCATGAAGGGGAGAAAAGGAATGTGTCATCAGAATATGACCTATTGTTTAAATAGGATTTTATGTTAAAGCCCTCTGTGTCTGTACTGCTACATACTTAGGCAGCTAACTGGTTCATGCAGCTTTACATGAACACCCGATCCTTACACTGTGGCTGGTCCAAATAACTAAAGCAATTGTTACCATCCACCTCTCGTGTCCCCTTTTCCTCATAGTTTGTAAGCTTGCGAGCAGGGCCCTCATTCCTCCTGGTATCTGTTTTGAACTGTGATTTCTGTTATGCTGTAATGTCTATTGTCTGTACAAGTCCCCTCTATAATTTGTAAAGCGCTGCGCAATATGTTGGCGCTATATAAATAAAAATTATTATTAAGTAATGAAAGAAAATAGGAACCACTGCGCTTCCCAAAAGCAAATAGAACAAGCAGATAAAAACTAGACTTATAAAGAAATGGATAATGGGTATAGGAGCCGAGGGTTCCCTTAGGAGCGGGGTAGAACCTGATTATGCTGAAAGGAATGTATTACAGTCAATGGGATGTTAATAGAATAATACAAATGCGATAATAGAGGGTATTATGTGCACACTTACTTATTATAAGAGGCTTTTGTAAGTTGTACTGTAAAAAGTGTCCCTATGTAAGGACTGCCAATCCTCCTTCATTAAAGAATGTTTCTAAGGACAAATAGTATGTTGCGTATTAAAAAGTATAAACATATACCTTCAACCTATTATTAATATAAATTCAGACTACTCACTGCTTGTATGGGCGTCTGGTGGCTGCACTGGTGGTGCTAGCTAGCCGCAGTGTAGTTTAGTCGGTGCTAATATGGAGAAGGACAGAACGATGGTATAAGCAATCTATCAGGTCATAGATAGTTTGTCCTGGAACATGTACAGCTGGCGATAGCAAAGGGATAAAGTGGTCCGTTCACTCACCAGGTACTGCTAGAGTCAATGCTTCTGAGAGTGATAGCGCTGGTTAGGTCCGGCAATAGATGCTGCAGGGGGATACCAGGAGCGCGTTCTAGTGAGAGCGCAGGAGCGCGGGAGATCACCAGCGCCTCGCGTGCCCCGGCCGGAAGCAACGCTGAGGACGCGGCGGTGACTAGGGGGCGGAGCTGTTGTGACGTCACACAGAGTAAGGACGGGAACGTGGTGGAGACAAGCTGCCTACGCGTTTCGAGGGTTAACTTCCCTCTTCGTCAGGGCTATGTCCCCACTGTAGGTGTCCGTCCTTAAATAGTCGCCTAATTACTAGAAAGGCTCCCCTGGAACCCCTGATTGGTAAATGGTAAATTAGGCGACTATTTAAGGACGGACACCTACAGTGGGGACATAGCCCTGACGAAGAGGGAAGTTAACCCTCGAAACGCGTAGGCAGCTTGTCTCCACCACGTTCCCGTCCTTACTCTGTGTGACGTCACAACAGCTCCGCCCCCTAGTCACCGCCGCGTCCTCAGCGTTGCTTCCGGCCGGGGCACGCGAGGCGCTGGTGATCTCCCGCGCTCCTGCGCTCTCACTAGAACGCGCTCCTGGTATCCCCCTGCAGCATCTATTGCCGGACCTAACCAGCGCTATCACTCTCAGAAGCATTGACTCTAGCAGTACCTGGTGAGTGAACGGACCACTTTATCCCTTTGCTATCGCCAGCTGTACATGTTCCAGGACAAACTATCTATGACCTGATAGATTGCTTATACCATCGTTCTGTCCTTCTCCATATTAGCACCGACTAAACTACACTGCGGCTAGCTAGCACCACCAGTGCAGCCACCAGACGCCCATACAAGCAGTGAGTAGTCTGAATTTATATTAATAATAGGTTGAAGGTATATGTTTATACTTTTTAATACGCAACATACTATTTGTCCTTAGAAACATTCTTTAATGAAGGAGGATTGGCAGTCCTTACATAGGGACACTTTTTACAGTACAACTTACAAAAGCCTCTTATAATAAGTAAGTGTGCACATAATACCCTCTATTATCGCATTTGTATTATTCTATTAACATCCCATTGACTGTACTACATTCCTTTCAGCATAATCAGGTTCTACCCCGCTCCTAAGGGAACCCTCGGCTCCTATACCCATTATCCATTTCTTTATCAAGTAAGTCTAGTTTTTATCTGCTTGTTCTATTTGCTTTTGGGAAGCGCAGTGGTTCCTATTTTCTTTCATTACTCGGTTATTCTTTTTAACAGGATTGGCGCAGAACCTGTTGTAACCACTCGCAGCTCCCTCAGCATTCTAGTCTACCCTTTCAGGTGAATAGGCGCCAGTATACACACTCTATATAAAAATTATTATTATATTATATTATTATTATAAATGTACTTTTTCTCAAAGTTTATTTTTTACAATCATATCTGTATAAAAAAAAGAAATTGTGCAGTTTTCACAGTGGCTACTGGGGCTATTCTGAACTCATACTTTCTGTTCCTTTAGGAAATCTACATGTACATTAGCAGCAATAGACTAACTCAGACTCTATCTTTCGTATCAAAACATCTAATGAGTATGTGCAAAGGTCATTATAAAGGGAGTGACATCACCTATTGTGATTGGTAGTTTCTGAGTTATCAGATCTGCATGCAGGTGTCATTGTAGTCTTGCCTCTGATGATAATGAGATCTCTGAAAAGTCTCCTGTGAAGAACAGAAGTTATGACTCTACAATGTGGTCAGTGTGAAAATTGGAAGAATTCTATTTTTTTGTATTACAGATTTGATTTAAAAAAAATGCTAACATTTTAAAAAATATATTTATTTAACAAAGAAAAATTTAAGCAATAGGAAATTTTCTGATTTTAGCTTCCCATTATAGATTTTCGCACTAAACTGACTAGACTAAAAACTGAATCAGCAACAATTTATCCAGTTAAGTTTCAATTATTTTAAAAGATATTAACACTTGTGTAAGATGTTGGGTAAGTCTGAAATATTTTCATATGTGTTTACCTACTCTTTAGTGATGAGTGAAACTGAAAAGTTTGGGGTTCATACCGGACACCTAGACTCCAGTATCAAACTCTAAACACGGACTTTTTCCCGGAAGTCCGTTTTACTGATCGGGTTCGGTGCTTAATAAAGTTTGTTGAAAGCTGCAGTGCATCCAATCAACAAGCTTTAAGGCTGTGGAATTTCTGGAGCCATCACAGCCATGTCAAGAGTTGGCATGGCTGTGATTGGCTGGCACAACACGTGTCACAATCCAAAAAGCAGCCACTATTCGCTTTTGTAAAGCAAGAAAAGACAATACCGCACAATGCACTTGTATATTCAAAAAATAAATCAATTTTATTAAATATCAAATTGAATTAAAGCACCAATAGTTTATATAAAAAGAATTACCTCCAATGTGAGGAATACGAGTTACAAGGATTATCAACATATACATCTGCAGCAATCATGACTTGCAGTGAAAACACTACTAGCAGAGCTTATACCAAAGATCAGACCCAAAATTTACATGGAAAAGGATTCCAATTTTAAAACCCCTTCCCGACCTATGACGCATACGCTGCGTCATGAAAGTCGGTGCCAATCCGACCTGTGACGCAGCTTATGCGTCATGGCAGGATCGCGTTCCTGCAGGTCGGGTGAAAAGGTTAACTGAAATTGCACCCAACCTGCAGGTACAGGGGGACTTGTACTTTAGCCCGGGGGGTGGCTTAGCCCCCACTTGGCTACGATCGCCCTGGTGACCACTTTGTCACCACCCCCCAAATCTGATTGGAGCTAGCGTCCATGTGACGCTAGCTCTCCATTCAGATGTGGAGGGGCAGAGAAAACCATGGCTGCCTCGCTGTCCAGCTTCATGCCTTCCGTGGAAGCTGAAGAGCGAGGTGCCTGCATGCTGCCCTGCCACATACTGCGATCGCCGCCACTGCAGTTACCGCTGCCGCTGCCATCACCGCCGTCGCCAGGTACTCCCCTCTGCTTCTCTTCCCCCCCTGCCGTGCGATTCCACGCCCCCGACCTTTGCTTCCTTCCCCCCTCCCCCCCGGTGATCACCCCCTGCCCTGGAGATCATCCCCCTGCTGCTGCCGGCTACATTTCCTACTGCTGTATCGCACCAGACAGCCCCCGCCCCAGTGATCCCCCTGATTGCCCCAATGATCTTCACCCTGATCTTCCCCCCTGATCGCCCCCCTGATCTTCCCCACTGATCGACCCCTGATCTTCCCCCACTAATCACCCCCCTGATCTTCACCACTGATCTTCCCCCCTGATCTTCCCCACTGATCGCCCCCCTGATCTTCCCCACTGATCTTCCCCCCTGATCTTCCCCACTGATCTTCCCCCCTGATCTTCTCCACTGATCTTCCCCCCTGATCGCCCCCCTGATCTTCCCCCCTGATCTTCCCCCTGATCGCCCCCTGATCTTCCTCCCGATCTTCCCCCGATCTTCCCCACTGATCTTCCCCACTGATCTTCCCCACTGATCTTCCCCCCTGATCTTCCCCACTGATCTTCTCCCCTAATCACCCCCCTGATCTTCCCCCCTGATCGCCCCCCTGATCTTCCCCACTGATTGCCCCCTGATCTTCCCCACTGATCCCCCCCTGATCTTCCCCACTGATCGCCCCCCTGATCTTCCCCACTGATCGCCCCCCTGATCTTCCCCCCTGATCTTCCCCCCTGATCTTCCCCCCTGATCTTCCCCCTCTGATCTTCCCCCCTGATCTTCCCCCCTGATCTTCCCCACTGATCTTCTCCACTGATCTTCCCCACTGATCGCCCCCCTGATCTTCCCCACTGATCGCCCCCGATCTTCCCCACTGATCTTCCCCATTGATCACCCCCCTGATCTGTGGATCGCCCCCTGCACCGCTGCTGTCCTCCCCTGCCCCGCTGCTGTCCTCCCCTGCCCTGCTGCTGTCCTCCGCTGCCCCGCTGCTGTCCCCTCTGCCCCGCTGCTGTCCTTCTCTGCCCTGCTGATGTACTCCCCTGCCCTGCTGATGTCCCCCCTGCCCTGTGGATCGCCCCCTGCTCTGCTGATGTCCTCCCCTGCCCCGCTGATGTCCTCCCCTGCCCCGCTGATCTCCCCCCTTCCCCCGCTGATCTCCCCCTGCCCTGTGGATCGCCCCCTGCTCCGATGATGTCCCCTCCTGCCCCGCAGATGTTTCCCCTGCCCCACTGATCTCCCCTCTGCCCCGCTGATCACCCCAGTTTTTCCATTAGGGTTGAGGCTAAAATTAGGGTTAGCGTTGGTGCTAAAGTTAGGGTTGGGATTAGGGGTAGGGTTAGGGTTGGGATTAGGGGTAGGGGTAGGGTTAGGGTTAGAGGTGTGTTGGGGTTAGGGTTGGAGTTAGAATTGGGAATTTTCCACTGTTTAGACACATCAGGGGCTCTCCAAACGCGACATGATGCCCGCAGACTATTCCATCAAAGTCTGCATTTCAAAATGTCACTACTTCCTTTCTGAGCCCCAACGTGTGCCCAAACAGTGGTTTACCCCCACATATGGGATATCAGCGTACTCAGGACAAACTGGAAAATAACTTTTGGGAACGAATTCCTCCTGTTACCCCTGTGAAAATAAAAAATTGCGGGCTAAAAATCATTTTTGAGGAAAAAAAAAGGATTTTTTTATTTTCACGGCTCTGCATTATAAACTTCTGTGAAGCACTTGGGGGTTCAAAGTGCTCACCACACATCTAGATAAGTTCCTTGGGGGGGTCTAGTTTCCAAAATGGGGTCACTTGTGGAGGGTTTCTACTGTATAGGCACATCAGGGGCTCTGCAAACGTAACATGACGCCAGCAGACCATTCCATTAAACTCTGCATTTCAAAACGTCACTACTTCCCTTCCGAGCCCCGACGTGTGCCCAAACAGTGATTTACCCCCACATATGGGGTACCAGCGTACTCAGGACAAACTGGGCAACAACTATTTCGGTCCAATTTCTCCTGTTACCCTTGTGAAAATAAAAAATTGCTTGCTAAAACATAATTTTTGAGGAAAGAAAAATGATTTTTTATTTTCACGGCTCTGCGTTGCGAACTTCGGTGAAGAACTTGGGGGTTCAAAGTGCTCACCACATATCTAGATAGATACGCCTCTCCATTATTAATCTGGCTTAGGCCGGCGTCACACTGGCGAGTTTTACGGACGTAAGAGCGCAGAAACTACGTCCGTAAAACTCGCATAACATACGGCACAATTATTCTCAATGGGGCTGCTCCTATTAGCCGTATATTACGGTTCAGTATTATACGGCTTTCTACGGCCGTACAAAATCGCAGCATGCTGCGTTTGTCAGCGTACTGCGCAAAAAAATCGCCAATGAAAGTCTATGGGGGCGAGAAAAATACGGATTCCACAAGGACCAGCAGTGTGACTTGCGAGAAATACGCAGCGGTGTTAGTGAAAAGTCGGTAATTCAATTGCCGGCTTTTCATTTCTCCTGCACAAACCCGACAGGATATGAGACATGGTTTACATACAGTAAACCATCTCATATCCCCCTTTTTTTTGCATATTCCACACTACTAATGTTAGTAGTGTGTATATGCAAAATTTCAGCGCTGTAGCTGCTAAAATAAAGGGTTAAATGGCGGAAAAAATTGGCGTGGGCTCCCGCGCAATTTTCTCCGCCAGAGTGGTAAAGCCAGTGACTGACGGCAGATATTAATAGCCAGGAGAGGGTCCATGGTTATTGGCCCCCCCGTGGCTAAAAACATCTGCCCCCAGCCACCCCAGAAAAGGCACATCTGGAAGATGCGCCTATTCTGGCACTTGGCCACTCTCTTCCCACTCCCTGTAGCGGTGGGATATGGGGTAATGAAGGGTTAATGCCACCTTGCTATTGGAAGGTGACATTAAGCCAGATTAATGATGGAGAGGCGTCAATTATGACACCTATCCATTATTAATCCAATTGTAGGAAAGGGTTAAAAAACACACACACACATGATTGAAAAGTATTTTAATGAAATAAACACAGCGGTTGTTGTAATAATTTATTGTTCTCTCAAATCCATTTGCAGTCCCTCGCTTGGCAACATAATAAACGCACAAGATACATACCTTCTGATGTACTGTCAGGTCCAACGATGTAATCCATCTGAAGGGGTTAACTAATATTACAGGCAGGAGCCCTGCTATAATGCAGCTGTGCTCCGTGCCTGTAATCCCCGGCGAATGAATGAAATCTAGGTCATTGACCTACATTTCCTTCAGTCGCGGTGATGCGCCCCCTGGTGGATGTCCTCATATGACCTGGAGCGTGGGAAAAAGTTCCCAGGCTGCAGTTCATGAGAACATCCACCAGAGGGCGCCTCACCGCGAATGAATGAAATGTAGGTCAATGACCTAGATTTCATTCATTCGCCGGGGTTTACAGGCACGGAGCACAGCTGCATTATAGCAGGGCTCCTGCCTGTAATATTAGTTAACCCCTTCAGATGGATTACATCGTTGGACCTGACAGTACATCAGAAGGTATGTATCTTGTGCGTTTATTATGTTGCCAAGCGAGGGACTGCAAATGGATTTGAGAGAACAATAAATTATTACAACAACCGCTGTGTTTATTTCATTAAAATACTTTTCAATCATGTGTGTGTGTGTTTTTTAACCCTTTCCTACAATTGGATTAATAATGGATAGGTGTCATAATTGACGCCTCTCCATCATTAATCTGGCTTAATGTCACCTTCCAATAGCAAGGTGGCATTAACCCTTCATTACCCCATATCCCACCGCTACAGGGAGTGGGAAGAGAGTGGCCAAGTGCCAGAATAGGCGCATCTTCCAGATGTGCCTTTTCTGGGGTGGCTGGGGGCAGATATTTTTAGCCATGGGGGGGCCAATATCCATGGACCCTCTCCTGGCTATTAATATCTGCCCTCAGTCACTGGCTTTACCACTCTGGCGGAGAAAATTGCGCGGGAGCCCACGCCAATTTTTTCCGCCATTTAACCCTTTATTTTAGCAGCTACAGCGCTGAAATTTTGCATATACACACTACTAACATTAGTAGTGTGGAATATGCAAAAAAAAGGGGGATATGAGATGGTTTACTGTATGTAAACCATGTCTCATATCCTGTCGGGTTTGTGCAGGAGAAATGAAAAGCCGGCAATTGAATTACCGGCTGTTCACAGATATCGCGCTGATTGAAATCTAAATACAGAATATATATATATGTGTCACAATGACATATATATATATATATACTGTATATATGTTTTCCCGAACATTTGAGCACATAAATCCATTAGATGTCGGTTTTGCAAGCCTGCGCGAAAATCTCGCAGTACGGATGCCATACGGATTACATACGGAGGATGCCATGCGCAAAATACGCTCACACACCCTGACTACGGATCACTATTTTGGGAACATTTCTCCGTATTACGGCCGTAGTACGGACGTATAATACGTGGCGTATTGTCTTACGCCAAGTGTGACGCCGGCCTTAATGTCACCTTACAATAGCAAGGTGACATTAACCCTTCATTACCCCATATCCCACCGCTACACGGGAGTGGGAAGAGAGTGGCCAAGTGCCAGAATAGGCGCATCTTACAGATGTGCCTTTTCTGGGGTGGCTGGGGGCAGATGTTTTTAGCCGGGGGGGGGGCAATAACCGTGGACCCTCTCCAGGCTATTAATATCTGCCCTCAGTCACTGGCTTTACCACTCTGGCGGAGAAAATTGCGCGGGAGCCCACGCCAATTTTTTCCGCGATTTAACCCTTAAATTTACCAGCTACAGCGCCGAAATTTTGCACATACACACTACTAACATTAGTAGTGTGGAATATGCAAAAAAAAGGGGGATATGAGATGGTTTACTGTATGTAAACCATGTCTCATATCATGTCGTGTTTAGGCAGGAGAAATGAAAAGCCGGCAATTGAATTACCGGCTTTAGGGTTAGGGGTAGGGTTAGGGGTAGGGTTAGGGTTAGGGTTTGGATCCCTTTATCACCTTGATGGTGGGGGGTGGCTTGTCAGTGTGTATTCTTGTTTTTTTCTATAAAAACGCATGCGTTTTTAACGCAAGCAAACGCATGTGCTTAAAAACGCATGCGTTTACATAGACAGCAATACATTTTTTTTCCGCAAAAAAACGCCTCTAGAAATTACTACATGTTGCATTTCCGCAAAAAAACGCAAGCAGATAAAAAACGCATGAGTTGTCAAACGCAGCAAAACGCATGCAAAAAAACGCATGCGTTTTTAATGTTAAATATAGGAAAAAAAACGCATGCTTTTTTTTGGTAAAAACGCTGCAGATCAAAACGCAAGTGTGAAACCAGCCTAACATGATGCCCGAAGACCATTCCATCAAAGTCTGCATTCCAAAACGTCACTACTTCCTTTTTGGCCCCGACGTGTGCCCAAACCATGGTTCCCCCCACATATGGGGTATCAGCGTACTCAGGACAAACTGGACAACAACTTTTGGGGTCCAGTTTCTCCTGTTACTCTTGTGAAAATAAAAAATTGCGGGCTAAAGAGCTCCAATGTTTAGGCACACAGGGGCTCTCCAAATGCGACATGGTGTCCGCTAACGATTGGAGCTAATTTTTCATTCAAAAAGTCAAATGGCGCTCCTTCCCTTCCAAGCCCTGCCGTGTGCCCAAACAGTGGTTTACCCCCACATGTGAGGTATCGGTGTACTCAGGAGAAATTGCCCAATAAATTTTATGATCCATTTTATCCTGTTGCCTATGTGGAAATGAACAAATGGAGGCTAAAAGAATTTTTTTGTGAAAAAAAAAGTACTTTTTTATTTTTACGGATCAATTTGTGAAGCACCTGGGGGTTTAAAGTGCTCACTATGCATCTAGATAAGCTCCTTGGGGGGTCTAGTTTCCAAAATGTGGTCACTTGTGGAGGATCTCCAATGTTTAGGCACACAGGGGCTCTCCAAACGTGACATAGTGTCCGCTAAAGATTGGAGCCAAGTTTTCATTGAAAAAGTCAAATGTCGCTCCTTCCCTACCGAGCCCTGTTGTGCATCCAAACAGTGGTTCCCCCCCACATATGGGGTATCGACGTACTCAGTACAATAACTTTTGGGGTCCAGTTTTTCCTTTTACCCTTGGGAAAATAAAAAAATTGTTGCTAAAAGATCATTTTTGTGACTAAAAAGTTAAATGTTCATTTTTTCCTTCCATGTTGCTTCTGCTGCTGTGAAGCACCTGAAGGGTTAATAAACTTTTTGAATGTGGTTTTGAGCACCTGGAGGGGTGCAGTTTTTAGAATGGTGTCACTTTTGGGGATTTTCAGCCATATAGACCCCTCAAACTGACTTCAAATGTGAGGTGGTCCCTAAAAAAATGGTTTTGTAAATTTCGTTGTAAAAATGAAAAATCGCTGGTCAAATTTTAACCCTTATAACTTCCTAGCAAAAATTTGTTTCCAAAATTGTGCTGATGTAAAGTAGACATGTGGGAAATGTTATTTATTAATTATTTTGTGTCACATAGCTCTCTCGTTTAACAGAATAAAAATTCAAAATTTGAAAATTTCAAAATTTTCAAAATTTTAGCCAAATTTCCAATTTTTTACTGGTAAACGCAAAAATTATCGACCTAAATTTACCACTAACATGAAGCCCAATATGTCACGAAAAAACATTCTCAGAACCGCTAGGTTCCGTTGAAGCGTTCCTGAGTTATTACCTCATAAAGGGACACTGGTCAGAATTGCAAAAAACGGCCAGGCCATTTTGGTCAAAATAGGCTGGGTCATGAAGGGGTTAAAGCCTAGATATAGGGTGATTACCACCAATCTATCTTGCGCTATGTAAATAATATATAGTCAATAAATTAATGCCCCATGTAAAAAAGGCATCATTATGTGCCCAGCTCACTAAAGCTCACATGTAAAATTAAGAGTAACTGACTTACATGGTGTGTGATATCCTTGCACTTGTTCCTCCACCCCGACGCGCGTTTCATGATAACACGTGACTTAGCCTGTAAAAACACTGGATCACGGGTTGCACCGCCATTGTGCTCTGACTAGCATAGGGACAGTGTAAAATAAATAAATAAGCAATTAAAAAAATACTATTTTTAATAACCAGCCAAGGGAAAGCAGACATATTTGAGTTGATCTTATGCTTGAAAAGACTCAATATCCATGCACCTTCCCTGCCTATTAATATCAGCCCCCAGCTGTCTGTTTTGCCTTTGCTGGTTAATAAAAATGGGGGAACCCTAAAAAAATAATGTGGGGGTCCCCTTATTTTTAAAAAAACAGTTAAGGCAAAGGAGACAGCTGGGGGCTGATATTAATGGTCTGGGAATGTCCATGGATGTTGGGCACTTCCCTGCCTAATAAGACCAGCCCTCACCCACACCAGAAACGGCACATGCATTGGATGCAGCAATTATGGCCCTTAGCCTTGGTTGTTCCCAATTGTCCTGGTGTGGTAGCAATCGGGGTAAAAGTTTTTAGAGGTTCATGTCATCTGTATGATGTCAAGTCAAGCCCAAGGGTGAGTAATGGAGAGGTGTCTATCAGACACCCACATTACTAACCCCATATTTAAAAATAGAAAAACACATACAGGAAAAAAGTGTATTTGATTAAAGACTCTCCCACACATTCCTTGGTTTACTCGGTTTATTTAAAAAAAATTATTCTAGCAGTTCCGACAACCTATGGAGTGTTGTTCTGAGAACAAGGTTCCATAGGTCACTCACGATCATATCTCACGAGTGAAGACATTACTGAAGTCATCACCCATGAGACATTTCCTCAAGTGACCTATGCAATTACGAGAATGAGGCTCCATAGGTCAATCCCATTCATGTCTCATGGGCGATGAAGTTACTGACGTCATTGTCCATGAGACATGACTACGAGTAACCTATGAAGCCTCATTCTCAGAACAACACTCCTTAGATTGCAGGAGAAAATCAGTGGACATCATGGAAACCCTAATGGATTACATTGGAACTGTTGTGATTATTTGAATAATAAATGGGTAAACTCGAGAATGTGTGGGGGAGTCTTTATTCAGGTAAACTTTTTTTCCTGTGTTTGTTTTTTTATTTTTAAATATGGGGTTAGTATTGGGTGGATCTGTTAGATGCCCCTCCATTACTAACCTCTGGGCTTGATGCCAGTTCACATTACACAGATGACTTCAACCCCCAAAACTATTACCCCAATTGCTACTGCTCCAGGGTAAGCGCCAGAATTGGCAAATCTAATGGATGGACTATTTCTGGGGTGGCTGAGGACTGGCCATTATCCATGTACCTTCCCAGCCTAAGTACTTTGTCTCAGCTTGTTATTAGGTAGGGTGGGAACCCACATCATTTTGGGGGGTCTGCCTATTTTTAATAACCAGCAAAGTCAAAGCAGATATCTGGGGCTTATATTAATAGGTTTGGAAGGTCCATGGATATTGGCCCTTTCCCAACATAATAAGATCAACTCGCAGCTGTCTGCTTTCCCTAGGTTGTTAAAGGTTCCTTGGTTGTAAAAAAAACTAAGGTTTTTTTTTCCATTTATTTATTTACTTATTAACACGTACACCTGCAAGTCACTGCTCTACTCCTCCACTTGGACCTCCGCCTCATGGTTCAAGATTATTATTATTATTTTTTTATTCTACGGTATTATATGTTATTTTAAGTAATTTCACTACCCATATTTGTCTGCAGGGCAATTGTCCCGCTCTTACCCCCATTTTGCATCCTTTTGCAGCCCACTAGCTCTTACTACAACCATTGTACAGATATTTTACAGCACCAAACTTCATGTCCCCATAGACAAATATTGAGTTCAGCGTCACGTTCGGGTCAAGTTCTGGTACCCAAACTGAACTTTGGAGTAAAGTTCGGACGAACCCAAACATCCACGGGTCCCCTCCTCCATACTTCTCTTGTTTCCTCTAGTCTACTTTGCCTACATATTGGTGCAAAATCTCAGTTGCAGGGTATGTTTATTCTGTACATATAGAAATATCCTTCAGCTACTAGTAGAAATCGAATCAAGTTCGCTTTGGATAAAACATATGTCTCATTTCATAGCCATTGAATTATACTGAAAACACAGCAGGTGTACAGTATTAACAGCGGAAACAGATATACGGTATATACAGCTAATACAGATGTACAGTATATGCAGCTGATACACATGCACAGTATATACAGCTGATACAGATGTACAGAATGTACAGCTGATACAGATGTATAGTATATATAGCTGATACACATATACTGTATATACAGCTGCTATCGATGTACGATATATACAGCTGTGTGACATAGTCACTGGTGCTGTATGTGAGGGGAGATATGTGTCACGAAGGTTGCTATCTTCCATGATGTGAAGCTCATGAAGTTCTCTCCAGCATGCTATGTGCTGAGGGGTTAATCAGCCATTACAATGATTTGGGTCTTTTTGTGAGTAGGTGTAATACATGGGTGGGACACCTTTTCACCAACTACTATGTTTCTTTTTTGTCTGTTGTGTGTTTGGAGACAGGAAAGTATCCAGGTTGTCACTCCAGTGGGAGCTGAAGTGTACTGAATACTCAGTGGACGAAGCCTGTAGATATTTGGACTGTGCTATAATTCACTTTTTGTTTTGCCGTTATGCTAGAAAGGCCATGTTTATTTTGTTAAATCCTTCCATGTTTTATGTTGTGGTTAATAAACCAGCAGGCGCTTGACCCAAGAAGTGTTCCTGTGTCTACCTTTGAACGCTGCTGAGTGAGTCAACCTACTACAAGCTGATAGAGATATACATTATATACAGCTGATAGAGATATGTATTATGTACAGCTGATACAGATTTACAGTACAGCTGATACAGATATACTGTACATTATATACCGCGGGTACCGATATACAGAATATGCAGCTAATACAGATGTACAATAAATACAGCTGATACAGATATACAGTATATACAGCTGCTACAGATGTACAGTATATACAGCTGCTACAGATGTACAGTATATACAGCTGATACAGATGTACAGTATATACAGCTGATACAGATTTACAGTATACACAGCTGCTACAGATATACACTATATATAGCTGCTACAGATGTACAGTATATACAGCTGATACAGATGTACAGTATATACAGCTGCTACAGATATACACTATATATAGCTGCTACAGATGTACCGTATATACAGCTGATATAGATATACAGTATATACAGGTGATATCGGTATACAGAATATGCAGCTGATAGATGTACAGTATACACAGCTGCTACAGATATACAGTATATACAGCTGATACTGGTATACAGTACATGCAGCTGATACAGATGTACGGTATATACAGCTGATACAGATGTACGGTATATACAGCTGATACAGATGTACGGTATATACAGCTGCTACAGATGTACGGTATATACAGCTGATACAGATGTACGGTATATACAGCTGATACAGATGTACGGTATATACAGCTGATACAGATGTACGGTATATACAGCTGCTACAGATGTACGCTATATACAGCTGATACAGATGTACGGTATATACAGCTGATACAGATGTACGGTATATACAGCTGTTACAGATGTACGCTATATACAACTGATATAGATGTAATAATAATAATAATTTTTATTTATATAGCGCCAACATATTCCGCAGCGCTTTACAAATTATAGAGGGGACTTGTACAGACAATAGACATTACAGCATAACAGAAATCACAGTTCAAAACAGATACCAGGAGGAATGAGGGCCCTGCTCGCAAGCTTACAAACTATGAGGAAAAGGGGAGACACGAGAGGTGGATGGTAACAATTGCTTTAGTTATTTGGACCAGCCATAGTGTAAGGCTCGGGTGTTCATGTAAAGCTGCATGAACCAGTTAACTGCCTAAGTATGTAGCAGTACAGACACAGAGGCTATTAACTGCATAAAGTGTATGAGAACATGATGCGAGGAACCTGATTATGTTTTTTTTTTTTTTATAGGCCATACAGGGATAGTTAGGTTAATGCATTGAGGCGGTAGGCCAGTCTGAACAAATGAGTTTTTAGGGCACGCTTAAAACTGTGGGGATTGGGGATTAATCGTATTAACCTTGGTAATGCATTCCAAAGAATCGGCGCAGCACGGGTAAAGTCTTGGAGACGGGAGTGGGAGGTTCTGATTATTGAGGATGCTAACCTGAGGTCATTAGCGGAGCGGAGGGCATGGATAGGGTGGTAGACTGAGACCAGAGAGGTGATGTAGGGTGGTGCTGAGCCATGGAGTGCTTTGTGGATGAGGGTAGTAGTTTTGTACTGGATTCTGGAGTGGATGGGTAGCCAGTGTAATGACTGGCACAAGGCAGAGGCATCGGTGTAACGGTTGGTGAGGAATATGATCCTGGCAGCAGCATTCAGGACAGATTGGAAAGGGGAGAGTTTGGTAAGAGGGAGGCCGATTAGTAGAGAGTTACAATAGTCCAGACGAGAATGAATAAGTGAGACAGTAAGAGTTTTTGCAGAGTCGAAAGTAAGAAAAGGGCGAATTCTAGAAATGTTTTTGAGATGCAGATAAGAAGAGCGAGCCAGTGATCGGATGTGGGGGGTGAATGAAAGCTCGGAATCAAGGATGACCCCAAGGCAGCGGGCATGTTGCTTTGGAGTAATGGTGGAACCGCACACGGAGATGGCAATGTCAGGCAAAGGTAGGTTAGTTGTTATGATGACCTGGTGGTTAGGAGCACCCGGAATGACCTGATGAGCAAACTAGTAATACAGGACAAGCTCTGGGAAGTGGGAGCTCTGCTGACCGCAACCCCTAATCCTATCACAACAACTAGAAATAGCCGTGGAGCATACCTGACTCTGCCTAGACGCCTGTTCACAGCCTAAGAGCTAACTACCCCTAAAGATAGAAAATAAAGCCTACCTTGCCTCAGAGAAATTCCCCAAAGAAAAAGGCAGCCCCCCACACATATTGACTGTGAGTTAAGATGGAATTCACAAACACAGGAATGAAATAGGTTTCAGCAAAGGAGGCCAGACTTAACTAAACAGACTGAGGATAGAAAAGGTATCTTTGCGGTCAGCATAAAAAACTACCAAAAAACCACGCAGAGTGTGCAAAAGAGACCCCCGCACCGACTCACGGTGGGGAGGTGCCACTCTGCATCCCAGAGCTTCCAGCTAGCAAGGCAAAATCATGATAGCAAGCTGGAAAAAAAAACAGTGGTAAACAAATAGACTAGCAGGGACTTAGCTTGTGCTGGAGTAGACAGGTCATCTGAAAGATCCAAGAGAGATCTGAACCAGTACTAGGACATTGACAGCTGGCATCAAGTAACGATCTGAGTGGAGTTAAATAGAGCAGCCAGCCTAGGACTTAAACGAGGTCAGCTGAGGAAGAAACCTCAGAACCAGCAGCTCCACTCACAGCCACCAGAGGGAGTCCATGGACAGAACTCGCTGAAGTACCATTCATGACCACAGGAGGGAGTTCGAGAACAGAATTCACAACAGTACCCCCCCTTGAGGAGGGGTCACCGAACCCTCACCAGAGCCCCCAGGCCGATCAGGACGAGCCAAATGAAAGGCACGAACCAGATCGGCAGCATGAACATCAGAGGCAACAACCCAGGAATTATCCTCCTGACCATAACCTTTCCACTTGACCAGGTACTGAAGTTTCCGTCTCGAAATACGAGAATCTAAAATCTTCTCCACCACATACTCCAACTCCCCCTCAACCAACACCGGGGCAGGAGGGTCAACGGAGGGAACCATAGGAGCCACATATCTCCGCAATAACGACCTATGGAACACATTATGGATGGCGAAAGAAGCTGGAAGGTCCAAACGAAACGACACAGGATTAAGAATTTCAGAAATCTTATAAGGACCAATGAAACGAGGCTTAAACTTAGGAGACGAAACCTTCATAGGAACATAACGAGATGATAACCAAACCAGATCCCCAACACGAAGTCGGGGACCAACACAGTGACGGCGGTTAGCGAAACGTTGAGCCTTCTCCTGGGACAATGTCAAATTGTCCACCACGTGAGTCCAAATTTGCTGCAACCTGTCCACCACAGAATCCACACCAGGACAGTCCGAAGGCTCAACCTGCCCTGAAGAAAAACGAGGGTGGAAACCAGAATTACAGAAAAAAGGCGAAACCAAAGTGGCCGAGCTGGCCCGATTATTAAGGGCGAACTCAGCCAAAGGCAAGAAGGACACCCAATCATCCTGATCAGCAGAAACAAAGCATCTCAGATATGTTTCCAAAGTCTGTTTGGTTCGTTCGGTTTGGCCATTTGTCTGAGGATGGAAAGCTGAAGAAAAAGACAAATCAATGCCCATCTTAGCACAAAAGGACCGCCAAAACCTTGATACAAACTGGGAACCTCTGTCCGACACGATGTTCTCCGGAATGCCATGCAAACGAACCACGTGCTGGAAAAATAATGGAACCAAATCAGAGGAGGAAGGCAATTTAGGCAAAGGTACCAAATGGACCATCTTAGAGAAGCGATCACAAACCACCCAGATGACCGACATCCTTTGAGAGACAGGGAGATCTGAAATAAAATCCATGGAAATATGCGTCCAGGGCCTTTTCGGGACCGGCAAGGGCAAAAGCAACCCACTGGCACGAGAACAGCAGGGCTTAGCACAAGCACAAGTCCCACAGGACTGCACAAAAGAACGCACATCCCGTGACAAGGAAGGCCACCAAAAGGATCTAGCCACCAAATCTCTGGTACCAAAGATTCCAGGATGACCAGCCAACACCGAACAATGAACCTCAGAGATAACTCTACTAGTCCATCTATCAGGGACAAACAGTTTCTCCGCTGGACAACGGTCAGGTCTATCAGCCTGAAACTCCTGCAGCACCCGCCGCAAATCAGGGGAGATGGCAGACAAAATTACCCCCTCTTTGAGAATACCAGCCGGCTCAGGAACTCCCGGAGAATCAGGCACAAAACTCCTTGAAAGGGCATCAGCCTTCACATTCTTAGAACCCGGAAGGTACGAAACCACAAAATCAAAGCGGGAGAAAAACAGCGACCATCGAGCCTGTCTAGGATTCAACCGCTTGGCAGACTCGAGATAAGTCAGATTCTTGTGATCCGTCAAGACCACCACGCGATGCTTGGCTCCTTCAAGCCAATGTCGCCACTCCTCGAATGCCCACTTCATAGCCAACAACTCTCGATTGCCCACATCATAATTGCGCTCAGCAGGCGAAAACTTCCTAGAAAAGAAAGCACATGGTTTCATCACCGAGCCATCAGAACTTCTCTGAGACAAAACAGCCCCTGCTCCAATCTCAGAAGCATCCACCTCGACCTGAAACGGGAGCAAAACATCTGGCTAACACAACACAGGGGCAGAAGAAAAACAACGCTTCAACTCCTGAAAAGCCTCAACGGCCGCAGAGGACCAATTGACCACATCCGCACCTTTCCTGGTCAAATCAGTCAATGGTTTAACAACACTAGAAAAATTAGCGATGAAGCGACGGTAAAAATTAGCAAAGCCCAGGAATTTCTGAAGGCTCTTCACAGAAGTAGGCTGAGTCCAATCATAAATGGCCTGAACCTTAACAGGGTCCATCTCGATAGTAGAAGGGGAAAAAATGAAGCCCAAAAATGAAACCTTCTGAACTCCAAAGAGACATTTAGACCCCTTCACAAACAAGGAATTAGCTCAAAGGACCTGGAACACCATTCTGACCTGCTTCACATGAGACTTCCAATCGTCCGAAAAGACCAAATATCATCCAAATATACAATCATGAATCTATCCAGGTACTTTCGGAAGATATCATGCATAAAGGACTGAAACACAGATGGAGCATTAGAAAGCCCGAATGGCATCACCAGGTACTCAAAATGGCCCTCGGGCGTATTAAATGCTGTTTTCCATTCATCGCCCTGTTTAATACGCACAAGATTATACGCCCCTCGAAGATCTATCTTGGTGAACCAACTAGCCCCCTTAATCCGAGCAAACAAATCAGACAGTAGCGGCAAAGGGTACTGAAATTTGACGGTGATTTTATTGAGAAGGCGGTAATCTATACAAGGTCTCAGAGAACCATCCTTCTTGGCCACAAAAAAGAACCCTGCTCCCAACGGTGACGACGACGGGCGAATATGCCCTTTCTCCAAGGACTTCTTTATATAACTCCGCATAGCGGCGTGTTCTGGCACAGACAAATTGAACAGTCGTCCCTTCGGAAACTTACTACCAGGAATCAAATTAATAGCACAATCGCAATCCCTATGAGGAGGAAGGGCACTGGATTTGGGCTCATCAAATACATCCCGGTAATCCGACAAGAACTCAGGGACTTCAGAAGGATGGGAAGACGAAATTGACAATAATGGGACATCACCATGTACCCCTTGACAACCCCAACTGGATACAGACATTGATTTCCAATCCAATACTGGATTATGGACCTGTAGCCATGGCAAACCCAAAACGACCACATCATGCAGATTATGCAACACCAAAAAGCGAATATCCTCCTGATGTGCAGGAGCCATGCACATGGTCAATTAAGTCCAGTACTGAGGCTTATTCTTGGCCAAAGGCGTAGCATCAATTCCTCTCAATGGAATAGGATACTGCAAGGGCTCCAAGAAAAAACCACAGCGCCTGGCAAACTCCAAGTCCATCAAATTCAGGGCAGCGCCTGAATCCACAAATGCCATAACAGAATAGGACGACAAAGAGTAAATCAGTGTAACGGACAAAAGAAATTTTGGCTGTACCGTACCAATGGTGGCAGACCTAGAAAACCGCTTAGTGCGCTTAGGACAATCAGAGATAGCATGAGTGGAGTCACCACAATAAAAACACAGCCCATTCTGATGTCTGTATTCCTGCCGCTCAGCTCTGGTCAAGGTCCTATCACATTGCATAGGCTCAGGCCTCTGCTCAGAAGATACCGCCAAATGGTGCACAGTTTTGCGCTCACGTAAGCGTCGATCGATCTGAATGGCCAAGGACATAGACTCATTCAGACCAGCAGGTGTGGGGAATCCCACCATAACATCCTTAAGGGCTTCAGAAAGACCCTTTCTGAAAATTGCCGCCAGGGCACACTCATTCCACTGAGTAAGCACAGACCACTTTCTAAACTTCTGACAATATACCTCCGCTTCATCCTGACCCTGACACAAAGCCAGCAAGATTTTCTCTGCCTGATCCACTGAATCTGGTTCATCATAAAGCAATCCAAGCGCCAGAAAAAACGCATCTACATTACGCAATGCAGGATCTCCTGGCGCAAGGGAAAATGCCCAGTCTTGAGGGTCGCCACGTAGCAAAGAAATAATGATTTTTACTTGCTGAATGGGGTCACCAGAGGAGCGGGGTTTCAAAGCAAAAAACAGTCTACAATTATTTTTGAAATTCAGAAACTTAGATCTATCCCCAGAAAACAAATCAGGAATTGGAATTCTGGGTTCTAACATCGGATTCTGAACTACATAATCTTGAATGCCTTGTACCCTTGCAGTGAGTTGATCCACACAAGAGGACAGACCCTGAATGTCCATATCTACACCTGTGTCCTGAACCACCCAGAGATTTAGGGGAAAAGAAAGACAAAACACGCTGCAGAGGGAAAAAAAAAATGGTCTCAGAACTTCTCTTATCCCTCTATTGAGATGCATTAACACTTTACGGGCCAGCTGTACTGTTATGATGACCTGGTGGTTAGGAGCACCCGGAATGACCTGATGAGCAAACTAGTAATACAGGACAAGCTCTGGGAAGTGGGAGCTCTGCTGACCGCAACCCCTAATCCTATCACAACAACTAGAAATAGCCGTGGAGCGTACCTGAATCTGCCTAGACGCCTCTTCACAGCCTAAGAGCTAACTACCCCTAAAGATAGAAAATAAAGCCTACCTTGCCTCAGAGAAATTCCCCAAAGAAAAAGGCAGCCCCCCACACATATTGACTGTGAGTTAAGATGGAAGTCACAAACACAGGAATGAAATAGGTTTCAGCAAAGGAGGCCAGACTTAACTAAACAGACTGAGGATAGAAAAGGTATCTTTGCGGTCAGCATAAAAAACTACCAAAAAACCACGCAGAGTGTGCAAAAGAGACCCCCGCACCGACTCACGGTGGGGAGGTGCCACTCTGCATCCCAGAGCTTCCAGCTAGCAAGGCAAAATCATGATAGCAAGCTGGACAAAAAAACAGTGGTAAACAAATAGACTAGCAGGGACTTAGCTTGTGCTGGAGTAGACAGGTCATCTGAAAGATCCAAGAGAGATCTGAACCAGTACTAGGACATTGACAGCTGGCATCAAGTAACGATCTGAGTGGAGTTAAATAGAGCAGCCAGCCTAGGACTTAAACGAGGTCAGCTGAGGAAGAAACCTCAGAACCAGCAGCTCCACTCACAGCCACCAGAGGGAGTCCATGGACAGAACTCGCTGAAGTACCATTCATGACCACAGGAGGGAGTTCGAGAACAGAATTCACAACAGATAGTAGAGGGAGAGAACACGAGGAGTTCAGTTTTTGACAGGTTCAGTTTCAGATAGAGGGAGGACTGTTATGACCCCAGTGGACAGGGTCTCAGAGGTACGTGTAAGTCTGCGAGATACAAAAATCCAGCTCATAGGGCAGTGGTAACTGGGTTGACCAAATATCTACTCCTAACGCCAACACTAGAAGTAGCCGGGGATCATGCCTACGGTGATCGCTAGATGACTCGCGCCAGCCGGAGAATCTAACTACCCCTAGGAGAAGAAAACAAAGACCTCTCTTGCCTCCAGAGAAAGGGACCCCAAAGCAAGATACAAGCCCCCCACAAATAATAACGGTGAGGTAAGAGGAAATGACAAACACAGAAATGAACCAGGTTCAGCAAAGAGAGGCCAGCTTACTAATAGCAGAATTAAGCAAGATAACTTATTTGGTCAACAAAAACCCTATAAAAATCCACGCTGGAGATTCAAGAACCCCCGAACCGTCTAACGGTCCGGGGGGAGAACACCAGCCCCCCTAGAGCTTCCAGCAAAGGTCAGGATACAGATTGGAACAAGCTGGACAAAAATACAAAACAAAACAAAAGCAAAAAGCAAGGAAGAGACTTAGCTTTAACAAGCAGGAACCAGGATCAGTACACAAGAGCACAACAGATTAGCTCTGATTTCAACGATGCCAGGCATTGAACTGAAGGTCCAGAGAGCTTATATAGCAACGCCCCTGAACTAACGGCCCAGGTGAGCATATAGGAGAAGACAGAAGCTCCAGAGTCAAATCACTAATGACCACTAGAGGGAGCAAAACGCAAATTCACAACAGTACCCCCCCCTTAGTGAGGGGTCACCGAACCCTCACCACGACCACCAGGGCGATCAGGATGAGCGGCGTGAAAGGCACGAACTAAATCGGCCGCATGAACATCAGAGGCGACCACCCAGGAATTATCTTCCTGACCATAGCCCTTCCACTTGACCAGGTACTGAAGCCTCCGCCTGGAGAGATGAGAATCCAAGATCTTCTCCACCACGTACTCCAACTCGCCCTCAACCAACACCGGAGCAGGAGGCTCAGCAGAAGGAACTACAGGCACAACGTACCGCCGCAACAAGGACCTATGAAACACGTTGTGGATAGCAAACGACACAGGAAGATCCAGACGAAAGGATACAGGATTAAGGATTTCCAATATCTTGTAAGGACCAATAAAACGAGGTTTAAATTTGGGAGAGGAAACCTTCATAGGAACAAAGCGGGAAGAAAGCCACACCAAATCCCCAACACGTAGTCGGGGACCCACACCGCGGCGGCGGTTGGCAAAGCGCTGAGCCCTCTCCTGTGACAACTTCAAGTTGTCCACCACAAGATTCCAGATCCGCTGCAACCTATCCACCACAGAATCCACCCCAGGACAGTCAGAAGGTTCCACATGACCCGAAGAAAAACGAGGGTGGAAACCAGAGTTGCAGAAAAACGGCGAAACCAAAGTGGCGGAACTAGCCCGATTATTAAGGGCAAACTCAGCCAACGGCAAGAAGGTCACCCAATCGTCCTGATCAGCAGAGACAAAACACCTCAAATAAGCCTCCAAAGTCTGATTAGTTCGCTCCGTCTGTCCATTAGTCTGAGGATGGAAAGCAGACGAAAACGACAAATCAATGCCCATCCTACTACAAAAGGATCGCCAGAATCTGGAAACTAACTGGGATCCTCTGTCAGACACAATATTCTCAGGGATGCCGTGCAAACGAACCACGTTCTGGAAAAACACAGGAACCAGATCGGAAGAGGAAGGCAGCTTAGGCAAAGGAACCAAATGGACCATCTTGGAGAAGCGATCACATATCACCCAGATAACAGACATGCCTTGAGACACCGGAAGATCAGAAATGAAATCCATGGAGATATGTGTCCAAGGTCTCTTAGGGACAGGCAAGGGCAAGAGCAACCCGCTGGCACGAGAACAGCAAGGCTTAGCTCGAGCACAAGTCCCACAGGACTGTACAAATGACCGCACATCCCTTGACAAGGAAGGCCACCAAAAGGATCTGGCCACCAGATCTCTGGTGCCAAAAATTCCTGGGTGACCTGCCAACACCGAGGAATGAACCTCGGAAATGACTCTGCTGGTCCACTTATCAGGCACAAACAGTCGGTCAGGTGGACAAGAATCAGGCCTATCAGCCTGAAATCTCTGCAACACACGTCGCAGATCTGGAGAAATAGCTGACAAGATAACTCCTTAAGAATACCAACAGGTTCAGCGACTCCAGGAGCATCAGGCACAAAGCTCCTGGAAAGAGCATCGGCCTTCACATTCTTTGAACCTGGTAAATACGAGACAACGAAGTCAAAACAGGAGAAAAACAATGACCAGCGGGCCTGTCTAGGATTCAGGCGTTTAGCAGACTCGAGATACATCAGATTTTTGTGATCAGTCAAGACCACCACACGATGCTTAGCACCCTCGAGCCAATGACGCCACTCCTCAAATGCCCATTTCATGGCCAACAACTCCCGATTGCCCACATCATAATTTCGTTCAGCAGGCGAAAACTTCCTAGAGAAAAAGGCGCAAGGTCTCATAACAGAGCAACCAGGGCCTCTCTGCGACAAAACGGCCCCTGCTCCAATCTCTGAAGCATCCACCTCAACCTGAAAGGGAAGCGAGACATCAGGCTGGCACAAAACAGGCGCCGAAGTAAACCGACGTTTCAACTCCTGGAAAGCCTCCACGGCAGCAGGAGCCCAATTAGCCACATCGGAGCCCTTCTTGGTCATATCCGTCAAAGGTTTCACAATGCTAGAAAAATTAGCGATAAAACGACGGTAGAAGTTAGCGAAACCTAAGAACTTCTGAAGACTCTTAACTGACGAGGGCTGAGTCCAATCAAGAATAGCTCGGACCTTGACTGGGTCCATCTCTACAGCAGAAGGGGAAAAAATGAACCCCAAAAAGGGAACCTTCTGTACCCCAAAAAGACACTTTGAGCCCTTGACAAACAAAGAATTTTCACGCAAAATTTTAAAGACCATCCTGACCTGCTCCACATGTGAGTCCCAATTATCAGAAAAAACCAGAATATCATCCAGATAAATGATCAAAAATTTATCCAGATAGTTCCGAAAAATGTCATGCATAAAGGACTGAAAAACTGAAGGGGCATTAGAGAGCCCAAAAGGCATCACCAAGTACTCAAAATGACCTTCGGGCGTATTGAATGCGGTTTTCCATTCATCACCTTGCTTAATGCGCACAAGGTTGTACGCACCACGAAGGTCTATCTTGGTGAACCACTTGGCCCCTTTAATCCGGGCAAACAAGTCAGACAACAGCGGCAAAGGATACTGAAATTTAACAGTGATCTTATTTAAAAGCCGATAGTCAATACAAGGCCTCAAAGATCCGTCCTTTTTAGCCACAAAAAAGAATCCCGCACCAAGAGGGGAAGAAGACGGACGGATGTGTCCTTTCTCCAGAGACTCCTTGATATATGAACGCATAGCGGTATGTTCAGGTACCGACAGATTAAACAGTCTTCCCTTAGGAAATTTACTGCCTGGAATCAAATCTATTGCACAGTCACATTCCCTATGAGGAGGCAATGCACTGGACCTGGACTCGCTAAAGACATCCTGATAATCAGACAAATACTCCGGAACTTCCGAAGGCGTAGAAGAAGCAATAGACACAGGCAGGGAATCCTCATGAATACCACGACAGCCCCAACTTGACACTGACATAGCCTCCCAGTCCAGGACTGGATTATGGGTCTGTAACCATGGCAGCCCCAAAACAACCACATCATGCATTTTATGCAAAACAAGAAAACGTATCACCTCGTGTCCAATACTGCGGTTTATTTTCTGCTAATGGCGTAGCATCAATACCCCTAAGAGGTATAGGATTTTCTAATGGTTCAAGCATAAAACCACAGCGCTTAGCAAATGAGAGATCCATAAGACTCAGGGCAGCACCTGAATCTACAAATGCCATGACAGGATAAGATGACAGTGAGCAAATCAAAGTTACAGACAGAATAAACTTAGGATGCAAATTACCAACGGTGACAGGACTAACAACCTTAGTTATACGTTTAGAGCATGCTGAGATAACATGTGTAGAATCACCACAGTAGTAGCACAAGCCATTCCGGCGTCTATGTATTTTCCTCTCATTTCTAGTCAGGATTCTATCACATTGCATCAAATCAGGTGTCCGTTCAGACAACACCATGAGGGAATTTGCGGTTTTTCTATCACATTGCCTCAAATCAGGTGTCCGTTCAGACAACACCATGAGGGAATTTGCGGTTTTGCGCTCCCGCAACCGCCGGTCAATTTGAATAGCCAGGGCCATGGTATCATTCAGACCTGTGGGAATAGGAAAACCCACCATAACATTCTTAATGACTTCAGAAAGGCCATTTCTAAAATTAGCAGCCAGTGCACACTCGTTCCAATGTGTCAGCACGGACCATTTCCGAAATTTTTGGCAATACACTTCAGCCTCGTCCTGGCCCTGAGACATAGCCAGCAAGGCTTTTTCTGCCTGAATCTCAAGATTGGGTTCCTCATAAAGTAAACCGAGCGCCAGAAAAAACGCATCAATATCAGCCAATGCCGGATCTCCTGGCGCCAACGAAAAAGCCCAATCTTGAGGGTCACCCCGTAAGAATGAAATAACAATTTTTACTTGTTGAGCAGAGTCTCCAGACGAACAGGGTCTCAGGGACAAAAACAATTTACAATTATTCCTGAAATTCCTAAACTTAAATCGGTCTCCTGAAAACGGTTCAGGAATCGGTATCTTGGGTTCAGACCTAGGATTTCTGATAACATAATCTTGTATACCCTGCACACGAGCAGCAAGCTGGTCCACACTTGTAATCAAGGTCTGGACATTCATGTCTGCAGCAAGCTTAAGCCACTCTGAGGTAAAGGGGAAAAGAAAAAAAAAAATGAGAGAGGAAAAAAAAAAACTCAAAATTTTCTTTCTTATAATCCCACTTCTGCAATGCATCATACATTCAATACGGGCCTGGCATACTGTTATGACCCCAGTGGACAGGGTCTCAGAGGTACGTGTAAGTCTGCGAGATACAAAAATCCAGCTCATAGGGCAGTGGTAACTGGGTTGACCAAATATCTACTCCTAACGCCAACACTAGAAGTAGCCGGGGATCATGCCTACGGTGATCGCTAGATGACTCGCGCCAGCCGGAGAATCTAACTACCCCTAGGAGAAGAAAACAAAGACCTCTCTTGCCTCCAGAGAAAGGGACCCCAAAGCAAGATACAAGCCCCCCACAAATAATAACGGTGAGGTAAGAGGAAATGACAAACACAGAAATGAACCAGGTTCAGCAAAGAGAGGCCAGCTTACTAATAGCAGAATTAAGCAAGATAACTTATTTGGTCAACAAAAACCCTATAAAAATCCACGCTGGAGATTCAAGAACCCCCGAACCGTCTAACGGTCCGGGGGGAGAACACCAGCCCCCCTAGAGCTTCCAGCAAAGGTCAGGATACAGATTGGAACAAGCTGGACAAAAATACAAAACAAAACAAAAGCAAAAAGCAAGGAAGAGACTTAGCTTTAACAAGCAGGAACCAGGATCAGTACACAAGAGCACAACAGATTAGCTCTGATTTCAACGATGCCAGGCATTGAACTGAAGGTCCAGAGAGCTTATATAGCAACGCCCCTGAACTAACGGCCCAGGTGAGCATATAGGAGAAGACAGAAGCTCCAGAGTCAAATCACTAATGACCACTAGAGGGAGCAAAACGCAAATTCACAACAGAGGACATGATGTTAGAGACAGCGGTAAGACAATCACTGGTGTTTTCTAAAAAGGTTGGCGTGATAACAGGAGAAGAGGTGTATAATTGGGTGTCGTCAGCATAGAGATGGTACTGGAAACCAAATCTACTGATTGTTTGTCCAATAGGGGCAGTATACAAAGAGAAGAGGAGGGGGCCTAGGACAGATCCTTGAGGAACCCCAACAGTAAGGGCAAGGTGAGAGGAGGAGGAACCAGCAAAACATACAGTGAAGCATCGGTCAGAGAGATAGGAGGAGAACCAAGAGAGAACGGTGTCCTTGAGGTCGATGGAGCGGAGCATAGTGAGGAGGAGCTGATTATCCACAGTATCGAATGCTGCAGAGAGATCCAAGAGAATTAGCATGGAGTAGTGACCATTAGATTTAGCTGTTAGTAGGTCATTAGAGACTTTAGTGAGGGCAGTTTCAGTAGAGTGTAAAGAGCGGAAGCCAGAATGAAGAGGGTCGAGAAGAGAGTTATCTGAGAGATAGCGGGTAAGACGGGAGTGGACCAGGCGTTCGAGGAGTTTAGAGATGAAGGGAAGATTAGAGACAGGTCTATAATTAGCGGCACAATTTTGGTCGAGGGAGGGTTTTTTTAAGTAATGGATGTATGATGGCATGCTTAAATGAGGAGGGAAAAATACCGGAAGTGAGGGAAAGGTTGAATATTTTTGTTAGGTGAGAGGTGACAGCCGGGGAAAGGGACTGGAGGAGATGTGACGGAATGGGGTCACTGGTGCAAGTGGTCGGGTGAGAAGATGCAAGGAGCCTGCTTACTTCTTCTTCTGTAACTGGTTGAAAGTCAGAGAGTGAACTAGATGCAGTGGGGGAGGGAGGACAATGCATGGTATGAGGGGATTGGGAGATGATTTCCTGTCGAGTGTGGTCGATTTTTTCTTTGAAGTAATTGGCCAGACCGTCAGCACGGAGATCTGTGGTTGGGGCCTGCTCTCTTGGGTTGAGTAGGGACTGGAAAGTCAAAGAGACGTTTAGGGTTATTGGACAGCAAGGTGATGAGGATGTTGAAATAGGTTTGTTTGGAGAGGTGAAGGGCAGAGTTGTATGTTTTTAGCATGAACTAATAATGGATGAAATCTTCGGGGAGATTAGATTTTCTCCACAGACGTTCGGCGCATCTGGAGCACCGTTGCAGGAAACGTGTTTGCAGCATGTGCCACTTTTGTCGCCGTCTGTGCCGAGTTGTTCTATGTATAGGAGGTGCAGCTTCATCCAGGGCACTTTGCAGGGTTTCATTGTAATGCTTCAGAGCAGAATCAGGACATGAGATGGAGAGGATTGGGGCCAATGAGGACTGCAACAGTATATACAGCTGCTACAGATGTATGGTATATACAGCTGATACAGATGTACACTATATACAGTTGATACAGATATACAGTATATTCAGCTGATACTTACCAAGGTCACAATTTTTGGTCTTCTTAGAAATTAGATAGACAGGGATATTCCATCCCATCATGTCACCAACCCTGGTGTGACAGGACTTTTTGCCTTGAAGATTGTTCCATGTGAGATCTTTATCCGTCTTCTTCACTAAGGCCACAATCCTGTATGATCCAAACTCTGCACCATAAAAATAAATAGAAAAATATTATTAGCGTGCACTCAGTACCAATTTAGACGAGGTGCTGGTGTAAGGGACCAGGAGGCCCAGGAACTCAAGTAGAATAGCAAATTCACCGCACACTCTAATGTTTATCATATGCCAAATTTTATCAAGGTTAAAGTAACATAATCTGGGAGCATAACAGAATATAAACAAAATAAGGAATGCGATATTACAAAAGACGTTTCGGCTCCCCGGAGCCTTTATCATAATCGCTTAATCCTTATGAGAAGTATGCAATGAGGAAAAAGAGGGGGACAAGGGTCCCAGTGCTCTGATTAGGATAACTAATATAAGTAGCCCGACGTTGGGATTCTGTGAGTGATGCCTGCTGTTGCTGCGCTCCCGCGCCTTGCTGTGTGTGACACAATTCGTATGTTTTACATGTAAAATTTGGAGTGAATTTTCCTCCATGTAATATGAAGGGTAAAATCTGTAATTAATTCTGCACAAAGAATTGACCGATTTAGTAATAGAGATCCCCCATACACATAGCTACAGTGGGGCAAAAAAGTATTTAGTCAGTCAGCAATAGTGCAAGTTCCACCACTTAAAAAGATGAGAGGCGTCTGTAATTTACATCATAGGTAGACCTCAACTATGGGAGACAAACTGAGAAAAAAAATTCCAGAAAATCACATTGTCTGTTTTTTTATCATTTTACTTGCATATTATGGTGGAAAATAAGTATTTGGTCAGAAACAAACAATCAAGATTTCTGGCTCTCACAGACCTGTAACTTCTTCTTTAAGAGTCTCCTCTTTCCTCCACTCATTACCTGTAGTAATGGCACCTGTTTAAACTTGTTATCAGTATAAAAAGACACCTGTGCACACCCTCAAACAGTCTGACTCCAAACTCCACTATGGTGAAGACCAAAGAGCTGTCAAAGGACACCAGAAACAAAATTGTAGCCCTGCACCAGGCTGGGAAGACTGAATCTGCAATAGCCAACCAGCTTGGAGTGAAGAAATCAACAGTGGGAGCAATAATTAGAAAATGGAAGACATTCAAGACCACTGATAATCTCCCTCGATCTGGGGCTCCACGCAAAATCCCACCCCGTGGGGTCAGAATGATCACAAGAACGGTGAGCAAAAATCCCAGAACCACGCGGGGGGACCTAGTGAATGAACTGCAGAGAGCTGGGACCAATGTAACAAGGCCTACCATAAGTAACACACTACGCCACCATGGACTCAGATCCTGCAGTGCCAGACGTGTCCCACTGCTTAAGCCAGTACATGCCGGGCCCGTCTGAAGTTTGCTAGAGAGCATTTGGATGATCCAGAGGAGTTTTGGGAGAATGTCCTATGGTCTGATGAAACCAAACTGGAACTGTTTGGTAGAAACACAACTTGTCGTGTTTGGAGGAAAAAGAATACTGAGTTGCATCCATCAAACACCATACCTACTGTAAAGCATGGTGGTGGAAACATCATGCTTTGGGGCTGTTTCTCTGCAAAGGGGCCAGGACGACTGATCCGGGTACATGAAAGAATGAATGGGGCCATGTATCGTGAGATTTTGAGTGCAAACCTCCTTCCATCAGCAAGGGCATTGAAGATGAAACGTGGCTGGGTCTTTCAACATGACAATGATCCAAAGCACACCGCCAGGGCAACGAAGGAGTGGCTTCGTAAGAAGCATTTCAAGGTCCTGGAGTGGCCTAGCCAGTCTCCAGATCTCAACCCTATAGAAAACCTTTGGAGGGAGTTGAAAGTCCGTGTTGCCAAGCGAAAAGCCAAAAATATCACTGCTCTAGAGGAGATCTGCATGGAGGAATGGGCCAACATACCAACAACAGTGTGTGGCAACCTTGTGAAGACTTACAGAAAATGTTTGACCTCTGTCATTGCCAACAAAGGATATTTTACAAAGTATTGAGATGAAATTTTGTTTCTGACCAAATACTTATTTTCCACCATAATATGCAAATAAAATGATAAAAAAACAGACAATGTGATTTTCTGGAATTTTTTTTCTCAGTTTGTCTCCCATAGTTGAGGTCTACCTATGATGTAAATTACAGACGCCTCTCATCTTTTTAAGTGGTGGAACTTGCACTATTGCTGAATGACTAAATACTTTTTTGCCCCACTGTACCTCACAGAGACTAGTAGGTAATGTTCAGGGCACGCTGATAAATTTGGAAGTGATGTTCTGGTGTAAAGTGTAAGGTTTTATATCAGTAGTGAATACTGCAGTTATAGATCTGCTGATATCAGAGTCTGTACTGTACCTATATTATGTACTAGCTGTTTCCAGCCAGCTAACGCTTGGCACGCTCAGGAGCCTCGTGTGGTAATGTGCGGGGATGGAGCCTCGTGTGGTAATGTGTGGGGACAGAGCTTCGTGTGGTAATGTGGGGGGACGGAGCATCGTGTGGTAATGTGGGGGAACCGAGCCTCGTGTGGTAATGTGTGTGGACGGAGCCTCGTGTGGTAATGTGTGGGGATGGAGCCTCGTGTGGTAATGTGTGGGCACGGAGCCTCATGTGGTAATGTGTGGGGACAGAGCTTTGTGTGGTAATGTGTGGGGACGGAACCTCGTGTGGTAATGTGTGGGGATGGAGCCTCATGTGGTAATGTGTGGGGACAGAGCCTCATGTGGTAATGTGTGGGGACGGAGCCTCATGTGGTAATGTGGGGGAACGGAGCCTCGTGTGGTAATGTGTGTGGACGGAGCCTCGTGTGGTAATGTGTGGGGATGGAGCCTCGTGTGGTAATGTGTGGGCACGGAGCCTCGTGTGGTAATGTGTGGGGACAGAGCTTCATGTGGTAATGTGTGGGGACGGAACCTCGTGTGGTAATGTGTGGGGATGGAGCCTCATGTGGTAATGTGGGGGGGCGGAATTATGTGTGGTAATGTGGTGGGGGGAGGTATTATGTATGGTGATGTGGTGGGGGGGCGGGATTATGTGTGGTGATGTGGTGGGGGGTGGGTGTTGTGAATTCTGTTTTTGGCTCCCTCTGGTGGCTACTGGTGGTACTGGTTGACTTTGGTCTTGTGTTTCCAGTGCACCTGTTTTCATCAGGAAATTGGGAGTTTCCTATTTAGTCTGGCTTCTCAGTCACTCTAGTGCCGGCAATCAATGTTACCAGAGCATCTCTGTTGCTTGCTACCTGCTCCAAGTCTGCAATTCAGCTAAGTTGAAATCTTTGGCTTTTTGTGTTTGTTTTGTCCAGCATGCATTTATATTTCGTGCTGCTGGAAGCTCTAGTGATCTGAAATTACTACTCCGGTGTCATGAGTTGATAACGGAGTTAAGGTAGTTTCAGGATGGCTGCTTAGGGTTTTGAGGTAACCGCGAAGTCCTCTTTTGTATTTTCATCTATCTAGTCAGAGGGCCTCACTTTGCTGAATCTATATTCATACTGCGTTTGTGTTTTCCTCTTACCTAACCGTTATTATATGTGGGGGGCTACTATAACTTTTGGGGTTTCCCTGGAGGCAAGCCAGGTCTGTGTATTCCTCTTATAGGGGTAGTTAGCTCTCCGGCTGGCGCGAGGTGTCTAGGGATACAACGTAGGCACACCCCCTGGCTACTTTTATTTGCGTGTTAGGTTCAGCATCGCGGTTACCTGAGATACCATCTTCCTAGAGCTAGTCCGTTTTTGCCCATGTCCCTGCCATTGGGAATCATGACAGTATTGCCGGCCATAATGTATTAAAGGTATTGGCTAAAGAAGGAGAGAAAAAAAGAAGTTTCTGACACTTTTTTTTTTACTCAGAGGTTCTGTCTAGCCATAATTGCAATCTGCTGTTTTTTGTTTTTTTTTTTGTTTTTTTCTCTCCTCTTAACCCCTGAATGGCTCAGATCTCTGCTGTTGAGAAATGGATATCCAGAGTTTAGCTTCTAATCTTAATACTCTTGCCTCTAAGGTTCAAAATATCCAAGACTATGTGATACATGCTCCTATGTCTGAACCCAAGATCCCTATACCTGAGTTCTTTTCTGGAGATAGATCTCGCTTTTTGAATTTTAAGCACAATTGTAAATTGTATCTTTCTCTGAGATCTCGTTCCACTGGAGACCCCGCTCAGCAGGTTAAAATTGTTATTGCCTTGTTGCGGGGTGACCCCCAGAATTGGGCATTTGCATTGGCACCAGGGGATCCTGCGCTGCTCAATGTGGATGCGTTTTTTCTGGCACTGGGGTTGCTCTATGAGGAACCTAATTTGGAGATTCAGGCTGAAAAGGCCTTGCTAGCCCTCTCTCAAGGGCATGATGAAGCTGAAGTATATTGTCAAAAATTTCGAAAATGGTCTGTGCTTACTCAGTGGAATGAGTGCGCCCTGGCGGCGAATTTCAGAGAAGGTCTCTCTGACGCCGTTAAAGATGTCATGGTGGGGTTTCCTACACCCACAGGTCTGAATGAATCCATGACTATGGCTATTCAGATTGATCGGCGTTTGCGGGAGCGCAAACCTGTGCACCATTTGGCGGTGTCTTCTGAGCAGGCACCGGAGATTATGCAATGTGATAGAATTCTGTCCAGAAGTGAACGGCAGAATTATAGGCATAAAAATGGGTTGTGCTTCTACTGTGGTGATTCTGCTCATGTTATATCAGCATGCTCTAAACGCACAAAAAAGGTTGATAAGTCTTTTGCAATTGGCACCTTACAGTCTAAGTTTATTTTGTCTGTAACTTTGATCTGTTCATTATCAACTATTACTGTGGATGCCTATGTGGATTCTGGCGCTTCCTTGAGTCTTATGGATTGGTCCTTTGCCAGACGTTGTGGGTTTAGCCTAGAGCCTTTGGAAGTTCCTATCCCTCTGAAGGGTATCGACTCCACACCTTTGGCTAGGAATAAACCACAGTTCTGGACACAAGTGACTATGTGTATGACTCCTGACCATCGGGAGGTGATTCGCTTCCTTGTGTTGCATAACTTGCATGATGTCTTAGTGCTTGGATTGCCATGGTTGCAAACTCATAATCCAGTCCTTGACTGGAAAACAATGTCTGTGTTAAGCTGGGGATGTCAGGGGGCTCATGGGGAAGTACCTTTGGTTTCCATTGCTTCATCTACTCCCTCTGAAATTCCGGCATTTTTGTCTGATTATGGTGATGTTTTTGAGGAGCCTAAACTTAGTTCTCTCCCCCCTCACCGGGATTGCGATTGTGCTATAGACTTGATTCCGGGCAGCAAGTTTCCCAAGGGTTGTTTGTTCAATCTATCTGTGCCTGAGCATGCTGCTATGCGAGAGTATATTAAGGAGTCCTTGGAAAAGGGACATATCCGTCCATCCTCATCCCCTTTAGGAGCAGGTTTTTTTTTTGTGGGTAAAAAAGATGGCTCCCTGAGGCCCTGTATTGATTATCGCCTGTTGAATAAGATTACAGTCAAATACCAGTATCCTTTGCCACTACTGACTGATTTATTTGCTCGTATTAAAGGGGCAAAGTGGTTCTCTAAGGTTGATCTTCGGGGTGCGTATAATTTGGTGCGGATCAAGCAGGGAGATGAGTGGAAAACTGCATTTAATACGCCCGAGGGCCATTTTGAGTATTTGGTAATGCCTTTTGGTCTTTCTAATGCTCCTTCAGTCTTTCAGTCCTTTATGCACGATATTTTCCGTAAATACCTGGATAAATTTATGATTGTGTATTTGGATGATATTTTGATTTTTTCGGATGACTGGGAGTCGCATGTTCAACAGGTTAGGAAGGTTTTTCAGGTTTTGCGGTCCAATTCTCTGTTTGTAAAGGGTTCAAAGTGTATCTTTGGGGTTCAGAAGATCTCCTTTTTGGGGTATATTTTTTCCCCTTCTTCTGTTGAGATGGATCCTGTCAAGGTTCGGGCTATTTGTGATTGGACGCAGCCTACTTCCCTGAAGAGTCTTCAGAAGTTCTTGGGCTTTGCTAATTTCTATCGTCGATTTATAACTGGGTTTTCAAGTGTTGCTAAACCTCTGACTGATTTGACTAAGAAGGGTGCTGATGTTGCCAATTGGTCCTCTGCGGCTGTGGAGGCCTTTCGGGAGCTTAAGCGCCGCTTTTCTTCTGCCCCTGTGTTGCGCCAGCCTGATGTTTCGCTCCCTTTTCAGGTTGAGGTTGATGCTTCCGAGATTGGAGCGGGGGCGGTTTTGTCGCAGAAAAGTCCCGATTGCTCAGTGATGAGACCATGTGCATTTTTCTCTCGAAAGTTTTCGCCCGCCGAGCGAAATTATGATGTCGGTAATCGGGAGCTCTTGGCTATGAAGTGGGCATTTGAGGAGTGGCGTCATTGGCTTGAGGGTGCTAGACATCAGGTGGTGGTCTTGACTGATCACAAGAATCTGATTTACCTTGAGTCCGCCAGGCGTCTGAATCCTAGACAGGCGCGCTGGTCATTGTTTTTCTCTCGGTTTAATTTTGTGGTTTCATACTTGCCGGGCTCGAAAAATGTGAAGGCAGATGCTCTTTCTAGGAGTTTTTAGCCTGACTCCTCTGGTGATTCTGAGCCTACGGGTATCCTTAAGGATGGAGTGATTTTGTCTGCTGTCTCCCCAGACTTGCGACGTGCTTTGCAGGAGTTTCAGACTGATAGGCCTGATCGTTGTCCGTCTGGGAGATTGTTTGTTCCAGATGAGTGGACCAGTAGAGTCATCTCAGAGGTTCATTCTTCTGTGTTGGCGGGCCACCCTGGAATTTTTGGTACCAGAGATTTGGTGGCCAGGTCCTTCTGGTGGCCTTCCCTGTCTCGGGATGTGCGTACCTTTGTACAGTCTTGTAATGTTTGTGCTCGGGCCAAGCCTTGCTGTTCTCGGGCTAGTGGATTGTTGTTGTCCTTGCCTATTCCGAAGAGGCCGTGGACGCACATCTCTATGGACTTTATCTCGGATCTCCCGGTTTCTCAGAAAATGTCCGTCATTTGGGTGGTGTGTGACCGTTTTTCTAAGATGGTTCATTTGGTACCCTTGCCCAAATTGCCTTCTTCATCGGAGTTGGTTCCTTTATTTTTTCAGAATGTGGTTCGCTTACATGGTATCCCGGAAAACATCGTGTCTGACAGAGGATCTCAATTTGTGTCTAGGTTCTGGCGAGCGTTCTGTGCCAGGATGGGCATTGATTTGTCTTTTTCATCTGCGTTCCATCCTCAGACTAATGGCCAGACGGAGCGAACTAATCAGACCTTGGAGACGTATTTGAGGTGTTTTGTGTCTGCTGATCAGGATGATTGGGTCACCTTTTTGCCGTTGGCAGAGTTTGCCCTCAATAATCGGGCCAGTTCTGCTACTCTGGTTTCTCCTTTCTTTTGCAATTCAGGGTTTCACCCTCGTTTTTTGTCTGGTCAGGTGGAGTCTTCGGATTGTCCTGGAGTGGATTCTGTGGTGGATAGACTGCACCGGATTTGGAGTCATGTGGTGGACAATTTGAAGTTGTCTCAGGAGAAGACTCAGCAGTTTGCTAATCGTCATCGTCGTGTGGGTCATCATCTCCGTGTTGGAGACTTGGTGTGGTTGTCTTCTCGTTTTGTCCCTATGAAGGTCTCTTCTCCTAAGTTCAAACCTCGGTTCATAGGTCCTTATAGGATTTTGGAGATTCTTAATCCTGTATGTATTTGGACCTTCCAGCATCTTTCACCATTCATAATGTTTTCCATAGGTCGTTGTTGCGGAGGTACGAGGTACCGGTTGTTCCTTCTGTTGAGCCTCCTGCTCCTGTGCTGGTGGAGGGTGAATTGGAGTATGTTGTGGAGAAGATTTTGGACTCTCGTATTTCCAGATGGAGACTTCAATATCTGGTTAAATGGAAGGGATACGGTCAGGAGGATAATTCTTGGGTGACTGCCTCTGATGTTCATGCCTCTGATTTGGTTCGCGCCTTTCATAGGGCGCATCCAGATCGCCCTGGTGGTTCTCATGAGGGTTCGGTGCCCCCTCCTTAAGGGGGGGTACTGTTGTGAATTCTGTTTTTGGCTCCCTCTGGTGGCTACTGGTGGTACTGGTTGACTTTGGTCTTGTGTTTCCAGTGCACCTGTTTTCATCAGGAAATTGGGAGTTTCCTATTTAGTCTGGCTTCTCAGTCACTCTAGTGCCGGCAATCAATGTTACCAGAGCATCTCTGTTGCTTGCTACCTGCTCCAAGTCTGCAATTCAGCTAAGTTGAAATCTTTGGCTTTTTGTGTTTGTTTTGTCCAGCATGCATTTATATTTCTCGTGCTGCTGGAAGCTCTAGTGATCTGAAATTACTACTCCGGTGTCATGAGTTGATAACGGAGTTAAGGTAGTTTCAGGATGGCTGCTTAGGGTTTTGAGGTAACCGCGAAGTCCTCTTTTGTATTTTCATCTATCTAGTCAGAGGGCCTCACTTTGCTGAATCTATATTCATACTGCGTTTGTGTTTTCCTCTTACCTAACCGTTATTATATGTGGGGGGCTACTATAACTTTTGGGGTTTCCCTGGAGGCAAGCCAGGTCTGTGTATTCCTCTTATAGGGGTAGTTAGCTCTCCGGCTGGCGCGAGGTGTCTAGGGATACAACGTAGGCACACCCCCTGGCTACTTTTATTTGCGTGTTAGGTTCAGCATCGCGGTTACCTGAGATACCATCTTCCTAGAGCTAGTCCGTTTTTGCCCATGTCCCTGCCATTGGGAATCATGACAGGTGGGATTATGTGTGGTGATGTGGTGGGGGGTGGGATTATGTGTGGTGATGTGGTGGGGGCAGGATTATGTGTGGTGGGGGGCAGGATTATGTGTGGTGATGTGGTGGGGGGCGGGATTATGTGTGGTGATGTGGTGGGGGTGGGATTGTTTGGTGGGGGCGGGATTATGTGTGGTGATGTGGTGGGGGGCGGGATTATGTGTGGTGATGTGGTGGGGGGAGGGATTATGTGTGGTGATGTGGTGGGGGGGTGGGATTATGTGTGGTGGTGGGGGACAGGATTATGTGTGGTGATGTGGTGGGGGGCGGGATTATGTGTGGTGATGTGGTGGGGGGCAGGATTATGTGTGGTAATGGGGTAAGGGGACGGGATTATGTGTGGTGATGTGGTGGAGGGCGGTATTATAAGTGGTAATGTGGTGGGAAGGCGGGATTATGTGTGGTGATGTGGCAGGGCGGGATTATGTGTGGTGATGTGGGGGGGCAGGATTATGTGTGGTGATGTGGGGGGGAGGGATTATGTGTGGGGGCAGGATTATGTGTGATGGGGGGCAGGAATATGTGTGTTGATGTGGTGGGGGGCGGGATTATGTGTGGTGACGTGGTGGGGGGCAGGATTATGTGTGATGATGTGTTAGTGGCAGGGATTATGTGTGGTGATGTGGTGGGGGGCGGGATTATGTGTGGATGATGTGGTGCGGGGGCGGGATTATGTGTGGTGATGTGGTGGGGTGGGATTATGTGTGGTAATGTGGTGGGGGCGGGATTATCTGTGGTAATGTGGTGGGGGGTGGGATTATGTGTGGTGATGTGGTGGGGGGCGGGATTATGTGTGGTGATGTGGGGGTGGCAGGATTATGTGTGGTGATGTCTTGGGGGCGGGATTATGTATGGTGATGTGGTGGGGGGCGGGATTATGTGTGGTCATGTGGAGGGGGGCAGGATTGTGTGTGGTGATGTGGGGGGCGTTATTGTGTGTGGTAATGTGGTGGGGGGCGGTATTATCTGTGGTAATGCAGTGGGGAGGCGGGATTATGTGTGGTGATGTGGTGGCAGGGCGGGATTGTGGTAATGTGGTGGGGGGTTGGATTGTGTGTGGTAATGTGGTGGGGGCGGGCTTATGTGTGGTGATGTGGTGGGGGCGGGCTTATGTGTGGTGATGTGGTGGGGTGGGATTATGTGTGGTGATGTGTTGGGGGGTGGGATTATGTGTGGTGGGGGGCAGGATTATGTGTGGTGATGTGGTGGGGGGCGGGATTATGTGTGGTGATGTGGTGGAGGGCGGGATTATGTGTGGTGATGTGTTGGGGGGTGGGATTATGTGTGGTGATGTGGGGGTGGGAATATGTGTGGTGATGTGGTGGGGGGCGGGAATATGTGTGGTGATGTGGTGGGGGGGTGGGATTATGTGTGGTTATGTGTTGGGGGGTGGGATTATGTGTGGTGGGGGGCGGGATTATGTGTGGTGATGTGGTGGGGGGCGGGAATATGTGTGGTGATGTGGTGGGGGGGTGGGATTATGTGTGGTAATGTGTTGGGGGGTGGGATTATGTGTGTTGGGGGTGGGATTATGTGTGGTGATGTGTTGGGGGTGGGATTATGTGAGGTGATATGGTGGGGGGTGGGAATATGTGTGGTGATGTGGTGGGGGGCGAGATTATGTGTGGTGATGGGGTGGGGGGCGGGATTATGTGTGGTGATGTATTAGGGGCTGGGATTATGTGTGGTGATGTGGTGGGGGGCGGGATTGTGTGTGGTGATGTGATGAAGGCGGGATTGTGTATGGTGATGTGGTGAGGGCGGGATTGTGTGTGGTGATGTGGTGGGGGCAGAGCTACTGTGCAGAGGGCGGGATTAGCAAGTAATCACGATGCCTCATATATATATAGATACCAGCATGTTACCTGAATATTCTGACCCAGGTATCTGGCACGGGATCAAGTCATCTGCCGAAAAAAAAAAAGAAACAGAAAACATTTTTTACATATAACGTTTTTAAAAGAGTGTGTATGATATGTTTTAAAATTAACCTTTCAGAAGATTCATGTTGCCCAAACCATAGGCAGCATGACGTAGAGTCCAGAGCCATTATTGCTGCCATGTATGTTTTACTCCAAAATGCTGCAGTGTTTCAGAGAAAACATGCTTTGAAAAACCTGTGGAGACTATTCATATAGGCTGACTAGTCTGACTTTCACGTCCCCCCGAGGAAGCCTACGCGAAACGCGCGTCAGGGCCGCCGGACTCACACTGACACCAATTATATCCGGGTAAGGCTAGTTTCACACTAGCGTTAACTGCATTACGTCGCAAATGCGTCGTTTTGCCGAAAAAACGCATCCTGCAAAAGTGCTTGCAGGATGCGTTTTTTCTGCATTTACTAACATTAGCGACGCATTTGCGACGCAATGACACACGTTGCAACCGTCGTGCGACGGGTGCGACGTGCTGTTGCGGACCGTCGGGAGCAAAAAACGTTACATGTAACGTTTTTTGCTCCCGACGGTCCGCTTTTTCCGACCGCGCATGCGCGGCCGGAACTCCGCCCCCACCTCCCCGCACTTCCCCGCACCTCACAATGGGGCAGCGGATGCGTGGGAAAAATGCATCCGCTGCCCCCGTTGTGCGGCGGAGACCACACTAGCGTCGGGAACGTCGGCCCGACGCGCAGCGACGGGTTGTTCCCGACGCTAGTGTGAAAGTAGCCTAAGATTGGCAGTATTTTATTACCATTATTTATATCTATTCTGGGCTGTTGAGTAGTAACTCAGATGGAAGGACCAGGCATATGCCGGTTCATAGGAAGCACTATGCACTTTATGGTAACAATCACGCTCTACTGACTAACTAATATGCCCATAATAGCAATTAGTCTCTGCCCTCCTATACCCTTGGTGTTATTTACAGTGTTGTTTGTACGCCTTACATGCACTATATGTGTACTTTGTCTGTTATTTATGTGATTTGATTATGTTTAATAAAAGTTGTTACATTTTACTTATGACTTTATGGGTATTCATACTCCGTAGCTGTTTTGTAGGATCTGCGTATTAGTGGAGTTTCCCTGTTATCCTTCATGTCCATTGTAGGACGTATTCCTGTTAGGAGTTTTACAATTGACATGCATCAGTGGCTATTGTATTTATTGACTAGTCTGACTTGTAGGTTCCCAGCTGCCTCTTCTTGTCCCGCTCTCCTAAACTGAAAGGTTCATTCTTTATATACACGTAGATATGAATATGCAATTTTCACATTTTGAATTTCGCTATTTTCTTGTCATCTTCTATAACATTTTTATTTTTCCCTTGACGTAGCCATATCGGGGCTTGTTTTTTTAGCGGGTTGAGTTGCAATTTTGAATTAGTTTTAACATAAAATGCACTGAAAAATGAGAGAAAAGTTCCAAGTTTGGTGAAATGGTGAAGAAAACGTAATTCATGTTTTTTTTTTTTGTTTTTTTTGTAGTATACATTGAATATTTTTTCCACTAAAATTTTGCACAGTGTGCTAGGAAACTATAAAAAAAAAGAGTGGCACCTCATGTAATTATGTTTAAGGTACCTGGGTGGACAAGGTGCTCCTCACCTTTTCACGTATGGGGAGGAAGTGGTTCTGTTGTGGCTCCTTGTTGTCCAAGCACAAAATTGCTAGTCAAGGACTAATATGGCCGGTATCGCTAGTCAAGGACTAATATGGCTGGTATCGCTAGTCAAGGACTAATATGGCTGGTATCGCTAGTCAAGGACTAATATGGCCAGTGATGCATCCATAATACATTAATAAATGTATGGTTTTACAGAAAATGTAGTGCTTCAGCACTGCTGGATTGCCTAATTGTCAACGTTGTGTAAGACTCACTGTGGAGATGTCTATTGTAACAAAAAAGTTCTTTATTTAAATTTCCAATGATGCATTTCATGCAGTAGTTCCCTTAAGGGGTTTCTCTGCTGCGACCTCTGATCACAGTAATTAGACTCAAGCATCGGGCCAGCAGCATCTAAGGTGTTAAACCATTTCTTAGAGCTGGCTACGATCTCACCAGTTACACTCAGTTGCTGGCTGTACAAGCAGTTGGCATCTGTGCTGTATGGAGCAGACTTTGCTCCTGAGCCTATTCCATACATGCAGTGCCCACAGCATTGAGTAGGCCCCCCGAAAGAATTGGCCCCTGGCACATGCCTATGTTCACCAGATGTTGGTGCTGGCCCTATGTCCCTTGTTATCCATTGTGAAGTATGAGATGTGCAAATGTTCCCTTGTTGGGCAAAACTAGGATGCACATGATGAGTTAAATTGGAAATATTTTGGGTCTAATTGAAGTTACCCTTATTGCGGTACTCTTCAACCGATGGGAGCAGTCCACATTTCAGTGCTGTGTATGCGTGTTCTACATCAAGATTTACTGCTTCCGCTTCACCTTTCTGCAAATTATAGAATAAAGTCATGTTACTGATGTCCTTAGTCCTCACCCCATCTACTCGCCATCTCTGAGTGACCACATATGGTGCTTCTTTCTGCTAATAAAGATCACCTACCAGAATCATTTTGATGCACTCCAGTGCAGACGATGGCTCTGTGCATTTAATGGTGCCACCACTAACTGAGGACCAGTCATCACATTTTTTCTTCTCATTTTTGCTCTGTGGACACCACCGTATTTGCTGGTTAACTTGAGGAGGACGAGCTCCTAATGGCAAAAAATAAATTGCTGCTATAAGTAAATTGAAACTGATTAATTAGAGATTATTAAGGTCATGCAATACCAGAATTAAGCCACATATGTTTCCTACCGTTAAGTGTTTTCATGCCGTTAAACAAGTCTGGTCCCAAAAAGAGGAAAGTGTCCATTGCTGATGGAAGAGCTATCAGAGCGCTGGTGGTGTCTTCAAATAGCAAATCCTTGCCATGAGTGGAGCTGAATAGTTTGCACTCTTTTTTCTGTGATTTTAAAAATATCATAAACCACAAGTTACTACAAACTACCAAGCTTCATTAGAAAGGTGACTGACACAATCCTCCCCTTTGTTGTTCATCAATGAAGGCCTTTGCACTTCATCGTATTTATTGCAAGTGTTTAGGAGATGTTTAAATGTGTTGTATTTGACACATTTAATCTACCAATCCTCAAATTAGCATCTTTTCTGATTGTATAGATGTGAAAGAAGTGTCGACACTAGTGATGAGCGAGTGTACTCGTTGCTCGGGTGGTCTCCGAGTAATTAGGACTGCTGGGAGATTTAGTTTTCATCGCAGCAGCTGAATGATTTACAGCTAATAGCCAGCTTGATTACATGTTGGGATTCCCTAGCAACTAGGCAACCCCTACATATACTCAACCTGGCTAGTAGCTGTAAATCATTCGGCTGTGGCAAGGAAAACTAAATCTCCTGAAAACTAACAAATACTCGGAGACCACCCGAGCGTGCTCGGGAAAACCCGAGCAACGAGTACACTCGCTCATCACTAGTCGGCACCTCTTCTGAAAATCTGATGAAAAACATGTCTATGAATGTGATTCATTAATCTGTTTTATATGTGGTTGTATATACTGTGCTTTGCAACAGTGTAATTAGCTTGGATAGGGTTAACAGTTAGTGCCAGCCCAGGTTGGGAGGATTTAAGTGGGAACATAGGAAGCTCCTTCCTGTTTGTTAAGGAGTTGATGATTAATTATTGAAGAAGTAAGAAGCATTATTGCTTAAGAAGGAAAAGGCCATAAGTTGGGAAGAGTGTTCAGTGACAGAAGTTCTTGTTAAAGGAATAGAAAGTTCCAGACCAAAGTTTTCTACAACTGATTTCCTACATGGCCGGAGTGCAGAGATTGGAGTAGTATCCAGAAGGTTTCTTTCACTATCAGTGATTACCAGCCATAGAAATAAACAGAGCTCAGGGAGGTGTAATTCTTGTAGGTAGCTAGAAGGAGTGGGCTACAGAAAGGCAACCTGTAAACTGATTCTGGAGGTTTAGAGAAATCCTATTCAGACCCAGAAGGAACACAAGGTGCCCATTATAGTTGAGCATAAAGAAAGTAAAAACAGAGCTAGAAAGCTTGTGGTGTATTCTGTCACTATTGAACTATTCCTATACTATCAAAATGCCATATTTAATTCTCTAAAAGACGATTCTAGTCTCATTGATATGTCACATATTTACAAGCTACCTGTACCAACAAACCACTTGTGGCCTGAAAAGGAATAAGCAGCAAATCTCCAAATTCCACATACACTCAGGGGTGTTTTGGGGAAGCAAAGCAAATCTCGATATGTTCCTTACACCTAAATTGGCATAGTCGGCAGGATCGGTTTGCCCTGTAGGAATATTTTTTTAGGAAGACTCGTGGTGCAATGAAGATGGTGTTGTACTAAGGAAAAGAAGAGCAGACGAACTTTGGAGTGGAGGGCACAATAGAGCACAATGAAATGCCCAGCTGACAAAAAGTCTGGCCCAGAAAAAGGGAATACCCTGTGAAGACAACCCAACCTACAGTGGGAGGTGCGCATTAGTGGATGGCGCAATAGAAAGAAAGCTCCGGGTCACAGAGAGGTGATAGAAGATCACAGGAGTAGAGGCCGAAGGAGGAGATGTGGAAACCGTCAACACCAGTGAAACGTGTGATGTGGTGACAATATCTTGCCTCACACAAATGGTACTTCACACTTTTTGGTCGGTGGCAAAGGTCTGTGATGTAGTGTAGTGGAGGCGATGGACTAAAAAGCAGGAGAAGAGAGGACATTAAAGTTAACAACAGAATGTTTTTTACTGAGGTAGATGAATTTGGAACAATATAACAGATAACGGACATCAGATTGATTGGTATTCATAGAATCATAGAATGTTAGAGTTGGAAGAGAGCTCCAGGGTCATCGTGTCCAACCCCCTGCTCAATGCAGGATTCACTAAACCATCTCAGACAGATGTATGTCCAGCCTCTGTTTGAAGACTTCCATTGAAGGAGAACTCACCACCTCTTGTGGCAGCCTGTTCCACTCAATGATGACCCTCACTGTAAAAAAGTTTTTTCTAATATCTAATCTGTATCTTCTCCTTTTCAGTTTCTTTCCATTGCTTCACTTGGATTTGATAGAGTTTTCATACAGATGTTTATCCATGGTAATAGCTTTCACTTCTCTAATACAATCTCACAGTCACATGAATCCATTTTAGTAAAATCCATTTTTACTACTTTCTGCACACCGTCTGCAGCAGATACTTTTCCAAATCCTCCCATGAGGCAAGAATTAGAATTTCTTCTCTAAATCTTCCACATTAAGTTGGCATTTATAGTCCACCACTGCATGAATACAGGCTACCTTGTCTAACCCACAGCAGTCTTAAGACTTCTAAGGACGGGTGCCCATGATCCGGAACTAGCAGCACTTTGGACGCAGCGCATGTTCGATACATCCAAAGCGCTGCCTTCTATTGAACACAGGTAAATCATCCATATGTGTTCACTGAACCGTGCAGATTTACCACATCCTCTACATTTCTATTGATGTAATTTCTATTGCGGAAACTAGCGCCTCTGCAAGAGAAATTGACATGCTGCGGTCTTGATAGACGTGGGTGATCCGCAGGAGGCTATGCATACATAGTGGACATCAGATTTCTAGAAATGCTATGCACTACGCTGTAATGTCTGGCTGCTGTGGGCTTGATGCTGTACAAATATGCAGCGTCAAACCCGCAGCTGTTCCTGTTCATGGGCCTGGACTCATAGCTCTGCACGACCGTGGTTCCCAACTATGTTCGGATTTGTCCCAGCTTCCCACTAAGTTGTTCTTACTTCTAGGATAATGCTTCTGCCACTTTCTTGTAGGATTGTTGGTTGATAAAATGTGTTTTCTGTCTGGCTGATGTTCACTTCTGCAGTAACTATAGACACTCTACTTGCCTACTGTATGTAAGAACTTCTTACACTCTTTGGTTGGTTGTTTTCAGGACTTGCTACCAGTACTCCAGAATGCTTTCTCTTTCTTCTACACATAACCCAGAGCTGTGCTAGTCTGCAATTCTGAGGTTACTTCTCTTACTTGTCTTAACAAAGTTTTGAAACAAGAACTCAGTTCCTAAAATGCCCAATTAACGAATCCCCACCTGGGCTGTCACGAACAGTTAACCCTGTCATTCCTAAATGTCCACGAAAACTGCAGCTCACATAAAATCTAACACCTTAAAGCAGCAGGTCAGACAACAAACATAAGAAGTCATCTGAGTGTGTGTAAAAGACTTCTCCATCTTTACATGATGACAATCTACATCCTATACATGTAATCAGAGTTTCCAAAACCTTTTCACTTGCATTGGAAATTTTGCAGAACTTTTTTATACCATCACTGAAAATAAATTAGCTTTAGTTTATTTCCGATGAATTCCTCCTTGAAAAGCTGAAAATTACCTAACTGAACCCTATTTCTGTCCATAACGTGACAATTCTTCAGAGATGTGTATATGCGAATGCACCACCTGCCCACCTGATAGTCGCACTCGCCTTGTATGACTATACTAATAATTTCAGATGATGCTTATAATGTTACCTGAGCCTGAAGAAGATACTCAGTGATATCCTTCATCTTGTCTCCGGAGCTTCTGGTCACCACAGCATGTCTGGGGATTCTTCCAAAGTTACAGATTTTGTATTGGCTTAGTGGTCTTCTAGTATTGTCTGGACACAGCAGCTCAAAATTGTCCGAGTATTGCCCTAAAGAACAATACATGGAATTTATATGGGAAGAAGATATACAGTATATTAACCTCTTAATGACCAGAGGTATTTTTGGTTTTACATTTTTATTAGCCATAACTTTTTTTTTTTGTTGGTCTAAATGGCCATGTGAGGGCTTGTTTTTTGTGGGACGAGTTGCACTTTTGAACCCAACCATTAGTTTTACCATGTCGTATATTCGAAAACGGGAAAAAAATTCCAAGCGCGTTGAAATTGCAAAAAAAGTACAATCCCACACTTGTTTTTTGTTTGGCTTTTTTAGGTTCACTAAATGCTAAAAATGACCTGCCATCATGATTCTACTGCAATGTTGCGACAGCTGAAAAACAATAATTCTGAAGTTTCGATTTCTTCCTTTACTTATGTCATTTATTTATCGGATTAATTTGTTTTACACTTTGATACATCAGACATTTACGAGTGAAGTGATACCAAATATGTTTTTTTCTAATTTCTTTATTTTTAATCGGACTAATTAAAACTTTTATTTTATTTTTATTTATTTCATATTTTTAAAAAAATTTTCTTAACTTTTTATTGTATTTGTTAGTCCTCTTAGTGTTGTTAGTCCTCTTAGTGACTTAGCGACCATCCGATTTCTTGTACTATACAGAGCAGTGCTATAGCTCTGCTATATATAATGGGAATCATGGTCTCCTATGAACGCCAGCTAAAGGCTGACTTTCACAGGAGTATCATAATTAATGGCACGTGGGTCTTCAGCAGACCCCCAACTCTCGTGGAAACCATTCGGTGCTCTATGATCATGTCACAAGTGGGCCGACGAATGCATAGAATGAGCTCCACACCACCCGCGTCTGTTAGAGATGTGATGGTTGAATAAGAAGTACCATAAGCATGAGTAATAATGACATTTCCAATGGCGATCCACATGATCTTATTTGCCTTGATAAGATCCTTTTATGATTGATTATTTATTTGGAGCAATTGCAAATATTAATAATATACATTGAGCATACGTTTGCTGCCTTTGTTTGGAGCATACGTATTATTATTGTTTCCTTTGAGTAAACACACTAGTATGGCAATGAGTAGTAATTTTTTAAAGTATTCATTAAAAATTAAATTTTACATGAACTTCCTTAATTAAAATTGTGATTGGTATAGAAGGAAGTTCTTTGACCATCCTATCTAGGTCTACCTCCACATGGACTGTATATTTATACGCTAACAATAGGTAGACAACCCACTGCTAGTTTATATCTGCATACTGTTCAATAGCAATCAGACATTAAAAGTGAAACGCACTGGAGATGTTTTGCTAGAATACTGTAGTTTTGCTCTTGTCACTTTGCAGTGCCCTAGTGATATGGCTGCATAGGTCCTAGTACAACCATAAAAATGACACCTACATGACATTACCTGTTAATGCTGTGTCTTCTACAAAAGCCACATCTCCTTTATCCTCTCTCAAACACCTGACCAAAGGAAAAAAAGGATGCATTCATAAGTCATTATTTTATACTCCCCTGTTACAAAAAAAACATTTAGCCATAATAAATATATTACTTAGTGCCTGCCTGAGCTAGATTCACCATAAAAGCCCCATACACATTAGCCTAATATCTGCCAAAACCACCGATATCAACAGGTTCAGCTGACTGTCTAATGTGAGTGGGGATGCCAAGGTGTCAGCCAGCAGATTTATTATAGAGAACACAGGAATGATCATTCAGCCGAGGAACTATGGGAATATGGGACTATCGGCTGAGAAACACTGTTGATCAGACAGCCATCTAATGTGTATGGCCAGCTTTAGGCGACAGAAGTTTGATGCTTATAGATTATCCCAGTGGGGAGGTATTTGCTAAAAAGATAATTTACTTTTAGATACACTAAGTTTGTAGTAATTGTGTTATGTATAATGTATTAGGGTACCGTCACACAGTACCATTTTAATCGCTACGACGGCACGATCCGTGACGTCGCAGCGATCGTATGATTATCGCTCCAGCGTCGTAGACTGCGGTCACACGTTGCAATCACGGCGCTGGAGCGATGCCGAAGTCCCCGGTAACCAGGGTAAACATCGGGTAACTAAGCGCAGGGCCGCGCTTAGTAACCCGATGTTTACCCTGGTTACCAGCGTAAACGTAAAAAAAACAAACAGTACATACTTACATTCCGGTGTCTGTCCCCGGCGTTCTGCTTCTCTCCACTGTGTAAGCGCCATAGCCAGAAAGCACAGCGGTGACGTCAGACGTCACCGCTGTGCTCGCTTTCCGGCTGGCAGACGCTCACACAGTGCAGAGAAGCTGAGACGCCGGGGACAGACACCGGAATGTAAGTATGTACTGTTTGGTTTTTTTACGTTTACGCTGGTAACCACGGTAAACATCGGGTTACTAAGCGCGGCCCTGCGCTTAGTTACCCGATGTTTACCCTGGTTACAAGCGAACACATCGCTGGATCGCTGTCATACACAACGATCCAGCGATGTCAGCGGGTGATCAAGCGACGAAAGAAAGTTCCATACGATCTGCTACGACGTACGATTCTCAGCAGGATCCCTGATCGCTGCTGCGTGTCAGACACTGCGATATCGTAACGATATCGCTAGAATGTCACGAATCGTACCGTCGTAGCGATCAAAATGGTACTGTGTGACGGTACCCTTAATTGAGTGACCACAGTGCTGTGGAAGTGAGAAGAGGAGACATAGGCAAGGGGTGTTGAGTTTTCTGATTTAAAAAATTATTTACTTATTTAATGACCTTTGGCGCAATCTCGAGCCATGGTCACTTCATGAAAGAGTGATCTGTAGGAAGATCGATATTGTGCAAGCCTAGATAGGTCCACCAGGGTCTTAAAACATTGTTATTTTGATTGTATCAAGCCAACAGATTGCTGGTTTTTCTCTTCGCCTTGTTCCTTCTATACCGTGATGCCCTTCTCCAGTGATTGCTCCTGCTCAACACACTGACTCCTGCCAGTCCGGGTTCCCAGGGAAGCTGCCGAGCTGGGATCTCCGTCCTTGTGACCAGGGCACTTCAGATAGTCCAGACCCGCAGACGGAACTGTAGCTTCCCCAACACAACCATCACAAGCTTTGCAGATACGGCCTCTCCATGCGCTATACAGGAAGTCCAGTCCCAGGCACTTCCAACACACAGGCCATCAATACATAGCCTCACCAGGTGCTTCCAGGAATCCAGTCCACTCCAGGACATTCCAAAACACAGGCCATTCACAGGACTTCACACTCTGACCATTCAGGATCATACACCTGAACATGTGAGCCCAAACCTTGGTCACATTATGTACCTGTAACCATCCCCATAAATGGGAGGTGTGTGTGGCTAGCCAGTCCCGCCTAACTCTCCAGCTAACCCTGCAAGCCTCCCTTTACAAACTATACAAATACTTGTGTGACTACAGGTCCCAGCATAACAACACTACAGGCTTACAGCGCAGACTCCCTCTGCGACACATCCCGGTCATTTATAATCATGCCCGGCACTTTCATTATCACTTTTACAGATATGCCTCCATGGGAAACTGAGGAGCACATACAGCGGCCCCTGGCTGTAACATGGGTCACTGCATCACTATATATATATATATATATATATATATATATATATATATATATATATATATATACTAGCTGTACTACCCGTCTTCGCCCGGGGTAATAACTGCTGTTAGCAAAATAGAATGTGTTAACAAAAATGTATTCTGCACAAAAAAAAACACAAAACAAATAGATAGAAATGTAATTATTAAAAGGCAAAAACTAAGCTAATAGAAGCATTTTACAACATATATTTCAACACCAGAGATATTCCACACAGATTTAACTAAATTGGCCAAGAACTGTGAAGTAATCTTCTACTACTTATTCGAGAGCCTTTTGATAAAGGACATTCTTAGTTTTTCCTTCAGGTGCAAAGACAAACAGATTTTTGGCTGTTCCAACTCTTGAACAGGCCACATAAAGTTGACCATGAGAAAAGCATGGCGATTGTAAATCTAAGCTAGTTGAAGAGCCCGGTGTTGCCTGGGCATAGTAAATATCTGTGGTTAGTTATAGCACCTCACTTCTCTTATTTTCCCATCACGCCTCTCATTTTCCCCATCACATCTTTCATTTTCCCCCTCACATCTCTCATTTTCTCCCTCACACCTCTCATTTTCCCCCTCACTCCTCTTATTTTCCCCCTCACTCCTCTCATTCCTCCCTAACTCCCGACCTCACATCTGTCATTTTCCGATCACTCCACTATTTTCCCTCACTCCTCTCATTTTGCACTCACACCTTTTCATTTTCACCTCACACCTCTCATTTTCACCTCAGTATATACATGTTTGTCATCTCCCTTATATATAGTATACAGCTGTATGTCATCTCCTGTATATAGTATATACCTGTATGCCATCTCCCCTGTATATAGTATATACCTGCTGTGTGCCATCTCCCCTGTATATAGTATATAACTGTATGTCATCTCCTCCTATATATAATATATACCTGTATGTAATCTCCTCCTGTATATAGTATATACCTGTGTGTCATCTCACCTATATATAGTATATATCTGTGTGTCATCTCCTCCTGTATATAGTATATACCTGTATGTCATCTCCTCCTATACATAGCATATACCTGTATGTCATCTCCTCCTGTATATACTATATACCTGTAGGTAATCTGCTCCTGTATATAGTATATACCTGTGTGTCATCTCCTTCTGTATATAGTATATACCTGTATGTCATCTCCTGCTGTATGTAGTATGTACCTGTATGTCATCTCCTCTATATAGTATATACCTGTGTGTCATCTCTCCTGTATATAGTATATATCTGTGTGTCATCTCCTCCTGCATATAGTATATACCTGTGTGTCATCTCCCCTGTAAATAGTATATACCTGTGTGTCATCTCCTCCTGTATATAGTATATATCTGTATGTCATCTCCTCCTGTATTAGACCTCGTTCACACGTTTTTTGGTCAGTATTTTTACCTCAGCATTTGTAAGCTAAATTGGCAGCCTGATAAATCCCCAGCCAACAGTAAGCCCACCCCCTGGCAGTATATATTAGCTCACACATACACATAATAGACTGGTCATGTGACTGACAGCTGCCAGATTCCTATATGGTACATTTGTTGCTCTTGTAGTTTGTCAGCTTATTAATCAGATTTTTATTTTTGAAGGATAATACCAGACTTGTGTGTTTTAGGGCGAGTTTCGTGTGTCAAGTTGTGTGTGTTGAGTTGCGTGTGGCGACATGCATGTAGCGACTTTTGTGAGATGAGTTTTGTGTGGCGACATGCGTGTAGCAATTTTTTGTGCGTCGAGTTGCATGTGACAGGTTAGTGTAGCAAGTTGTGTGCAGCAAGCTTTGCGCATGGCGAGTTTTGCGCGTGGCGAGTTTTATGTGTGGTGCCTTTTGAGTATGTGCAAGTTTTGTGTGAGGCAACTTTTGCATGTGTTGCAACTTTTGTGCATGTGGCAATTTTTCCACGTGTGCAAGTTTTGCATGTGGCGAGTTTTCCATGAGGTGCGTTTTTTTCCACGTGTGGCGAGTTTTGCATGTGGAGAGTTTTGCGCGTGGCGAGTTTTGTCGGTGACTTTTGTGTTTCAACTTTTATATGGCGAGGTTGGTGTATGTGTGGTGAAATGTGCGCTGAGGGTGGTATATGTGTTTGAGCATGTGGTGGTGTGTGGCGCATTTTGTGTGTGTGTTGATATCCCCGTGGTGGTGTGGTGATTATCCCATGTCGGGGCCCCACCTTAGCAACTGTACAGTATATACTCTTTGGCGCCATCGCTCTCATTCTTTAAGTCCCCATTGTTCACATCTGGCAGCTGTTAATTTGCCTCCAACACTTTTCCTTTCATTTTTTCCCCATTATGTAGATAGGGGCAAAATTGTTTGGTGAATTGGAAAGCGCGGGGTTAAAATTTCACCTCACAACATAGCTTTGACGCTCTCGAGGTCCAGACGTGTGACTGTGCAAAAGTTTGTGCCTGTAGCTGCGACGCCTCCAACACTTTTCCTTTCACTTTTTCCCCATTATGTAGATAGGGGCAAAATTGTTTGGTGAATTGGAAAGCGCGGGGTTAAAATTTCACCTCACAACATAGCCTATGACGCTCTCGGGGTCCAGACGTGTGACTGTGCAAAATTTTGTGGCTGTAGCTGCGACGGTTCAGATGCCAATCCCGGACATACATACACACATACACACATTCAGCTTTATATATTAGATATATATATATCTATATATACACTGCTCAGAAAAATAAAGGGAACACTTAAACAACAGAACATAACGCCAAGTAAATCAAACCCGCCTGACCCGAACATTCAGTTGTCCTCCCATCTCTATTTTCAAACCTTGCACTAGTTTATGCAGTACATTTTAATACACCATTTGAAAACTTGAATGGAAAGCATTCCTGAGACTACCTCTTTGAGCCGCTGATCTACCACAAAATTTATACATAAAAATGTGTAAACGTTCACAGGGTATGAATAGTTTCTCAAGTCACTGTGTATGTATATATACATAAATATATTCATATATTATAACTAGAATATTATGATATATAAACATAACAATACAAATAGACATATATTCAGTGTAGAGTGTATGTATATGTATATATATACAGAGAGAGAGATAAGCTGCTCAAAAAAATAAAGGGAACATAAACAGCAGAATATAACTCCAAGTAAATCAAACTTCTGTTAAATCAATCTGTTCACATAGGAAGCAACACTGTTTGACAATCAGTTTCACATGCTGTTATGCAAATGGAATAGACAACAGATGGAAATTATTGGCAGTTATCAAGACACACTCAATAAAGGAGTGGTTCTGCAGGTGGGGACCACAGACCACATCTCAGTACCAATGCCTTCTGGTGATGTTTTGGTCACTTTTAAATGTTGTTTGTGTTTTCACACTCGTGGTAGCATGAGACGGACTCTACAACCCACAAAAGTGGCTCAGGTAGTGCAGCTCATCCAGGATGGCACATCAATGCGAGCTGTGGCAAGAAGGTTTGCTGTGTCTGTCAACATAGTGTCCAGAGGCTTGAGACGCTACCAGGAGACAGGCCAGTACACCAGGAGATGTGGAGGGGGCCATAGGTGGGCAACAGCCCAGCAACAGGACCAATACATCAGCCTTTGTGCAAGGAGGAACAGGAGGAGCACTGCCAGAGCCCTGCAAAATGACCTCCAGCAGGCCACAAATGCGCATGTGTCTGCACAAATGGTTAGAAACCGACTCCTTGAGAATGGTCTGAGTGCCCGACGTCGACAGATGGGGGTTGTGCTCACAGCCCAACACCGTGCAGGATGCTTGGCATTTGCCACAGAACACCAGGATTGGCAAATTCGCCACTGGCACCCTGTGATCTTCACAGATGAAAGCAGGTTCACACTGAGCACATGTGACAGACGTGACAGTCTGGAGACGCTGTGGAGAGTGATCTGCTGCCTGCAACATCCTTCAGCATGACCGGTTTGGCAGTGGGTCAGTAATGGTGTGGGGTGGTATTTGTTTGGAGGGCCGTGCAGCCCTCCATGTGCTCGCCAGAGGTAGCCTGACTGCCATTAGGTACAGAGATGAGATCCTCAGACCCCTTGTGAGACCATATGCTGGTGCGATTGGCCATAGGTGCCTCATAATGCAGGACAATGCCAGACCTCATGTGGCTGGAGTGTGTCAGCAGTTCCTGCAAGATGAAGGATTGAAGCTATAGACTGGCCCGCCCATTCCCCAGACCTGAATCCAATTGAACACATCTGGGACATCATGTCTCGCACCATCCACCAACATCACATTGCACCACAGACTGTCCAGGAGTTGGCGGATGCTTTAGTCCAGGTCTGGGAGGAGATCCCTTAAGAGATCATCTGCCATCCAGGCATTGTAGGGAGGTCATACAGGCACGTGGAGGCCACACACACCACTGAGCATCATATTCTTGTCTTGAGGCATTTCCACTGAAGTTGGATTAGCCTGTAACTTCATTTTCCACTTTCATTTTGAGCATCATTCCAACTCCAGACCTCCATGGGATATTAGTTGTGATTTACGTTGATAATGTTCAGGTTTTATTGTTCTCAACACATTCCACTATGTAATGAATAAAGATTTACAACTGGAATATTTCATTCAGTGATATCAAGGATGTGGGATTTTAGTGTTCCCTTTACTTTTTTGAGCAGTGTATATACATATATATAGTGAAATAGCTCTCACCGCATGTGTTGGGGGACACTCGCTTGGCAACGGGATACACTCAGGCAGGCATGGTTTTTCATTTAAACAGTCCATGCGGTTTATTTTAGACAGCATGAACCACCAAACCAACAAAAGGTGAACAGTCTTTGTATCAGGCTTCACATCATTAGTTTGCGGCAACTAAACATGCTGGTCCTCTTCTGACCAGTTGCCGTGGGTTACCACACAGTTTATAGTACATAACAAGCAGCAACAGTCTGTATAGTTACCTTACGGGAGCTCTTGTTCCACCTGCTGACTCCTTGTCAGTCCTCTCTCCTGGGGAAACTGCCTTACGGGGTTCACCAACTTGCCTGGCAGGCAAACATCAGTCAGTACAGACCCACCGAAGGACAGTAGCTTCCCCACACAGCAGCCGTCACCAACTCTGCAGGTCCTTGGCCTCACCAGGCGCTCTTCAGGGATTCCGGTCCTCACTCTGGACCTCCCAACACCAAGGCCTCTTCAGTGTGCTGTTCAGGACATCCGTCCCTACTTGGGACCATCCAACACACAGGCCACCAGGTCCCAAAGCCCCACCACGTGCTATTCAGGAAGTTAGCACTCCCAACACATAGACTTCCAGGACCTTCCAGCACAGAACCATTCAGGTCCACACTTAGAGACATGTGACCCACACCCTGGTCACATTACATACTTGCAACCACTCCCCTAGATGGGAGTGTGTGTGTAGCTAGTCCGACCCACCCAGCTCTCAGAACTAGCCCTGCCAGCATCCCTTCACAATTATACAAACAACATAATTACTTGTGGGACTACACGTCCCAGAACAACCTTATTTCAGGCTGACAGCACAGAGTATCTTCCTCTGCGACACACATACCGGCCATTCACAATAATTCCGGACTTTGACTCATCACCACAGTTATGCCTGTGATGGCCATGCATTCCTATGGCCTCAATAGGCCTCCACTCGTATTCTTGGGAGACCATGCAGCACCCCCTACCTGTAACAGGGGTCACTGCATCACAATATATATATATATACTGTATATATATATGTGTTTTGTATGTGTATATATCTATTCTATCTATTCTATTCTTATCTGTTAGTATGATTTTATTGTATGCAGCACATGACTTGCTGGCTTTTCAAAGGACACCGGTGCGTAAAAATCGGACAGCACTCGTATGGTCCGAGTGCTGTGCGATATTTTTCTTCCATCCATAGGATTGCATTGGTTAGCCTCGGCCGAGTCTCGTTGACAACCGCAGCATGCTGTCATTTTACACGCATGCTAAATACGCCCAAGAAAATAAACTGTGATGTGAGCTGCCCCACAGATTAACAGTGGTCCCAGTGCTATGCAATGTTTTCTCACATAGCACTCGTCCGTATTCTACTGTAGCGTGACTCCGGCAGAACTCTGTATAGTCTTATCTTGTTTGTACAAGTACCCTTTGAATTGCAAAGTCCTGTGAGATGTGTTGGCGCTATAAAAATGATTATTATATAAAATTATTATTATAGAAATGTTTTATTCTGCACTTCAAAACATAGCATAATTTTTGCGCGTGTTTCTCAGGCTCCCCATAGAAACCTATAGAGAAAACAAAACACCAGAATTGCTCACATCAACAGTGTCTTTAAACACTCAATGGGCATGACTTTTTAAGAAATTACATCCTCCCTTCGACAGTTAAATGCAATGAAAATCTGAACAAAAAGACACATCACAAAAGAAGCAGTATTTTTCCTATGTGGTAACATAGCCAAAAGGTGTCCATACACTTTAAATAACTAATACAAAGCTGTCCAAAAACATAATAATGCTAAATATATAGGAACCTCCAGCATGGAAGGTTTATCCATCAAAGCATTAAATATAGGGGTGTGTTAACCTATCATAATCTAACAACCGGGTACCAAGTACCCAAACACACCACTCTCACAAAAAGTGTTTAGAAAAATTAACAAATTTTATTAATAAAAACACAGAAAATATCAAAATGTCGTATTCATTAAGAGGAAAGGATGAGTACCCAAGTACATAGCACAAAAAAGTGATACAGGAAATAGTATACAGGCTTCTGGGATCATATAGTCTGTGTCATAGCATATGGGCATCCCAAATATATAAGCCCTAGTCTAAATAGACCTAAAGTGCACCTATGCACTTTAGGTCTATTTAGACTAGGGCTTATATATTTGGGATGCTATGACACAGACTATATGATCCCAGAAGCCTGTATACTATTTCCTGTATCACTTTTTTTGTGCTATGTACTTGGGTACTCATCCTTTCCTCTTAATGAATACGACATTTTGATATTTTCTGTGTTTTTAATAATAAAATTTGTTAATTTTTCTAAACACTTTTTGTGAGAGTGGTGTGTTTGGGTACTTGGTACCCGGTTGTTACACTTTAAATAACTGTTGGATGAACGCTATCCCTCCTGACTCCCACATGTACATGAACGCCTGGTAGAATACTCGTGTGCTTTGGTGCCAACAGATCAAAAAGATTGGATTTTTAATTCAAAATGCCCAATCCATATCTTCTCTAAAATCATCTTTTAGGGTGGAGTTGGGATGGTTTCATACACATTAGATCAGTGCTTCCCAACTTCCTTCCTCAAGGCCCACCACCAGGTCATGTTTTCAGGATTTCCTTAGTATTGCACAGGTACTGGAATTATTACCTGTGCAGTTGATGCAATAATCACCTGTGCAATACTAGGGAAATTCTGAAAACATGACCAGATGGCGGATCTCAGATGGCAGATCTTGAGGACCGGAGTTGGGAAACACTGCATTACACCATGGATCGATGCCATCAAAATCAGGACATTTGGACTACTTTAATCTAATGTACATGGGTTCATTGAAGGGGCTGAATACTGCTAGGCAATTGCTCCTTAATTGTTCCAGTGCCCCTCATAATGTAAAAATGCTTGATGCTGACCTCACAGAGCAGTGCCACTGCAATGATGTTGGTGCTGCAATTCCCAGTAGTCACTTGACATTGGTGTCACGTGACGTCTTCACCCACCAATGGTTGCTGAATTGCTGCAGTTTTCGCTACAGAACAGATTTTCATTCAATAGATTGGCTTGACTTTTTTAATTCTCTATTAATCTTGACAACAGATTTTGAGTCTAAAAGTGTGACTTATTTTTCTTCGGGAAAAATGCCTTACTTGGTTCTGTTGTCTATTTAGAATGGAATTATGCTTTGTCAAACAAAGTGCGAGAAAAAAGTCTCGGGGGATAATAAGAGTCAAATGGTAAATTTTAAAAGTTAGAAAAACATTGAATTGTGATGCAGCGAAAATAAGTAGCATCAAAAACCCACTAAAAACTCCTCGTAGAAACACAACCTTAAAAGTTGCATTGTACCTCACCTAAAGGCGCCTTCATCCCCATAGTACGGCTCTCCAGGACCACGTGTGCACTTATCTTCCTGGCCTGCACACTGCTCACACAGGTTCGCTTCTTGGGCTCCTGGGGCACAGCTCGCTGAGAAGATCTCTGAGGCAACTATGGTGGAAACAGAATGTAGTAAACTTATAGAGATTACGCCACAAATACAGATCGGTGAGCACTATCTATTTTTTACTCGAATACCGGTAAAAAACTTTAAACAATATCTGTTATTTGGTATTAATAGACAACCTGAAAAGGACCTAAAAGAAAATTTCATTAGGAATAAATTATTAGTAGAGATGAATAAATATGTTCGAGTGGAGTGGAATTCTATACAAATTTTTGTAATCGTTTCTGCGCGAATCCAATAATATAGTGATCTCTGGCCTCAATTTTTCTGCACCGTAAAAGGTCATAAAAATGTTAAAAACATACTTATGCTCTATTTATTTCTCACCTCTCTTGCCCCTCTTTACTTAACATCATCCGTCCACTCCTCGTTACATCTTCTTATCACTGCCACTAGTGCTGAAATCCCAGGGTCTCCTCACGCTAGGGCTCTGCTCAAGCTGATTGCGCAGATTTGTCCTGGGCTGAATCAGAGCTGGAAGTCCCAGCTCAGTGAGAGACTCAGAAGAGTTCAGCACCTGCACATGCAAGGTCATGGTGCATGTCGTGACCTTATATGAGAGCATGCAAAATCCTATTGGGAGATAGCCCGGGGATCCAGCGCTCTCAGCAATGATAAGAAGGACCGAACTGGTGATGGAGAGAAGCGGAGGAGCCGGACAGGGGAAAGGTAAGGTGAGTATAAATATTTTTTACATCTTATGTTTGCTATGCACTGGGGTCTCTCTAGAGCCCAGATTATAATAAAGGAGATTACCATAAATTAGTGGAGAAAATCTTAACTGCGAATTGAGTTTCCCGGGAAATATTTATTAGAATTTCGCCTGATCCACTCATCTCTAAATTACTCAATAGACTGGAAATCAGCAGTAGAGAATTTTAAATCTGCAGCTGTAGGAATTTGAAGTGTATTTCTATATTTATTGTTTCAGTAAAGATATCATATTTCCAAATGAAGTTTCAGTGATTTTTACTAATCAAATTTGCCATTCACAATATGATGTACACGAATCCATACATTAGACGTGCAGAGGGCCTAAGGGACTGTCTGGTGCCCTGTGGAGAAGTGTATATTCTCCATGCACATGTGTGCAGTCTGGGCCAATACATTTCTATGGATTGCAAATTTTGGATCTGTGAAAAATATCCTTAAAGGGATTTTCTTATTTTCTAATGGATGAATTTTCAAATTCCTTGTAAAAACAAGCTACTTTGCGATTTACTTCTTATTTTAAAATATTTTTGTTCTCAAGAATGAAGGTATTTTTAATTCTATAGTTTAATGCACATTGCCTAGGTTACCGGTCACCTCAGAGGAAAGGATATAGGGAAGGATATAGCACTTGCAAGCTGATTGGCGTTCATCTTGTAAGCGCTGATATGAAGTTAGCCGAATCTCTAGCTCCTGATGCTGTCCGGAGCACTTTTGCGATGCTGCAGAGTCAACGTTGCTTCTGCTAGCTGCATTGGACTTTGAGCCATCAGCTCGGCCATAGTCGTACCAAACTAAATACTGCATTTGATTGTTTTAGCTTATAAAATAGTATTAAACTTTGATGTTGGTGCTTCCCTCATACTCCCTTGTACCCGTACCCGCTTGTACCTTTTTCAATAGATTTTTGTTCTGGTTCTTCCCACAACAGTAATTTCTTCTTAAGGAGTACATTCAAAGGAGCGACCCAACCTGCCGCCTCTCCCACCGCAGAATGACAAGATCTCTTGCCTTTCAATTGATCAAGATGGAAGCTACTCGATTTTTTAACCACAGCGACGGCATAGTGCAGCGTCACAGGAGCTGAAATACATAATGAGGCAATAATGTATAAGAATGTTATAAACATTTAGTAATTATTTTTCATGAAAAAAAAAAACTTGATTACATGACTACATCTTCAATAGCATAGAAAGGAAACACCTTTTAGGCTTTGAAACAACAACATATAGTTACATATATTGAAAAAAGACACAGGCCCATCAGGTTCACCTCTATCTCTAGATTATCTATATCCCAACAATGCTATTTGTTGAGAGAAAAGCATCCAGCCTTTTTCAAATACTGATATTTATGCCATTACTGCCTCTTGTACTAGTAAATGAAGGAGATAAAAAAGCACAAAAAGGGTCTAAAGGTACCGTCACACTCAGCGACGCTGCAGCGATATAGACAACGAGCCGATCCCTGCAGCGTCGCTGTTTAGGTCGCTGGGGATCTGTCACACAGACAGCTCTCTCCAGCGACCAACGATCAGGGGAATGACTTCGGCATCGTTGAAACTGTCTTCAACGATGCCGAAGTCCCTCTGCAGCACCCGGGTAACCAGGGTAAACATCGGGTTACTAAGTGCAGGGCCGCGCTTAGTAACCCGATATTTACCCTGGTTACCAATGTAAAAGTAAAAAAAAACACTACATACTCACCTTCTGATGTCTGTCACGTCCCCCGGCGTCCGCGCTGCTGCTCAGAGCTTCCTGCACTGAATGTGTCAGGGCCGGCAGAGCACAGCGGTGACGTCACCGCTGTGCTCGGCTTTATGGCCGGTACTGACACATTCAGTGCAGGAAGCTCTGAGCAGCAGCGCGGACGCCGGGGGACGTGACAGACATCAGAAGGTGAGTATGTACTGTTTTTTTTTTTACTTTTACAATGGTAACCAGGGTAAATATCGGGTTACTAAGCGCTGCCCTGCGTTACCCTAGTTACCATTGTAAAACATTGCTGGCATCGTTGCTTTTGCTGTCAAACACGACGATACACACCGACCTAACGACGAAATAAGATGCTGGCCTTCTAGCTCCGAACAACGATATCACAGCGGGATCCAGATCGCTGCTGCGTGTCAAACACAACGATATCGCTATCCAGGACGCTGCAACGTCACGGATCGTTGTCGTTCTCGTTGGAAAGTTGTTCAGTGTGAAGGTACTTTTAGTTGTGGTTTTTAACAATGAGCTGCTCACCTGATGGCATAAAGCAAAAGCATGTGTATATCGGCTGGTGCAGATCTACAGGCCGCCCACGAGACCTTCTCAGAGACGTTGTACAGGATAGTTTGTGGATTAAATCCGTGCTGCCACAATGATACAAATTCAGATATATTGAAGAATTCTGGTGGTTTATTCAACGCGTTTCCAGGTCTACCCCTTCATCAGGAAAATTACCACAAAGACATCCTCTTGCTCATACTAACGTATAACACGGCCAAGTGCTATCTGATGTTTTATCGGACAGCACTCGCCCCAATTTTTCTCCTGCCAATCAGCAAGAGAAGACAATCACAACAAGCTGGTTGCGTTTAAAATATCATTGCAGTCCGATGTATGCTCACAGAGACAATGGAGAAGATGGAGAAATTAGGTTCTCCATCTTCTCCACACCTGTGCTGTGATTCTATCATGCGAGAGAATTTGATAACAGTAAGATGACACTCGTGTCAAACTCTCACTCATAAGCATAATCGATCTGATTCTCTTGCATTAGAGAATATACTCTGTTATACTATCGTATTATAAGTGGTTTTTATATATTTGTGATACACACATTGTTATATTCTTTATAATAGGAGTGGGACCTATCAATGGAAAACTGAGTTTAGCTTTAATTTACTTAGTGTTATATGTCCTGTGGTGCGCACTGATATATTAGATATTTTATATCATACATGTTTTTATGAATTATTTGTTGCTACCAATATGTACAATAAAAGTTGATTTTTAATCTTATTCCCTGGTGTGGTGCTAATCTTTGGTGTGTCCTTAATCAAGGTGTTTGGGCTATTTTATTTCTGTTATACTATGGAGCGGTTCTGAACAGTGCTTTTTTCTCATGCCGATGAAGCATGAGTAATTAATAGCATCATTCTGCGAGTGCGTCCAGTAATTGAATCACGTGAACAGGAACATACTGTACATACAAATCACTATAGCAGTTCTAATTGGGCACCCCCATGATGCTAACAATAGTGTCTCCCTGAAACACATTATGATACACCCACAGTGAATTCTTCCACAGTACCCGGCCTCAATTCTTCCACATGGCATGATGACCCTACTGTAACAAACTCGCCCGGTAAAGTATGCTGACCTGAACACAGTATGATGCCCCAACTGTGATCGCCACACAGCATAATGTGCCTCCATATAGTATAATGGCCCCACAACCCTCCACTCAGTATGATGGCCCCAACATAACTATCCACACTGTTTAATGGCCCCCTCTCAGCCCTCCAAAAAGCACACTGGACCCCACATAGCCTTGCAAACAGTATAATAGGAGCCCCACATAGACGGGCAAACAGTATAATGGCCTTCACATATTCCTGCAAACAATATAATGGCCGCCCACATACACCTGCAGCCAGTATAATCCCCCCCCCCCACAGACACTGGCTAAAAGTATAACAGCCCCTTCACATATACCTGCAAACAGCATAATACCCCTTCACATAGATCTCCCACCAGTATAATGACCCCATATAGTTACACAAGCAGTAAAATGGGCCCCACATAGTCCTCCATAAAATATTATGAGCTCCATATAATCTTCCATACAGTATTATGGGCCCCATATAGTCCTTCATACAGTATTAGGAGCCCCATATAGTCCTCTGTATAGCATTATGGGCCCCATATAGTCCTCCATACAGTATTATGGGTCCCATATAGTCCATATAACATTATTATGAGTTCATATAGTCCTCCATATAGTATTATTGGTACCATATAGTTCTCCATACATTATTATGGGTCCCATATAGTCCTCCATACAGTATTAGGAGCCTCCATTTGTTAGTGTGTGGTCAGTCTATCATCAGTGTTTGTTTTTTTGTGCCATCAATGTTTTTCCAGTTTGTCATCAGTTAGTGTTTCATCAGTGCTTGGCCTTGTGTGTCAGCAGTGTTTGGTCAGTGTATCATCGGTGTTCACAGAGTGTCTTCAGTGTTTAGTCTTGTGTGTCCTCAGTTTTTGGTCAGTGTTTCATCAGTGTTTGGTTTTGTGTGCCATCAGTGTTTTGGATCCATGAGTCATCAGTATTTTTCACGTATGGATAAATAAATAGATGATCAAGCTTCTAGTATACTTTACAATGTTAATAGACTTGTATTGGGTCTTTTCATATCTGCTGTTGCTGTAAAAAACGAACATGTGAAAAGCCCCATAGACTGTTATGGGTAGCTGCTGTATTCATGAAAAACACTGGAAGAACACGGACGTGCAACACAGTCGAATGAATGAGGCTTCTCTGTAATTATTGTTTCAATTGGAACAGATAGGCAATAACTAAGTGCTATGTTCATCTTACATTAATAAAAACAAAAACTAAAAGAACTAACAAGCAAATATAGAGAATATGACTAGTACGTATCTTTCTTGATCCACTTAGGCAGGTGGATGGCATAGACAAGGGTGGCATACACAATATTCAAGTAGATAACCACAGTATAAAATAATAGAGCTTAATAATATTACAAATTTTATTTTTGCAGCGCCAATATATTCCGCAGCACTTTACAGTTAAGCGGGGACGGCTTATAGCACTTTCCACTGCCAAGTATGATGCTTCACTGTAGCACCAAATGGCTGAGCGTGGGGCGGGATTGGGTTTTTTTTGTTTTTCTGTTTGTGTAACAAAACATTTTAATAAAAAGTTTTTCTGATTTAAAAAATGGATGAGCATGGAAGGCAAAGGTCCAAAAAGAGGGCATAAAAATCAGGGCAAAGATTTTATGTGATCTTTCATATTGAATTGAACTTTAAGAAGAGAATTTATCAAATCTTTATGATTTATAGTTTTAAGAAGTTGCAAAATATGGTATATTACGCCATTAGTCTTATTTTTTTGGTGCCGGACCGCCATTTTATTCAGTAGTTGTGTTGGGGCTTAGAAAAGTGGCCTTGGTCAGCCGGTGTCCCACAAATGTAATGCCTGACATACTCTGTAGCTCCTCACCTGGTACCTCACATGTAGGGGGTGTCTGCCCCGGTCCAGTCCTTGTACCCTTTATCTCTTCACCATTCTTGGTAACACACCAACTGTATCCGGTGCTGCCGTGGAACTGCAATGGACTAAAGTAGCCTTTTTCATCACAGTCCGGTACAAAGGCTCCCAGTAAAGGTTCTGTTGCGCTGAGCACTTTATTACGTTCTTTTATGCAGAGCGTTTCACCTGATAAGACAAATATAGAAGAATTGGTGTTATTTTCTGTATATTCCTGACTATGTTGTAGGATGACCTTCATACCATACTTTCATCAAATATTTCTCAGTCCATCAGAGCTGATGTAGTCCGAGCTTAGATCCACCTTCTTCTCTATCACTTCAGCATACAATGACAAGGAGCCCAACAATGACATTACACAATTATAGAGTCACAATGTATCAGTGATAAATCATTATAGTGACTCCGTGTAGTGTTATATCTGTAATCACTGCCTGTAATAACATCGATGCAAAGGGAGAGGATGGAAGGGTAAAGTAGATCCTTACCAGAAGCTTCACATGGTTTTGGTGGTTTTCCAGGGAAAGTTCTGGAACCAAAAACCTCTTCCCCATACTCATCCACGCACCAGGAGTAGACATGGGACTGCTGAGGTCGATAGTTGCCCTTTTCATCACATTCCGGCACAAAAACTGCTGGTGAAGGTTTAGCACTGAGCAGTTTCTGACGTTCCTTCAAGCAGGGAGGTTTGTTTGCTAAAAATGGATATAACCAAGAGTTTATGAAGCCGTTTATTGCTATGTATGTGGTATCATATAATCTTGACTTTGGGAACAAAGGTCCTGAAGCATTGCATGTTTGTTTGTTTTTTTAAATAGCGATTATAGTTGCAGTTTCTGTATTGATAGCTACTTTTAATATAATTTAGTCCAAAGGAGTACAGTCAGTATGTGTGGCGGCTCCATTGTACTCCTTGTGTGCCAATGTGTTTTCTTTCTAAAAACCAATGCTTAATATGGAACCATACATGAAAATTTGTTGTGAAATCAGAGGCATACGAAGGCACAGCAGAGGAGTCCGAATGAGAATTTCCTTTAACCCCTTAGTGACAGAGCCAAATTTTTGAAATCTGACCAGTGTCACTTTATGTGGTAATAACTCTGCAACTCTTCAACAAATCCCAGTGATTTTGAGATTGTTTTTTCGTGACACATTATACTTTATGTTAATGGTAAATTTAGGTTAATATGTTTTGTGTTTATTTATAAAAAATATCAAAAATTTGAGAAAAATGTAAACAAATTAGCAATTTTCTAAATTTGAATGATTATCCCTCTAATCCCGATAGTCATACCACATCAAACCATTAATAAATAACATTTCCCTCATGTCTGCTTTACATCAGCACCATTTGTAAAATGTTATTTTACTTTCTTAGCATTTTAGGAGGTTTAAAAATATAGCAGCAATTTTTCATTTTTTCAAGGAAATTTACAAAATTTATTTTTTTATGGACCTATCCATGTTTGAAGTGACTTTAGGGGTCCCATATATTGGGAAACCCCCAAACATGATACCATTTTAAAAATAGCACCCCTAGACATATTGAAAACTGGTGTCAGGTAGTTTATTAACCCTTCAGGTGCTTTACAGGAATTAATGCAAAGTGACATGACAGAAATGAAAATGTGTATTTTTGCCACCTAAATGCCTCTAACTTCTGAACAGATTACTACAGCCGTCAGACTCTAAAGGTACCGTCACACTCAGCGACGCTGCAGCGATATAGACAACGAGCCGATCGCTGCAGCGTCGCTGTTTAGGTCGCTGGGGATCTGTCACACAGACAGCTCTCTCCAGCGACCAACGATCAGGGGAACGACTTCGGCATCGTTGAAACTGTCTTCAACAATGCCGAAGTCCCCCTGCAGCACCTGGGTAACCAGGGTAAATATCGGGTTACTAAGTGCAGGGCCGCGCTTAGTAACCCGATATTTACCCTGGTTACCATTGTAAAAGTTAAAAAAAACAGTACATACTCACCTTCTGATGTCTGTCACGTCCCCCGGCGTCCACAGGGTTACGCGCTGCTGCTCAGAGCTTCCTGCACTGAATGTGTCAGCGCCGGCAGTAAAGTAGAGCACAGCGGTGACGTCAGCAGCATCTAAGGGGTTAACCAGATTTGGGAGGAGCAAACACTGATCGTGGCTGATACAGCAAGTTGTCAGCTACAGTGTACAGCCGACAGCTGCTGGATTGTGACCTGTATGGGGATGCTATTCTCTTATATCTCAGGTCAGTTAAAAGACGTATTGGCTGTCACTAAGGGGTTAAAGCAGTTACATAGAATCATTGTGGTACAGAGAAGAGATAAGACCCCAAAGGAAAAGGAAAATACAGTAAGCTTTTTAGTTCTGGACACAGGATGACTAGAAGGCTGGACTGTACGCCTCACACATATACCAGTCATCCTGCCACGTCTGGTGTGGTACCCCTTATATTCCCTATGAGGGCAGCTAATCATTACCCTCGTGGTGGATACAATCTTCACTCCTACTCCCTTCAGTGTTGGCAAACCTCACCCTCTCTCCTTCACCTGGGATAACTACACTGACCAACTCAGAATAAATGTTTAACTTACAAAAAAGGAGGAGTACTAAGCCAATATAAAATATTTAATCTTTACTAATTACATACTGTAGTAAAATGGTCATATGCACATAAAATCATTTAAAAAAGAGAAAAAGTCCACTGTCATGTAGTCATATACACTTGGTACTAACTTTGTTATCCAAAATATTGTATCCTCAGAGCTGTATTTTGTTCTGGCCAAAGGACATATTTTGGTTACCGGTGTATGTGCATAGGCCTATACTGTTCGTTAGGTGACACTACATATTTTGGCTACACCTATATGGAAACTGGACTTAGTAAGGCTTATATTCATATCATACTCTCTTTTAGAGATGAATATTGGTAATGTATTATAGTACTTTTTCAATTATTTTATTTCTATATTTCTATTTAGCTATGTAATTAATAAAGATTAAATATTTTATATTGGCTTAGTACTCCTTTTTTTGTAGGTTATATGTCTTGGCTAGGAGAGCCATTTACTTAGTAAATCACTTATAGGTATTCAGAATAAATGTTTTCAGATGGTCCCCTGTGTCCCTCCCTATAGCCCTGTGGTAGCATACATTATAGAGAACACTACTCACCCCCACTTGCTATTTATTATACGGAATGTTTCATCCCTAACCTTATGAAATATATTTCTGTAACTACTGTAGATAATTTAAAGGGAACCTGTCACCTGTTTTGGCCTATATTAGCTGCGGCCACTGACTTTCGGGGCTTACCTACAGCATTCTATAATGCTGTAGATAAGCCCCCAATCTGACCTGCAAGAGAAGAAAAATCCGGTCCGGTCCGATGGGTGTTGCAGGTCCAGGTCCGGGTCCGGCGCCTCCCAACTTCTTGCGACTCCGCCCTCCTGCTTCTTCATCGGTCCCTGGCATCACGCTCCTGCACAGGTGAACTTCTCTGCCCTGTTGAGGGCAGAGCAAAGTACTGCAGTGCGCAGGAGCTGGGCCTCTCTGACCTTTCCCGGCACCTGCGCACTGCAGTACTTTGCTCTGCCCTCAACAGGGCAGAGAAGTTCACCTGTGCAGGAGCGTGATGCCAGGCAGCAAGGAAGAAGCAGGAGGGCGGCGTCACAACAAAATGGGAGGCGCCGGACCCGGACCTGCGACACCCATCTGACCAGAACGCACAGGACCGCCCCCGGGTGAGTATAATATAACTTAATTTTCTTCTTTTGCAGGTCAGATCATGGGCTTATGTACAGCATTATAGAATGCTATAGATAAGCCCTGAAAGGAGGTGGCCGCAGCTAATATCTGCCAAAACAGGTGACAGGTTCCCTTTAACTGACTCCTAATTGTAAAGAATGACCTATAGTAAGTAAGGGCATAACTAACCCAATGTAGAGACTGAGGTGAGAACACTGATAGAATGGATTAGTACCTTTATCTTCACATGTTAGGCCCGGATTTCCTGGTGGAGTTCTTGTTCCCTCGATCTCTTCACCATTTTCGTTAAGACACCAACAGTAACCGGTGCTGCCATGACACTGCTTTGGAGCGTAGTTTCCCTTTTCCTCACATTCTGGTACAAATGCCCCTATTTTCATTATTTTTCCTCCGAGCACACTCTGCCGATGCCTCATACAAGGGGTATGTTCTATCCAAATAAAACAAATTATCAGACAAGAAAAACTATTCACATAATAGAGATGATGTTTCATGGCGAATTGAAGATTCCTTGGCTTTTAGGGTCTAGATAATAAGTTGTCATGATACTGACATAAAAAGTAAATTCCTCCAAAGTATTACAGAGACAGATGGGAGCTGTCACCTGACTATGTCTGCCTCACAGCGAATGGCTCCATCAGAGGTTCTGTCCGAATCCTGTTTTCCAGGGCTTCAGACAGAAGTCCCAACAGAAACACTGACACGTGGACTGCACACAATATGAACATTGCCTTAAAACACAAATAAATAACTATCATCTGCACATGCGCCGCCCCCGGCCTGCAGACAATTTCCCGGAGTCCAGTCCTCCTCATAGGAAGCCATGTGACTGCTGGGGTATGGGCGTTCACAAGATGTCGGCAGAGCCAGCGCAGCACTGGACACCTGTAGTAGCGGACACCCGCAGCACCGGACACCCGCAGCAGTGCGCCGCACCACGCATCCAAACACCCCCTCATCCCAGCCTGCAGCCGGAAAGGTATATCTGCATTTTAAGATGCTCCCCATTTTCATCCCGAATTTGAGGGAAAAAAAAGTGCATCTTATAATCTGAAAAATACGGTATTCTGGCATTTTTAATTTACATTTCTTTTAGGATGCTTAATCATAATACTTTTATAGCTTTAATACAATGAGGCCAAAAAAGGGAAATGCCTTCATTGCTGGATTTTCTATCAAACATCTCTTTTATTCCCTGTTGTAATAAAAACATGAAAACAGAACAGGAGCCTCTGATGAAGCTACTATGTTTCAGCAATGACGTAGTGCCACTCATCAGTGGCTAGATTTTAATTACAGACAAGTTTTATTTTTTCTATATTTAAAACTCCATTACTCCTGAATAAGGAGTATAAAATTCATGAGTCCTGAAGGATAGCTGAGCATAAAAAAAAGAAAAATGCAAAATAAAGTTGAAAGGTTTAATATAACCGTTCAAACCATAGAAATTCAGCTGACTTTTGTCGCGTCTTCTTTTTCATGCGTGTACCTTCTTTGTAATTTCTTAGCGGTGGTGAACTGACTTTATTGTGTTTAATAAATCCAATATCTTGGTTTGGATAGGACCATAGAAATAATGTATATTTCTGATTGTTGAGGGTTGATTCTAGATAAGTAAAATAATTTAGCGCTCACCTCTCTCAGAATAAGCTTCAGTCATGATGGGCTTCAAATTAAAAGGATGTAATGAAGCTTTGTAAACGTCTTTACTATCCAGAGAAATAGCATCTGCTTCTCCATTCTGAAAAGCAAAAAGGTCTTCACTGATAATGATGCCCCAAGAGGATAGATTAAATATTACATAGTCATTAGAGCGAGCGGTACCCTTTGTAGCCATAAAGTGCTTTGGCTAATAAATTCCTGATCAGGGAATCCGCTCTTTTGTAATATTTAGATAGGTTATTTGAAAACCGCTTTCTTACACCAGAAAAAAACTGTTTCTTTCTTGGTCATCATGAAAGAAGTACTTTCATCAAAGTTTTTATCCTCTTAATACATTGCAATTATCATATTTATAATATAACGGTAGGAGCGTCACTCTGTCTGAAGCCTTTATAGACTGCGCAAGCGCGATGCTCCTAGCGTTAGATTATAGACACAGTGTTCGTATTCAAGAAAAAATGGCGCCGGAAAGCGCAGACTGTGCTGGCGCCGAAATCTGTGTCACAATCCCGCCCATATCACTTAATTTCCACCCCCACAGTGTCCCCATGCCCCCTGATTCCGGTCCATAAATGTCCCCCTGCTCCCAGAATCAGGGGGCGTGGGGACACGGTGGACACGATCCCGCCTTCATGACATTGCAGCAGGTCATGCCACAGCAATTACTTACGCCCCTGATTCTGGCGCATGAATTTCCCCCTACTCCTGGAATCGGTGCCTGCGCAGTCCGCGCTTTCCGGCGCCATTTTCATTAATACATACTACAGTGTTTCTTCAAGAAAATGGCGCCGGAAAGCGCGGACTGCGCATGCGCCGATTCCGGGAGCAGGGGGACATTTAAGAGCCGGAATCAGGGGGCGTGTGGACACGGTGGACACGATACCTCCCTCATGACGTTGTGGCAGTTCATGCCACAGCAATTACTTACTTAGGCCCCCTGATTCCAGGGCATGAATGTCCCCCTGCTCCCGGAATCGGCGCCTGCACAGTCCGCACTGTGGCGGACTGTGGCACGGGGCACGGCACGGGGCCATTTTCTTGGATACTGCAGTGTATCTTCAAGAAAATGGCGCTGGAAAGCGCAGACTGCGCAGGCGCCAATTCAGGGAGCAGGGGACATTTATGGGCTGGAATCAGGGGCCGTGGGGACACGGTGGATATGATCCCGCCCTCATGACATTACTTACATACATCTGAAGAGACACTGCAGCGCGGACTGCGCAGGTGCCAATTACTGCGTCACAATCCCGCCCTCTCATGATGTCGTGGCATTTCCGCCCACATTAATGATTTCATTACAGATATCAGGAGCATGTGTAAGACTATCTACACTATACAATATGTCAGCAAAGCTACCAAGTAACTTTCTAAAGAATATATAACACACGTCTGTGGAGCAAGGCAGCCACTTTCGACTCAGTACCACCACAGTGTCTGTTGCCACCACTGATTAAAATGGGGGCGCAGGATGGGAGCAGCACATGGTTGGATGGAGATGTAGGATGGCAGCAGCACATGGCAGGATGGGGACGTAGGATGGCAGCAGCACATGGCAGGATGGGGACGTAGGATGGCAGCAGCACATAACAGGATGGGGACATAGGCTGGCAGCAGCACATTACAAAATATGGGAGCAGGATGACAGCACCACATCACAAAACAGGGGCTCAGGATGGGAGCAGCACATGACAGGATGGGGACCATATACCAATATAAATGCTCGCCACCCGGGCGTAGAACGGGTTCAATAGCTAGTTATATAGAACAGTGTACTCACAATTGCTCATTTCACCTTTCTATCCAATAAATGTATCTATTTTCTCTGCTTTATATTGAAACAGCGAGTTTCTTTTCCCTGCAAAAATCCTCTTCAGCTCCTGACCCAGCTGCTCCGTCCTTTCCTCCTGCCAGGGACTTTTGCTGTGACTCATGGCTCATACAGGGAAAACAGACTTCCTGTTTCTACATAGAGCTTAGATGGATTCAGCTAGTCTTTTTTAATCAAGTGATATCATAGACCTAATGGAAAAGAGAAGAATTAGCTGGGTAGAAAGACAAAATGAGCAATGGTCACTGCAGCATCAGGAGTCGCTAGGCGGCAGGCTACCATAGGCTTACCATATCCTTAAAACAAGCTTTTGCTTTAAATAAAAAAGATCCGGATACGCATGTGCTATATATTTGAATCTCTCTGAATCTATTTGAACAATTTAGTGTAAAATTGATGAAGGTTTAATGACCGAAACATGTTGTACACCTTCCACAGATTGTAAATAAATTCACCAGATTGGGTGCTGGATTCTTGAACTGTTTATGCATAACGGGTTGGGACCCTTCCCTATATAACTTCACAAGAGTGCCGTCCTTCTCACTTTGCAATATATTAGGAAGATAAAAAAGTTTGATGGAATTCTTCTTTGACTAGACAGTGAATACACCAGATCTTCACTCTTTCAGTGTTAAATTATTTATTTCTACTCATTTTCAAATTTATTTTAATCAATATTAAAAGCTAATACCATAGTTATACTTATTTAAAAAAAAAACACAATCATTTTTTCTTCTAGAAAACAAAATAGCTCAATATTAAACGTATTGCCGTGCAAAAATGGATTAAAGGAGCAGAATCATGTGGTTATCTTTTCTGTAAGTGATAAATCACTATTTGTCATGTATGTAAAAGCTAAAATCTTTATTGTGAGGCAGGTCTCCACTGAATTAAACCTTACGCTGCAAAGTTTCGAGAGGAGATTTGCCAATTCTAGAAGCAAATACATGAGGTCTATTTTTCAGATATTTTAGGAGAGTTGGAAAGAATCAGTTAGACTCTCCATGTCCATATACGCAATTTCATTTAATTGGCCCGAAAGGATAATACCTACAAAGATGGTCTCACACCTGGGAGGACCTGTGCTGTACTGCATCACAAAAACCATGATTGATTTTAGTGGGCTTTGTGTAATGCTTCATTTTCTCAAGGATTATACCCTGCCCCTGCAGGCGAGACACTATGTGATCAGCTGAATATCAATTGACACTTCTACCAAGTGGACTTCCATGATGATGTACTCACACTGATCGCTCTCACACAGTCCTCGGTGCTGGATTTTTTCACACATGTGAGTAGAATCTCATCTACATGACAAGATGTCACCAGATCATTGCACTTTTGTTCTTCAGTATCTGACGTCACACACCAACGTACATTTCTTCCACTGGGGGCTGCAGAACTCAGAGCTGGAAAATTTCAGAATAAAGATTATAAAAGTAATAGCAATTGGATAAAACTTAACCTTTAATTGGTTTGTATAAAATGGTACATATATTGAACTATAAAATAGACAAAGGACTAAACAACAAACCACCCTTGTGCTATGTGCAACCTACCAAACAGAACGGGGGAATAACAACAAAGACAATAAAGTTGACAGTGGTTGAGGGTCACGATATACAATGGCCCTTAATCCCTGGCTGGGGATATGTATTGATAACCAATACCCTTTAGTATATGAGGCTCCAAAATTTGGCCATACAATATTTCTTGGTATGGTATAAATATTCTGAGTATATATCCTGGAGGTGATACTGACTATGTGAAATGACCAATTGGTACCGTTACCACATGTATCACCGTAAACACCAAGGTTCCCCACTTATAGGTATGTAAAAAAACCACAATGCATGTTAGCTCAGGGTATAAATAAGAACCTTATTGTGGGAACATGAGTAAATTACCCGCCAGGCATATATCATAACTGTGACACTGTCAACACGAAATAGCAGCAAGAACAAGAGGCTTATATGAGCAAATCATGACCTTAAACAATACCACTATACTTGAAAAGATTTAGGACCATGCTACCTCATGGACATATGCCACGAGCATCCCTTTGAGTCAAGGTAGTGAGGTCAATATGTTCCTGCACAGGACCCTATTACCAACGGGCCCTATATGTGCAGATGTATGTGCAATACAACATATCCATATAACGGATAGATCTCACCCAAATGATGAAAAAAAGACGTTATTTATATAGGGTGAGCCAGCCTCTCTCCTACGTGGCGTCTCCCGACGCGTTTCGTCCATGCGGACTCATCAGGGGAGTTTGAAGACCTAAAGTTGCCGCTTTACAGATCTCCCCGCTACTGTGGTTTAAAAAGCCAAGAGCACGGAGGCGCGCCAGAGAGACTCCGCCCCCAGCGTGTGACGCGTCTCCTGTGCTCTGCAAGGTACTTCCGTTATGCCGAGAAAAGTTCACGGACCGTACCGCGCTGAATGTCATGGAGAGGGAACAATCATGCCCCCTGTTGTGAATTTGCTTTTTGCTCCCTCTAGTGGTTACTAGTTTTTTGACTCTGGTTTTTCTGTCATTCCTTTTATCCGCACCTGGGTCGTTAGTTAGGGGTGTTGCTATATAAGCTCCCTGGACCTTCAGTTCTATGCCTGGCAACGTAGTTATCAGAGCTAGTCTGCTGTGCTCTTGTCTACTGATCCTGGTTCCAGTTATATCAGCTAAGTCTGCCTTTTGCTTTTTGCTATTTGTTTTGGTTTTGTATTTTTGTCCAGCTTGTTCCAAATCTATATCCTGACCTTTGCTGGAAGCTCTAGGGGGGCTGGTGTTCTCCCCCCGGACCGTTAGACGGTTCGGGGGTTCTTGAATTTCCAGTGTGGATTTTGATAGGGTTTTTGTTGACCATATAAGTTACCTTTCTTTATTCTGCTATTAGTAAGCGGGCCTCTCTGTGCTAAACCTGGTTCATTTCTGTGTTTGTCATTTCCTCTTACCTCACCGTCATTATTTGTGGGGGGCTTCTATCCAGCTTTGGGGTCCCCTTCTCTGGAGGCAAGAAAGGTCTTTGTTTTCCTCTACTAGGGGTAGCTAGATTCTCCGGCTGGCGCGTGTCATCTAGAATCAACGTAGGAATGATCCCCGGCTACTTCTAGTGTTGGCGTTAGGAGTAGATATATGGTCAACCCAGTTACCACTGCCCTATGAGCTGGATTTTTGTATTCTGCAGACTTCCACGTTCCTCTGAGACCCTCGCCATTGGGGTCATAACAGTTTGCCAGGCCAGTATTAAATGTTTAATGCATTGCAGAAGAGGGATTATAAGAAAGAAGATTCTGAGTTTTTTTTTTTTTTCTTTTTCCCCTTTACCTCAGAGTGGCTATGCTTGCTGCAGACATGAATGTCCAGACCTTGATTACAAGTGTGGACCAGCTGGCTACTCGTGTGCAGGGCATACAAGACTATGTTATCAGAAATCCTAGGTCAGAACCTAAAATACCGATTCCTGAACTGTTTTCCGGAGACAGGTTTAAGTTTAGGAATTTCGTGAATAATTGTAAATTGTTTTTGTCCCTGAGACCCTGTTCATCTGGAGATTCTGCTCAGCAAGTAAAAATTGTTATTTCGTTCTTACGGGGCGACCCTCAGGATTGGGCTTTTTCGCTGGCGCCAGGAGATCCGGCATTGGCTGATCTTGATGCGTTTTTTCTGGCGCTCGGTTTACTTTATGAGGAACCCAATCTTGAGATTCAGGCAGAAAAGGCCTTGCTGGCTATGTCTCAGGGGCAGGACGAGGCTGAAGTGTATTGCCAAAAATTTCGGAAATGGTCCGTGCTGACACATTGGAACGAGTGTGCACTGGCCGCTAATTTTAGAAATGGCCTTTCTGAAGCCATTAAGAATGTTATGGTGGGTTTTCCCATTCCCACAGGTCTGAATGATACTATGGCACTGGCTATTCAAATTGACCGGCGGTTGCGGGAGCGCAAAACCGCAAATTCCCTCATGGTGTTGTCTGAACAGACACCTAATTCGGTGCAATGTGATAGAAAAACCGCAAATTCCCTCATGGTGTTGTCTGAACAGACACCTGATTTAATGCAATGTGATAGAATCCTGACTAGAAATGAGCGGAAAATTCATAGACGCCGGAATGGCTTGTGCTACTACTGTGGTGATTCTACACATGTTATCTCAGCATGCTCTAAACGTATAGCTAAGGTTGTTAGTCCTGTCACCGTTGGTAATTTGCAACCTAAATTTATTCTGTCTGTAACTTTGATTTGCTCACTGTCATCTTATCCTGTCATGGCGTTTGTAGATTCAGGTGCTGCCCTGAGTCTCATGGATCTCTCATTTGCTAAGCGCTGTGGTTTTACTCTTGAACCATTAGAAAATCCTATTCCTCTTAGGGGTATTGATGCTACACCATTGGCAGCAAATAAACCGCAGTATTGGACACAGGTTACCATGTGCATGACTCCTGAACACCGCGAGGTGATACGTTTCCTGGTTTTACATAAAATGCATGATTTGGTTGTTTTAGGGCTGCCATGGTTACAGACCCATAATCCAGTCCTGGACTGGAAGGCTATGTCAGTCTCAAGTTGGGGCTGTCGTGGTATTCATGGGGATTCCCTGCCTGTGTCTATTGCTTCCTCTACGCCTTCGGAAGTTCCGGAGTATTTGTCTGATTATCAGGATGTCTTCAGTGAGTCTGAGTCCAGTGCACTGCCTCCTCATAGGGACTGTGACTGTGCTATAGATTTGATCCCAGGCAGTAAATTTCCTAAGGGAAGACTGTTTAATCTGTCGGTACCTGAACATACCGCTATGCGTTCATATATCAAGGAGTCTCTGGAGAAAGGACATATTCGTCCGTCTTCTTCCCCTCTTGGTGCGGGATTCTTTTTTGTGGCAAAAAAGGACGGATCTTTGAGACCTTGTATTGATTATCGGCTTTTAAATAAGATCACTGTCAAGTTTCAGTATCCTTTACCGCTGTTGTCTGACTTGTTTGCCCGGATTAAGGGTGCCAAGTGGTTCACCAAGATAGACCTTCGTGGTGCGTACAACCTTGTGCGCATTAAGCAAGGTGATGAATGGAAAACCGCATTCAATACGCCCGAAGGTCATTTTGAGTACTTGGTGATGCCTTTTGGGCTCTCCAATGCGCCTTCAGTTTTTCAGTCCTTTATGCATGACATTTTCCGGAAGTATCTGGATAAATTTTTGATTGTTTATCTGGATGATATTTTGGTTTTTTCTGATAATTGGGATTCGCATGTGGAGCAGGTCAGGTTGGTCTTTAAAATTTTGCGTGAAAATTCTTTGTTTGTCAAGGGCTCAAAGTGTCTCTTTGGTGTACAGAAGGTTCCCTTTTTGGGGTTCATTTTTTCCCCTTCTGCTGTGGAGATGGACCCAGTCAAGGTCCGAGCTATTCTTGATTGGACTCAGCCCTCGTCAGTTAAGAGTCTTCAGAAGTTCTTGGGCTTCGCTAACTTCTACCGTCGTTTTATCGCTAATTTTTCTAGCGTTGTGAAACCTTTGACGGATATGACCAAGAAGGGCTCCGATGTAGCTAACTGGGCTCCTGCTGCCGTGGAGGCTTTCCAGGAGTTGAAACGCCGGTTTACTTCGGCGCCTGTTTTGTGCCAGCCTGACGTCTCACTTCCCTTTCAGGTTGAGGTGGATGCTTCGGAGATTGGGGCAGGGGCCGTTTTGTCGCAGAGAGGCCCTGGTTGCTCTGTTATGAAACCTTGTGCCTTTTTCTCTAGGAAGTTTTCGCCTGCCGAGCGAAATTATGATGTGGGCAATCGGGAGTTGTTGGCCATGAAATGGGCATTTGAGGAGTGGCGTCATTGGCTCGAGGGTGCTAGGCATCGTGTGGTGGTCTTGACTGATCACAAAAATCTGATGTATCTCGAGTCTGCTAAACGCCTTAATCCGAGACAGGCCCGCTGGTCATTGTTTTTCTCCCGCTTTGATTTTGTTGTCTCGTATTTACCAGGTTCAAAGAATGTGAAGGCCGATGCTCTTTCTAGGAGCTTTGTGCCTGATGCTCCTGGAGTCGCTGATCCTGTTGGTATTCTTAAAGATGGAGTTATCTTGTCAGCTATTTCTCCGGATCTGCGACGTGTGTTACAGAGATTTCAGGCTGATAGGCCTGAGTCTTGTCCACCTGACAGACTGTTTGTCCCGGATAAGTGGACCAGCAGAGTCATTTCCGAGGTTCATTCCTCGGTGTTGGCAGGTCACCCGGGAATTTTTGGCACCAGAGATCTGGTGGCCAGGTCCTTTTGGTGGCCTTCCTTGTCAAGGGATGTGCGGTCATTTGTGCAGTCCTGTGGGACTTGTGCTCGAGCTAAGCCTTGCTGTTCTCGTGCCAGCGGTTTGCTCTTGCCCTTGCCTGTCCCGAAGAGACCTTGGACACATATCTCCATGGATTTCATTTCTGATCTTCCGCTATCTCAGGGCATGTCCGTTATCTGGGTGATATGTGATCGCTTTTCCAAGATGGTCCATTTGGTTCCTTTGCCTAAGCTGCCTTCCTCTTCCGATCTGGTTCCTGTGTTTTTTCAGAACGTGGTTCGTTTGCACGGCATCCCTGAGAATATTGTGTCAGACAGAGGATCCCAGTTCGTTTCCAGGTTCTGGCGATCCTTTTGTAGTAGGATGGGCATTGATTTGTCGTTTTCGTCTGCTTTCCATCCTCAGACTAATGGACAGACGGAGCGAACTAATCAGACTTTGGAGGCTTATTTGAGGTGTTTTGTCTCTGCTGATCAGGACGATTGGGTGACATTCTTGCCGTTGGCTGAGTTTGCCCTTAATAATCGGGCTAGTTCCGCCACCTTGGTTTCGCCTTTTTTCTGCAACTCTGGTTTCCATCCTCGTTTTTCTTCGGGTCATGTGGAGCCTTCTGACTGTCCTGGGGTGGATTCTGTGGTGGATAGGTTGCAGCAGATCTGGAATCATGTGGTGGACAACTTGAAGTTGTCACAGGAGAAGGCTCAGCGCTTTGCCAACCGCCGCCGCGGTGTGGGTCCCCGACTACGCGTTGGGGATTTGGTGTGGCTTTCTTCCCGCTTTGTTCCTATGAAGGTCTCCTCTCCCAAATTTAAACCACGTTTTATTGGGCCTTACAAGATATTGGAAATCCTTAATCCTGTATCTTTTCGTCTGGATCTTCCTGTGTCGTTTGCTATTCACAATGTATTTCATAGGTCCTTGTTGCGGCGGTACATTGTGCCTGTAGTTCCTTCTGCTGAGCCTCCTGCTCCGGTGTTGGTTGAGGGCGAGTTGGAGTACGTGGTGGAGAAGATCTTGGATTCTCGCCTCTCCAGGCGGAGGCTTCAGTACCTGGTCAAGTGGAAGGGCTATGGTCAGGAGGATAATTCCTGGGTGGTCGCCTCTGATGTTCATGCGGCCGATTTAGTTCGTGCCTTTCATGCCGCTCATCCTGATCGCCCTGGTGGTCGTGGTGAGGGTTCGGTGACCCCTCACTAAGGGGGGGGTACTGTTGTGAATTTGCTTTTTGCTCCCTCTAGTGGTTACTAGTTTTTTGACTCTGGTTTTTCTGTCATTCCTTTTATCCGCACCTGGGTCGTTAGTTAGGGGTGTTGCTATATAAGCTCCCTGGACCTTCAGTTCTATGCCTGGCAACGTAGTTATCAGAGCTAGTCTGCTGTGCTCTTGTCTACTGATCCTGGTTCCAGTTATATCAGCTAAGTCTGCCTTTTGCTTTTTGCTATTTGTTTTGGTTTTGTATTTTTGTCCAGCTTGTTCCAAATCTATATCCTGACCTTTGCTGGAAGCTCTAGGGGGGCTGGTGTTCTCCCCCCGGACCGTTAGACGGTTCGGGGGTTCTTGAATTTCCAGTGTGGATTTTGATAGGGTTTTTGTTGACCATATAAGTTACCTTTCTTTATTCTGCTATTAGTAAGCGGGCCTCTCTGTGCTAAACCTGGTTCATTTCTGTGTTTGTCATTTCCTCTTACCTCACCGTCATTATTTGTGGGGGGCTTCTATCCAGCTTTGGGGTCCCCTTCTCTGGAGGCAAGAAAGGTCTTTGTTTTCCTCTACTAGGGGTAGCTAGATTCTCCGGCTGGCGCGTGTCATCTAGAATCAACGTAGGAATGATCCCCGGCTACTTCTAGTGTTGGCGTTAGGAGTAGATATATGGTCAACCCAGTTACCACTGCCCTATGAGCTGGATTTTTGTATTCTGCAGACTTCCACGTTCCTCTGAGACCCTCGCCATTGGGGTCATAACAGCCCCCCCCCCCATGTGATGCGCCATCCGACTCAGTAACTATTTCGGTTCTGTACCTACATGTAATAAAGATAGCACCGTAATGATAGCTATTAAGAACTGCGTCTGCGCCGTCATATATATATGATAGGCATAGCCACCAGGCACGGCACAATAAAGGAAGGACAGTTAATTTTCATAATGTCCTATCCACCCATCAATATGGTACAGTGTTCCCCTCACCATAGCAACAACACCATGCGGTGGAATAACGGACAGATGCTTAAATAAAGACATAAATGGAGACATAATCGACATTGTCATTATTGCAGGCAAAGGCCTAATGAGGAAGGACGAGAGAAATGAGGACACAAATGGCAACATAGATTCAACATTGTCACCATTACAGGCAACAAGCCTGATGGAAAAGGAGGAGAGAGAAATATGTGAGAAATTGCTCACAATCCAATGAGTGAGGGCATAATTTGTATGCCCTTAGTTTATAGAAAATAATAATATTTATACAAGAAAAATAAAAATAAAAATAAATATACAAAATGTGGAGAGTGCAGGACACCACTGACACCCCACATGGGGTAGAAGAGATGAAGGAAGGCTCCCTATTATGTCCCTACAACCTATCCGCTGTACTTCTGTACCCTACCTAACGCGGAGGTTGGCACCCTCAGAGACCCTGCGCAAATGGCGCCCCCACTCGACGTAGGCTATCCCTATCTAACTGTCCCTATTGTCCCTACATTGGTACAGATAGGGAGGAAATGACCAAAGTTTGTTTGAAATGAAATCAATATGAGATGTAAGGAATTATTATTTGAATATTTTGCAGAGCATTTTTTAATGGGATGGTACATAGACACACCTAAGGAGTATTAATATCACTTGACTCCTACCTAACGCGGGGGTTGGCACCCTAGGACCTTACGCCATGGCGCCCCCACTCAACGGTGGCTATCCCTGCCTACTTTGCCTCAGAGCCAAGATGCCAACAAATACAGGTAGGAGAAAACAAAAAAAGGGGAATATAAAGGATAGCCAGTGAATAAATCAATTGAGATAAAATTTTATAGAAAGCAGCTATAGGGCTGTATCTCATTCAGTCCTAGAGGTTGGACAGTCTTTAAATTAAAGATCCACCTGCTTTCCTTTTGAAGAATTTGTTTATCCCAATCACCCCCCCTCACAGATGGTAGAATTCTGTCTATCCCAACAAAGGTGATTTTTTTGGGGTTACCTTGATGTACGGTATTCATGTGGGTTGCCACTGGGGTCTCCCTCTTATTTTCGATGTCTCGAAGATGCTCCCTCACTCTCCTTCGAAATTCCCTCTTGGTTTTCCCCACATACTCCAGCCCACACTCACAATTCGCTTTGTAGATTATGCCCTTGGTGCGGCAATTGATGAAATGCCGAATGGAGTAAGAAGTGCCAGTAACATTACTGGTGAATTTTTTCGTGGTTGTTATGGATGAACAGGCTTTACAGTTGCCACATTTAAAACAGCCTTTTGTATGTTGCAGATGTTGACCTATGTTGCCCTTTGGGTCATAATGGCTGTGAACCAGTCTGTCGCCCAGAGATCTTCCTTTTCTATAGGTAATTTGGGGGTATGAGGTGATTTGTCCCCTAATATCTCTGTCCATCAAAAGGACCAGCCAGTGTTTTTGAAATATATCACGAATGTCCTTTGCTCCATTACTATATCTAGTTATAAATCGGATAGTTGTCTCAGTTTCTGTCTCTGATCTAGGTATCAATAGATCTTTCCTCTCTCTTGTCAGCGTCTCCTTATAAGCTTTTTTCAGCACCCCCTCAGGGTAACCCCTATCCAAGAACCTGCCTCGCAGGTCTCTGGCTTGTTCATGGAACAGTCCATCATTAGAGCAATTCCTCCGAATTCTCAAATACTGTCCCTTGGGGATCCCTCTCTTCAAGGGGGCAGGGTGATTACTTTCCCATCGCAAGAGGGAGTTAGTAGCCGTTTCCTTTCTATGAGTTTTTGTGGAAATCGTCCCACTATCATCCCTTTCTATACAGATGTCCAAAAACGCCAACTTCGTGGGACTTGCCTCATGTGTGAAATGTAAGCCTATATCGTTTACATTTAGGCCCTCAACAAAGTTCCCAAAATCAATAATACTTCCTCTCCAGATGACCAGTACATCATCTATATACCTTAGCCAAAGTATTATCCTGTCATCTGGAACAGAGGAGTAGTCCTCAAAAACGACTGTTTCCTCCCACCAGCCCAGGAGCAAATTTGCGTACGATGGCGCACAAGGGCTGCCCATTGCAGTGCCCCTGAGCTGGTGGAAGTACTTCTGATCAAATAAAAACACATTCTTGGTAAGACAAAACTCTAAGGCCCTTAGAACAAATCTGTTGTGTTTGTCATATTGTATCCCCCTAGTTCTGAGGTAATGGTTCACAGCCAGAAGACCCTTTTCATGGGGAATGGAGGAGTATAATGCTTCCACATCTATACTGGCTAATATCATATCATCTTCGAGACAGACCCCATCTAGTTTACTTAGGAGGTCAGTGGTGTCCCGCACATGGGAATTTAAAGCAATTACGAAGGGCTTGAGTATTTTATCTACATACATCCCCAATCTTTCTGTAAGGCTATTATTGCCTGAAACTATATGCCTCCCCTTGAGGGGAGTAGTCCCTTTGTGTATTTTGGGGAGACAGTAGAAAGTGGGGATAGTAGGGTTTTTAGGTATTAGAAAATCTCTCTCCTCCTTCCCCACCACACCACTTGCAAAGCCTTCCTCTATGATAGCTCTCAATTCAGTCAAAAACTGGTCCGTAGGATTGTGCTTAAGGACCCTGTATTCATCCTTTCTGTCGAGTAGCGAAAAACACATGGCACGATATTCATTTGTATCCATGATAACCACATTACCCCCCTTGTCAGAGGGTTTTATTGTGATACTGTGATCCTTTTCTAGATTGCACAAACATGCCATTTCGCTCTTCGACAGATTAAATTGACCTCTCTTTTTCATTCCTGAGAGCTTCATAATATCTTCAGTGACAAGATTTAGAAAAATATCAATAGACCCAAGATCACCCATTGGTGGGGGCATCTTGGAACTCTTATTTTTCAAATCTGTGAATGGACCGGTGCCATCCTCATTCGTAATGGGGTCATTCAGATGAAACAATAACTGTACATCTTGGAGCAGGTCATCCGAAATGCCAAGTTCCGCACATTGTTTCTTATCCTCTCTTATAAAGAACTTTTTCCATTTCAACCGTCTCACAAATAAATTGAGATCTTTGACTACTTCAAATGTGTCCATATCTGAGGTGGGAACAAATGACAGACCTTTACTCAATAAGCATGTTTCATCTATGGTGAGGGGTCTTGATGATAGATTGACCACTTGAGAATCTATGTCGGTGGATTTGTCCGATTTCTGAGAGGATAGCTTAGTTCTAAAAAACTATTTTTGGGAGGTGATCTTTTGTTGCTGCCTCGCCCCCAATTGCCACCTCTGCCCCTACCTCTCCCTCTACCCCTCTGCCCGCCTGAACGTGTGTCACAATCTGAAGCCTCAGCCTCCGAGGAGGAAATGTCCGTCTCCGTCCTTCGGGTAGATCTCACTGTGGAAAGGGAATAGGCTTTATTATCTTTAAAGTCTTGGAGATCTCTTATAAAAAATTTATGCTTTTTTTCTTTTAAATGATATTGAAACCTTTCCAAAGAGTTATGCAAAAAGATCTCCTTTTTAGAGAATTCTGGTTCAGAAGAGAATTTTTTTGTGATCTCTATTTGTTCTTTTAAAGAATCATTTAAATTAGTCAAGTTCTGTTTTTCTTCCTCCAGTAATAATCTCATCAACCTTAGTGAGCTTTCTGTAGCTTCCCTTTCCCATTTAACCAACAAAGCTGGATTTTTATAGCGATACCCCGGTGCTAACGTAATTCTGAGATGCCTAGGGACAATTCCAGACTTGATATAATTGTCTAGACTCTGCACCTCCCACCAGGACGCTATTTGATCTTTGTATGTTTTAGTCAGTTCTTTAAAGGCTCCATTAAATGGAGGCACATATTTCTTTTGAGTATATGTCTTGTCTGAAAAAACATCTGTAACTTCCGCAAACCACTGATTTGTGTCGATGCCCGTGGTGAGGAACCCTGCCATATCGTTATGACAGTATATATAAAGCTGGGTACTGATCCAAATAGAAATATAAGTAATAGCAATTGGATAAAACTTAACCTTTAATTGGTTTGTATAAAATGGTACATATATTGAACTATAAAATAGACAAAGGACTAAACAACAAACCACCCTTGTGCTATGTGCAACCTACCAAACAGAACGGGGGAATAACAACAAAGACAATAAAGTTGACAGTGGTTGAGGGTCACGATATACAATGGCCCTTAATCCCTGGCTGGGGATATGTATTGATAACCAATACCCTTTAGTATATGAGGCTCCAAAATTTGGCCATACAATATTTCTTGGTATGGTATAAATATTCTGAGTATATATCCTGGAGGTGATACTGACTATGTGAAATGACCAATTTAGGCCTTTGCCTGCAATAATGACAATGTCGATTATGTCTCCATTTATGTCTTTATTTAAGCATCTGTCCGTTATTCCACCGCATGGTGTTGTTGCTATGGTGAGGGGAACACTGTACCATATTGATGGGTGGATAGGACATTATGAAAATTAACTGTCCTTCCTTTATTGTGCCGTGCCTGGTGGCTATGCCTATCATATATATATGACGGCGCAGACGCAGTTCTTAATAGCTATCATTACGGTGCTATCTTTATTACATGTAGGTACAGAACCGAAATAGTTACTGAGTCGGATGGCGCATCACATGGGGGGGGGGGGGCGTGATCGTTCCCTCTCCATGACATTCAGCGCGGTACGGTCCGTGAACTTTTCTCGGCATACCGGAAGTACCTTGCAGAGCACAGGAGACGCGTCACACGCTGGGGGCGGAGTCTCTCTGGCGCGCCTCCGTGCTCTTGGCTTTTTAAACCACAGTAGCGGGGAGATCTGTAAAGCGGCAACTTTAGGTCTTCAAACTCCCCTGATGAGTCCGCATGGACGAAACGCGTCGGGAGACGCCACGTAGGAGAGAGGCTGGCTCACCCTATATAAATAACGTCTTTTTTTCATCATTTGGGTGAGATCTATCCGTTATATGGATATGTTGTATTGCACATACATCTGCACATATAGGGCCCGTTGGTAATAGGGTCCTGTGCAGGAACATATTGACCTCACTACCTTGACTCAAAGGGATGCTCGTGGCATATGTCCATGAGGTAGCATGGTCCTAAATCTTTTCAAGTATAGTGGTATTGTTTAAGGTCATGATTTGCTCATATAAGCCTCTTGTTCTTGCTGCTATTTCGTGTTGACAGTGTCACAGTTATGATATATGCCTGGCGGGTAATTTACTCATGTTCCCACAATAAGGTTCTTATTTATACCCTGAGCTAACATGCATTGTGGTTTTTTTACATACCTATAAGTGGGGAACCTTGGTGTTTACGGTGATACATGTGGTAACGGTACCAATTGGTCATTTCACATAGTCAGTATCACCTCCAGGATATATACTCAGAATATTTATACCATACCAAGAAATATTGTATGGCCAAATTTTGGAGCCTCATATACTAAAGGGTATTGGTTATCAATACATATCCCCAGCCAGGGATTAAGGGCCATTGTATATCGTGACCCTCAACCACTGTCAACTTTATTGTCTTTGTTGTTATTCCCCCGTTCTGTTTGGTAGGTTGCACATAGCACAAGGGTGGTTTGTTGTTTAGTCCTTTGTCTATTTTATAGTTCAATATATGTACCATTTTATACAAACCAATTAAAGGTTAAGTTTTATCCAATTGCTATTACTTATATTTCTATTTGGATCAGTACCCAGCTTTATATATAAAGATTATACAAGCAAATGACATATTATTCATAAAAATGTATATTTCTAATAAATACAATCATTTATTTTTGTCTCACAAGTTCTTATTTTCCTAAAATGGCAATGACCTATATGGTTATTCCCAGTTTTCTATATAGAGTGGGTATGGAAAGTATTCAGATCTCTTTAAATTTTTCATTCTTTGTTTCATTGCAGCCATTTGGTAAATTCAAAAAGTTCATTTTCTTCTTATTAATGTACACTCTGCACCCCATCTTGACTGAAAAAAAAAAACAAATGTAGAAATTTTTGCATATTTATTAAAAAATAAAAACTGAAATATCACATGGTTATAAGTATACAGACCCTTTGCTCAAACATTCATATTTAAGTCACATGCTGTTCATTTCCTTGTGATCCTCCTTGAGATGGTTCTACTCCTTCATTGGAGGACTTGATTTGGAAAGGCACACACCTGTCTATATAAGACCTCACAGCTCACAGTGCATGTCAGACCAAATGAGAATCATGAGGTCAAAGGAACTGGCCAAGGAGCTGAGAGACAGAATTCTGGCAAGGCACAGATCTGGCCAATAACTATAGGAAATAATGGAAAGCTAGCACTCAATCAATACAGTTCACGGTGCTAGTGAACGGGATATTCAATCCCACACGTCATCAAGTCCAAAAAATCACTGCACTCGTATGATTTTCAAATGCATTATTCCAAAAGTTTATTAAATTTGTATCAGTGGAAAAAGGTACTTGGCGAGTTGACGTTTCGGCCAACCCGTGGCCTTGTTCACAAAATCGCCTGTTAGAACTGTGTTGCATACAAAGAAAGGACCCTTTACGTTTGGTGAGTCAGATAAAGTGATGAAGAGGCATAACCTAGCAGGAGTGCTAGAGAACATAAGCCCATGCACAAAAGCCGTATCTGTGGCTGGACTGAGACCTGTGGCTGTCCTGTGTATACAGTAAATGATAAATTTCAGGCAGTGTCCGTCCTGTATATTTTGCAGTGTCCCAGAGGTAACACGAAGGTATAGTGCTGTGTCACTAGTATATGCAGGGGACCATACAGGTCCTGGCAGATAGTTATAGAGGTAACTAGGGTTGAGCGAAACGGATCGTTCATTTTCATAAGTCGCCGACTTTTGGCAAAGTCAGCGTCTCATGAAACCTGACCCGATCCCTGTGTGGGGTCGGCCATGCGGTACGCGACTTTCGCGCCAAAGTCGCATTTCAATGACGCTAAAAGCGCCATTTCTCAGCCAATGAAGGTGGACGCAGAGTGTGGGCAGCGTGATGACATAGATCTCAGTCCCCACCATCTTAGAGAAGGGCATTGCAGTGGTTGGCTTGCTTTCTGCCGCGTCACAGGGGCTATAAAGGGGCGTTCCCGCCGACCGCTATCTTACTGCTGCTGATCTGAGCGTAGGGAGAGGTGCCGCTTCGTCAGAAGCAGGGATAGCGTTAGGCAGGGTACATTCACCCCCAAACCGCTTGTGCTGTAGCGATTTCCACTGTCCAACACCACCTTTTGTTTGCAGGACAGTGGAAGCTACATTTTTTTTCCTCAGCGCTGTAGCTCATTGGGTTGCCCTAGAAGGCTCCCTGATAGCTGTGTTGCTGTGTGTGTACGCCGCTGTGCAAACCAACTGCTTTTTTCAAAGCACAAATCCTGTTGTTCCTTCCTTTCTGCACAGCTATCTTGTGTGTTTGTCCACACTTTTGTGTGCAGCAGTCCTTTTTATAGCTGCCTGCCATACTTTTCTGAGATTACTGCAGGGAGATAAAGATTGGCAAGTCTGCCTCCGTGCCATTGCTGTGTGTGGCATCTGTCTCATTGTGTGCCACCGAAAACCACTGTGTAATACTGGGCCATTCTTTTTTTTTCTAAATTCTCCCTGTAAAAAAATAAATAAATAGTGGGAGATAAAGATTGGCAAGTCTGCCTCTGTGCCATTGCTGTGTGTGGCATCTGTCTCTCATTGTGTGCCACCGAAAACCAGTGTGTAATACTGGGCCATTTTTTTTTCTAAATTCTCCCTGTAAAAAAAAGATAATTAGTGGGAGATAAAGATTGGCAAGTCTGCCTCTGTGCCATTGCTGTGTGTGGCATCTGTCTCTCATTGTGTGCCACCGAAAACCACTGTGTAATACTGGGCCATTCTTTTTTTTTTTCTAAATTCTCCCTGTAAAAAAAAAAAAAATTAGTGGGAGATAAAGATTGGCAAGTCTGCCTCTGTGCCATTGCTGTGTGTGGCATCTGTCTCTCATTGTGTGCCACCGAAAACCACTGTGTAATACTGGGCCATTCTTTTTTGGGGGGGTAAATTCTCCCTGTAAAAAAAAAAATAATAGTGGGAGTCTGGGAGATAAAGATTGGCAAGTCTGCCTCTGTGCCATTGCTGTGTGTGGCATATGTCTCTCATTGTGTGCCACCAAAAACCACTGTGTAATACTGGGCCATTCTTTTTTTGGGGGGGTAAATTCTCCCTGTAAAAAAAAAAAATAATAGTGGGAGTCTGGGAGATAAAGATTGGCAAGTCTGCCTCTGTGCCAGTCCTGTGTGTGGTATCTGTCTCTCATTGTGTGCCACAGAAAACCTAGTGTGTAATATTGTTGTTTTTTTTTTAAATTCTCCCAGAAAAAAAAAAAATAGTGGGAGATTAAGATTGGCATTTCTGCTTGAGTGCTGGTCCTGTGTGTGCGCCATCTGTCTCAAATTATTGGGGCACAGAAAACCTAGTGTGTAACATTGGGCCTGATTTTCCTTTCAGTGTAAGGCACCTATAAAGGTATATATAAATCCAACAGAAGTTTGAGTTCACCTTATAAGTTGTTTTACAGTAACAAATACCGTTACTTTGGTTACGTTTTGCAAACAATGAGGAAGTCTAGTGGAAGAGGTCGTGGCCATGGGCGGTCATTGTCAGCTGGTAATGATGGTAGTGGTGGTGGAGCATCAGGTGGTCATGGTAAAAGCAGTACAGCACCTAAGTCTCGAGTTGTTGAGCCAGGTTCGTTGTCTGGCTACACAAGGCCTCGAACGCTCTCTTTTCTGGGAGTAGGAAAACCACTTTTGAAGCCGGAGCAGGAGGAACAAGTATTAGCTTTCATTGCTGACTCTGCCTCTAGCTCTTTCGCTTCCTCCTCGGAAAGTGCCAAATGTCAGAGCAGTGCATCGTCAGTGGATGCTCCCGGTCAGGAACAAGTCGCTTCCTTGTGTCCTTCACCCAGAACAACAAAGAAGGATGCGTCAGTCGACACAACAGGTTACTCCATGGAGCTCTTTACACATACCGTTCCTGGGTTAGACAGTGAAACAGTTAACAGGCCATGCCCATTAGAAGTTGAATCGGACATGGAGTGCACAGATGCACAGCCACAGCCAGATTACTATGCTGTTCCTTTGACTCAGACCAGAACATTGCCCTCGCAGTGTACTGAGGCAGAATCAAACCCAGCGGAGACTATGGTGCCCCGTCACGAACGCTATACCACCGGCTTACACGGTGACACAGACGAAGTTGCACACGACATAGAAGAGGAGGTCATGTATGACCCAGTTGTTGACCCCGATTGGCAGCCATTGGGGGAACAGGGTGCAGGCGGCAGTAGTTCTGAAGCGGAGGAGGAGGAGCCACAGCAGGCATCAACATCACAACAGGTTCCATCTGCCGGGCCCGTATCTGGCCAAAAACGCGGGGCAAAACCAAAACCAGTTGGAGGACAGCGTGGCCATCTGGTTAAAGAAGCTCAGTCTGCAATGCCTGAAAAGGTATTCTATAGTAGAAAGAGTGCAGTCTGGCATTTTTTTAAACAACATCCAAATGATCAGCGCAAAGTCATCTGTCAAAAATGTTCAACTACCTTAAGCAGAGGTCAGAATCTTAAAAGTCTAAATACAAGTTGCATGCATAGACACTTATCCACCATGCATTTGCAAGCCTGGACTAACTACCAAACGTCCCTAAAGGTTGCAGCACCCTCGGCCAATGAAGCTAGTCAGCAACGCTACATCCCTTCCCTCACTGTAAACCCACCATTTCCCGCACCACCTGCAGTATCTGTGCAGCTTTCGTCGCCAGGCCAAAGCAGTCAGGGAATCCCCAGGTTTGCAGTAGGAAACACTGCATGTAGGGCACCGGCAAGAATACCATCTCCAACCCTCTCTCACTCACCCATGTCCACCGGCACCACCGCTAGTTCCACGATCTCCATCTCTCCAGTCCAGCTCACCCTACATGAGACTCTTGTTAGGAAAAGGAAGTACTCATCCTCGCATCCGCGTACACAGGGTTTGAACGCCCACATTGCGAGACTAATCTCATTAGAGATGATGCCCTACCGGTTAGTTGAAAGCGAAGCTTTCAAAGCGCTGATGGACTACGCTGTACCACGCTACGAGCTACCCAGTCGGCACTTCTTTTCTAGAAAAGCCATCCCAGCCCTCCAACAGCATGTTAAAGACCGCATCGTCCATGCACTCAGGCAGTCTGTGACTACAAAGGTGCAACTGACAACAGATGCATGGACCAGTAGGCATGGCCAGGTACGTTACGTGTCCATCACGGCACACTGTGTGAATGTGGTGGATGCAGGGTCCACAGGGGACAGCAATATTGGGACAGTTCTGCCTAGCCCACGGTCAAGGAAAGAGTCGGCTGTAGGCGTTTGCCCCCCCTCCTCCTCTTCCTCGTCCTCCTGCAGAAGCGAGAGCTCGTCCACAGACCGCAGTCGCACATCCACTCCATCCGCAGCTGCCACTGTTACACACCAGGTGTGCCATTATGGGACAGCTAGTGGCAAGCGTCAGCAGGCTGTATTGGCAATGAAGTGTTTGGGCGACAACAGACACACCGCGGAAGTTCTGTCCGAGTTCTTGCAGAAAGAAACTCAGTCATGGCTGGGCACTGTACATCTTGAGGCAGGCAAGGTAGTGAGTGATAACGGAAGGAATTTCATGGCTGCCATAGCCCTTTCCCAACTGAAACACATTCCTTGCCTGGCTCACACCTTAAACCTGGTGGTGCAGTGCTTCCTGAAAAGTTATCCGGGGTTACCCGACCTGCTCCTCAAAGTGCGCAGACTTTGCTCACATATCCGCCGTTCTCCCGTACACTCCAGCCGTATGCAGAACTATCAGCGGTCTTTGAACCTTCCTCAGCATCGCCTAATCATCGACGTTGCAACAAGGTGGAACTCCAAACTGCACATGCTTCAGAGACTGTGCGAACAGAGGCGTGCTGTTATGTTTTTGTGGGCGGATACACATACACGGGCAGGCAGTTGGATGGCAGACAAGGAGTTGTCAGGTGTGCAGTGGTCGAAGCTACAAGACCTGTGTCAAGTCCTTCAGTGTTTTGAGGAATGCACACGGCTGGTTAGTGCAGACAACGCCATAATAAGCATGAGCATTCCCCCTAATGCGTCTGCTGATGCAAAGTTTGATGCACCTAAAGGAGCAGGCGTCTGCAGCCGAGGAAGAGGAAAGCCTTGATGACAGTCAGCCATTGTCTGGTCACGGCCGTGTAGAGGACGCAGTAGCGGGCAAAGAGGAGGAGGAGGATGAGGAGGATGATGGGGATGAGTACTTTCTTAATGAGGAAGCTTCTCCTGGGCCAACAGAAATTAGTGGCGTTGCAAGGCCGGGTTCTGTTTTTTTAAGGGAGACAAGTGACGTAGATTTGCCTGTAACTGCCCCTCAAACCAGCACAACCGCAGATATGACAACTGGAACTTTGGCCCACATGGCGGATTATGCCTTACGTATCCTCAAAAGGGACCCACGCATTATTAAAATGATGAGCGATGACGATTACTGGTTGGCCTGCATCCTTGACCCTCGCTATAAAGGCAAATTGCAAAATATTATGCCACATGAGAACCTCGAACAAATATTAGCAACCAAACAAGCTACTCTTGTAGACCGTTTGATTCAGGCATTCCCAGCACACAGCGCCGGTGATGGTTCTCACACGAGCTGCAGGGGGCTACAGGGCAGAGGTGTTAGAGGTGCACAGATCAGAAGTGGCGTTGGACAGAGGGGTTTTCTGACCAGGTTGTGGAGTGATTTCGCAATGACCGCAGACAGGACAGGTACTGCAGCATCTATTCAAAGTGACAGGAGACAACATTTGTCCAGTATGGTTACTAACTAGTGTTGAGCATTCCGATACCGCAAGTATCGGGTATCGGCCAATATTTGCTGTATCGGAATTCCGATACCGAGATCCGATACTTTTGTGGTATCGGGTATCGGTATCGAAACAACATTAATGTGTAAAATAAAGAATTAAAATAAAAAATATTGCTATACTCACCTCTCCGACGCAGCCTGGACCTCACCGAGGGAACCGGCAGCGTTGTTTGCTTAAAATGCGCGCTTTTCCTTCCTTCCGTGACGTCACGGCTTCTGATTGGTCGCGTGCCGCCCATGTGGCCGCGACGCGACCAATCACAGCAAGCCGTGACGTAATTTTCAGGTCCTTCTAGGCATTCAGTATTTTAAAATTACGTTCCGGCTTTGTGATTGGTCGCGTCGCGGTCACATGGGCGACGCGACCAATCACAAGCCGTGACGTCACGGGAGGCTGGACACGCGCGCATTTTAAAATGCGCGCGTCTCCTGCCTCCCGTGACGTCACGGCTTGTGATTGGTCGCGTCGCCCATGTGACCGCGACGCGACCAATCACAAAGCCGGAACGTAATTTTAAAATACTGAATGCCTAGAAGGACCTTAAAATTACGTCACGGCTTGCTGTGATTGGTCGCGTCGCGGCCACATGGGCGGCACGCGACCAATCAGAAGCCGTGACGTCACGGAAGGAAGGAAAAGCGCGCATTTTAAGCAAACAACGCTGCCGGTTCCCTCGGAGAGGTGAGTATAGCAATATTTTTTATTTTAATTCTTTATTTTACACATTAATATGGTTCCCAGGGCCTGAAGGAGAGTTTCCTCTCTTTCAGACCCTGGGAACCATCAGGGATACCGTCCGATACTTGAGTCCCATTGACTTGTATTGGTATCGGGTATCGGTATCGGATTAGATCCGATACTTTGCCGGTATCGGCCGATACTTTCCGATACCGATACTTTCAAGTATCGGACGGTATCGCTCAACACTATTACTAACTATTTTTCATCCCTTATCGATGTTCTCCCTCAACCGTCATTCCCATTTGATTACTGGGCATCCAAATTAGACACCTGGCCTGAATTGGCAGAATATGCATTGCAGGAGCTTGCTTGCCCAGCAGCTAGTGTGCTATCAGAAAGAGTATTCAGTGCTGCTGGTTCAATATTAACCGAAAAAAGGACTCGTCTGGCTACCCAAAATGTGGATGATCTCACCTTCAGTAAAATGAACCACTCCTGGATTTCAAATTATTTTGCCCCACCTTTCCCGGCTGACACCTAGCTTTCCTATAAAAAGGTCTTGCTTGTGGACTGGTCTTACTGAGTGTTCCAATCTCTTAATTTGCAGCAGCTGTTTGTCCAGCATACGACATGTTTACACCTCCCTCAATGGGAAAACTCCCCCCACGGAGCCGTGGTCTCGCCACTTGGTGCAAGCACCCGTTAGAGTGCCGTTTGTCTGAAGAGGTGGGTGTGCCCGCTTTTGGTCGACGGCACTGCCACTGGGTCCCTCATAGTACAATAAAGTGTCTCTGGCGGTGGTGGCGCGCACCCAACATCAGACACACCGTTGTAACATGAGGGGCCCTGAGACGGTACCGCCGGCCACAAGAGAGTTCCCCCCCCCAGCTCAAACTGTGCTCTACCACGTGCAAAATTATCTCGCACAGCTCCACCAATGTTTAGTCTATGCGCTGACATCATTCAATGCCTGGCACTGACAATACCAATTTGTTGACATCTATGATGCTAGTTAAAGTAGTCTGGGTCAGTATCCTATATTGACACCAGTAAATACTTACTGCCAAATTACTTTGTCAGAAACTCAGCAGATGAGCCCACCCCTGTACCTAAGTATGCCTCACTTTTTTTGTTGTTGTTGTTTTGCGAGACATTAACATCTATTTATTTTTTGTGAGTACTAACTGTGTCAGACACTCCTTGCAATCCTCCTCCTCCGCTGACCACAATGCTGCCTGTGTATCCATATAACCGATTTAAAACTGCCTCAAGCCTATTTTAAGTTATTTTAGGCCTAGTACGCCTGTCTGCGGTCCCTCCTTGCAATCCTCCTCCTCCGCTGACCACAATGCTGCCTGTGTATCCATATAACCGATTTAAAACTGCCTTGAGCCTATTTTTTGTTATTTTAGGCCTTCGTTAGCCTGTCTGCGGTCCCTCCTTGCAATCCTCATCCACTGACCACAATGCTGCCTGTGTATCCATATAACCGATTTAAAACTGCCTTGAGCCTATTTTAAGTTATTTTAGGCCTAGTACGCCTGTCTGCGGTCCCTGCTTGCAATCCTCATCCACTGACCACAATGCTGCCTGTGTATCCATATAACCGATTTAAAACTGCCTTGAGCCTATTTTAAGTTATTTTAGGCCTAGTATGCCTGTCTGCGGTCCCTCCTTGCAATCGTCATCCACTGACCACAATGCTGCCTGTGTATCCATATAACCGATTTAAAACTGCCTTGAGCCTATTTTAAGTTATTTTAGGCCTTCGTTAGCCTGTCTGCGGTCCCTCCTTGCAATCCTCATCCACTGACCACAATGCTGCCTGTGTATCCATGTAACCGATTTAAAACTGCCTTGAGCCTATTTTAAGTTATTTTAGGCCTAGTACGCCTGTCTGCGGTCCCTTCTTGCAATCCTCCTCCTCCGCTGACCACAATGCTGCCTGTGTATCCATATAACCGATTTAAAACTGCCTTGAGCCTATTTTTTTGTTATTTTAGGCCTTCGTTAGCCTGTCTGCGGTCCCTCCTTGCAATCCTAATCCACTGACCACAATGCTGCCTGTGTATCCATATAACCGATTTAAAACTGCCTTGAGCCTATTTTAAGTTATTTTAGGCCTAGTACACCTGTCTGCCGTCCCTCCTTGCAATCCTCATCCACTGACCACAATGCTGCCTGTGTATCCATATAACCGATTTAAAACTGCCTTGAGCCTATTTTTTGTTATTTTAGGCCTTCGTTAGCCTGTCTGCGGTCCCTCCTTGCAATCCTCATCCACTGACCACAATGCTGCCTGTGTATCCATGTAACCGATTTAAAACTGCCTTGAGCCTATTTTAAGTTATTTTAGGCCTAGTACGCCTGTCTGCGGTCCCTCCTTGCAATCCTCATCCACTGACCACAATGCTGCCTGTGTATCCATATAACCGATTTAAAACTGCCTTGAGCCTATTTTTTGTTATTTTAGGCCTTCGTTAGCCTGTCTGCGGTCCCTCTTTGCAATCCTCATCCACTGACCACAATGCTGCCTGTGTATCCATATAACCGATTTAAAACCGCCTTGAGCCTATTTTAAGTTATTTTAGGCCTAGTACGCCTGTCTGCGGTCCCTCCTTGCAATCCTCATCCACTGACCACAATGCTGCCTGTGTATCCATATAACCGATTTAAAACTGCCTTGAGCCTATTTTTTGTTATTTTAGGCCTTCGTTAGCCTGTCTGCGGTCCCTCTTTGCAATCCTCATCCACTGACCACAATGCTGCCTGTGTATCCATATAACCGATTTAAAACCGCCTTGAGCCTATTTTTTGTTATTTTAGGCCTTCGTTAGCCTGTCTGCGGTCCCTCCTTGCAATCCTCATCCACTGACCACAATGCTGCCTGTGTATCCATGTAACCGATTTAAAACTGCCTTGAGCCTATTTTTTAGTTATTTTAGGCCTTCGTTAGCCTGTCTGCGGTCCCTCCTTGCAATCCTCATCCACTGACCACAATGCTGCCTGTGTATCCATGTAACCGATTTAAAACTGCCTTGAGCCTATTTTAAGTTATTTTAGGCCTAGTACGCCTGTCTGCGGTCCCTCCTTGCAATCCTCCGCCTCCGCTGACCACAATGCTGCCTGTGTATCCATATAACCGATTTAAAAATGCCTTGAGCCTATTTTTTGTTATTTTAGGCCTTCGTTAGCCTGTCTGCGGTCCCTCCTTGCAATCCTCATCCACTGACCACAATGCTGCCTGTGTATCCATGTAACCGATTTAAAACTGCATTGAGCCTATTTATATATTTTATTTAATATTAATAAAGCCATGATGGACTACGCTGTACCACGCTACAAGCTAACCAGTCGACACTTCTTTTGCGAGAAAAGCCATCCCAACCCTCCACCAGCATGTAAAAGACCGCATTGTCCATGCACTCTGGCAATCTGTGAGTACAAAGGTGCACCTGACAACAGACGCATGGACCTGTAGGCATGGCCACGGAAGGTTACGTGTCCATTACGGCGCAATGGGTTAATGTGGTGGATGCATGGTCCACAGGGGACAGCCTACTAAGTCTGTCTGCAGTCCCTAATTCAAATTGTCCTCCACTGTCTAAATCTGAGCTTCAACCTTCTGGCTCTCATTAAGTGCTGTTTTTTAAAAAACTTGGTGGTTACGGCCTATTAACGGTGTCTGCCGCTCCCTGGTATTGTCCTCAACTGTATAAATCTGAGCTTCAACCTTCTGGCTCTCATTAAGTGTTTTTTTTAAAAAAAATGTTGGTTAGGGACTACTAACGGTGTCTGCCGCTCCCTGGTGTTGTCCTCAAGTGAATAAATCAGAGCTTCAACCTTCTGGCTCTCATTAAGTGCTGTTTTTTAAAAAAACGTGGTGGTTACGGCCTACTAACGGTGTCTGCCGCTCCCTGGTGTTGTCCTCAACTGTATAAATCTGAGCTTCAACCTTCTGGCTCTCATTAAGCGTTTTTTTAAAAAAAAAATGGTGGTTAGGGACTACTAACGGTGTCTGCCGCTCCCTGGTGTCGTCCTCAAGTGAATAAATCTGAGCTTCAACCTTATGGCTCTCATTAAGTGCTGTTTTTTAAAAAACTTGGTGGTTACGGCCTACTAACGGTGTCTGCCGCTGCCTGGTGTTGTCCTCAACTGTATAAATCTGAGCTTCAACCTTCTGGCTCTCATTAAGTGTTTTAAAAAAAAAAAATGTTGGTTAGGGACTACTAACGGTGTCTGCCGCTCCCTGGTGTCGTCCTCAAGTGAATAAATCTGAGCTTCAACCTTCTGGCTCTCATTAAGTGCTGTTTTTTAAAAAACTTGGTGGTTACGGCCTACTAACGGTGTCTGCCGCTCCCTGGTGTTGTCCTCAACTGTATAAATCTGAGCTTCAACCTTCTGGCTCTCATTAAGTGTTTTTTTTTTTAAAATGGTGGTTATTGACTACTAACGGTGTCTGCCGCTCCCTGGTGTTGTCCTCAAGTGAATAAATCTGAGCTTCAACCTTCTGGCTCTCATTAAGTGCCGTTTTTTAAAAAACTTGGTGGTTACGGCCTACTAACGGTGTCTGCCCCTGCCTGGTGTTGTCCTCCACTGAACAATGCTGAGCTTCCACCTTCTGGCTCTCTTTAAGTGCTGTGTTTTTAAAAATAGGTGGTTATGGGCCTACTAACGGTGTCTGCTGTTGTGAATTTGGTTTCTGGGCTCCCCCGGTGGTTTCTGGTGGTACTGCACTTGTGTGCTTCATCTCCTCTGTTCACCTGTTTTCCATCTGGATGTGGGAGTTTTCTATTTAGCCTTGCTCCTCAGTCATTTCTATGCCGGCCAACAATGTTACCAGAAGCCTTTCTGTTGCATGTTCCTGCTCCTAGACAACTATCAGCTAAGTTGGACTTGTTGTCCTAAGTTTGTTTTGCATTTTTGTTCCAGTTCTCTGTGATTGAATATTTCTGAGGCTGGAAGCTCTTGTGAGCTGAAATTGCCACTCTGGTGTCATGAGTTGATATTAGAGTCTTAAAGTAATTTCAGGATGGTATTTTGAAAGGGTTTTCAGCTGACCGTGAAGTTCCCTTTTCTGTCTTCCTACTATCTAGTAAGCGGACCTCAATTTGCTAAACCTATCTTCATGCTTCGTATGTCAATTTCCTCTAAAATCACCGCCAATATATGTGGGGGCTACTGTCTGCCTTTTGGGGAAAATTTCTCTAGAGGTAAGCCAGGTCTGTATTTTCCTCTGCTAGGGTCAGTCAGTTCTCCGGCTGGCGCGTGTCATCTAGAATCAACGTAGGAATGATCCCCGGCTACTTCTAGTGTTGGCGTTAGGAGTAGATATATGGTCAACCCAGTTACCACTGCCCTATGAGCTGGATTTTTGTATTCTGCAGACTTCCACGTTCCTCTGAGACCCTCGCCATTGGGGTCATAACAGATTGGATTTTCCCCCAAAAGGCAGACAGTAGCCCCCACATATATTGGCGGTGATTTTAGAGGAAATTGACATACGAAGCATGAAGATAGGTTTAGCAAATTGAGGTCCGCTTACTAGATAGTAGGAAGACAGAAAAGGGAACTTCACGGTCAGCTGAAAACCCTTTCAAAATACCATCCTGAAATTACTTTAAGACTCTAATATCAACTCATGACACCAGAGTGGCAATTTCAGCTCACAAGAGCTTCCAGCCTCAGAAATATTCAATCACAGAGAACTGGAACAAAAATGCAAAACAAACTTAGGACAACAAGTCCAACTTAGCTGATAGTTGTCTAGGAGCAGGAACATGCAACAGAAAGGCTTCTGGTAACATTGTTGGCCGGCATAGAAATGACTGAGGAGCAAGGCTAAATAGAAAACTCCCACATCCAGATGGAAAACAGGTGAACAGAGGAGATGAAGCACACAAGTGCAGTACCACCAGAAACCACCGGGGGAGCCCAGAAACCAAATTCACAACAGTCTGCCCCTGCCTGGTGTTGTCCTCAACTGAATAAAGCTGAGCTTCTACCTTCTGGCTCTGATTAAGCTTTTTTTTTTTTTTTTTTTTTTTAATTGCTGGATGGGGCCTAATACCTCTGTTTGCTGCTCCCTGGTGTTTGTCCTCAACTGAATAAAGCTGAGCTTCTACCTTCTGGCTCTCATTAAGTGCTGTTTTTTAAAAAAACTTGGTGGTTACGGCCTACTAACGGTGTCTGCCGCTCCCTGGTGTTGTCCTCAACTGTATAAATCTGAGCTTCAACCTTCTGGCTCTCATTAAGTGTATTTTAAAAAAAAAATGGTGGTTAGGGACTACTAACGGTGTCTGCCGCTCCCTGGTGTCGTCCTCAAGTGAATAAATCTGAGCTTCAACCTTCTGGCTCTCATTAAGTGCTGTGTTTTAAAAAAACTTGGTGGTTACGGCCTACTAACGGTGTCTGCCGCTCCCTGGTGTTGTCCTCAACTGAATAAATCTGAACTTCAACCTTCTGGCTCTCATTAAGTGCTGTTTTTTAAAAAACTTGGTGGTTACGGCCTACTAACGGTGTCTGCCGCTCCCTGGTGTTGTCCTCAACTGTAGAAATCTGAGCTTCAACCTTCTGGCTCTCATTAAGTGTTTTTTTTTAAAAAAATGGTGGTTAGGGACTACTAACGGTGTCTGCCGCTCCCTGGTGTTGTCCTCAAGTGAATAAATCTGAGCTTCAACCTTCTGGCTCTCTTTAAGTGCTGTGTTTTTAAAAATAGGTGGTTATGGGCCTACTAACGGTGTCTGCCCCTGCCTGGTGTTGTCCTCAACTGAATAAAGCTGAGCTTCTACCTTCTGGCTCTGATTAAGCTTTTTTTTTTTTTTTTTTTTTTTTAATTGCTGGATGGGGCCTAATACCTCTGTTTGCTGCTCCCTGGTGTTTGTCCTCAACTGAATAAAGCTGAGCTTCTACCTTCTGGCTCTCATTAAGTGTTTTTTTTTTAAAAAATGGTGGTTATTGACTACTAACGGTGTCTGCCGCTCCCTGGTGTTGTCCTCAAGTGAATAAATCTGAGCTTCATTCTTCTGGCTCTCATTAAGTGCTGTTTTTTAAAAAACTTGGTGGTTACGGCCTACTAACGGTGTCTGCCGCTCCCTGGTGTTGTCCTCAACTGAATAAATCTGAGCTTTAACCTTCTGGCTCTCATTAAGTGCTGTTTTTTAAAAAAACTTGGTGGTTACGGCCTACTAACGGTGTCTGCCGCTCCCTGGTGTTGTCCTCAACTGAATAAATCTGAACTTCAACCTTCTGGCTCTCATTAAGTGCTGTTTTTTAAAAAACTTGGTGGTTACGGCCTACTAACGGTGTCTGCCGCTCCCTGGTGTTGTCCTCAACTGAATAAATCTGAACTTCAACCTTCTGGCTCTCATTAAGTGCTGTTTTTTAAAAAACTTGGTGGTTACGGCCTACTAACGGTGTCTGCCGCTCCCTGGTGTTGTCCTCAACTGAATAAATCTGAGCTTCAACCTTCTGGCTCTCATTAAGTGTTTTTTTTAAAAAAAAATGGTGGTTAGGGACTACTAACGGTGTCTGCCGCTCCCTGGTGTCGTCCTCAAGTGAATAAATCTGAGCTTCAACCTTCTGGCTCTCATTAAGTGCTGTTTTTTAAAAAACTTGTACAAATAGTCCCGAAAACATAATTAATCTAATTGTTAACATGCATAAAGTTGCATATTAATGCTAAATTGCATTATAAGGCAAAAGGCGACTCAAACAATGATACGCAGGACGGAGGAAAATAGAGTCAAAAATGCCAAAGTTTACAAAAGTGGTGGAAACTTTATTAAATAATCAGTGCAAATATAAAATCAATATTATGCACACATTGTGCGCACAGCCATGAGCAATGAAGTAAAAGTGTAACACCATAGAATAGTTCATACGATATTCCAAGATAAATGAGATAACGGTACACCTTGTCAACATGTATGGGTCATAATATAGATGTGGCTTACATAAATAAATCCAAGTATGGACATAAGGTATATATATAAGGTGCTGCAACAGGGTAATACGTGGTATCCTATTGGGCACGCTGCAGTGAAAGGAAGTATAGCAATCAGTTTGCAGTAGGTAGTTACCTATCACCTGCAGCTGCCGACCAACTAGTGCTGGTCAAGGAATTCCAAAAAGCCCATACAGCCGCATCATCAGCCCTCAAATGCCAGCGAGGAGATGTAATACAAAGTATATACAGCCTAACACAAATATTTACCCATTTAGTACCATGGACCGGCGTAACCGTGCTCTCACCCCAACGCACGTTTCGGTGCGGGATCACCTTCTTCAGGGGGCGTGGTTTTACTCGTAAGATAATCCCACCTTAAATGTCAGGTGTATTAAGTCACCTGGCATGAATGTACCAATGGAAAAGCTACTGCAGCGCACGCGCACCTGCCGGATTCCAGACAGAGAGCTCCCCACCGTATATCCCCGCCTACCAGCAGCAATCACATGACGTGGCCGGCGCCAGCCCACATCACGCAATGAAGTGCAGCAGGACGGAGACAATGGAACAGGAGCGACCGTCGGGCACAGCAGGCGCGCAAGCGCACAGTAAGCATGATGGAAATAATGGAGGTTAAAGTGTCATTTGCAGATAATGACGTACATCAATATAAATACACATAAACAATGCCATATGTCTATTCAAGAAGTGTGTGGGACAACAGAGTAGTATTATATGCGCAATGGGCTCAGCCACACAAAAGGAATGTCCCTGACATGCCTAGGTCCTGCAGCCAAACCAACAGACAGCAGCCGGCGCCAAGCCGCCGTCGCCAGCAGACTACCAGGACACATAGCAGCAGGAGCATACACAGATATGGGGACAAGAGCCAACCAGACGCACTTGTGCCTGCAATATATGTATATATATAACCCAATTCTATAAAGATACTACTACTTACATTAAGTTAAAAGGCAACAATTATGCAGGCCACCAAACACAAGAACACATGCATATCATATGCGTATAAGAACTTCAATGTACCAAAATCAATACTATATATATTGTGCTAAACAGCTAGCAATTATATAATGTTACACTAATCAAATATCCAACCAAATGGAAGGAAAAGATTAATCATATATAACACACAGTCATTCAGTCACACTTTTTGTCTCTCCGGATCCTGTATATCTTCAGTAGGATGTTGATGCCGGGGTATGTAGAAAGATTGTTCATGGATAGCAGTTTAGGGAAACGATGCACGTAACTCCTCCACATAGGGCCAACGGTACAGTAATGAGGTGGGATACATCATGTGTTTACAAATATTCACTACAAAAAAATATAAATAAAAACAATAAATAAACAACATATAAACGAAAAAATAAAACCAACTAAAATCATTCAAACAGCAAATGGCAATAGCGGATCCTCAAGATGGCAAAATACAACCAAAAGATACCAAAAGTCAAAGGAAAGAAGCAAACCCCTGTGACTCATTGAGTCCGTGGGGGGACATAGTGCCCAGGATGGTAATCCATCTACATTCCTTCTGGGCAAGAACCCGCTTAATGTCCCCACCACGGATCCCAAGCTGGATATGCTGGATGCCCCTAACCTTGAATGTACTCGGGTCACTTTGGTGAAACAGCCTAAAGTGCCTAGGTATGGTTTTAAGCAGAGACAGGTCTTCCACCGAGGCAGCCGCTATTATATCTCGCACGTGCTCTTGAGTGCGTATTCTCAGCTGACGTGATGTCAAGCCTACATAGATTTTGTGACAGCCACAGGTGGCATAATAGATAACCTGTGTGGTTGCACATGTTATGTATTGCCTGATATTAAAACTACGTATCCCGTCCGAGGAGACAAAAGTGGATGTTCTCAATATATTCCTGCAGGCCAAACATTTACCACAGGGGAAACAGCCCTGTGGTGGTCCACGGGAGTTAAAGGGATTACTTATTTTAGGGACATAATGGCTATGTACAAGCATATCTCCCAGATTTTGACTTCTTCTGGCTGTCATGAGGGGATCTTTTGATAGATATTTTGACAGAGCAGGGTCCATTTGTAACACGTTCCAATGTCGTTTAAGAGTTTCCCTCATCTGTGTCCAACGGCTATTGAAAGTAGAAATAAATCTAATTTGGTCACTGCTCTGTCTAGTTTTAACTTGGCCATGTAGCAAGGATGGACGGCTGTCATTCTTTGCCCGCAGATAGCCCCGTTTTATACAGCGTTCACTGTATCCGCGCATCCGAAATCTGTCTCGGAGGTCTGTCGCCTGGGCTTCAAAGGACTCCTCAGATGAGCAAATGCGCCTCATTCTGAGGAATTGGCCCACTGGGATGGCCCTAATGGTGGTCCCAGGATGGCTAGAACTCGCATGCAGCAGTGCATTAACCGAGGTGGGCTTACGATAGACATCTGTTTGCAGATGTAGATTTTCATCAACCAGTATTTTGATGTCTAAAAAGTCCACCTCAGTCCTGCTGCATTTATATGTAAGTCTGATGTTAAAATTATTCGAGTTCAAGCCATCCATAAAGATCCGGAGCTGCTCCTCACTACCCTGCCATATTATGAATAAATCATCTATGTAACGCAGCCAGCACTGCACATGGTCCGCGGCCTGGGCACCCTCCCCCCCGAAAATATCCCTCTCCCAATAGCCAAGGAAGAGGTTAGCAAAAGAGGGCGCACAGGCCGCGCCCATGGCAGTGCCGCACTGCTGCAGGTAGAAAACATCTCGAAATACAAAGAAGTTATGTGTGAGGATATATTGTAGCAGCTCCAGAATGAGCTCACACATAGGGCCATCCCAGTTGCTATTGGTAAGAAAGAACCGACAGGCCTCCAGACCGTCACTGTGTCGGATGCACGTATACAGCGACTCTATGTCAGCTGTCACGAGTATCATCTCCCCATCCAGGGACATGCCGTCGATCCTAGCTAACACGTCCATAGTATCTCGTGCAAAAGAAGGCAGGGACTCCACTAATGGCTTTAAATAATGATCTATAAATTTGCAGATAGGCTCGCACAGTCCACCCAAACCTGACACTATAGGTCGTCCTGGTGGGGATATTGGATCCTTATGGATTTTAGGTGTAAAATAAATTGTGGGGACTTTCGGATTTTTAATAAAAAGGCCATCCATAACTTTCTTAGGAATGATCCCTCTTTCAAAAGCTTGTTGCAGAATCAACTCAAGTTCTGCAGAGAAGGCAATTAGAGGGTTATGATCCAGGCGGCGATACGTTTTTTTGTCCCTCAACTGTCTGTATGCCTCCTTTTCATACATCCCCTGTGGCCAGATGACTATGTTTCCCCCCTTGTCGGCAGGTTTGATAACTATATCTCTATAGCTCTTGAGGTCCCTCAAGGCTATCCGTTGTTTAGCCGTGAGGTTATCATTCACACGGTATGTCGACATCCTGTGAAAATCCTCCATCACTAATCTGGTAAAGATGTCTACCGCCGGACATACCGACAAAGGGGGAAAACGAGTCGACCTGGGATATATGGAGCGTGGAAACATACCTGTTGCTGCTGGATCTTGTTCAGCTAGAAGTTCCTCCAAGGCCCTAAGAGCTTCCGTTTCTGCTTGTTCATTATGTAGTTGTTCGCCAGCTCCCTTATTATGCAGTTTTTTGAGAATTAATTTTCTTGCAAATAAAAACAGGTCTTTTATGGCTGTAAAGGAATCAAAATTATTAGTAGGTGCAAACGTTAGACCCTTGGAGAGAACTTCCAGCTGAGCTTGAGTGAAGGTATATTTAGATAAATTAATTACCTCCAATTGACTGGTTTTATTCTTTTTATCCGGCTTGTTTGAATATGCAACTTTCCGTTTGACTACCTGCATATCCCTGTTGGGAAACATCCTATTAGGCTCCGCAACTCTTTGATGTGATTTTGAAGATTCCTCACTTGAGGCATGGGAGGTCATAGATACAGATACAGATGCAGACCTATTCCTTGGTCCCCTCAATGTCCTACGTGATTTACGATTCCACCTATACATCGTGTTGGATTGCTTGTCCCCAACATCCCGCTGGAATTTAGTGGTCTTAATAGCACAAATTTCTTTCTCCCACTTCTGAAACTCCTTATCAATTTCATTATTCAGGCTTTGTAATTCTATCTCAGATAAATCTTGCCTAAGCAGATTTTGCACAATCTCAATTTCTTTATCTAGAGAGTCTATAGTGTCTTGGTTTAGTTGGGCTAATAGTTCCATGAACCCTTTGGAGCATATAGTAGCATGCTCCTCCCACTTCTGCCGGAATACCACATCTGTCACCTCAAAGGACGGAAATACTTGGACTCTGAGTCCCCTCGGTGTAAGACCTGTCTCAATATATTTGATTAAAAAGGCACGGTTCCACCAAGTTCGAGTACGTCTATGTAATAAATCTTTAAGTTTTTTAGTAGTTGCCTCATGCATGTCCCTACTGCCATCTGCTGCTGATGACTTGGAATTATCATGAAACACTTCATTGATTCGTGTAAGCCAGGATTGCTCACGTGCTTTATAGTCCATAGCTGCTTTGGAACTGGTAGCTGTGAGAAACACAGAAAGTATCAATTGTACAAATAGTCCCGAAAACATAATTAATCTAATTGTTAACATGCATAAAGTTGCATATTAATGCTAAATTGCATTATAAGGCAAAAGGCGACTCAAACAATGATACGCAGGACGGAGGAAAATAGAGTCAAAAATGCCAAAGTTTACAAAAGTGGTGGAAACTTTATTAAATAATCAGTGCAAATATAAAATCAATATTATGCACACATTGTGCGCACAGCCATGAGCAATGAAGTAAAAGTGTAACACCATAGAATAGTTCATACGATATTCCAAGATAAATGAGATAACGGTACACCTTGTCAACATGTATGGGTCATAATATAGATGTGGCTTACATAAATAAATCCAAGTATGGACATAAGGTATATATATAAGGTGCTGCAACAGGGTAATACGTGGTATCCTATTGGGCACGCTGCAGTGAAAGGAAGTATAGCAATCAGTTTGCAGTAGGTAGTTACCTATCACCTGCAGCTGCCGACCAACTAGTGCTGGTCAAGGAATTCCAAAAAGCCCATACAGCCGCATCATCAGCCCTCAAATGCCAGCGAGGAGATGTAATACAAAGTATATACAGCCTAACACAAATATTTACCCATTTAGTACCATGGACCGGCGTAACCGTGCTCTCACCCCAACGCACGTTTCGGTGCGGGATCACCTTCTTCAGGGGGCGTGGTTTTACTCGTAAGATAATCCCACCTTAAATGTCAGGTGTATTAAGTCACCTGGCATGAATGTACCAATGGAAAAGCTACTGCAGCGCACGCGCACCTGCCGGATTCCAGACAGAGAGCTCCCCACCGTATATCCCCGCCTACCAGCAGCAATCACATGACGTGGCCGGCGCCAGCCCACATCACGCAATGAAGTGCAGCAGGACGGAGACAATGGAACAGGAGCGACCGTCGGGCACATCATGCTTACTGTGCGCTTGCGCGCCTGCTGTGCCCGACGGTCGCTCCTGTTCCATTGTCTCCGTCCTGCTGCACTTCATTGCGTGATGTGGGCTGGCGCCGGCCACGTCATGTGATTGCTGCTGGTAGGCGGGGATATACGGTGGGGAGCTCTCTGTCTGGAATCCGGCAGGTGCGCGTGCGCTGCAGTAGCTTTTCCATTGGTACATTCATGCCAGGTGACTTAATACACCTGACATTTAAGGTGGGATTATCTTACGAGTAAAACCACGCCCCCTGAAGAAGGTGATCCCGCACCGAAACGTGCGTTGGGGTGAGAGCACGGTTACGCCGGTCCATGGTACTAAATGGGTAAATATTTGTGTTAGGCTGTATATACTTTGTATTACATCTCCTCGCTGGCATTTGAGGGCTGATGATGCGGCTGTATGGGCTTTTTGGAATTCCTTGACCAGCACTAGTTGGTCGGCAGCTGCAGGTGATAGGTAACTACCTACTGCAAACTGATTGCTATACTTCCTTTCACTGCAGCGTGCCCAATAGGATACCACGTATTACCCTGTTGCAGCACCTTATATATATACCTTATGTCCATACTTGGATTTATTTATGTAAGCCACATCTATATTATGACCCATACATGTTGACAAGGTGTACCGTTATCTCATTTATCTTGGAATATCGTATGAACTATTCTATGGTGTTACACTTTTACTTCATTGCTCATGGCTGTGCGCACAATGTGTGCATAATATTGATTTTATATTTGCACTGATTATTTAATAAAGTTTCCACCACTTTTGTAAACTTTGGCATTTTTGACTCTATTTTCCTCCGTCCTGCGTATCATTGTTTGAGTCGCCTTTTGCCTTATAATGCAATTTAGCATTAATATGCAACTTTATGCATGTTAACAATTAGATTAATTATGTTTTCGGGACTATTTGTACAATTGATACTTTCTGTGTTTCTCACAGCTACCAGTTCCAAAGCAGCTATGGACTATAAAGCACGTGAGCAATCCTGGCTTACACGAATCAATGAAGTGTTTCATGATAATTCCAAGTCATCAGCAGCAGATGGCAGTAGGGACATGCATGAGGCAACTACTAAAAAACTTAAAGATTTATTACATAGACGTACTCGAACTTGGTGGAACCGTGCCTTTTTAATCAAATATATTGAGACAGGTCTTACACCGAGGGGACTCAGAGTCCAAGTATTTCCGTCCTTTGAGGTGACAGATGTGGTATTCCGGCAGAAGTGGGAGGAGCATGCTACTATATGCTCCAAAGGGTTCATGGAACTATTAGCCCAACTAAACCAAGACACTATAGACTCTCTAGATAAAGAAATTGAGATTGTGCAAAATCTGCTTAGGCAAGATTTATCTGAGATAGAATTACAAAGCCTGAATAATGAAATTGATAAGGAGTTTCAGAAGTGGGAGAAAGAAATTTGTGCTATTAAGACCACTAAATTCCAGCGGGATGTTGGGGACAAGCAATCCAACACGATGTATAGGTGGAATCGTAAATCACGTAGGACATTGAGGGGACCAAGGAATAGGTCTGCATCTGTATCTGTATCTATGACCTCCCATGCCTCAAGTGAGGAATCTTCAAAATCACATCAAAGAGTTGCGGAGCCTAATAGGATGTTTCCCAACAGGGATATGCAGGTAGTCAAACGGAAAGTTGCATATTCAAACAAGCCGGATAAAAAGAATAAAACCAGTCAATTGGAGGTAATTAATTTATCTAAATATACCTTCACTCAAGCTCAGCTGGAAGTTCTCTCCAAGGGTCTAACGTTTGCACCTACTAATAATTTTGATTCCTTTACAGCCATAAAAGACCTGTTTTTATTTGCAAGAAAATTAATTCTCAAAAAACTGCATAATAAGGGAGCTGGCGAACAACTACATAATGAACAAGCAGAAACGGAAGCTCTTAGGGCCTTGGAGGAACTTCTAGCTGAACAAGATCCAGCAGCAACAGGTATGTTTCCACGCTCCATATATCCCAGGTCGACTCGTTTTCCCCCTTTGTCGGTATGTCCGGCGGTAGACATCTTTACCAGATTAGTGATGGAGGATTTTCACAGGATGTCGACATACCGTGTGAATGATAACCTCACGGCTAAACAACGGATAGCCTTGAGGGACCTCAAGAGCTATAGAGATATAGTTATCAAACCTGCCGACAAGGGGGGAAACATAGTCATCTGGCCACAGGGGATGTATGAAAAGGAGGCATACAGACAGTTGAGGGACAAAAAAACGTATCGCCGCCTGGATCATAACCCTCTAATTGCCTTCTCTGCAGAACTTGAGTTGATTCTGCAACAAGCTTTTGAAAGAGGGATCATTCCTAAGAAAGTTATGGATGGCCTTTTTATTAAAAATCCGAAAGTCCCCACAATTTATTTTACACCTAAAATCCATAAGGATCCAATATCCCCACCAGGACGACCTATAGTGTCAGGTTTGGGTGGACTGTGCGAGCCTATCTGCAAATTTATAGATCATTATTTAAAGCCATTAGTGGAGTCCCTGCCTTCTTTTGCACGAGATACTATGGACGTGTTAGCTAGGATCGACGGCATGTCCCTGGATGGGGAGATGATACTCGTGACAGCTGACATAGAGTCGCTGTATACGTGCATCCGACACAGTGACGGTCTGGAGGCCTGTCGGTTCTTTCTTACCAATAGCAACTGGGATGGCCCTATGTGTGAGCTCATTCTGGAGCTGCTACAATATATCCTCACACATAACTTCTTTGTATTTCGAGATGTTTTCTACCTGCAGCAGTGCGGCACTGCCATGGGCGCGGCCTGTGCGCCCTCTTTTGCTAACCTCTTCCTTGGCTATTGGGAGAGGGATATTTTCGGGGGGGAGGGTGCCCAGGCCGCGGACCATGTGCAGTGCTGGCTGCGTTACATAGATGATTTATTCATAATATGGCAGGGTAGTGAGGAGCAGCTCCGGATCTTTATGGATGGCTTGAACTCGAATAATTTTAACATCAGACTTACATATAAATGCAGCAGGACTGAGGTGGACTTTTTAGACATCAAAATACTGGTTGATGAAAATCTACATCTGCAAACAGATGTCTATCGTAAGCCCACCTCGGTTAATGCACTGCTGCATGCGAGTTCTAGCCATCCTGGGACCACCATTAGGGCCATCCCAGTGGGCCAATTCCTCAGAATGAGGCGCATTTGCTCATCTGAGGAGTCCTTTGAAGCCCAGGCGACAGACCTCCGAGACAGATTTCGGATGCGCGGATACAGTGAACGCTGTATAAAACGGGGCTATCTGCGGGCAAAGAATGACAGCCGTCCATCCTTGCTACATGGCCAAGTTAAAACTAGACAGAGCAGTGACCAAATTAGATTTATTTCTACTTTCAATAGCCGTTGGACACAGATGAGGGAAACTCTTAAACGACATTGGAACGTGTTACAAATGGACCCTGCTCTGTCAAAATATCTATCAAAAGATCCCCTCATGACAGCCAGAAGAAGTCAAAATCTGGGAGATATGCTTGTACATAGCCATTATGTCCCTAAAATAAGTAATCCCTTTAACTCCCGTGGACCACCACAGGGCTGTTTCCCCTGTGGTAAATGTTTGGCCTGCAGGAATATATTGAGAACATCCACTTTTGTCTCCTCGGACGGGATACGTAGTTTTAATATCAGGCAATACATAACATGTGCAACCACACAGGTTATCTATTATGCCACCTGTGGCTGTCACAAAATCTATGTAGGCTTGACATCACGTCAGCTGAGAATACGCACTCGAGAGCACGTGCGAGATATAATAGCGGCTGCCTCGGTGGAAGACCTGTCTCTGCTTAAAACCATACCTAGGCACTTTAGGCTGTTTCACCAAAGTGACCCGAGTACATTCAAGGTTAGGGGCATCCAGCATATCCAGCTTGGGATCCGTGGTGGGGACATTAAGCGGGTTCTTGCCCAGAAGGAATGTAGATGGATTACCATCCTGGGCACTATGTCCCCCCACGGACTCAATGAGTCACAGGGGTTTGCTTCTTTCCTTTGACTTTTGGTATCTTTTGGTTGTATTTTGCCATCTTGAGGATCCGCTATTGCCATTTGCTGTTTGAATGATTTTAGTTGGTTTTATTTTTTCGTTTATATGTTGTTTATTTATTGTTTTTATTTATATTTTTTTGTAGTGAATATTTGTAAACACATGATGTATCCCACCTCATTACTGTACCGTTGGCCCTATGTGGAGGAGTTACGTGCATCGTTTCCCTAAACTGCTATCCATGAACAATCTTTCTACATACCCCGGCATCAACATCCTACTGAAGATATACAGGATCCGGAGAGACAAAAAGTGTGACTGAATGACTGTGTGTTATATATGATTAATCTTTTCCTTCCATTTGGTTGGATATTTGATTAGTGTAACATTATATAATTGCTAGCTGTTTAGCACAATATATATAGTATTGATTTTGGTACATTGAAGTTCTTATACGCATATGATATGCATGTGTTCTTGTGTTTGGTGGCCTGCATAATTGTTGCCTTTTAACTTAATGTAAGTAGTAGTATCTTTATAGAATTGGGTTATATATATACATATATTGCAGGCACAAGTGCGTCTGGTTGGCTCTTGTCCCCATATCTGTGTATGCTCCTGCTGCTATGTGTCCTGGTAGTCTGCTGGCGACGGCGGCTTGGCGCCGGCTGCTGTCTGTTGGTTTGGCTGCAGGACCTAGGCATGTCAGGGACATTCCTTTTGTGTGGCTGAGCCCATTGCGCATATAATACTACTCTGTTGTCCCACACACTTCTTGAATAGACATATGGCATTGTTTATGTGTATTTATATTGATGTACGTCATTATCTGCAAATGACACTTTAACCTCCATTATTTCCATCATGCTTACTGTGCGCTTGCGCGCCTGCTGTGCCCGACGGTCGCTCCTGTTCCATTGTCTCCGTCCTGCTGCACTTCATTGCGTGATGTGGGCTGGCGCCGGCCACGTCATGTGATTGCTGCTGGTAGGCGGGGATATACGGTGGGGAGCTCTCTGTCTGGAATCCGGCAGGTGCGCGTGCGCTGCAGTAGCTTTTCCATTGGTACATTCATGCCAGGTGACTTAATACACCTGACATTTAAGGTGGGATTATCTTACGAGTAAAACCACGCCCCCTGAAGAAGGTGATCCCGCACCGAAACGTGCGTTGGGGTGAGAGCACGGTTACGCCGGTCCATGGTACTAAATGGGTAAATATTTGTGTTAGGCTGTATATACTTTGTATTACATCTCCTCGCTGGCATTTGAGGGCTGATGATGCGGCTGTATGGGCTTTTTGGAATTCCTTGACCAGCACTAGTTGGTCGGCAGCTGCAGGTGATAGGTAACTACCTACTGCAAACTGATTGCTATACTTCCTTTCACTACAGCGTGCCCAATAGGATACCACGTATTACCCTGTTGCAGCACCTTATATATATACCTTATGTCCATACTTGGATTTATTTATGTAAGCCACATCTATATTATGACCCATACATGTTGACAAGGTGTACCGTTATCTCATTTATCTTGGAATATCGTATGAACTATTCTATGGTGTTACACTTTTACTTCATTGCTCATGGCTGTGCGCACAATGTGTGCATAATATTGATTTTATATTTGCACTGATTATTTAATAAAGTTTCCACCACTTTTGTAAACTTTGGCATTTTTGACTCTATTTTCCTCCGTCCTGCGTATTTTTAAAAAACTTGGTGGTTACGGCCTACTAACGGTGTCTGCCGCTGCCTGGTGTTGTCCTCAACTGTATAAATCTGAGCTTCAACCTTCTGGCTCTCATTAAGTGTTTTTTAAAAAAAAAATGTTGGTTAGGGACTACTAACGGTGTCTGCCGCTCCCTGGTGTCGTCCTCAAGTGAATAAATCTGAGCTTCAACCTTCTGGCTCTCATTAAGTGCTGTTTTTTAAAAAACTTGGTGGTTACGGCCTACTAACGGTGTCTGCCGCTCCCTGGTGTTGTCCTCAACTGTATAAATCTGAGCTTCAACCTTCTGGCTCTCATTAAGTGTTTTTTTTTTAAAAATGGTGGTTATTGACTACTAACGGTGTCTGCCGCTCCCTGGTGTTGTCCTCAAGTGAATAAATCTGAGCTTCAACCTTCTGGCTCTCATTAAGTGCCGTTTTTTAAAAAACTTGGTGGTTACGGCCTACTAACGGTGTCTGCCCCTGCCTGGTGTTGTCCTCCACTGAACAATGCTGAGCTTCCACCTTCTGGCTCTCTTTAAGTGCTGTGTTTTTAAAAATAGGTGGTTATGGGCCTACTAACGGTGTCTGCCCCTGCCTGGTGTTGTCCTCAACTGAATAAAGCTGAGCTTCTACCTTCTGGCTCTGATTAAGCTTTTTTTTTTTTTTTTTTTTTTTAATTGCTGGATGGGGCCTAATACCTCTGTTTGCTGCTCCCTGGTGTTTGTCCTCAACTGAATAAAGCTGAGCTTCTACCTTCTGGCTCTCATTAAGTGCTGTTTTTTAAAAAAACTTGGTGGTTACGGCCTACTAACGGTGTCTGCCGCTCCCTGGTGTTGTCCTCAACTGAATAAATCTGAGCTTCAACCTTCTGGCTCTCATTAAGTGCTGTTTTTTAAAAAAAACTTGGTGGTTACGGCCTACTAACGGTGTCTGCCGCTCCCTGGTGTTGTCCTCAACTGTATAAATCTGAGCTTCAACCTTCTGGCTCTCATTAAGTGTATTTTAAAAAAAAAATGGTGGTTAGGGACTACTAACGGTGTCTGCCGCTCCCTGGTGTCGTCCTCAAGTGAATAAATCTGAGCTTCAACCTTCTGGCTCTCATTAAGTGCTGTGTTTTAAAAAAACTTGGTGGTTACGGCCTACTAACGGTGTCTGCCGCTCCCTGGTGTTGTCCTCAACTGAATAAATCTGAACTTCAACCTTCTGGCTCTCATTAAGTGCTGTTTTTTAAAAAACTTGGTGGTTACGGCCTACTAACGGTGTCTGCCGCTCCCTGGTGTTGTCCTCAACTGTAGAAATCTGAGCTTCAACCTTCTGGCTCTCATTAAGTGTTTTTTTTAAAAAAAATGGTGGTTAGGGACTACTAACGGTGTCTGCCGCTCCCTGGTGTTGTCCTCAAGTGAATAAATCTGAGCTTCAACCTTCTGGCTCTCATTAAGTGCTGTTTTTAAAAAAACTTGGTGGTTACGGCCTACTAACGGTGTCTGCCGCTCCCTGGTGTTGTCCTCAACTGTATAAATCTGAGCTTCAACCTTCTGGCTCTCATTAAGTGCCGTTTTTTAAAAAACTTGGTGGTTACGGCCTACTAACGGTGTCTGCCCCTGCCTGGTGTTGTCCTCCACTGAACAATGCTGAGCTTCCACCTTCTGGCTCTCTTTAAGTGCTGTGTTTTTAAAAATAGGTGGTTATGGGCCTACTAACGGTGTCTGCCCCTGCCTGGTGTTGTCCTCAACTGAATAAAGCTGAGCTTCTACCTTCTGGCTCTGATTAAGCTTTTTTTTTTTTTTTTTTTTTTTTAATTGCTGGATGGGGCCTAATACCTCTGTTTGCTGCTCCCTGGTGTTTGTCCTCAACTGAATAAAGCTGAGCTTCTACCTTCTGGCTCTCATTAAGTGTTTTTTTTTTTTAAAAATGGTGGTTATTGACTACTAACGGTGTCTGCCGCTCCCTGGTGTTGTCCTCAAGTGAATAAATCTGAGCTTCATTCTTCTGGCTCTCATTAAGTGCTGTTTTTTAAAAAACTTGGTGGTTACGGCCTACTAACGGTGTCTGCCGCTCCCTGGTGTTGTCCTCAACTGAATAAATCTGAGCTTCAACCTTCTGGCTCTCATTAAGTGCTGTTTTTTAAAAAAACTTGGTGGTTACGGCCTACTAACGGTGTCTGCCGCTCCCTGGTGTTGTCCTCAACTGAATAAATGTGAACTTCAACCTTCTGGCTCTCATTAAGTGCTGTTTTTTAAAAAACTTGGTGGTTACGGCCTACTAACGGTGTCTGCCGCTGCCTGGTGTTGTCCTCAACTGTATAAATCTGAGCTTCAACCTTCTGGCTCTCATTAAGTGTTTTTTAAAAAAAAAATGTTGGTTAGGGACTACTAACGGTGTCTGCCGCTCCCTGGTGTCGTCCTCAAGTGAATAAATCTGAGCTTCAACCTTCTGGCTCTCATTAAGTGCTGTTTTTTAAAAAACTTGGTGGTTACGGCCTACTAACGGTGTCTGCCGCTCCCTGGTGTTGTCCTCAACTGTATAAATCTGAGCTTCAACCTTCTGGCTCTCATTAAGTGTTTTTTTTTTAAAAATGGTGGTTATTGACTACTAACGGTGTCTGCCGCTCCCTGGTGTTGTCCTCAAGTGAATAAATCTGAGCTTCAACCTTCTGGCTCTCATTAAGTGCCGTTTTTTAAAAAACTTGGTGGTTACGGCCTACTAACGGTGTCTGCCCCTGCCTGGTGTTGTCCTCCACTGAACAATGCTGAGCTTCCACCTTCTGGCTCTCTTTAAGTGCTGTGTTTTTAAAAATAGGTGGTTATGGGCCTACTAACGGTGTCTGCCCCTGCCTGGTGTTGTCCTCAACTGAATAAAGCTGAGCTTCTACCTTCTGGCTCTGATTAAGCTTTTTTTTTTTTTTTTTTTTTTTAATTGCTGGATGGGGCCTAATACCTCTGTTTGCTGCTCCCTGGTGTTTGTCCTCAACTGAATAAAGCTGAGCTTCTACCTTCTGGCTCTCATTAAGTGCTGTTTTTTAAAAAAACTTGGTGGTTACGGCCTACTAACGGTGTCTGCCGCTCCCTGGTGTTGTCCTCAACTGAATAAATCTGAGCTTCAACCTTCTGGCTCTCATTAAGTGCTGTTTTTTAAAAAAAACTTGGTGGTTACGGCCTACTAACGGTGTCTGCCGCTCCCTGGTGTTGTCCTCAACTGTATAAATCTGAGCTTCAACCTTCTGGCTCTCATTAAGTGTATTTTAAAAAAAAAATGGTGGTTAGGGACTACTAACGGTGTCTGCCGCTCCCTGGTGTCGTCCTCAAGTGAATAAATCTGAGCTTCAACCTTCTGGCTCTCATTAAGTGCTGTGTTTTAAAAAAACTTGGTGGTTACGGCCTACTAACGGTGTCTGCCGCTCCCTGGTGTTGTCCTCAAGTGAATAAATCTGAGCTTCAACCTTCTGGCTCTCATTAAGTGCTGTTTTTAAAAAAACTTGGTGGTTACGGCCTACTAACGGTGTCTGCCGCTCCCTGGTGTTGTCCTCAACTGTATAAATCTGAGCTTCAACCTTCTGGCTCTCATTAAGTGCCGTTTTTTAAAAAACTTGGTGGTTACGGCCTACTAACGGTGTCTGCCCCTGCCTGGTGTTGTCCTCCACTGAACAATGCTGAGCTTCCACCTTCTGGCTCTCTTTAAGTGCTGTGTTTTTAAAAATAGGTGGTTATGGGCCTACTAACGGTGTCTGCCCCTGCCTGGTGTTGTCCTCAACTGAATAAAGCTGAGCTTCTACCTTCTGGCTCTGATTAAGCTTTTTTTTTTTTTTTTTTTTTTTTAATTGCTGGATGGGGCCTAATACCTCTGTTTGCTGCTCCCTGGTGTTTGTCCTCAACTGAATAAAGCTGAGCTTCTACCTTCTGGCTCTCATTAAGTGTTTTTTTTTTTAAAAATGGTGGTTATTGACTACTAACGGTGTCTGCCGCTCCCTGGTGTTGTCCTCAAGTGAATAAATATGAGCTTCATTCTTCTGGCTCTCATTAAGTGCTGTTTTTTAAAAAACTTGGTGGTTACGGCCTACTAACGGTGTCTGCCGCTCCCTGGTGTTGTCCTCAACTGAATAAATCTGAGCTTCAACCTTCTGGCTCTCATTAAGTGCTGTTTTTTAAAAAAACTTGGTGGTTACGGCCTACTAACGGTGTCTGCCGCTCCCTGGTGTTGTCCTCAACTGAATAAATCTGAACTTCAACCTTCTGGCTCTCATTAAGTGCTGTTTTTTAAAAAACTTGGTGGTTACGGCCTACTAACGGTGTCTGCCGCTCCCTGGTGTTGTCCTCAACTGAATAAATCTGAGCTTCAACCTTCTGGCTCTCATTAAGTGCTGTTTTTTAAAAAAACTTGGTGGTTACGGCCTACTAACGGTGTCTGCCGCTCCCTGGTGTTGTCCTCAACTGTATAAATCTGAGCTTCAACCTTCTGGCTCTCATTAAGTGTTTTTTTTTTTTTAAATGGTGGTTAGGGACTACTAACGGTGTCTGCCGCTCCCTGGTGTCGTCCTCAAGTGAATAAATCTGAGCTTCAACCTTCTGGCTCTCATTAAGTGCTGTTTTTAAAAAAAACTTGGTGGTTTCGGCCTACTAACGGTGTCTGCCGCTCCCTGGTGTTGTACTCAACTGAAGAAAGCTGAGCTTCAGTCTTTAGGCTTTCGGCCTATAGTATCAGATATTAAACTGCATTTGGCCTTCAACTTTGGTTACGGCCTACTAACGGTGTCTGCCGCTCCCTGGTGTTGTCCTCAACTGTATAAATCTGAGCTTCAACCTTCTGGCTCTCATTAAGTGTTTTTTTTTTTTTTAAATGGTGCTTAGGGACAACTAACGGTGTCTGCCGCTCCCTGGTGTCGTCCTCAAGTGAATAAATCTGAGCTTCAACCTTCTGGCTCTCATTAAGTGCTGTTTTTTAAAAAAACTTGGTGGTTACGGCCTACTAACGGTGTCTGCCGCTCCCTGGTGTTGTCCTCAACTGTATAAATCTGAGCTTCAACCTTCTGGCTCTCATTAAGTGTATTTAAAAAAAAAATGGTGGTTAGGGACTACTAACGGTGTCTGCCGCTCCCTGGTGTCGTCCTCAAGTGAATAAATCTGAGCTTCAACCTTCTGGCTCTCATTAAGTGCTGTTTTTTAAAAAAACTTGGTGGTTACGGCCTACTAACGGGGTCTGCCGCTCCCTGGTGTTGTACTCAACTGAATAAAGCTGAGCTTCAGTCTTTAGGCTTTCGGCCTATAGTATCAGATATTAAACTGCATTTGGCCTTCAACTTTGGTTACGGCCTACTAACGGTGTCTGCCGCTCCCTGGTGTTGTCCTCAACTGTATAAATCTGAGCTTCAACCTTCTGGCTCTCATTAAGTGTTTTTTTTAAAAAAATGGTGCTTAGGGACAACTAACGGTGTCTGCCGCTCCCTGGTGTCGTCCTCAAGTGAATAAATCTGAGCGTCAACCTTCTGGCTCTCATTAAGTGCTGTTTTTTTTACAAACTTGGTGGTTACGGCCTACTAACGGTGTCTGCCGCTCCCTGGTGTTGTCCTCAACTGTATAAATCTGAGCTTCAACCTTCTGGCTCTCATTAAGTGTATCTTAAAAAAAAAATGGTGGTTAGGGACTACTAACGGTGTCTGCCGCTCCCTGGTGTCGTCCTCAAGTGAATAAATCTGAGCTTCAACCTTCTGGCTCTCATTAAGTGCTGTTTTTTAAAAAACTTGGTGGTTACGGCCTACTAACGGTGTCTTCCGCTCCCTGGTGTTGCCCTCAACTGAATAAATCTGAGCTTCAACCTTCTGGCTCTCATTAAGTGCTGTTTTTTAAAAAACTTGGTGGTTACGGCCTACTAACGGTGTCTGCCGCTCCCTGGTGTTGTCCTCAACTGTATAAATCTGAGCTTCAACCTTCTGGCTCTCATTAAGTGTATTTAAAAAAAAAATGGTGGTTAGGGACTACTAACGGTGTCTGCCGCTCCCTGGTGTCGTCTTCAAGTGAATAAATCTGAGCTTCAACCTTCTGGCTCTCATTAAGTGCTGTTTTTTAAAAAACTTGGTGGTTACGGCCTACTAACGGTGTCTGCCGCTCCCTGGTGTTGTACTCAACTGAATAAAGCTGAGCTTCAGTCTTTAGGCTTTCGGCCTATAGTATCAGATATTAAACTGCATTTGGTCTTCAACTTTGGTTACCGCCTACTAACGGTGTCTGCCGCTCCCTGGTGTTGGCCTCAACTGTATAAATCTGAGCTTCAACCTTCTGGCTCTCATTAAGTGTTTTTTAAAAAAAAAATGGTGGTTAGGGACTACTAACGGTGTCTGCCGGTCCCTGGTGTCGTCCTCAAGTGAATAAATCTGAGCTTCAACCTTCTGGCTCTCATTAAGTGCTGTTTTTTAAAAAACTTGGTGGTTACGGCCTACTAACGGTGTCTGCCGCTCCCTGGTGTTCTCAACTGAATAAATCTGAGCTTCAACCTTCTGTGTTATGACCCCAATGGCAGAGGGTCTCAGAGGTTTCAGCAAAGTCTGCAAACACAAAAAACCAGCTCATAGGGCAGTGGTAACTAGGCTGACCGTATACCTGAACCTAGCACAAACAACTAGCAGTAGCCGGGGAACGTACCTATGTTGATTCTAGACATCTCGCGCCAGCCGGAGAACTAACTAACCCTATAAGGGAAAAATAGACCTTTCTTGCCTCCAGAGGAAAGACCCCAAAGTTAAATACAAGCCCCCAACAAATAATAACGGTGAGGTAAGAAGAAAAGACAAACGTAAGAATGAACTAGGTTTTAGCAAAGAGAGGCCCACTGACTAATAGCAGAATATAGGAAGATGACTTATACGGTCAGCAAAAAACCCTATCAAAATATCCACGCTGAATATTCGAGAACCCCCGAACCGACTAACGGTGTGGGGGGAGAATATCAGCCCCCTAGAGCTTCCAGCAATATCAGGAATCACATTTTGTACAAGCTGGACAAAAATTAGAACAATGCAAATAACCAAAAAATAAGGAAGCAGGACTTAGCTTATCTTGCAAAGAACCAGGACCAGCAGACAGGAGCAAACAGAAATGAACTGATTACAACGATGCCAGGCACCAGACTGAGAATCCAGGAAGTTTAAATAGCAACACCCCTGGCCTAACGAACCAGGTGGGTACCAAGCTGGGGAAAGACAATCCCAGTGCCATACCACTAGTGACCACAAGAGGGAGCCAAGAAGTATAGTTCACAACACTTCTAGCTCTCATTAAGTGCTGTTTTTTAAAAGACTTGGTGGTTACGGCCTACTAACGGTGTCTGCCGCTCCCTGGTGTTGTCCTCAACTGTATAAATCTGAGCTTCAACCTTCTGGCTCTCATTAAGTGTTTTTTTTTTTTTTTAAATGGTGGTTAGGGACTACTAACGGTGTCTGCCACTCCCTGGTGTTGTCCTTAACTGAATAAATCTGAGCTTCAACCTTCTGGCTCTCATTAAGTGCTGTTTTTTAAAAAACTTGGTGGTTACGGCCTACTAACGGTGTCTGCCGCTCCCTGGTGTTGTACTCAACTGAATAAAGCTGAGCTTCAGTCTTTAGGCTTTCGGCCTATAGTATCAGATATTAAACTGCATTTGGCCTACTAGTGTGGTTGGGCCCTTAAAACAGTGTCTGCTGCTCCTGGGTTTGCTACTCCACTGAACAAAGCAATGCCGCCTGTTTAGTCCTGTTACCAATTTTGAACTGCATTTAGCCTACTTTATTCTTTGGCCCTATATCTGTGTTTCCTCCTCATCCTGCCCATTGCCCAGCCACTGCTAGATGAGTCTGCTGGTACATTGACCTAGACCACTACATTCCCCTTGCACTCTACACAGCCAGAATCTGACCCTGCTGAAAGTAAGGTTCCCCTTCCCGCATGTTATACCACCTTACACAGGGACAAAGAGGAAGGTGCAGATGAAAGTGCAGGTTCCTTCATCAGGTGGTGGGGCATACTCGTTGGCGACGTCACTGGCACAGGGCCCCTCAGAGTACGCAAAAGTGTCGCTGTTGGTGGGAGGCGCCCCCGCCGTGCAAACGCACCGCTGTACTTTGAGGGGCCCTGTGCCAGTGCCAATGCCAACGAGTGGGCCCCCCCTGCTTGCTTAGGATCACGGCACTTGCAAACTTGACATACTTACCTCTCACTGCTCCACCGCCGTGACGTAGTCCACGTTTCCTGGGCCCACTAAAACCTTGAACCAGCCCTACCCCCCACAACTTTTGCTAAATGACCCCCAATTTCCAATGCCCAACTATTATTATAAAGTTAATTAAGATTGACAAGCTTCAGAAACAAGAATGGATGTTTTTGGCATTAAAATGGGCACTGTAGGTGTTTTCCTGGCCTCCACTCACTGCCGACTATGCTTCCCCATTGACTTGCATTGGGTTTCGTGTTTCGGTCGATCCCCGACTTTTAGCGATAATCGGCCGACTGCACTCGACTCGACTCTGGACAAAGTCGGGTTTCGCAAAACCCGACTCGATCTTAAAAAAATGAAAGTCGCTCAACCCTAGAGGTAACCTCTCCGTATAGTAGGGTATGCTGCCAGTAGATAGAGGAGTAATGTCCGTCTCAGTCGTCTGTGCAGGTAAGGGACAAGCGTTGGTGGCGTAGTGGAGGAAGCCGACACAGTCCTGTGTCACGGCGGTGGAACAGCTGCCAGGACCTGTATGGTCCCCTGCATATACTAGTGACACAGCACTATACCTTCGTGTTACCTCTGGGACACTGCAAAATATACAGGACGGACACAGCCTGAAATGTATCATTTACTGTATCCACAGGACAGCCACAGGTCTCGGTCCAGCCACAGATACGGCTTTTGTGCATGGGCTTATGTTCTCTAGCACTCCTGCTAGGTTATGCCTCTTCATCACTTTATCTGACTCACCAAACGTAAAGGGTCCTTTCTTTGTATGCAACACAGTTCTAACAGGCGATTTTGTGAACAAGGCCACGGGTTGGCCGAAACGTCAACTCGCCAAGTACCTTTTTCCACTGATACAAATTTAATAAACTTTTGGAATAATGCATTTGAAAATCATACGAGTACAGATCTGGCCAAGGTTACAACAGAATTTCTGCAGTACTTAAGGTTCCTAAGAGCTCAGTTGCCTCCCTAATCCTTAAATGGAAGAAGTTTGGGACCACCAGAAGTATTCCTAGACCTGGCCATCCAGCCACATTGAGCAATCGTGGGAGAAGAGCCTTGTTGAGAGAGGTAAAGAAGAACACCAAGATCACTGTGGCTGAGCTCCAGAGATGCAGTAGACAGATGGGAGAAAGTTCCACAAAGTCAACTATCACTGCAGTCCTTCACTAGTTGGGCCTTTATGACAGAGTGGCCCAACGGAAGCCTCTCATCAGTGCAAGACATATGAAAGCTAGCATAGAGTTTGCTAAAAAACACATGAAGGACTCCCAGACTACAACCCCTGGCAAAAATTATGGAATCACCGGCCTTGGAGGATGTTCATTCAGTTGTTTATTTTTGTAGAAAAAAAGCAGATCACAGACATGGCACAAAACTAAAGTAATTTCAAATGGCAACTTTCTGGCTTTAAGAAACACTAAAAGAAATCAAGAACAAAAAATGTGGTAGTCAGTAATGGTTACTTTTTATAACCAAGCATAGGGAAAAAATTATGGAATCACTCAATTCTGAGGAAAAAATTATGGAATCACCCTGTAAATTTTCATACCCAAAAATAACACCTGCATCAAAGTAGTCTGCATCTAAAAAGGAGTGATCACACCTTGGAGAGCTGTTGCACCAAGTGGACTGACATGAATCGTGGCTCCAACATGAGAGATGTCAATTGAAACAAAGGAGAGGATTATCAAACTCTTAAAAGAGGGTAAATCATCACGCAATGTTGCAAAAGATATTTGTTGTTCACAGTCAGCTGTGTCTAAAATCTGGACCAAATACAAACAACATGGGAAGGTTGTTATAGGCAAACATACTGGTAGACCAAGGAAGACATCAAAGCGTCAAGACTGGAAACTTAAAGCAATATGTCTCCAAAACAGGAAATGCACAACAAAACAAATGAGGAACGAATGGGTGGAAACTGGAGTCAACGTCTGTGACTGAACTGTAAGAGACCGCCTAAAGGAAATCTGATTTACATACAGAAAAGCTAAACGAAAGCCATCATTAACACCTAAACAGAAAAAAACAAGGTTACAATGGGCTAAGGAAAAGTAATCGTGGATTGTGGATGACTGGATGAAAGTCATATTCAGTGATGAATCGCGAATCTACATTGGGCAAGGTGATGATGCTGGAACTTTTGTTTGGTGCCGTTCCAATGAGATTTATAAAGATGACTGCCTGAAGAGAACATGCAAATTTCCACAGTCATTGATGATGTGGGGCTGCATGTCAGGTAAATTCACTGGGGAGATGGCTGTCATTACATCTTCAATAAATGCACAAGTTTATGTTGATATTTTGGACACTTTTCTTATCCCATCAATTGAAAGGATGTTTGAGGATGATGAAATCATTTTTCAAGATGATAATGCATCCGGCCATAGAGCAAAAACTGTGAAAACATTCCTTGAAAAAAGACACATAAGGTAAATGTCATGGCCTTCAAATAGTCCGGATCTCAATCCAACTGAAAATCTTTGGTGGAAGTTGAAGAAAATGGTCCATGACAAGGATCCAACCTGCAAAGCTGATCTGGCAACAGCAGTCAGAGAAAGTTGGAGCCAGATTGATGAAGAGTACTGTTTGACACTCATTAAGTCCATGCCTCAGAGACCGCAAGCTGTTATAAAAGCCAGAGGTGGTGCAACAAAATACTAGTGATGTTTTGGAGTGTTTTTTTGTTTGTTTGTTTTTCATGATTCCATAATTTTTTCTTCAGAATTGAGTGATTCCATAATTTTTTCCCTATGCTTGGTTAAAAAAAGTAACCATTACTGACTACCATATTTTTTGTTCTTGATTTCTTTTAGTGTTTCTTAAAGCCAGAGAGTTGCCATTTGAAATTACTTTAGTTTTGTGCCATGTCTGTGATCTGATTTTTTGTGATTCTGATGAATGAACATCGTCCAAGGCAGGTGGATTCCATAATTTTTGCCAGGGGTTGTATGAGAAAAAAGATTCTCTGGTTTGATAAGACAAAGATAGACCTTTTTGATGATAATTCTAAGTGGTATGTGTGGAGAAAACCAGGCACTGCTCATCACCTGCCCAATACAATCCCAACAGTGAAACAAGGTGGTGGCTGCATCATGCTATGGGGTGTTTTTCAGCTACAGGGACTGGACGACTAGTTGCCATTGAAACATGAATGCGGCCAAGTACAGAGATATCCTGGATGAAAACCTCTTCCAGAGTGCTCTGGACCTCACACTTGGCTGAAGGTTCACCTTCCAACAATGCAATGACCCTAAGCACACAGCTAAAATAACACAGGAGTGGCTTCAGAACTCTGTGATCATTCTTGACTGGTCAAGCTAGAGCCCTGACCTAAACCCAATTGACCATCTCTGGAGAGACTTGAAAATGGCTGTCCACCAACGTTCGCCATCCAACCTGATGGAATTGGAGAGGATCTGCAAGGAAGAATGGCAGAGGATCCCCAAATCCAGGTGTGAAAAACTTGTTGCATCATTCCCAAGAAGACTCCTGGCTGTACTAGCTCAAAAGGGTGCTTCTACTCAACACTGAGCAAAGGGTCTGAATACTTATGACCATGTGATATTTCGGTTTTACTTTTTTAATACATTTGCAAAAAATTCTAAAATTTCTACATTTCTGGGGTTTTTTCAGTCAAGATGGGGTGCAGATTGTAGATTAATGAGAAAAAATTAACTTTTTTGAATTTACCAAATGACTACAATTAAATTAAATTCAATTACCCACTGTATACAGAGTAAGCCATTGTTAGGTGTGACAATAAAACCTACATTTCATTCAAGCATGCTCAGAGGACCCTAATGACTCTTAGCATACATTATACATCAGCACACTGCGAATAATGAATACATGAACTCAGCTATTAAAAAGATAAAGTACTTAGCTATTAAAAAGATAAAGTACTTAGTTAATATTTTTTAACAAAAAGTCACATCATACACAATACACTATGACTGCTGTATATACATCAAATAGGAGACTGCAACTGCTATATATACATTATATAGGCTACTCTTGTATATACATTACATAGAAGACACTGAGATTGGTGTATATACAATATATAGGAGACACTGGGGTTGGTGTACACATAAACGAGACATTAGGACAGAAGTATACATAAAAAGACTCTATCTCAGGACTTTCCCAGATCGTGGAGATAAAGGCAGATGAAAGGCTTCAATGCATCCATTGCTTTTTGCACAGAGAAGGAAAGGCTTAGAAACAGCCCCATGTACCGCAGTGGCTTTGTGTGTGCACACACGTACACCTTGACAATATGAAGTGTCATGATCCAGGACGGGGTTTTGTCTTTATCCCATCCTGGTCAGACAGGGGTTAACTGTATCTGCCTCTCTATGGCAGTGGGCGGCTATTTAGTTGCCAATCTACATAGTTATACTTCTGACCTCAGCTGAGTTGGTTGACCCTTGTGTGCCTGTGCCTTGTGCCTGTTATCGTGCTTGATCTCTTGGTTCTGACCCGGTTTGTCCCTGTGTTTTGAGTTCGTATACTGTCTTGGTGCTGTTTTCTGGCTTGATTGGTTTTGACTTCTGCTTGGATTTCTGACTACCCGCTCTGTCTGACCCCTTTGGTACTGCACCTATCTCTCTGGTTCTGGCCCCAGCCTGACCCTGACTACGTCTCTGTCTGTCCCCTCTGGTATCTGTGCCGTCCTCTGGTTGTGTCCTGCGCCTTCCCGACATCTCTACTGCTCCCTCCGCCGGAGCTTTGCTCTCCGGGTTTCTGGGTGCAGTCTCCGCCTCCGGCCACTCCCACCGGCGATCACGTGCTTGGTCACGCTTGCCTGAAGCACATCTCCCCTTCACCGCCGCTCCACATCTCCTGTAGCCTGGACTGCCCTGAACTCTGCCATCCCTAATTTGGACACCCATACAAGGCTAGACTGTAAGTTTTGTGCGGACTATCTGACAAGAAGAAAATTTAAAGGGCCAGTGTCCACAAAACAGGGCCCTGGCCCACTTTTTCTTCAGAGCTGCAGCCCACTGGGAATCTGCCAGGTCAGGCAGATGGCCAATCTGGAACTGCGCATATTGTAGGTATATACTAATGTTATATGGGCCCTTTTGTTTTATTCTAATAAAATATCTAACATCTGGGTTGCAAGCAATCTCAGCTATGGTATGCTAAAAATCCCTCTGATACCAGCTACATTTACACCTAACGACCGTATCTACTTCATAAAAAAAACAAATGCACCAATGAGCCTTTAAACAAAAAATAATATCCTCCAGACCCTTTTAGAAAATTGTTATTTCACTGATAAGTGGGTTGTAGCACAGCTCAGCTATTCTAAGTGCAGCTCTGTTATGCATGCTGGCGAGAGGGAGGTCATGCTCTTAAGATCCCCATGAGCTACCAATGAAATGTGGAATTCCTAACGTAATGAATATTGGTTAAATAGTGAGTCACAGTTGAAACATTCAAAACTATCAATGATCACCTCATCCATAGAAATAAATTAAAATTGCCCATGTTGAGATCAATCTATTGCTATCAGGTATTTGCCAACTCACTGTCCAGAGAAGAATCTATTCAGAAGTGACACAGGGCTCAACAGAAGTACAGAGGATCATGATCATTCAAGATTGTGAGGCCCTGAATTGTATTGTTAGAAATAAAATATTATTTCTAAAACACATCACATGCAAAGGCAAATATATATTTTTGTTTTATTCTGTAAAGATAATGTTATTCATAAAAATATAATTATAGAAATGAGAAAATGGCTTTAAGGTGAAGTCAATTTGTCTTGAGTTTTGCAAAAAATATCAGATTTGACAGAATCTGAACTTTTTTTTTGCAATTTCATTTATGCGAATTCAACAAAATTGCTACTAGCCGGGAAAGGAAGTGTAGGGATTAAAACAAATGTAAGAAAATTAATACTCATCCGGCCCTCACATATCTTTGGTACAATCAATAGTGTGGGCGGAAGATGCCAAATGTACTGTGTGCTAGAAGATGTCGAAGATAGCCCAGTGAAGAACGGACTGGAGAGAAGGATTGGGCCAGAATGCGGCTGCACAGCGGGACAGCAAGTATAATTTTTTTTTACACAAGTTTATTATGTTCTGGAGAAACCTCAGGGCACAATAATATACATTTCATTAGCTTCAAATATAACTAATCTGAATTTTATTTTCTTGCCAAATTCAAGCAAACGTTCGAATTCAATTATAGTCAGACTTACTCATCACTAATACTCATGTATATCTTTGCAGGATTTGGGTCTCTACATGAATAACTGTACAGTGACAGGATCAGCAATAACAGCGGATTGCGGAGGTTATCAGCGCTGGGAACCAGTGGCAAAAACTACATTTTAAATATGCAAATTGACATATTCCATCATGAGCTTGTATGGACAGGTACTTACCCCACAGGCAGAGACATAGCAGCACTCGGAGAGTCATCCTCATTTCTTACTAGGCAGCATACGAAGAGCGTCTCATCCAGCTGCTGTTTGCCTGTTATAACCTCGCTTTCTATTGATAAGGGGGCGGCTGAGTGAGCAGATCAGATGTCCTTGTGTTATTTACACAAAAGTTTCCCAACAAGACCCACTCACCTCTGTCACTTTTTTGTTGATAGAGTATGTTTTATTTTGCACAAAGACTTTTTTTTTCTTTCATGTGACATCAACAGAGTTCTGCCAATTTGAAACTCTGTTTGCCAGATGTTTATCTGCAGAGGAACGATTGAGGGTTCAGCACAGGTGATGAAACACACGTCAGTGGAACATGTAGCACTGTACTGTACAGAGGCACTGCTAGATGCCAACCAGGGCATGTAGGTCACTAAAACTGGTGATTTGCCAGTGTAATGCCCTTGCTGATAATAAGAGTTCATCTTCTTACAGATCACAGGTGTCACAGATCCACAGTGTCTGTAGTGTTATCTATATATATAATTGTCTAAGGGTTTTTCTGTCTGTCTGTCTGTCCTGGAAATCCCGTGTCTCTGATTGGTCGAGGCTGCCAGGCCTCGACCAATCAGCAACGGGCACAGCATGGCGACGATGATGTCATAAAGGTTGCCTCGACCAATCAGCGACGGGCACAGTCTGCCGCGAATTCTGGAATCATCATTGTCCATATACTACGGGGACATGCATATTCTAGAATACCCGATGCATTAGAATCGGGCCACAATCTAGTCATATGATAAATGTGGTATCATTGTATAAAGGCCTCAAAGAGACCATTGTATGCTGTATATACAGTGGTGCCATCCAGTCAGTGAGGCTCCGTTCCCAGCCGGTCTGAACTGCTGTGACCTCGGTGACATCCCCTCTAGCACCGTGAGAGTTTTTCCTCCCAGTGCTTACGGAGATCTCACAGAGGTCACCGCAGTTCAGCCCGGCAAGGAATGGAGCCTCAGTGATGTCACCACTAGTCACTGAGACTGCGCTCGCAGCAGTTCAGTCACCAGTGGTTTTTAGGTGGGACAGTCGTATCTTGGCACCGTCCATGTTGAAAACTGTTTATCCCCCAAACATTGATTACGGCGTGGGACAGAATTACAGACAGGTATGGTATATTGTTTTTTTATTTTAGTTTTATTACAGGAGATCGAGGGCTTCGGTGGAATTAGGTGAGGTTGTAAGTATAGTTTAATTAAGATTATTAAAAGAGTCTGTGTCATTTTTTCAATTAAAGGACTTTATTCAGGCTGTGTCTTTATTTACAATGTCACTATAGGATTAGTAATGGATAGGTGTCGTGTAGACACCTCTCCATTATTAACCTTGGGGCTTGATGTCACCTGACAATACAAAGGTGACATCAACCCCCCAACTATCACCCCACTTGCCACCTCTACAGGACAAGTAGGAAGAGCCTGGCCTTCTATTCTTGATAACTAGCCTTTTCTGAAGCTGACAGCTGGTGTTTGCAGCCCCCAGCTGTGAGTTTTGCCTGGATGGTTTGCAAAAATACAGGGGAACCCACGCCAGGATTTTTTAAAATTATTTATTTACAGTGCATGAGCGGCAGGTGAATTCTCCCATCAGCTGCTCCTGCTCTCACTGTTATTATCGGCAGCAGACGTCGGATGATGGGAGCGGTGTTCCCATTAGCTGACATCAGTGACCGGAGGTAAACTTTATACCTCTAAACACAGCTGAGTGCTTAGACTGTCTTTTAACAGCATGGGAATCGCGACTCACTGACCAGCGGGGATGATTTCGCTGCCGATCAGAATCGGTGTTTGCTGCTCTGTCATGCACATGACAGCATGACAAACACCCGGTGTTTGGGCAATTTGGAGAAGTCCGCGTTTGGTGTCTGTGCCCGAACAGTAGGTGTTCGGTACGGACGCCGAACTTTCCAGTTCAGGTTTGCCCATCTCTAGTAGAGAAATAAGTATTTCTTTATAAATTTGGATGAAAAACTTTACTTGAGTTACTTTACTTGACAACTTTTAGAACTAAAAAATAAAGGATCGATAAGGTGTAGTGATGAGAGAACGTGCTCGCCACTACTCACCCAAGTATCACTATACTTGGCAAGCACTGAGTATTTCCAGGATTATTTGGAGGGAGCTCGGGTCTCCATCCTGCAATTCTGTCACTCCTTAGAGTGCATTCTAAGGGAAAATAAACTCCAAGCAAATGTGGCACTAAGCACCTACGGATTTTTTGAATGCATCCACTTCCAGTGAAAAATGTTAATAAAAATTCATTTATTTTCTCAAAATAAAAGAATAAAATATATTTGTAAAATATTTTTAAAATACTGTACAACGCGTTTCGGCTGCTATTTTTACAGTGCAGCCTTCTTCAGGTAGCAAAAAATAAATAAAAAAAAGAACAGACATACAATAAGCACTATAAAGTGATGTTACAACCTCCAAGTTTTCTTATTTATGAGGGTTCCTAGAAGGGATTAGCAGGGCGGGACCGGGGATCAGGTTCTCCTTTCCTGACGAATATCTACATGGCAGCCTCTAAAGAGACTCATTTTTCTTATATATATAAAAGAGCAATTTAGTACTTCTATACTATCCAAAATGAGCTTTTAAATACATGATGTTACATTGTTACGAACAAACATAACATTATAAGTATAGGTATAGGTATATGCAGCGCCCCAGAGACCTGGTCGTTGCAGTAATGTCGCTCTACCACTAAGGGGAGTGATGGTACGTCTGATTGCACTGAAGGAGTTCACCTGACCAGGTATCACAGTCACACATTACACTTCACACTCCGGCCACCAAGGGGAGAAAAGGGTTCTATGTATTAGGCCACTCCTCACACTTGCGTAAAACTGGGGGCTGGATAGGAAGTTAGGGAGAAGCTGACTGGGTTTTGCCCAGGCAACACCTAGTGAGAGAAGGGGTTGCTTGGGAGGATTCAGGGTGGTCTCTGTCAGCTGTGGGATCCTGGCAGTGGCCTAGCGAACAGGACAGAACGTTACGGAACTGCGCCTGCACGACATTGACAAGTGAGAAACGAGATTACAGCAACAAGGCGATAATACCAGTAAGAGTCGTGCCGTGAGATCGGCAGCATCCTACTGAGGCGCGTAGCCGGTGGCCGGAACGCCGAGGAAGTATTGGGCTCCAAGCATTACTTCAAACCAACGGCAGGACAGTTAACTATAGGTTGGCTGTCTCACCTAAATCACCTAAGCAGACATAGGGGGCAATTGTGGGAGAGGGGCAACTCTAGGGTCCCGTAAGAACTCCAGGCCTACCCGTCATACGGGTGCGTCCTAGCCATATCATCTGGGGGACGGAGAGAGAAAGAACATCAGAACAGAAACGAAAGTTGTGAGAAAGAACATCAGAAACAGACACAACAGTTGTGAGGACTATCCCGTGGTGCTCAGCAGGGAGGTACTACAACACACAGGCGCTAGAAGGTAGGCACTGATTTCCACTTGCAAAGGGAATTCTGGATGTGCCTTCGGACCGGCCGGTCTCAGCCAGCCCTGTTAGCAGTGCTCTGGATTGAGGATCCTGAAGCCTTCAGTAAAGAGGTAAAGAGACTGCAACCCTGTGTCCTCGTTATTTCATCGCACCACGCACCACCACCTTTAATTGGACATCCCTTAGCAGGGTCACGGACCGGGCTAGGCCACCGTGACAACCCCGAGATCGAGACAGAGAGGCCCAGTACCGAGTACCCCGCGGTCCTGCGTCTGGGGGCGCTCCATATACACATAATTATAAATATGATTCACTCTAATACTTATCAATTTTACTACTATCATCTCTACATGAATCAATTCATCCCTTAAAAAATACATAAAAAAAAAAACAACAACAAAAAATTCAAACAAAAAACAAAAAAAAAACAAAAAAAAAAGGATTTTGTTGTTATATTAACCCATGCGCAAACGACTGAGCTATTTATGACAAACCCTTGCACATTCTCTACTACATCATTAAGTCCATTTGGATAAAGGCTTTGTAACCTATATATCCAATATGGCTCCTTACGGTTTAATAAATTGTTCCTGTTATTAGCCCCTTTTGGTATATGCTCCAACGGTGTGACCGTGATGCAGAAGCATTTATTGTGCTTCAGCAGGAGATGACGGGACAGACTATGTTTAATCTGCCCGTTCTTTGCATTATAGCATGATTATTCATCCGGGCACTCAATTCCTGGGAAGTTCGTCCCACGTATTGGAGCCCGCATTTGCAAGTCACTACGTAGATGACAAAATCCGTTCTACATGTGAGTCTCTGCTTAATCTTAACTGTTTCCCCAGTAGTATTAGACTGGATACTCCTAGCTCCATGGTTAATGATCTTACAACATTTACATTTGTTTGAAGAGCATCTATATACTCCTGTATTTACCTTCCCTCCATTTACAGTACATTGGTATTGTTTCCTATCATCAGGGGCGTAACGACCGCGGTCGCAGCGGTCGCCATTGCGACCGGGCCCCGCAGGTCAGGGGCCCCGGGCCGGCAGGTCAGGGCAGGGCCGGACATCGGGCACTTCTGGCAAATGCCAGAAGAGCCGATGCCAGTAGTGGGCCGCTGCACTGTTCCTCCCCCCCCCCGCCGCCGCCGCCGCCGCCGCATTTAACTATACCGGCGTCTATGACACCGGTATAGTTCAATGCAATGATGGAGGAGAGCGTCACCTGACGCTCCCTCTCCCATCATTCCCCGCTCTGCCTCTGACAGTACACTGCGGGTGCGCGATGACGTCATATCATCGCGCACCTGCAGTGTCCTGGGCAGACTGCAGCCACCAGGAGCAGCGCGGGCAAAAGGAAAGGTGAGGAGAGTTTTTTTTTTTCTTTTTCACCGGACTGTGGGGCCATTATCGGGGAGGGGAGGGGGGGAAGATGAGATGCGGGCTGTGCTCTATATACCCCTGTGCTGGCTGTGCTCTATATACCCCTGTGCTGCATATACCCCTGTGCGGGCTGTGCTGTATATATCCCTGTGCGGGCTGTGCTGTATATATGCCTGTGCTGGCTGTGCTCTATATACCCCTGTGCTGGCTGTGCTCTATATACCCCTGTGCTGGCTGTGCTCTATATACCCCTGTGCTGGCTGTGCTCTATATACCCCTGTGCTGGCTGTGCTCTATATACCCCTGTGCTGGCTGTGCTCTATATACCCCTGTGCGGGCTGTGCTCTATATACCCCTGTGCGGGCTGTGCTCTATATACCCCTGTGCTGGCTGTGCTCTATATACCCCTGTGCTGGCTGTGCTGCATATACCCCTGTGCGGGCTCTGCTGTATATACCCCTGTGTGGGCTCTGCTGTATATATCCCTGTGCGGGCTGTGCTCTATATACCCCTGTGCTGGCTGTGCTGTATATACCCCTGTGCGGGCTCTGCTGTATATACCCCTGTGCAGGCTGTGCTCTATATACCCCTGTGCGGGCTGTGCTCTATATACCCCTGTGCGGGCTCTGCTGTATATACCCCTGTGCGGGCTCTGCTGTATATACCCCTGTGCGGGCTGTGCTGTATATACCCCTGTGCGGGCTGTGCTGTATATACCCCTGTGCGGGCTGTGCTCTATATACCCCTGTGCGGGCTGTGCTCTATATACCCCTGTGCTGGCTGTGCTCTATATACCCCTGTGCTGGCTGTGCTCTATATACCCCTGTGCCGGCTGTGCTGTATATACCCCTGTGCTGGCTGTGCTGTATATACCCCTGTGCGGGCTTTGCTGTATATACCCCTGTGCGGGCTCTGCTGTATATACCCCTGTGCGGGCTTTGCTGTATATACCCCTGTGCGGGCTGTGCTGTATATACCCCTGTGCGGGCTGTGCTCTATATACCCCTGTGCTGGCTCTGCTGTATATACCCCTGTGCGGGCTGTGCTGTATATACCCCTGTGCGGGCTGTGCTGTATATACCCCTGTGCGGGCTGTGCTGGATATACCCCTGTGCGGGCTGTGCTGTATATACCCCTGTGCGGGCTGTGCTGTATATACCCCTGTGCGGGCTGTGCTGTATATACCCCTGTGCGGGCTGTGCTGTATATACCCCTGTGCGGGCTGTGCTGTATATACCACTGTGCGGGCTGTGCTGTACATACCACTGTGCGGGCTGTACTGTATATACCACTGTGCGGGCTGTGCTGGATATACCACTGTGCGGGCTGTGCTGGATATACCACTGTGCGGGCTGTGCTGGATATACCACTGTGCGGGCTGTGCTGGATATACCACTGTGCGGGCTGTGCTGGATATACCACTGTGCGGGCTGTGCTGGATATACCACTGTGCGGGCTGTGCTGGCACCCAACACCATGTTGCAGTGCAGGAGATTCCTGCAACAGTCCGAGGCGTATCTAGGGGAAGGGGGTGGGGGGGCGTCACGGAGGTAGGGGGGGGGGCCCCATTTGGAAGTTCGCACCGGGGCCCATAACTTTGTAGTTACGCCACTGCCTATCATATTTTCTATTTTTGGAACCTCTCTTAATTTACTCTGAGCTACAATATTTTTCACTGTCGCCCCTCTCCTAAAAGTGACTCCCGGTTCCCTTGGAGGCATTTTCCCAAGGATCACATCTTTTTTCAAAATATACCAATATTTTTTTAAAATTCTCCTTATCAATACATTCCCTTTATTATAAGTTGTTATAAAATTAAACTTCCAAAGATTTCTCTTATTCTCCTCATTGCTTGCTGGCCGTTCTTTCCCTCTAATTTCCTCTGTATTGCAATCTTTTCCCTTCCTACTTGGGAGACAATCCTCCTGTACTTTTTCCAAATTCTTTCTGTATGCTGCCTCGATTAATTTTTCTGGATATTTCTTATCCCTGAACCTTTTCTTCAGTATCGCTGATTGGGTCACATAATCTTTGGTGTTTGTACAGTTTTTTCGTATCCTTAAGAACTGGCTGAATGGTACATTAGTTTTCCACTTTTTATAATGCTCACTTCTAAAGTCCACGTAGCCATTCTTATCACAGCTTTTGAAGTGTGTTTTTGTTATAATTTTCCCCGCTTTGTGCCCCAATTCCAGGTCCAGGAACACAATTTTGTCTCTTCTGATGCATGACGTAAAGGAGATGCCCCAGTCATTGCTATTATAGGGAAGGTGCCACCAGTTTTCTTGTAGTTTGTTTTTTTGTGAAATTAAGCTTAAAATAGTAAATAAAATGTACTAATGCAATGTTTGCACTGTTTGCAAACATTTCTATATGAAAAATATTATATATTTTCTTACAAATATATATATTGACCACTAGGGGGAGCATTTTCCGTTTTAGACCTCAAGCAGCTATAGTGAGACTTACCAGCTTTACTGTTAGCTGGAAAATTGGGGCAGTAACTGCTGACATCAGCATTTCCCTCCCCTTTTGGGTGGTCTAATATCCCTGGGGCAGAATGAAGAGCAGCGTCACAGGGCAGAGCCATTTTGTGTGTGACTGCCCTGTGATCTGCTATCAGAAGCACAGTTAGTTTATGTGGTGTGTATGGAGCAGCATTGTCTGTGCAGAGCTGTCTGTGACTCATCCCTCAGTAATAAGAAGGAGCTCCAGGTCTGCAGTGAATGGCCAGGCATTGTGGAGGGAGGGGAGAGATACATTGTATGGCATAGAGAGGTGTCAGGTGTCACCTCTCTGCAGGCTGTGAATGCAGCTTAATGGAGTGAATGGAGCTCCTGTGATAGAGAGTAAGTGGAGCTGGGCAGAGAGCACTGGGCTATAATAAAATGGCAGCTAGTCACACCTACAGCAGTGAGTTGTGCAGCCCACAGAGGCGTGCCCAGCTCACTGCTAACGCCTCTCCAATGTTATAGATAGGGTCAGCGCCGGTCTATTATCTCCTATGTCCATGGGGTGCGGTAAAATGACACTGTTAGTGTCGTGAACTGCTGTGAAACCAAGATGTCAGCCCCCAGTTCCTTCTTTAAACACATATACCACACGAAATCTGTTTCACATGCATTTAAAACTTGGTTATAGCAGCATGTTATGCTACATTACAGTGATTTATTAATGATCTACAAACGCGGTACCTTACCTTTAAGGGAATCTATTAATTTACAGGCTTCTTCATCCGTCCCGGCCCAGAAAATGATCAAATCATCTATGTATCTACTGTATAGTAATATTTTTTCTTTGTATTCAGATGCATATAACAGCGATGAGGACTCGAAACGCCCCATGAAGAGATTAGCGAAACTTGGCGCTACCCGAGTCCCCATCGCTGTACCGAGGCGCTGCAAATAGAGTTTACCCTGAAACTCAAAGATGTTGTGCGTTAATATGAATTTCAACCCTTCCAAAAAAATGTTTTTTGTTCCTCCCGCAATCCTGATATTAATATATTAATGATAAATAATAATCTACTGATCTGATGCCAAGTATGTGATCAGTGTTGGAGTACAATGAATTTACATCCAGTGTGATAAAGCTGTAATTCTCCTGCCATTTTATATTCCTACATTCCTCAATCAGTTGTGCAGAGTCTTTCAAATATGAAGGAAGGGTAGTCACAATTTCTTGAAGAAATAAATCAATGTAATGCGATAATGAACTTGTTAAGGAATCAATTCCAGATATAATCGGGCGACCAGTTTCTTTGAGTTTCAGGGTAAACTCTATTTGCAGCGCCTCGGTACAGCGATGGGGACTCGGGTAGCGCCAAGTTTAGCTAATCTCTTCATGGGGCGTTTCGAGTCCTCATCGCTGTTGTATGCATCTGAATACAAAGAAAAAATATTACTATACAGTAGATACATAGATGATTTGATCATTTTCTGGGCCGGGATGGATGAAGAAGCCTGTAAATTAATAGATTCCCTTAATAGCAATAATTGGGGCATCTCCTTTACGTCATGCATCAGAAGGGACAAAATTAGAATGGGACAAAATTAGAAATAGAACGGATTTTGTCATCTACGTAGTGACTTGCAAATGCGGGCTCCAATATGTGGGACGAACTTCCCAGGAATTGAGCGCCCGGATGAATAATCACGCTATAATGCAAAGAACGGGCAGATTAAACATAGTCTGTCCCATCATTTCCTGCTTCTGCATCACGGTCACACCGTTGGAGCATATACCAAAAGAGGCTAATAACAGGAACAAATTATTAAACCGTAAGGAGCCATATTGGATATATAGGTTACAAAGCCTTTATCCAAATGGACTTAATGATGTAGTAGAGAATGTGCAAGGGTTTGTCATAAATAGCTCAGTCGTTTGCGCATGGGTTAATATAACAACAAAATCCTTTTTTTTGTTATTGTCTTTTGTTTGAATTTTTGTTGTTGTTTTTTTGTTGTTTTTTTAATGTAATTTTTTTAAGGGATGAATTCATTCATGTAGAGATGATGGTAGTAAAATTGATAAGTATTAGAGTGAATCATATTTATAATTATGTGTATACCTATACCTATACTTATAATGTTATGTTTGTTCCTAACAATGTAACACCATGTATTTAAAAGCTCATTTTGGATAGGATAGAAGTACTAAATAGCTCTTTTATATATATAAGAAAAATGAGTCTCTTTAGAGGCTGCCATGTAGATATTCGTCAGGAAAGGAGAACCTGATCCCCGGTCCCGCCCTGCTAATCCCTTCTAGGAACCCTCATAAATAAGAAAACTTGGAGGTTGTAACATCACTTTAGGGCTTGTTTCCACTTGCGATAAAGACGTCCGTGTCTCGCATGTAGAAACCAAGCTCTGGTGTCGGCACTCCGGAGCGGAGCGTGCGGCCGCATAGGAACACATGGAGCCGCACGCTCCGCTCCAAAGTGCCGGCTCCACAGCTTGGTTTCCACATGCGAGACACGGACTTGTTTCTCGCAAATGGAAACAAGCCCTAATAGTGCTTATTGTATGTCTGTTCTTTGGTTGTTTTTTTTTTGCTATCTGATGAAGGCTGCACTGTAAAAATAGCAGCCGAAACTAGGGTTGAGCGACTTTCATTTTTTTAAGATCGAGTAGGGTTTTGGGAAACCCGATTTTGTCCAGAGTCGAGTCGAGTGCAGTCGGCCGATTATCGCTAAAAATCGGGGATCGACCGAAACACGAAACCCAATGCAAGTCAATGGGGAAGCATAGTCGGCAGTGAGTGGAGGCCAGGAAAACACCTACAGTGCCCATTTTAATGCCAAAAACATCCATTCTTGTTTCTGAAGCTTGCCAATCTTAATTAACTGTATAATAATAGTTGGGCATAGGGAATTGGGGGAAAGTTGTGGGGGGAGTAGGGCTGGCTCAAGTTTTTCGTGGGCCCAGGAAATGCGGACTACGTCACGGCGGTGTTGCAGGGAAAGGTAAGTATTTAAAAGTTGCAAGTGCTGTGATCCTGAGCAAGCAGGGGGGGCCCACTCGTTCGCATTGCCACTGGCACAGGGCCCCTCAAAGTACGGCGGTGTGTTTGCATGGCGGGGGCGCCTCCCACCAGCAGCGACACTTTTGCGTACTCTGAGGGGCCCTGTGCCAGTGACGTCGCCAACGAGTATGCCCCCCCACCTGATGAAGGAACCTGCACTTTCATCTGCACCTTCCTCTTTGTCCCTGTGTAAGGTGGTATAACATGCGGGAAGGGGAACCTTACTTTCAGCAGGGACAGATTCTGGCTGTGTAGAGTACAAGGGGAATGTAGTGGTCTAGGTCAATGTACCAGCAGACTCATTTAGCAGTGGCTGGGCAATGGGCAGGATGAGGAGGAAACAGATATAGGGCCAAAGAATAAAGTAGGCTACATGCAGTTCAAAATTGGTAACAGGACTAAACAGGCGGCATTGCTTTGTTCAGTGGAGTAGCAAACCCAAGAGCAGCAGACACTGTTTCAAGGGCCTAACCACACTAGTAGGCCAAATGCAGTTTAATATCTGATAGTATAGGGCGAAAGCCAGAATGTGGAAGCTCAGCTTTGTTCAGTTGAGGACAACACCAGGGAGGGGCAGACACCTTTAGTAGGCCGGAAAAGCCTATTGCATTTTTTAAAATGGTAATTTGGAGCAGAAGGTTGAAGCTCAGCTTTATTTAGTTGAGGGCAACACCAGGGAGGGGCAGAAGCCGTTAGTAGGCCCTAACCACCATTTTTTTTTTTTTTAAAACCACTTAATGAGAGCCGGAAGGTTGAAGCTCAGCTTTATTTAGTTGAGGACAACACCAGGGAGGGGCAGAAGCCGTTAGTAGGCCCTAACCACCATTTTTTTTTTAAAACCACTTAATGAGAGCCGGAAGGTTGAAGCTCAGCTTTATTTAGTTGAGGACAACACCAGGGAGGGGCAGAAGCCGTTAGTAGGCCCTAACCACCATTTTTTTTTTTTTTAAAACCACTTAATGAGAGCCGGAAGGTTGAAGCTCAGCTTTATTTAGTTGAGGACAACACCAGGGAGGGGCAGAAGCCGTTAGTAGGCCCTAACCACCATTTTTTTTTTAAAACCACTTAATGAGAGCCGGAAGGTTGAAGCTCAGCTTTATTTAGTTGAGGACAACACCAGGGAGGGGCAGAAGCCGTTAGTAGGCCCTAACCACCATTTTTTTTTTTTTTAAAACCACTTAATGAGAGCCGGAAGGTTGAAGCTCAGCTTTATTTAGTTGAGGACAACACCAGGGAGGGGCAGAAGCCGTTAGTAGGCCCTAACCACCATTTTTTTTTTAAAACCACTTAATGAGAGCCGGAAGGTTGAAGCTCAGCTTTATTTAGTTGAGGACAACACCAGGGAGGGGCAGAAGCCGTTAGTAGGCCCTAACCACCATTTTTTTTTTTTAAACCACATAATGAGAGCCGGAAGGTTGAAGCTCAGCTTTATTTAGTTGAGGACAACACCAGGGAGGGGCAGAAGCCGTTAGTAGGCCCTAACCACCATTTTTTTTTTAAAACCACTTAATGAGAGCCGGAAGGTTGAAGCTCAGCTTTATTTAGTTGAGGACAACACCAGGGAGGGGCAGAAGCCGTTAGTAGGCCCTAACCACCATTTTTTTTTTTTTTAAAACCACTTAATGAGAGCCGGAAGGTTGAAGCTCAGCTTTATTTAGTTGAGGACAACACCAGGGAGGGGCAGAAGCCGTTAGTAGGCCCTAACCACCATTTTTTTTTTAAAACCACTTAATGAGAGCCGGAAGGTTGAAGCTCAGCTTTATTTAGTTGAGGACAACACCAGGGAGGGGCAGAAGCCGTTAGTAGGCCCTAACCACCATTTTTTTTTTTTAAACCACATAATGAGAGCCGGAAGGTTGAAGCTCAGCTTTATTTAGTTGAGGACAACACCAGGGAGGGGCAGAAGCCGTTAGTAGGCCCTAACCACCATTTTTTTTTTTTTTAAAACCACTTAATGAGAGCCGGAAGGTTGAAGCTCAGCTTTATTTAGTTGAGGACAACACCAGGGAGGGGCAGAAGCCGTTAGTAGGCCCTAACCACCATTTTTTTTTTTTTTAAAACCACTTAATGAGAGCCGGAAGGTTGAAGCTCAGCTTTATTTAGTTGAGGACAACACCAGGGAGGGGCAGAAGCCGTTAGTAGGCCCTAACCACCATTTTTTTTTTAAAACCACTTAATGAGAGCCGGAAGGTTGAAGCTCAGCTTTATTTAGTTGAGGACAACACCAGGGAGGGGCAGAAGCCGTTAGTAGGCCCTAACCACCATTTTTTTTTTTTAAACCACATAATGAGAGCCGGAAGGTTGAAGCTCAGCTTTATTTAGTTGAGGACAACACCAGGGAGGGGCAGAAGCCGTTAGTAGGCCCTAACCACCATTTTTTTTTTTTTTAAAACCACTTAATGAGAGCCGGAAGGTTGAAGCTCAGCTTTATTTAGTTGAGGACAACACCAGGGAGGGGCAGAAGCCGTTAGTAGGCCCTAACCACCATTTTTTTTTAAAAACCACTTAATGAGAGCCGGAAGGTTGAAGCTCAGCTTTATTTAGTTGAGGACAACACCAGGGAGGGGCAGAAGCCGTTAGTAGGCCCTAACCACCATTTTTTTTTTTAAAACCACATAATGAGAGCCGGAAGGTTGAAGCTCAGCTTTATTTAGTTGAGGACAACACCAGGGAGGGGCAGAAGCCGTTAGTAGGCCCTAACCAAAGTTGAAGGCCAAATGCAGTTTAATTTCTGATACTATAGGCCGAAAGCCAGAAGGTGGAAGTTCCGATTTAGACAGTGGAGGACAATTTGAATTAGGGACTGCAGACAGACTTAGTAGGCTGTCCCCTGTGGACCATGCATCCACCACATTAACCCATTGCGCCGTAATGGACACGTAATCTTCCGTGGCCATGCCTACAGGTCCATGCGTCTGTTGTCAGGTGCACCTTTGTACTCACAGATTGCCAGAGTGCATGGACAATGCGGTCTTCTACATGCTGGTGGAGGGTTGGGATGGCTTTTCTCGCAAAAGAAGTGTCGACTGGTTAGCTTGTAGCGTGGTACAGCGTAGTCCATCATGGCCTTATTAATAGTAAATAAAATATATAACTAGGCTCTATGAACTTTTAAATAGGTTCCAGGGGTACACGGGCAGCATTGGTGTGGTCAGTGGAGGAGTATTGCAAGTAGGGGCTGCAGACAGGCTATCAAAGGCCTAAAATAACAAACAGTAGGCAGTCATGGCAGTTTTACATCGGTTACATGGATACACAGGCAGGCACTCCAGGCAGCATTGTGCTCAGTGGAGGAGTATTGCAAGTAGGGGCCGCAGACAGGCTATCAAAGGCCTAAAATAACAAACAGTAGGCAGTCATGGCAGTTTTACATCGGTTACATGGATACACAGGCAGGCACTCCAGGCAGCATTGTGGTCAGTGGAGGAGTATTGCAAGTAGGGGCCGCAGACAGGCTATCAAAGGCCTAAAATAACAAACAGTAGGCAGTCATGGCAGTTTTACATCGGTTACATGGATACACAGGCAGCTAGGTGGTGAGTGGAGGAGTATTTAAAGTAAGGACCGCAGACAGGCTATCAAAGGCCTAACATAACAAACAATAGGCTCATGGCAGTTTTACAGCGGTTACATGGATACACGGGCAGGCAGCTTGGTGGTGGTGAGTGGAGGAGTATTTAAAGTAGGGACCGCAGACAGGCTATCAAAGGCCTAACATAACAAACAATAGGCTCATGGCAGTTTTACAGCGGTTACATGGATACACGGGCAGGCAGCTTGGTGGTGAGTGGAGGAGTATTTAAAGTATGGACCGCAGACAGGCTTCGAAGGCCTAACACAATAAAATGGGCTGGCTGTAGGCACTTTAAAATTGGTTCCAGGGGTACACGGGCAGCAGTGGTCTGGTCAGTGGAGGCCTAGTGGAAGGAGGGACCGCAGACAGGCTTCGAAGGCCTAACACAATAAAATGGGCTGGCTGTAGGCACTTTAAAATTGGTTCCAGGGGTACACGGGCAGCAGTGGTCTGGTCAGTGGAGGCCTAGTGGAAGTATGGACCGCAGACAGGCTTCGAAGGCCTAACACAATAAAATGGGCTGGCTGTAGGCACTTTAAAATTGGTTCCAGGGGTACACGGGCAGCAGTGGTCTGGTCAGTGGAGGCCTAGTGGAAGTATGGACCGCAGACAGGCTTCGAAGGCCTAACACAATAAAATGGGCTGGCTGTAGGCACTTTAAAATTGGTTCCAGGGGTACACGGGCAGCAGTGGTCTGGTCAGTGGAGGCCTAGTGGAAGTATGGACCGCAGACAGGCTTCGAAGGCCTAACACAATAAAATGGGCTGGCTGTAGGCACTTTAAAATTGGTTCCAGGGGTACACGGGCAGCAGTGGTCTGGTCAGTGGAGGACTAGTGGAAGGAGGGAGCGCAGAAAGGCTTCAAAGGCCTAAAATAACAAACAATAGGCTCATGGCAGTTTTACAGCGGTTACATGGATACACGGGCAGGCAGCTTGGTGGTGGTGAGTGGAGGAGTATTTAAAGTAGGGACCGCAGACAGGCTATCAAAGGCCTAACATAAAAAAACAATAGGCTCATGGCAGTTTCACAGCGGTTACATGGATACACGGGCAGGCAGCTTGGTGGTGGTGAGTGGAGGAGTATTTAAAGTAGGGACCGCAGACAGGCTATCAAAGGCCTAACATAACAAACAATAGGCTCATGGCAGTTTTACAGCGGTTACATGGATACACGGGCAGGCAGCTTGGTGGTGAGTGGAGGAGTATTTAAAGTATGGACCGCAGACAGGCTTCGAAGGCCTAACACAATAAAATGGGCTGGCTGTAGGCACTTTAAAATTGGTTCCAGGGGTACACGGGCAGCAGTGGTCTGGTCAGTGGAGGACTAGTGGAAGTATGGACCGCAGACAGGCTTCGAAGGCCTAACACAATAAAATGGGCTGGCTGTAGGCACTTTAAAATTGGTTCCAGGGGTACACGGGCAGCAGTGGTCTGGTCAGTGGAGGACTAGTGGAAGGAGGGAGCGCAGAAAGGCTTCAAAGGCCTAAAATAACAAACAATAGGCTCATGGCAGTTTTACAGCGGTTACATGGATACACGGGCAGGCAGCTTGGTGGTCAGTGGAGGAGTAGGGACCGCAGACAGGCTATCAAAGGCCTAAAATAACAAACAATAGGCTCATGGCAGTTTTACAGCGGTTACATGGATACACGGGCAGGCAGCTTGGTGCTGAGTGGAGGAGTAGTGCAAGGAGTGTCTGTCCCAGTACTCCCAAAATATAAATAGATGTTAATGTCTCGCAAAACAACCAAAACAAAAAAAAAGATGGCATACTTAGGTACAGGGGTGGGCTCATCTGCTGTGTTTCTGACATAGTAATTTGGCAGTAACTATTTAATGGTGCCAATATAGGACACAGACACAGACTACTTTAAGTTGCATCATAGATGTCTACAAATTTGTATTGTCAGTGCCAGACATTGAATGATGTCAGCGAATAGACTAAAGATTGGTGGAGCTGTGCGACATAATTTTGCACGTAGTAGAGCCCAGTTTGAGCTGGGGTAGGGGGGAACTCTCTTGAGGCCGGCGGGACCGCCCCAGGGCCACTCATGTTACAACGGTGTGTCTGACGTTGGGTGCGCACCACCACCGCCAGAGACACTACATTGTACTATGAGGGACCCAGTAGCAATGCCGTCAACCAAAAGCGAGCACACCCACCTCTTCAGACAAACAGCAGTCTCACGGGTGCTTGCGCCAAGTCGCGATACCACGGCCCCGTGTGGGGAGTTTGGCCATTTAGGGAGGTGTAAACATGTCGTATGCTGTACAATCTGCAGCAGCAAATTAGACATTAGAAAAGTAATTCACAGGCAAGAGCTTTTCATAGGAAAGCTAGGTGTCGGCCGGGCAAGGTGGGGCAAAAGATTTTGAAATCCAGTTGTGGTTCATTTTAATGAATGTTAGATCGTCAACATTTTGGGTAGCCAGACGAGTCCTTTTTTCGGTTAATATTGACCCTGCAGCACTGAATACTCTTTCTGATAGGACACTTGCTGCCGGGCAAGCAAGCTCCTGCAATGCATATTCTGCCAATTCTGGCCAGGTGTCTAATTTGGAGGCCCAGTAATCAAATGGGAATGACGGTTGAGGGAGAACATCGATAAGGGATGAAAAATAGTTAGTAACCATACTGGACAAATGTTGTCTCCTGTCACTTTCAATTGATGCAGCAGTACCTGTCCTGTCTGCGGTCATAGCAAAATCACTCCACAACCTGGTCAGAAAACCCCTCTGTCCAACGCCACTTCTGATGTGTGCACCCCTAACACTCCTAGTCTGCTGCCCCCTGGAGCTCGTGTGAGAACGATCACGTGCGCTGTGTGCTGGGAATGCCTGAAGCAAACGGTCAACAAGAGTTGATTGTTTGGTTGCTAATATTAGTTCCAAGTTCTCATGTGGCATAATATTTTGCAATTTGCCTTTATAGCGTGGATCAAGGAGGCAGGCCAACCAGTAATCGTCATCGTTCATCATTTTCGTAATGCGTGTGTCCCTTTTTAGGATACGTAAGGCATAATCCGCCATGTGGGCCAAAGTTCCAGTTGTCAAATCTCCGGTTGTGATTGGTTGAGGGGCAGTTGCAGGCAAATCTACGTCACTTGTGTCCCTCAAAAAACCAGAACCCGGCCGTGACACGCAACCAATTTCCTGTGCCCCCGTGAAAGTTTCCGCATTAAAAATATACTCATCCCCATCATCCTCCTCGTCCTCCACCTCCTCTTCGCCCGCTACCTCGTCCTGTACACTGCCCTGACCAGACAATGGCTGACTGTCATCAAGGCTTCCCTCTTCCTCTGGTGCAGACGCCTGCTCCTTTATGTGCGTCAAACTTTGCATCAGCAGACGCATTAGGGGGATGCTCATGCTTATTACGGCGTTGTCTGCACTAACCAGCCGTGTGCATTCCTCAAAACACTGAAGGACTTGACACATGTCTTGTATCTTCGACCACTGCACACCTGACAACTCCATGTCTGCCATCCTACTGCCTGCCCGTGTATCCTCCCACAAATAAATAACAGCACGCCTCTGTTCGCACAGTCTCTGAAGCATGTGCAGTGTTGAGTTCCACCTTGTTGCAACGTCTATGATTAGGCGATGCTGGGGAAGGTTCAAAGACCGCTGATAGGTTTGCATACGGCTGGCGTGTACAGGCGAACGTCGGATATGTGAGCAAAGTGCACGCACTTTGAGGAGCAGGTCGGAGAACCCAGGATAAGTTTTCAATAAGCACTGCACCACCAGGTTTAAGGTGTGAGCCAGGCAAGGAATGTGTTTCAGTTGGGAAAGGGAGATGGCAGCCATGAAATTCCTTCCGTTATCACTCACTACCTTGCCTGCCTCAAGATCTACTGTGCCCAGCCACGACTGCGTTTCTTGTTGCAAGAACTCGGACAGAACTTCCGCGGTGTGTCTGTTGTCGCCCAAACACTTCATAGCCAATACAGCCTGCTGACGCTTGGCAGTAGCTGGCCCATAATGGGACAACTGGTGTGCAACAGTGTCATCTGCCGATGGAGTGGTTGGCCGACTGCGTTCTGTGGAAGAGCTGTAGCTTCTGCAGGAGGACGAGGAGGAGGAGGAGGGGGTGCGAACGCCTACAGCCAACTGTTTCCTAGACCGTGGGCTAGGCACAACTGTCCCTAAATTGATGTCGCCTGTGGACCCTGCATCCACCACATTCACCCAGTGTGCCGTGATGGACACATAACGTCCCTGGCCATGCCTACTGGTCCATGCATCTGTAGTCAGGTGCACCTTTGTACTCACAGATTGCCTGAGTGCATGGACGATGCGCTGTTTAACATGCTGGTGCAGGGCTGGGATGGCTTTTCTGGAAAAAAAGTGTCGACTGGGTAGCTCGTATCGTGGTTCAGCGTACTCCATCAGGGCTTTGAAAGCTTCGCTTTCAACTAACCGGTAGGGCATCATCTCTAACGAGATTAGTCTAGCTATGTGGGCGTTAAAACCCTGTGTACGCGGATGCGAGGATAAGTACTTCCTTTTTCTAACCAGAGTCTCATGTAGGGTGAGCTGGACTGGAGAGCTGTAGATCGTGGAACTTTCGGGTGTGCCGGTGGACATGGCAGACTGAGAGACGGTTGGAGACGGTATTGTTTCCGCCGGTGCCCTACATGCAATATTTCCTCCTACAAAACTGGTGATTCCCTGACCCTGACTGCTTTTGGCTGGCAAAGAAACCTGCACAGATACTGCCGGTGGTGCGGAAAATGGTGGCCTTACAGTGACGGAAGGGATGTTGCGTTGCTGACTAGCTTCATTGGCCGAGGGTGCTACAACCTTGAGGGACGTTTGGTAGTTAGTCCAGGCTTGAGAATGCATGGTGGTTAAGTGTCTATGCATGCAACTAGTATTTAGACTTTTCAGATTCTGACCTCTGCTTAAGCTAGTTGAACATTTTTGACAGATGACTTTGCGCTGATCAGTTGGATGTTGTTTAAAAAAATGCCAGACTGCACTCTTCCTAGACTCTGATCCCTTTTCAGGGATTGCAGACTGAGCTTTAACCGGATGGCAACGCTGTGCTCCAACAGGTTTTGGCTTTGACACGCGTTTTGGTCCAGATACGGGCCCGGCAGATGGAACCTGTTGCGATGTTGATGCCTGCTGCGGCCCCTCCTCCACCTCCGCTTCTGAACTACTGCCGCCTGCACCCTGTTCCCCCAATGGCTGCCAATCGGGGTCAATAACTGGGTCATCTATTACCTCCTCTTCGAGCTCGTGTGCAACTTCGTCTGTGTCACTGTGTCGGTCGGTGGTATAGCGTTCGTGGCGGGGCAACATAGTCTCATCAGGGTCTGATTGTGGATCTGTACCCTGAGAGGGCAATGTGGTGGTCTGAGTCAAAGGAGCAGCATAGTACTCTGGCTGTGGCTGTGCATCAGTGCACTCCATGTCAGAATATACTTGTAATGGGCATGGCCTGTTAAATGTTTCACTTTCTAAGCCAGGGACGGTATGTGTAAAGAGCTCCATGGAGTGACCCGTTGTGTCGCCTGCTGCATCCTTCTCTCTTGTTGTAGTTTTTGCTGAGGAGGACAAGGAAGCGACTTGTCCCTGACCGTGAACATCCACAAGCGACGCGCTGCTTTTACATTTACCAGTTTCGGAAGAGGAGGCAAAAGAGCTAGAGGCTGAGTCTGCAATGTAAGCCAAAACTTGCTGTTGCTGCTCCGCCTTTAAAAGCGGTTTTCCTACTCCCAGAAAAGAGAGCGTTCGAGGCCTTGTGTAGCCTGACGACGAAACTGGCTCCACAGCTCCAGACTTAGGTGGAATATTTTTATCCCCACGACCACCTGATGCTCCACTACCACTACCATCATTACCAGCTGACAATGAACGCCCACGACGACCTCTTGCACCAGACTTCCTCATTGTTTTAAAATCTTAACCAAAGTAACTTTATTTGTTGCTATCAAACAACTTACACGGTGAGCTATAACTTCAGTATGATTTCAATATCCCTTAACAGGTTGGTGAGACCACAAGGAAAATCAGGCACAATGTTACACACTCTGTTTTCTGTGGCACAAAATCACAGAGATGACACACACGCAGGACTGTCACTCAAGCACTAATGTCAATATTAATCTCCCACCTAATTTATTTATTTTTTTTTCTCAGGGAGACTTTAGAAACCAAATAATATTAAAAAAAAAAAAAAAAAAGGCTTTCTATGGCCCACAATTAGAGAGAGAGAGGTGGCACAACCAGGAGTCAAGACTGGCGCACAAGCTGAAAGGGCAATATTACTCTCCCACTGTTTTTTATGTTTTTTTTGTTTTTTTCAGGGAGACTTTAGAAACCAAATAATATTAAAAAAACCAAAAAAAAAAAAGGCTTTCTATGGCCCACTGAATGAGAGGGAGAGAGGTGGCACACCCAGGAGTCAAGACTGGCACACAAGCTGAAAGGGCAATATTACTCTCCCACTGTTTTTTTATGTATTTTTTGTTTTTTCAGGGAGACTTTAGAAACCCAATAATATTTTAAAAAAAAAAAAAGGCTTTCTATGGCCCACAATTAGAGAGAGAGAGGTGGCACAACCAGGAGTCAAGACTGGCGCACAAGCTGAAAGGGCAATATTACTCTCCCACTGTTTTTTATGTTTTTTTTGTTTTTTTCAGGGAGACTTTAGAAACCAAATAATATTAAAAAAACCAAAAAAAAAAAAGGCTTTCTATGGCCCACTGAATGAGAGGGAGAGAGGTGGCACACCCAGGAGTCAAGACTGGCACACAAGCTGAAAGGGCAATATTACTCTCCCACTGTTTTTTTATGTATTTTTTGTTTTTTTCAGGGAGACTTTAGAAACCCAATAATATTTAAAAAAAAAAATAAATAGGCTTTCTATGGCCCACTGAATGAGAGGGAGAGAGGTGGCACACCCAGGAGTCAAGACTGGCACACAAGCTGAAAGGGCAATATTACTCTCCCACTGTTTTTTTAGGTTTTTTTTGTTTTTTCAGGGAGACTTTAGAAACCCAATAATATTTTAAAAAAAAAATAAATAGGCTTTCTATGGCCCACTGAATGAAAGGGAGAGAGGTGGCACACCCAGGAGTCAAGACTGGCACACAAGCTGAAAGGGCAATATTACTCTCCCACTGTTTTTTTATGTATTTTTTGTTTTTTTCAGGGAGACTTTAGAAACCCAATAATATTTTAAAAAAAAAATAAATAGGCTTTCTATGGCCCACTGAATGAGAGGGAGAGAGGTGGCACACCCAGGAGTCAAGACTGGCACACAAGCTGAAAGGGCAATATTACTCTCCCACTGTTTTTTTAGGTTTTTTTTTTTTTTTCAGGGAGAATTAGAAACCAAATAATATTAAAAAAAAAAAAAATAGGCTTTCTATGGCCCACTGAATGAAAGGGAGAGAGGTGGCACACCCAGGAGTCAAGACTGGCACACAAGCTGAAAGGGCAATATTACTCTCCCACTGTTTTTTTATGTATTTTTTGTTTTTTCAGGGAGACTTTAGAAACCCAATAATATTTTAAAAAAAAAATAAATAGGCTTTCTATGGCCCACTGAATGAGAGGGAGAGAGGTGGCACACCCAGGAGTCAAGACTGGCACACAAGCTGAAAGGGCAATATTACTCTCCCACTGTTTTTTTAGGTTTTTTTTGTTTTTTCAGGGAGACTTTAGAAACCCAATAATATTTAAAAAAAAAAATAAATAGGCTTTCTATGGCCCACTGAATGAAAGGGAGAGAGGTGGCACACCCAGGAGTCAAGACTGGCACACAAGCTGAAAGGGCAATATTACTCTCCCACTGTTTTTTTATGTATTTTTTGTTTTTTTCAGGGAGACTTTAGAAACCCAATAATATTTTAAAAAAAAAATAAATAGGCTTTCTATGGCCCACTGAATGAGAGGGAGAGAGGTGGCACACCCAGGAGTCAAGACTGGCACACAAGCTGAAAGGGCAATATTACTCTCCCACTGTTTTTTTAGGTTTTTTTTTTTTTTTCAGGGAGAATTAGAAACCAAATAATATTAAAAAAAAAAAAAATAGGCTTTCTATGGCCCACTGAATGAAAGGGAGAGAGGTGGCACACCCAGGAGTCAAGACTGGCACACAAGCTGAAAGGGCAATATTACTCTCCCACTGTTTTTTTATGTATTTTTTGTTTTTTCAGGGAGACTTTAGAAACCCAATAATATTTAAAAAAAAAAATAAATAGGCTTTCTATGGCCCACTGAATGAGAGGGAGAGAGGTGGCACACCCAGGAGTCAAGACTGGCACACAAGCTGAAAGGGCAATATTACTCTCCCACTGTTTTTTTAGGTTTTTTTTTTTTTTCAGGGAGACTTTAGAAACCAAATAATATTAAAAAAAAAAAAAAAAAAAAAAAAATAGGCTTGCTATAGCCCACTGAATGAGAGATAGCACACACAGCAGTGGCACACAAGCCCTGACTGAGGCCAATATTTTTCTCCCACTGATTGATGTAGTGTTTTTGTGTTGAGGTAGAATTTAGAACACAAATCACGGAAAAAATAAATAGGCTTTCTATGGCCCACTGAATGAAAGGGAGAGAGGTGGCACACCCAGGAGTCAAGACTGGCACACAAGCTGAAAGGGCAATATTACTCTCCCACTGTTTTTTTATGTATTTTTTGTTTTTTCAGGGAGACTTTAGAAACCCAATAATATTTTAAAAAAAAAAAAAGGCTTTCTATGGCCCACAATTAGAGAGAGAGAGGTGGCACAACCAGGAGTCAAGACTGGCGCACAAGCTGAAAGGGCAATATTACTCTCCCACTGTTTTTTATGTTTTTTTTGTTTTTTTCAGGGAGACTTTAGAAACCAAATAATATTAAAAAAAGCAAAAAAAAAAAAGGCTTTCTATGGCCCACTGAATGAGAGGGAGAGAGGTGGCACACCCAGGAGTCAAGACTGGCACACAAGCTGAAAGGGCAATATTACTCTCCCACTGTTTTTTTATGTATTTTTTGTTTTTTTCAGGGAGACTTTAGAAACCCAATAATATTTAAAAAAAAAAATAAATAGGCTTTCTATGGCCCACTGAATGAGAGGGAGAGAGGTGGCACACCCAGGAGTCAAGACTGGCACACAAGCTGAAAGGGCAATATTACTCTCCCACTGTTTTTTTAGGTTTTTTTTTTTTTTCAGGGAGACTTTTGAAACCAAATAATATTAAAAAAAAAAAAAAAAAAAAAATATAGGCTTGCTATAGCCCACTGAATGAGAGATAGCGCACACACAGCAGTGGCACACAAGCCCTGACTGAGGCCAATATTTTTCTCCCACTGATTGATGTAGTGTTTCTGTGTTGAGGTAGATTTTAGAACACAAATCACGGAAAAAATAAATAGGCTTTCTATGGCCCACTCAGTGAGAGATGGCACACACAGGGATGGCACTGTAGCAGAAATGCCAATCTTAATCTCCCACAAAAAAAAAACAAAAAAAAAAAAAAAACTGTCCTACAATTACTATCTCCCTGCAGTAATGTAAGCCAGGTATGGCAGGCAGCAATAGGAGTGGACTGATGCACAAATTAAATAAAAAGTGTGGACAAACAAAAAAGATAGCTGTGCAGAAAGGAAGGAACAAGAGGATATGTGCTTTGAAAAAAGCAGTTGGTTTCCACAGTGGCGTACACACAGCAATACAGCTATCACGGAGCCTTCTAGGGCAGCCCAATGAGCTACAGCGCTGAGGGGAAAAAAAAAAAAAAATAGCTTCCACTGTTCCTGCACACCGAAGGTGGTGTTGGACAGTGGAAATCGCTGCAGCACAAGCGGTTTGGTGGTTAGTGGACCCTGCCTAACGCTCTCCCTGCTTCTGATGAAGCGGCAGCAACCTGTCCCTAAGCTCAGATCAGCAGCAGTAAGATGGCGGTCGGCGGGAACGCCCCTTTATAGCCCCTGTGACGCCGCAGACAGCAAGCCAATCACTGCAATGCCCTTCTCTAAGATGGTGGGGACCAGGATCTATGTCATCACGCTGCCCACACTCTGCGTTCACCTTCATTGGCTGAGAAATGGCGCTTTTCGCGTCATTGAAACGCGACTTTGGCGCGAAAGTCGCGTACCGCATGGCCGACAAGCACAGGGGTCGGATCGGGTTTCATGAGACGCCGACTTAGCCAAAAGTCGGCGACTTTTGAAAATGATCGACCCGTTTCGCTCAACCCTAGCCGAAACGCGTTGTACTGTATTTTAATAATATTTTACAAATATATTTTATTTTTTTATTTTGAGAAAATAAATGAGTTTTTATTAACATTTTTCACTGGAAGTGGATGCATTCAAAAAATAGGTGCTTAGCGCCACATTTGCTTGGAGTTTATTTTCCCTTAGAATTCGCCACCTATGTGGATCCGAAGCAGGATCAACACTTAGTTCTCCAAAGTGAGCTGCACACCTTATTGGATTATACAACATACGGAGAAGAGTTGCCTAAAGAATTGATTCCTTGAGAATCTCAACGTGCATTTCTGACCGATAGAAGGTGACCATAACCACAACTAAAATAATTTTTTTTAAACTGTTGGTAAAAACGTATTACGCTCAGAGGAAGCGCCGCACTTGTCTCTTGTTTTCCCTTTCCCTAAACCAGGGTATTTCTAAAGACTCCTTAGAGCGCCAATGACAATGCAGGGATTGTTGTGGCATTACAGTGATTGGCTGGCCGCACAGCGTCATCAGGTCTATAAGAGACCTGGCACCGCCCTGCTCTCCGCATTCTGCTCTGGACTTAGCGAGTGTAGGGAGAGCTGCTGCTGAGATAGGGTCAGAATCTTCCTTTTAAGGTCGGAGTCACACTACAGTGAGATACGGCTGAGTCTCGCAGGTTAAAAACAAGCTCTGGCGCCGGCACTTCGGAGCAGAGCGTGCAGCTCCATTTATTGGTATGCGGCCGCATGCTCCGCTCCAGAGTGCCGGCGCCAGAGCTTGTTTTTAACCTGCGATACTCGGCCGTATCTCACTGTAGTGTGACTCTGGCCTAATAGTTAGTGAAGGTCTGCAACTGTTCAGTCCACAACTCCTGAGAAACCAACAGTCCTTTTTAGGGCTAATTCGGAGGTCCAGAGATTGCAGCACTAGGTAGGCAGGGGAGTATATGTGCACATATCCACATCAGTGCAAGGCCTGCAGGCACTGTATGTGAGTACATAGCTTCCACCGCATACATCCAAAAGCTCCATTACTGTCTGCTGCTGTTTATTTAATATATACCTAGCTGCTGTTATCTGTGGCAATTTTTTATTTTCTTCACCTTTCTGTATACCTGCTCCTTTTATTCTAAAGCAATCCATAGCCCCCTTATGTCTTCATTTATTTGCTTGGTCACACTGCAGACTACAGCCAGGTTATTCCAATGCAGAGAGCGTGCAAATCTAATAATTTTTTTTTGTACCAGGCATCAGATGTGAGTGCACCAATTTTTTTTTTCTGTCATAGCAATATTGTTGACACAATTTAGTTGTGCCCCAAAAAGTCAAGGCCACATTTAGATCAGTCTGTTATCTCAGGCTGACAGCTGGTGTATCTGTGGTGGAAAAATCGTAGCTTTACAGGCATAAGTTGCATAGTTCTTTCTGCTAGCCTTGTTCAACTAATTTTTACTTTTTCAAAAAATCAGCAACCCCCCCAAATTTTTTTTTATACCATCTGTTATGTCAGGCTGAGGCCTGGTGTATCTGTGGTGGAAAAATCATAGCTTCAAAGGCATAAGTTGTATAGTTCTGCCTGCTAGCCTTGTTCTTTTCTTTTTTTCAAAAAATCAGAGTAAAAAAATGTATACAGTCTGTTATGTCAGGCTGAGGCCTGGTGTATCTGTGGTGGAAAAATAAAAAAATCAGCAAAAAACAAAAAAAAATTTATACAGTCTGTTATGTGAAGCTGAGGCCTGGTGTATCTGTAGTGGAAAAATCATTGCTTTGCAGGCATAAATTGCATAGTTCTGCCTGCTTGCCTTGTTCAACTCATTTTTATATTTTTTTCAAAAAATCAGCAAAAAACAAAAAAAAATGTATACAGTCTGTTTTGTGAGGCTGAGGCCTGGTGTATCTGTGGTGGAAAAATCATAGCTTCGCAGGCATAAGTTGCATAGTTCTGTCTGCTAGCCTTGTTCTACAATTTTATTTTTTTTTCAAAAAATCAGCACCCCCCCCCAAACAAAAAAAAAAAATTAATACAGTCTGTTATGTCAGACTGAGGCCTGGTGTATCTGTGGTGGAAAAATTGTAACTTCGCAGGCACAGCAAAAAAAAAAATGTATACAGTCTGTTATGTCAGGCTGAGGCCTGGTTTATCTGTGGTGGAAAAATCGTAGCTTCGCAGGCATAAGTTGCATAGTTCCTTGCTCAACTCATTTTTATTTTATTTTTTTAAATCAGCAAAAAACAAAAAAATGTATACACTAGTACACAGACAAAGAAGCTTTATCTGTCCAAGGCCTCCAAAACAAATGCACTATCCAAGGTGCAGCGGACCCAAGTTAAGATGGCAAATACACAGGTGCAATAATACCGATAATGCAGCCACCCTACAATCAGAAATTGGCCGCTTGGTGCACCTGTGCAAACAAATAGTCTGTATGTGGCGTGTTCACAGAGGAATGCAAAGTATATGGCTCAGAGCCTATTAATGACGCCATGTAGCGGGCTCACCATAATGCATCCTGTGTGAACAGAGGCCACAGTGTACAGAGCCATGTAGGGCCCAGCCGCACCCTGGAAAAATATACAGTGCACCAAAAACATAACAATGTATGCAAGGTATTGGTTGATATTATGGCCACAATATTTAAGCTGCCAACCCGCGTCAAGGGTCCTTACATATTGGCAGTCCTAATCTAAAAAAAACACCATAAGAGGAAAGACCTCCACTATTCTAAACAAAAAAACACCAGTATACAGGCAGAGATGCTTACCTGTTCCTTGAGTCCGCTGCACCTTGGATAGTGCAATTGTTTTGGAGGCCTTGGACAGGTAAGCATCTCTGCCTGTGTACTGGTGTTTTTTTGTCAAGAATAGTGGAGGTTTTTCCTCTAAGAGTATGTGTCCACGTTCAGGATTGCATCAGGATTTGGTCAGGATTTTATGCAGGTAAAATCCTGACCAAATCTGCACCTGAGGTCACTGACAGATCACCTGCGTTTTTCATGCATTTTTTAATGCGTTTTTGACGCGTTTTTCATGCATTTTTTTACGCGTTTTTTTCATGCGGATTTGTGTGTGTTTTAGTAAGCTCAATAAAGATATATAAAAAAAAAGGGTGATGTCATTTCTTGTCCAACCTCTTCATTTACATACTCCATTGAAGAATAATGTTTACACACACAGACAGATAGTTGATAGATAACAGATAAATCGATAGATAGATAATAGATGATAGATAGATGATAGATATAGGATGGATAGATAGATAGATAATAGATTGATGTATCGTATCTATCTATCGAATCTATCTATCTATCTATCGTATCTATCTATCTATCTATCGTATCTATCGTATCTATTATCTATCTATAAAATATCTATCAATAGATATATCTATAGATAGCTAGATATTTATCGATAGATAGATAATAGGTAGATGATAGATAGATAGATAATACCAAGTCCGATGTTTAGTATATCTATGTATCTATAGATATATCTATCTATAAATATAGGCTTGATAAAGGCTCAGATTGAGCTGAAACGTCGCCCGGCTATGTGGGTCGATTAAACCTACCACATTTTTCACCTTTACAATGGAGTGCTGCCTCTTTTTTGAATCTTTGTGAGTCTGGAGTAATCATTGGACTGGTTGCCTGGGGCCCTGCACCCGAAGATAAGTACTAGTGTTGTGCTGTTCCTTTTTCTTATAATATCTATAAATATATCTATAGATAGATTATCCATCTATCTATATAATCATCTAAGGGGTACTTCCGTCTGTTTATCTGTCTGTCTTTCTGTCTGTAACGGAAATCCCGAGTCGCTGATTGGTCCCTCCCTACTCCCCATCCCTGACCAACTCTTTTACTATTGGTGCAGGCTATGCAGCATCAATAGTAAAAAGATATAATGGTAAAAGTAATAAAAAAAATAAAAAATCATGATATTCTGACCTTCTGTCGCCTCCGCAGCTTTCCCGCTCCTCCCGATGCTCTCGGCAGCTTCCATTCCCAGAGATGCATTGCAAAATTACATAGGTGACTTAGCGGTCTCTGGAAAAGACCGCTAAGTCATCTGGGTAATTTCACAATGCATCTCTGGGAATGGAAGCTGCTGGCCGCATCGCGAGAAGCGGGACAGCTTCGGTGGACGACGGATGGTGAGTATATAACTATTTTTTATTTTCATTCTTTTTGTGGGCTGTGTTATTTACTACGTGGCTGCTATATACTACGTGGCTGTGCTATCTACTGTGTGGGCTGTGCTATATACTACGTGGGCTGTGCTATATACTACGTGGCCGGCCGCGACCAATTAGCGATATTGGGCCGGAATTTAACCCCCACTCACAGCACGACGTACATACATATTCTAGAATACTCGATGCGTTAAAATCGGGCCACCATCTAGTAGATATGTAATAGCAAGGCCGATATTTATGAATGAACGATTAATTTAACCCCTTCACCCCCGGAGCTTTTTCCGTTTTTCCGTTTCCGTTTTTCGTTCCCCTCCTTCCCAGAGCCATAACTTTTTTATTTTTCCGTCAATTTGGCCACGTGAGGGCTTATTTTTTGCGGGACGAGTTGTACTTTTGAACGACATCATTGGTTTTAGCATGTCGTGTACTAGAAAACGGGAAAAAAATTCCAAGTGCAGTGAAATTGCAAAAAAAGTGCAATCCCACACTTGTTTTTTGCTTGCCTATTTTGCTAGGTTCACTAAATGCTAAAACTGACCTAACATTATGATTCTCCAGGTCAGTACGAGTTCATAGACACCTAACATGACTAGGTTATTTTTCACCTAAGTGGTGAAAAAAAATTCCAAACTTTGCAAAAAACAAAACAAAACAAAATTGCGCCATTTTCCGATACTCGTAGCGTCTCCATTTTTCGTGATCTGGGGTCAGGTGAGGGCTTATTTTTTGCGTGCCGAGCTGGCGTTTTTAATGATAGCATTTTGGTGTAGATACGTTCTTTTGATCGCCCGTTATTGCATTTTAATGCAATGTCGTGGCGACCAAAAAAACGTAAATCTGGCGTTTCGAATTTTTTTCTCATTACGCCATTTAGCGATCAGGTTAATGCTTTTTTTTATTTGATAGATCGGGCGATTCTGAACGCGGCGATACCAAATATGTGTAGGTTTTTGGTTTTTTTTATTGATTTATTTTGATTGGGGCGAAAGGGGGGTGATTTAAACTTTTATGTTTTTTTTATTTTTTTCACATTTTTAAAAACTTTTTTTTTTTACTTTTGCCATGCTTCTATAGCCTCCATGGGAGGCTAGAAGCAGGCACAGCCCGATCGGCTCTGCTACATAACAGCGATCATCAGATCGCTGTTATGTAGCTAAAATGCAGGTGTGCTGTGAGCGCCGACCACAGGGTGGCGCTCACAGCCACCGGCAATCAGTAACCATAGAGGTCTCAAGGACCTCTATGGTTACAATGGAGGAGCATCGCCGACCCCCGATCATGTGACAGGGGTCGGCGATGCGCTCATATCCGGCCGCACGGCCGGATGCGGTAGTTAAATGCCGCTGTCTGCGTTTGACAGCGGCATTTAACTAGTTAATAGCGGCGGGTGATCGCGATTTCACCCGCCGCTATTGCGCGCACATGTCAGCTGTAAAAAACAGCTGACATGTCGCGACTTTGATGTGCGCTCACCGCCGGAGCGCACATCAAAGCGGGGGTCCCGACATGTGACGTACTATTCCGTCACATGTCGGGAAGGGGTTAAAAAAAAAAATGGGGAAAAAATACGGTGTGGGCTCCCGCGCAATTTTCTGCTCCAGAGGGGGAAAGCCGACGTCCGTGGGCCAATATTTGTAGCCTGGGAAGGGGGTAATACCCATGGCCCGTCTCTAGACTATGAATACCAGCACGCAGCTGTCTGCATAGCCTTTACTGGCTATAAAGATAGGGGGACCCCCCCAAAAAAAAGACGTGGGGTCCCCCTATATTTTATAGCCAGAAAGGCTACGCAGACAGCTGCGGGCTGATATACATAGCTGTTGTGAATTCCGTTCTTGGGCTCCATCCTGTGGTTGCGAATGGTATTTTTGGGAGTTCTGCTCTTGGGCTCCCTCTGGTGGTTTCAAGTGGAACTTAGCAGCAGCTTTCACTAATCGGTTCCCTGACCTTGTTATTTAACTGGGCTTTTTGCTGTAGTTGATGCCAGCTGTCAATGTTTCTTCCTGTGGATTCAGTCCTTTCCTGGAAGTTCTCTGTTGGCCAGTCCATTTCAGTTTAAGATAAGATCTGCTAGTTTTTGGGTGTTTCCCTGCTTATGACCTTCTGTTCAGTTTAAGTTATGTCTCTTTTGTCCAGCTTGTCATTATGAAATATTCCGGCTAGTTGGAAGCTCTGGGGTTGCAGATTTGCCCCTCCACACAGTGAGTCGGTGTGGAGGTTATTTTTGTAAACTCTGCGTGGACTTTTAGTTTTTATACTGACCGCACAGTAGCCTTTTCTATCTCTGTCTATTTAGATAGTATTGGCCTCCTTTGCTAAAATCTAGTTTCATTTCTGAGTTTGTCATTTCCCTCTCCAATCACCGTTAATATTTGTGGGGGCTATCCTTCCTTTAGGGGTTTCTCTGAGGCGAGATAGTTTTCCGTTTCCATCTTCAGGGGTAGCTAGTTCTTAGGCTGTGAAGAGGCGTCTAGGCAGAGATAGGAACGCTCCACGGCTATTTCTAGTGTTGGTGTTAGGAGTAGGGATTGCGGTCAGTAAAGCTACCACCTCCTCAGAGCTAGTACATTATTTGTTTTACCCACTAGGTCATTTCAGTGCTGCTCCGTAATCACTAGGTCATATTTGTGATTACTGTCTGTGGAGCTGCCACCTCTTCTGAGCTTGTCCATGATTGGTTTTACCCACCAGGTCATCTCAGTACCACTCCGTAACCACCAGGTCATAACACATAGCCTAGAGAGGGACCATGGATATTGGCCCCCCCCGGCTACAAATACCAGCCCCCACCCGCCCCAGAAATGGTGCATCTGTAAGATGCACCAATTCTGGCACTTAGCCCCTCTCTTCCCACTCCCATGTAGCTGTGGGATATGGGGTAATAAAGGGTTAATGTCACCTTGCTATTGTAGGTGACATTAAGCCGGCTTAATAATGGAGAGGCGTCAATAAGACACCTATCCATTATTAATCCTAGAGTAGTGAAAGGGTTAAAAAGCAAAATAAAGACACAGGCAGAAAAAAGTATTTTATTATTCTTAATGTAACCATACTTACCATACTTCAGCGCCTGCAAAAAATGTAAAATAATAAACCGTATACTACCTGTCCGCCGTAGTCCAATTAATAACGAGGGTCCCAAGACGATCTCCCCAATAGAACAGTGACATCGGGTGATGTCACTGCTCTATAGGACCTTCAGTGACGCACTGACAGGAGATAATGGCTCCTGCAGTGCATCACTGAACTATAATAACCTCTCAGTCTCACTTTATGACAATTGCTGCATGGGAAAATTTATCACACAGCAATGCTAAAAGTGAGACTAGGGACTATTTTCTCACAGGGGCATAGGAATACATTGTGGGGAATACATTGTGGAAGGATACCTTCCATCATTGTATTCCTGGAGCCCCTGGAGAGCAGTCGCATCAGCTGATGCTGCTGCTCTCCACGGGAGATCATCGTGGGACACTCGTTTTAATTGGATTTCTGTGGATCAGGGAGTATATTGTTTGTTTATTATTTAAATATTTTTTACAGATGACACTGGCTTTGGGGATCAAAGTGAAAAGTGATGGTGAGTATGTAATCTATGTTTAATGTACTGTACTGTATGTCTATATGTATGTACTGTATGTGTTGTATGGTGTATGTTGCATGTTGTATGGTGCATGTCGCATGTTGTCGCATGCTGTCGCATGTTGCATGTCGCATGTTGCATGTCGCATGTTGTCACATGCTGTTGCATGTTGCATGTCACATGTTGTTGCATGTTGTATGTTGACGCATGTTGCACGTCGCATGTTGTTGCATGCTGCATGTCACATCTTGATGCATGCTGTCGCATGTTGTCGCATGTTGCATGTCGCATGTCGCATGTTGTCGCGTGCTGTTGCATGTTGCATGTCGCATGGTGTTGCATGTTGTATGTTGACGCATGTTGCACGTCGCATGTTGTTGCATGCTGCATGTCACATCTTGATGCATGCTGTCGCATGTTGTCGCATGTTGCATGTCGTTGCATGTTGCATGTCGCATGTTGTCGCATGCTGTCGCATGTCGCATGTTGTTGCATGCTGTCGCATGTCACATGTTGTTGCATGTCACATGTCACATATTGCTGCATGCTGTCGCATGTTGCATGTTGCATGTTGTGGCATGTTGCATGTCGCATGTTGTCGCATGTCGCATGCTATCGCATGTCAACGCATGTCGTCACATGCTGTCGCATGTCCATGTTGTCGCATGTCGACGCATATCACATGTTGCCGCATGCTGGATGTCACATGTTGTTGCATGTCGCGTGTTGTCACATGTTGTCGCATGTTGCATGTCGTTGCATGTTGCAAGCCGCATGCTGTCGCATGTTGCATGTCGTTGCATGTTGTTGCATGTCATTGCATGTCACATGTTGTCGCATGCTGTCACATGTTGCATGTTGTTGCATGTCGCGTGTTGTCACATGTTGTCGCATGTTGCATGTCGTTGCATGTTGCAAGCCGCATGCTGTCGCATGTTGCATGTCGTTGCATGTTGTTGCATGTCATTGCATGTCACATGTTGTCGCATGCTGTCACATGTTGCATGTTGTTGCATTTCGCATGTCGCATGTTGTTGCATGCTGTCGCATGTTGCTGCATGTAGCATGTCGCATGTTGTTGCATGTCCCATGTCACATGTTATTGCATGTCGCATGTTGCATGTTGTCGCATGCTGTCGCATTTTGTTGGATGCTGTATGTCGCATGATGCATGTTGTATGTCGCATGTTGTATGTCGCATGGTGCATGTTGTATGTCACATGTTGTATGGTGTATGTTGTGTGGTGTATGTGCATACAGTCTAGGCACTGCTACATCTGGATGCCTGACATCCAGATGTAGCAGAGCCGGTAGATGATCGCCGGAGATAACTCTCCAGCGATCACCTACACTACAGCGTTCTCGCAAACAGCTGATCAGCTGTTTGCGAGAACCAGACTAGTGACTGGAGATAAGTCCCGGTCACGTGCACGACAGTTCTCACGATAACATAAGTTATCGCTAGAACTGCACTGGAGGAGGGACTTCCGGAGGCGGGACAGGTTAGCCAGCAGACATGCGTAGTAAGCTGCTTGTATGCAGTTTCTACGCATGTGACTAATCATTAGATGCGATTTTATCGCATCTAATGATAGTCTATGGTAAATATACGGCGTGGCTACGGAGCGTCGCCGCTTTGAAAACAAACATGCTGCGTTCTGAAAAGACGCGCTGCATGTCCGTTTACGCCGGTCTGCCGCCTCCGTGTTTTACCGCATAGTGGAGACGGGATTTCATGAAATCCCCTCTACTATGCTGTAACATCTGGACGCTGCGTGTTTGACGCTGCGGCTCTACTCAGCGTCAAACACGCAGCGTTTCCTGAACGTGGAAACATACCCTAAGGGTATGTGTCCACATTCAGGATTGCATCAGGATTTGGTCAGGATTTTTCATCAGTATTTGGAAGCCAAAACCAGGAGTGGGTGATAAATGCAAAAGTGGAGCATATGTTTCTATTATACTTTTCCTCTAATTGTTCCACTCCTGGTTTTGGCTTACAAATACTGATGAAAAATCCTGACCAAATCCTGAACGTGGACACATACCCTAAGGCCATGTGCACACGTTCAGTATTTTTTGCGTTTTTTTTCCGCATTTTTTCGCTATAAAAACATGATAAAAACGCGAAAAAAACGCTAACATATGCCTCCTATCATTTACAGTGTATTCCGCATTTTTTGTGCAAATGTAGCCTTTTTTTCCGCGAAAAAATCGCATTGCAGTAAAAAAAGCAACGTGTTCATTAAAATGCGGAATTGCGGGGATTCCGCACACCTAGGAGTGCATTGATCTGCTTACTTCCCGCACGGGGCTGTGCACACCATGCGGGAAGTAAGCAGAATATGTGCGGTTGGTACCCAGGGTGGAGGAGAGGAGACTCTCCTCCACGGACTGGGCACCATATAATTGGTAAAAAAAAAAAGAATTAAAATTAAAAATGGTCATATACTCACCCTCTGATGGCCCCCAAAGTGTTCCCGCTTCTCTGGTGCATGCTCTCTCTTCCGTTCCTATAGATGGTGTGGTTCAGGACCTGTGATGACGTCACTGTCTTGTGATTGGTTACGTGACCGCTCACGCGACCAATCACAAGCCGCGACGTCATCGAAGGTCCTGAACCACACCGGCATCTATAGGAAAGGACGCCGCTGAGGAGATTGGCTGTCTGCAGAGGGTGAGTATAACCATTTTTTTATTTTCTTTATTATTTTTAAACATTCTATCTTTTACTATAGATGCTGCATAGGCAGCATCTATAGTAAAAAGTTGTTCACACTTGTCAAACACTATGTTTGACAAGTGTGACCAACCTGTCAGTCAGTTTTCCAAGCGATGCTATAGATCGCTTGGAAAAATTTAGCATTCTGCAAGCTAATTACGCTTGCAGAATGTTAAAAACACCGCGAAAAAAAACGCAAAAAAAAACGCAAAAAAAAAAAGTGGATTTCTTGCAGAAAATTTCCGGTTTTCTTCAGGAAATTTCTGCAAGAAATCCGGACATGTGCACATACCCTAATGGTGCTTTTTTTGTTAGATTAGGACTGGCAATATGTACGGACCCTTGACGTGGGTTGCCAGCATAAGTATTGTGGCCATAATATCAACCAATACCTTGCATACATTGTTGTTTTTTTGTGCACTTTATATATTTTTCAGGTGCAGTTGGGCCCAGATGGCTCTGTAAACTGTGGCCTCTGTTCACACAGGATGCATTACAGTCAGCACTGGTTAGCCCGCCATATGGCATCATTAGTAGGCTTTGAGCCATATGCTCTGCATTTCTGTGTGAACATTGCCACTTACAGATTATTTGTTTGCACTGGTGTACCAAGCGGCCAATTCCTGATTGTAGGCTGGGTGCTTTATCGGTATTATTGCACCTGTGTATTTGCCATCTTAGGCTACTTTCACACTAGCGTTAACTGCATTACGTCGCAAATCCGTTTTTTGACGAAAAAACGGATGCGTCAAAAAAAGTGAAAAACGTATGCAACGCATACAGCATTTCGACGGATCCGTCGCAAATCCGCTAAACGTTTCCGTCGAAAATACTGGATGCGTTGCATACGTTGCATCCGTTTTTACCATCCGTTGCATCCGTTTTTACGACGGATCCGTTTTTAAAATGGGAGGCTCCCAAATTTGATTGGCTACTGGAAAATATGGAAAACTATATAGTTACTGTTTTTACAGCCCATCTTTGAGGGTTTTAGTTTTGTGGCAGCGATGGAAGGTGTTCTTGTGAGGATTGCTAGTTTGGTTACCGACGTTATCTTTGAGATGAATCGCCTGGATATCATAGTGCGGGAGAAGGAGGCGGCAGCGGAAAGACGTAGGATGCTTCTGCAGCAACGGAGACGGAGACGACTGTGGATTCATCCGATTAATGAACTACGGATGATGATAAAGGGATCCAAACCCTAACCCTACCCCTAACCTCACACCTAACCGTTTAATGAACATTTTCTGACAGTCATAGTGCCACGTATTTCAGTGCCACGTACTATAAATACTATAACTATGTGGTTATACGTGGCACTGAAATATCGTGGCACTGAAATATCGTGGCACTTAAATACGTGGCACTTAAATACGTGGCACTTATATACGTGGCACTTATATACGTGGCACTTATATACGTGGCACTTAAATACGTGGCACTTATATACGTGGCACTTATATACGTGGCACTTAAATACGTGCCAATACGTGGCACTTAAATACGTGGCACTTAAATACGTGGCACTTATATACGTGGCACTTAAATACGTGGCACTTATATACGTGGCACTTAAATACGTGGCACTTATATACGTGGCACTTAAATACGTGGCACTTATATACGTGGCACTTATATACGTGGCACTTATATACGTGCCAATACGTGGCACTTAAATACGTGGCACTTAAATACGTGGCACTTATATATGTGGCACTTAAATACGTGGCACTTATATACGTGGCACTTAAATACGTGGCACTTATATACGTGGCACTTATATACGTGGCACTTATATACGTGACACTTAAATACGTGGCACTTAAATACGTGGCACTTAAATACGTGGCACTTATATACGCGGCACTTAAATACGCGGCACTTAAATACGCGGCACTTATATACGCGGCACTTAAATACGCGGCACTTATATACGTGGCACTTAAATACGTGGCACTTATATACGTGGCACTTATATACGTGGCACTTAAATACGTGGCACTTAAATACGTGGCACTTAAATACGCGGCACTTATATACGCGGCACTTATATAAGCGGCACTTAAATACGCGGCACTTAAATACGCGGCACTTATATACGCGGCACTTATATACGCGGCACTTATATACGTGGCACTTATATACGTGGCACTTATATACGTGGCACTTAAATACGTGGCACTTATATACGTGGCACTTATATACGTGGCACATATATACATGCCACGTATATAAGTGCCACGTATATACGTGGCCATATATGTGGGGTTGAAGGCCCAGGCCAGGTTTATATAGATTTGGGGGTGTCTGGCCAATTGGCAACAAAATCCAGCTTCTGAGCATGCTCAGTGTAAAAAAACGTATTGCAGCGCTGCATTGCGTCGTACGACGTGTCCCGACGCATCCGTCGCTCATAGGCTTCCATTGTAGCCAACGACGCATGCCGCAGGATGCGTCGCGACACGTTTTTTAGGCGGAGACAAAAAACGCTACAAGCAACATTTTTTGGCCGACGACGTATCGCCAAATTTTGACGCATCCGTCGTAAAACGTACACGACGTATGTCAATCCGTCGCAATACGTCGCCAATACAAGTCTATGGGGAAAAAACGCATCCAGCAAAAACTTTTGCTGGATGCGTTTTTTCGAAAAAAAGACGTTTTGAGACGTAATGCAGTTAACGCTAGTGTGAAAGTAGCCTTAACTTGGGTCCGCTGTACCTTGGATAGTGCAATTGGTTTTGGGGCCTTGGACAGGTAAGCATCTCTGCCTGTGTACTGGTGTTTTTTTTGTCAAGAATAGTGGAGGTTTTTCCTCTTATGGTGCTTTATAGTCTGTTATGTGAGGCTGAGGCCTGGTGTATCTGTGGTTGAGAAATCGTAGCTTCGAAGGCATAAGTTGCATAGTTCTGTCTGCTAGCCTTGTTCAACTAATTTTATTTTATTTTTTTCAAAAAATCAGCAAAAACCAAAAAGAAATGTATACAGTTTGTTATGTAAGGCTGAGGCCTGGTGTATCTGTAGTGGAAAAATCGTAGCTTCGCAGGCATACGTTGCATAGTTCTGTCTGCTAGCCTTGATCAACTAATTTTTATTTATTTTTCAAAAAAATCTGCAAAAAAACAAAAAGAAATGTATACAGTCTGTTATGTCAGACTGAGGCCTTGTGTATCTGTGGTGTAAAAATCACAGCTTCACAGGCATAAGTTGCATAGTTCTGTCTGCTAGCTTTGTTCAACTTATTTTTATTTTTTTTCAAAAAATCTGCAAAAAACAAAAAAAATGTATACAGTCTGTTATGTCAGGCTGAGGCCTGGTGTTTCTGTGGTTGAAAAATCATAGCTTCTCAGGCATACTTATCACATATAATTTTTCACCAAATAAATACATTTGTCTTGAGCTTTTGAAATAGGTCAGTAGTCCATTTAAAATCGGCAAGGCAAGGAGCAAGGGACAGGGAAGTGGATGTGATGCTGATGGTGCATGCAGAGGACGAGGCCGTGGCAAAGCTGAAAGTGGGCCACAACAAAGACCCACATCTTTTCACTTCACCTTCCTGTCCCAGTTTCTAGGGGACCACAGCATACCACTATTGAAGCCAGAGCAGTGTGAAACGGTTGTTGGTTGGATAGCGGATAATGCTTTCAGGCACATAGCCACCACCACCATGTCTTCCACATGGTCAAGTCTGAGTAGCTGTGAGTGTGGACCGGATATTCCTCACCCTGATCCTCCTTCCTCCCACCATACCGAATGCCCTGAGACAACTGATCCCACACTTTGACACTCCGAAGAGCTGTTCAGTTTTCCCTTTAAAGATTCCGGACTCTCGGCTGGTCAACTTGAAGTGGGGCCAGATGAGATCGCATGTAGGAATGCCCAAAGATTTGAACAGCCACTGTCACACAAAGGCGATGGTGGGAAAGTATCACAAGAGGTGGACGATGATGAGACACAATTGCCAGAAAGTCAGGAGGAGGAGCAGGGTTCAGATGTGGAAGACAAGGTGCTGGATGACATAGTAGCTGACCCAACCTGACAGGAAGACATGCAGAGCGAAGACAGCAGCACACAGAAGGAGTCATATCACCCCAACAGGCAGGAAGAAGCAGTGTGGTGGCCACAGACAGAAGGTGTGCATCCATTCCCCGTAACACCAACATGAGGGAAGTTGCCATTCCAACTGTTAGATCTTCCCGAGTCAAGCGGAAACAGGCTGTGCTGAAGCTAATCTGCTTATCTGCTTAGGCGATAAACCGCACAATGCTGAAGAATTGTGGACAGCGCTGAAAGAGCAGTCAGATTTTTAGATTATTCCACTGAACCTACAGCCAGGCATGGTCGTGTGTGACAATGGCCGGAATCTGGTGGCGGCTCTGAGGCAAGGTGAGCTCACACACGTACCTTGCCTGGCCCATGTGCTTAACCTCATCATTCAATGTTTTCTCAAAAGCTACCCGGAGCTGCCGGATCTGCTAGTGAAAGTACGCCGTCTGTCTGCCCATTTTGGAAAGTCAGCTACAGCTTCAGCCGCCCTTGTCGTGCTTCAGCAGTGTTTGATGCTTCCGGCTCATCGACTGGTGTGTGATGTCCCCACGCGTTGGAACTCTACACTGCATATATTGGAAAGGATTTGTGAGCAGAAGTTGTTGACTACCAGCATCAAGAAGGCCGTTGTTTTTCAGTTCAGACACCACACATAAGACCTCAGGAGTGGACATGGATGTCAGACATACGTACCATCCTGCAAAACTTTAAGGAATGCACCAAGATGGTGAGCAGTGATGACGCCATAATTAGCGTCACCATCCCGCTTCTCTGCATTCTGAAAACCTCTCTGCTCACAATTAAAGAGGATGCATTGCAGGCAGAGTACGAGGACATGGAGCAAGGAACCATACAGGGTGATTACACTCAGCCCAGCCTCATGTCGTCCCAACGTGGATTGGTAGACAATGAGGTTAGAGGAGGAGGAGGAAGAACAGGAGCTATTTTCATGCGATATAGATGGTACTACAAGCACAGCTGTCATACCGTCTGTTCAGCGTGGATAGCTTGAGGACAGGGAGGAGGATGAGGAGGAGGACAGCAAGGTCAGTCGTCCTGTTGATGAGGACACAAAAGTCTTTCCTGTTAGCAGTCAATAAGACTCCAGGAGAGGATGGTCTTCCTATAGAGTTTTATAGGGTGATGTGGCATGTGATTGGTAAGGATTTTGTGGATGTGTGTAAGTATATGTGGTCTAGTATGGAGGTGCCTGAGAGTATGCGTGCAGGGATGGTTGTGTTAATACCTAAAAAAGGAGATTTGAAGAGTTTAGAAAATTAGAGACCGATAACGTTGAATTGCGATTATAAGATCTATGCGAAAGTAATGGCGAATAGGATGCGTGATGTGATAGAGAGTGTGATTGGGGATGAACAGTGTTGTGCAGTGCCTGGGAGACGTATACATGAGTGTGTGTGTATGTTGAGGGATTGTTTGTGGGACTGTATGAGTCGGAAGAAGAGTGTATTTGTTTTGAGTTTGGACTTTGAAAAGGTGTATGATCGGTTAGCACATAGTTTTTTATTCCGGGTATTATTGAGAATGGGGTTTCCGCCTGATTTTGTTTGGAGGGTGAGGAGCTTATATAAGGACATTTAGGGTATGTGCACACGTCCGGATTTCTTGCAGAAATTTCCTGAAGAAAACCGGAAATTTTCTGCATGAAATCCGCATTTTTTTTTGCGTTTTTTTTGCGTTTTTTTCGTGGTTTTTAGCATTCTGCAAGCGTAATTAGCTTGCAGAATGCTAAAGTTTTCCAAGCGATCTGTAGCATCGCTTGGAAAACTGACTGACAGGTTGGTCACACTTGTCAAACATAGCGTTTGACAAGTGTGACCATCTTTTTACTATAGATGCTGCCTATGCAGCATCTATAGTAAAAGATAGAATGTTTAAAAATAATAAAAAAAATAAAAAAAATGGTTATACTCACCTGCAGGCGTCCGTTCCTATAGATGCCGGTGTGGCTCAGGACCTTCCATGACGTCGCGGTCACGTGAGCGGTGACATGACCGGTCTCGACCAATCACAAGACAGTGACGTCATCGCAGGTCCTTCACCGCACACCAGCTATAGAAACCGAAGCGGTAGCATGCAGCGGAGAGGCGGGAAGACATCGAAGGTGAGTATAGGACTATTTTTTATTTTAATTCTTTTTTTTTGACCAATTATATGGTGCCCAGTCCGTGGAGGAGAGTCTCCTCTCCTCCACCCTGGGTACCAACCGCACATAATCTGCTTACTTCCCGCATGGTGTGCACAGCCCCGTGCGGGAAGTAAGCAGATCAATGCACTCCTAGGTGTGCGGAATCCCCTGCAATTCCGCATTTTAATGAACATGTTGCTTTTTTTTCCGCGATGCGATTTTTTTGCGGAAAAAAAGGCTACATTTGCACAAAAAATGCGGAATACACTGAAAATAATGGGAGGCATATGTTAGCGTTTTTTTTCGCGTTTTTATAGCGAAAAAACGCGAAAAAAACACAAAAAATACTGAACGTGTGCACATGGCCTTATAGTTGTGTTTTGAGGAATGGTTATGTGGGTAGAAGAGTGAATGTTTTTTCAGGTGTGCGACAAGGTTGTCCTTTGTTTTCTGTGGTTTTTATCTGTGCAATTGAACCATTGCTTTGTATGCTGAGGAAAGATAAAGTGATTAGAGGTGTACAAATGCCAGGAGGTGGGGGAGGGAAAGTAAGGTAAAGGTATCTTCACACGAAACCACGCTGCAGCGATAGCGACAACGATGCCGATCGCTGCAGTGTCGCTGTGTGGTCGCTGGAGAACTGTCACACAGACCGCTCTCCAGCGACCAACGATGCCGAGGTCCCCGGGTAACCAGGGTAAACATCGGGTTGCTAAGCGCAGGGCCGCGCTTAGTAACCCGATGTTTACCCTGGTTACCAGCGTAAAATGTAAAAAAACCAAACAGTACATACTTACATTCGCGTCCCCCGGCGCCCGCTTCCTGCACTGACTGACTGACTGAGCGCCGGCAGTAGCAGGGCACAGCGGTGACGTCACCGCTGTGCTGTGCTTTCACTTTCACTTTGCGGCGCTCAGTCAGTGTGGGAAGCAGACGACGGGGGATGCGAATGTGAGTATGTACTGTTTGTTTTTTTTACATTTTACACTGGTAACCAGGGTAAACATCGGGTTACTAAGCGCGGCCCTGCGCTTAGTAACCCGATGTTTACCCTGGTTACCAGTGTAAAATATCGCTGGTATCGTTGCTTTTGCTGTCAAACACAACGATACACGGCGATCGGACAACCAAATAAAGTTCTGAACTTTATTCAGCGACCAGCGACATCACAGCAGGATCCTGATCGCTGCTGCGTGTCAAACTAAACGATATCGCTAGCCAGGACGCTGCAACGTCACGGATCGCTAGCGATATCGTTACAAAGTCGTTTCGTGTGAAGGTACCTTTAGTGGTTATTTGGATGACATGTGTGTGTGTTGTGTGATTCAGAGTATTCTGTGAGGCGGGTGAAGTTATTAGTGTTTATTTTTTGTGATGCGTTAGCATTTAAGGTGAATTGGGAGAAGAGTGAGTGTAAGGTTTTTGGGGGAGGGGTTTTAAGTAAGGATGTCGGAGTGAATGAGGTGACTGGGTCTATTAAGGTTTTGGGGGTGAAATTTTCAGAGAGTTTGGATGGGAAAGAAAGTTGGGATGATGCGAAAGGAAAGGTTGAGCGGAAGTTATGTTTTTGGAAGATGAGGTCTTTCGTTTTTTGGAAAAATCTTAGTTATTAAAAGTGTGATTTTGCCTATTTTCTTATATATAGCAGTGGTCTCTCCGCCGGGGTATATGTGAATGAGGGGGTTAAATAGGATTCTGTGTGTTTTTGTGGAATTCTAGAATGGAGAGGGCTAGGAGGGAGGTTTTGGTGAAACGTTTAGAAAAAGGTGGTTTGGGTTTTCTTGTTTGTGTAGGTTTTTGTTTGGGGCGTATTTATTCCGTTTGAGGTGGCGAGAGAGGGATCTGAGGTATCCGGTTGCTTTTGATGTGCCTAGATGGTATGTGTGGGTTTATAAATTTTTGGTGAAGTATGAGTTGTGTGATGTGGATGTTAGGTTGTTGAGTAATAAGAAGGCTGTGTATAGGATGATTGAATGTAGAGAGACAGAGTGTGGAATAAACATGGTTAGAGGGAATGATATAGAAAAAGTATGGAAGAAAGTGTGGTTGGATGGTATGACGAATAGGCAGAGTGAGATTGTGTGGCAGTCTTTGCATGGAGTGTTACCAGTTAGAGAATTTCAGAAGAATCGTGGGTTGGGGAGAAGTGATATGTGTCCTAGAGGTGGGTGTGGTGGAAGGGAAAGTGTAATACATGTGTTTTGGAATTGTCATTATGCTAGGGAGGTGATTGGAAGAATGGGACCGTTGTGTAAAGAATTGTGTGAGCTTGTTATCGTTCGAGTTGTTCATGTTTGGCTTGGGAATGTGTGATGGAGTGAAGGAGAGAATGTTGTGGTTAATGGTTGCATGTATAAAGGAAGTATTATGGGATGTGAGGAATGTGTATGTTTTTAAGAGGAAGGAAATTGTAGTAAATAATAGTCTAAAAGTGATTTTGGGGAAGATGTATGTGTGCTTTCTATGGGATAAAAGGAGAAGGGGGGAGGTGGATGCCGAAGGGATTTGGAAGGTGAAGAAGTGGAGATACCTTGTAAATATGTCTTGATTTGTTTTTTTCTGATGTTGTATTAAACTGAAATTTTATGTTGCCGTTCATGATGATGGGAACGGCTTTTGTGTTTTGGATTTGACGCAGCTGTTTGGGATTTTTCTTTGGTCTTGGATTTCTGGACCATGGATTTTCCCATCTGAGGGAAAAAGAAAAAAAGAGAAAGAAACAGCTGTCTGTGGATGGATACCATGTTTTGGCATAGGTGGTTTTCCTTTATTGGATGCTGCCCTTCCCGTGGTTGTTCCTTCCCGGTGAAAGACCTAGATATTTATTGCTTGCGTTGAGAAACACGTGATGGTGTCTCCGCGGCTTTTCTACATGTATTTGCATATTTCCCTTAAGGGATGGGGGCAGTGTTCTGGATCACTGCGTTGAGAAACACGTGATGGTGTCTCCGCAGTGTTGGATGTTTTGATCTCCTGATGGAGTCTCCGCAGTGTTGGATGTTTTGATCTCCCCGAGGTCATTCATCCTTATGTTTTTACTCCATTACAGTGACTGGCAAGCAATCTCTGCATGTTTATTGGCTGTGTAACAGGTGCCAAATATGCGAGGTGGGGATTTGAGCATTACATCCGAGCACCGTCGATTGGCAAGCACATTTAAGCACCCAGATACTCAAGTGATATCCAAGTATCATTGAGCATCACTAGTGGCTAGCACTAAATCTATCTGTGGTAGCCACTTTTAGAGCAATGATAGAAACCTATTATCTATTACACCTACAAAATCTATATAACAAGTGCCAAACAGTGAACACATATTAGTGACAAAATAATCTGAAAGTCTTACTGTAATATGGCCAAATAATATCAGATAACATGTGATTCCCTCTGCTATAGAGGATGTCTAGGGAGTGGCATCTATATTAAGGGCAGTTGTAGGGTTTTGCTGCAAAAGTTAAATATTGTTTTACACAGGCATTAAAAAAATGGATTTTTATATGCCAATTTTAAATTGAATAGCATTTGAGGATGATGTGTTATATTATGTGCTTGTTCTTAATATATTTGCCGCATGTTTAAATGTTTGAGAGCTAGAAACTGAAATCTGAGACCTCCTTCCTTTCTAATCACTTTTGAAATGTGGCAGGGAAAGAACATAAACTTTTCCAATGTTGTGCTAAAAATATTTGACTTTACTAATGCCATACAAATGGTGCAAAGGTCTTCATAAAATCTCCCTTGTTCTTCCTGGTTTTTATATAATGAAATATTGCTTTGTATCAAATTCCTGTAATTAATTTGCTAATTCACTCTGTAAAGAAATAAAAGTTCGATCTATTTACTGTAAATGCTGATGTTAACCCTGACAAGACCGTATGCAAAATAGTTGTTGGGTTTGGAGGGTGAACAAGGTCTAGATACTAGGGCCTTTGCCTGTTTTAACATCTTTATCATTAAAGAGGAGTTCCTAACCAAGGCAGGACTGGCCACCTGGCAATTCTGGCAAATGCCAAAAGGGCCTGTCTGGTTGTGGGCTGTCTTATCTGCTATGTTGTTAACAGAATCTGTGTTCTCAAGACACCCCATGCTGTTAAGGATTTTGACTGAACACAAAGTCGCTGACTTCATCACTTACCCCAGCAGGCCATGGGTATCATTAGAAATATTGGTCTTGTAGAAAATCTTCCTTTGCTCTAACCAGGGTAATATTAGTAATATATCCCACCTGGTACTTGGGTACAGAAACAACATGAGCCTGTGTGATTTCAAATGCCAGGGCTGAATTTCAGTCCCAGTCCGTACCTAGTCCTAACATCTATTTAAATCATAAATGTGTGTCTATTTATTTAATGTCTTAATCTAATCTGTTTTCTAATATTTTTTAATAATAAAGTCCTTGTCATTCCCTCGCAATGTTATGTTTTATTTTTGCCTGCTTGCTATTTCATGATGCTTTGTTTGAGAATCCATAGTGAATGCTGAGATACTCAAGAAAGTCATCATCAGAGGTCATTTCCACAGCGTCTGCCCCCATTCAGAAATAAAGCGTCATCAGTGACATCTGGTTCAGCTGTCCCTGCTGTACTGAGCATGCGTCAGTTGTCAATTCTGACAGATTCTCAGTAGGAATTTTTTATTGGGCAATATTCTTTTTAATGCACAGTGACAGTGCACTCCCTCGCCTGCTCTGATGAGAAGTGACAAGCCGGCAAGAGAGCGCAATGTTAGTGTGCTTTGTAAGGAGAAGACCTGATGAGCAGAGATCAGACCAGCCCTTGAACGTGAAGTTACTGATAATGCTTCATTTCAGGGTGTGGGAGGAGATGGCTGCAGTGGATGTAGCTTCTGCCCTCTGATGACGTCTCGTTTGAGTATCCAAGCATTCACTAGGGATTTTCAAAAGAAGCATCATCAAAGAATAAGTAGGTGAAAAAAATAAAATCAAAGCAGTTCGAGTAGTGAGGGAATCCTAGAAATGTTTGTAATTAAAGTATATCAGAAAATATGATTAGATTATGCCATTAAATAGACAGACATTTAAGATTAAAATAAATGTTAGTTTCGGATTTATGGAAATTCTTCTTTTTTCTACTTGGTACTTACATTCTTATTCTGTGCATGTTTTGACTATTTTAAGCCCTGTAATATATCTGATTTATTTGCACTGCACCTTGTTTTGCAACTCTGTGGTCTCAGCAATCAGTCATTGGTGGATGCCTGTTTTTTCATCTGTTTTAATGAAATATGTTCTGAATAAAGCAAACTATAAATCTTTTTTGATAATTATTGTATTATGACTGCAAAAACTGAAAATAGTAAAATGGAGAGATAAAATCAGCAAACGTAACAAGAATAATGGCAGCTCAATGACCAGGTGCCCATTACTAAGTCTTCTCATCAGTGATGGAACGAGCAAGCAGAGGCCAAAGCTGTAGATACAAAAGAAAATGAAAATTACTATTTTATAGAACAGGAAAGATATATATCTTGGTACCGTGTTAGCCAGTGGATAGAATAATATTAGAATTGAGAGTCCTCAGTGGTTGATACCTTTTAATTGCTAGCTGAAAAGATGGTAACAAATTGCAAGCTTTCCAGACTACTCAGGTCCTTTTTATCAGGCATAGACTAATAGAAATTCTGAAGAATCACATATTTATGCACAACAGGGCACAGAAAAATGCCTTAGATAATACAGGTGACGTGAAGCAGAACCACCATTATGTGAGTGATTAACAGTTATGTCCATAAATATTGGGACAGTCTATGAATTGTTACCATCTTTTCAGTTAGCCATTAAAAGGTATCAAACACTGAGGACTCTCAATTCTAAATATTTTTCTATTTTATATAAAACAGCTAAATGTACAGTAGTAGAAATACAAAAGATGACCTCCCCTTCTGTACCTTCCCAGGACTGCTGATTTATGGTTTCAGACAGATCCAAAGAGATCTTACGAATTGTCCTTCCCATTTTCCCTACATCTGCAGTATCTATTGCATATGCCATAGGTATGTGATTAGAGGGATATTTATGGAGTATGATATATGGAGCCAGCCCAGTGAGGTCCTCAGCCGTTTCCATTTTTTACTCACTATGATAGAAAGTGGCGACTTCCTTACGGGGAACTGTAAATTCATCATGTCTCATACATGGTTGTTCAGACCTTTTACTATTTCCATATAAGAGGAAGTAAAGTACCTGATTCAGAATATGTACCTGATTTTGGTAAGCAGTCGTTGTCTCTGAGCAAATGTTTGTGAAAGGGTTTGCCGAAATAATCATCCATAACATCTCTATCCAGCATCCGGTCAAACTCAACCAAGCATTGTGTGCGATCATTGAAGAGGAGGTTCTGGCCATAACTGGAGGAAAACATCTGAAATATGTCCTTCTGGGATCCTGTCGGTCCATAGAGAGACTAAAGGAAAGTAAATATTGGGATTAGAAATCCAACTTTTGCACATATATCTGTAGTAGGGCTCACACGAGCATATAAAACGGCCGAGCGCTATGCGATGTTTTATCGGATAGCACTTGGACCAGTGTTATTCCGTGGGGCAGCTCAGATCTGTCATTATATTCTCATGCTAATTTGGCATGAGAGAACAATTGTAGCACGCTTGGAGTACATATGGTTTTTGGATCGCACTCTCTCATTCACTCTCCCATTCAAGTCTATGGGTGCGTGTAAAACATGTTATCTGAGTGCAGTCTGATTGTCATGCAATGGGGAAAATGGAGAAATGAATTTCTTCATCTTCATCAGACCTTTGCCGAGAGAATCGGATCACACTAAAGTGACACTTGGATCCAAATCTGACAGAGTTTGATCTGAGTGTGATTAACATAATCTGCCAGATTTTCTTGCACGAGAAAACATATGCTCGTGTGACACCGGCCTAAATCTGTATATTGCATCCCAACTAGTCATAGACAGGACATGTAGACATGGGCAGCACGGTGGCTCAGTGGTTAGCACTGTTGATTTGCAGATCTGGGGTCCTGGGTTCAAATCCCACTAAGTACAACATCTGTAAGGAGATCGTATGTTCTCCCCGTGTTTGGGTGAGTTTCCTCCCACACTCCAAAGACATAGTGATAGGGAATCTAGATTGTGAGTCCCACTGGGGACAGTGCCGATAGTATCTGTAAAGCGCTGCAGAATAATATAGCGCTATATAAGCAAATCATAATAAATAAATAATGATGATAGACAATGATATTAAAAACCACTTGCCTAACATTGTGTTGGTCCCCACTGTTCCACACAAACAGTGAACTGCATAAGACAAATGAAGGTCTCCTGTGGTTTATGGCTCCAAGAACCCTCTTCCTGGTTTACCCTTTCACCTTCCTTGTACCACTTCTTCCATTTTTCCGAGGTTTGTCCAAAAGTGTGAATCTCAGACAAACGTAAGAAGTGAGAGTGCAGCAGCCATTAGCTGCCACTGATTGGCTGCAGGGCTCACGTGGCACAAGAATGTCACTCTTCCTCCGGTGCAAACATCACTGCAACTGCCCTGGGATTGGTGGTGAGTATATGTTGTTTTTATTTTATACGGGAGACTGCTTTATTTAAAAAGCAGTTGTCCAGGTAGTAGACAACCCCTTTAATCAGACAACACAGCAACCTGTTAATATGCACATACCACTGACTGCACCTTGTAAAACCACCTATAAAGGGGTATAACTATAGATAGTACAGTCACATGCAGGCTCAAGTGCCTAGGCAGACCAAAGGTTACTAGGACACAAAAGCAGAGGTAGTATTAGGCCTTGTTATAGCGTTTCTGACCTCTAACTAGACAAACTATTGTGCAGCATAACAACAGGCCACAGCCTATAACACTGCAATGTCACACAATATATACAGTAGATAGAAATATTTGTGGTTTGTGTAAACTGTTTATACAGAAAAAAAGTATAATGATATAACACTAAAATGTCACCAATACATTAAGATTCGCAATGTTCACATTGGTCTTGCGCCTCTTCACAAATCTTACTCTAGTTATGGACTGAAGTAAGATTTCTGGTGTAAGTAACACAACAGCTCAACATTTTGGAGGAGTCAGGTGAAACTGGTGATAAAACTTCAGTAGTAGCTAAAATTTTGCCCAACTCAACACAAATTTTGTGATCTTTCAAAGCGTTTTTGACATAATTGCTTTGCTGAATCAGGGCCAATGTGTCTTAGTCCAGTTTCACACGTCCTGATATTTCCAGTACCAGAATAACCGGTACTGGAGATATCCGTGTCCGTGTGTGTAACACATGCAGTACACGTCAGGTAAACATGCGCCACCCGTGTGCCGCATCAGTACCACACCGACAGCCACAGGGGAAGAAACATTACAGTAAGCGCTGTTCCCCAGCAGCAGGTGCTGAAGACAGCTCTCATTATTCTCCCTTGCTCTGCCGGCGATTGCCGCAAGCAGAGGAGAATGATGAGTTATTTTAAAGTCAGAATGATGACAGCAGGTGGGGGTTTTTGGGACTCTTACTCCCATCATCTGACACTTGCTGCCACTAATAACAGTGACAGCAGGAGCAGATGATCGGGGTATCCCTCAGCCGCCGCCTGCAATATAACAAAATAAAATCTTTTAGACACTTCTCCATTACTATGCTGTAGGCTTGATGTCACCTGACAATACAAAGGTGACATCAATCCTACAAATATGAACCCCACTTGTCACCACTGCAGGGCAAGTGGGAAGAGCCGGGCAAAGCGCCAGAATTTATAGATGCGCCTTTTCTGGGCAGCTGTGGGCTGCTGTTTTTAGGCTGGGGGTGGCTACATCAATGGCCCTTTACCAGCCTGGTTATCGAGAATACAGGGGTCCCAATGCTGTTTTTTAATCATTTAAATAAATAATTTAAAAAAACGGCGTGGGGTTCCCCCGATTTTTGACAACCAATCTAGCTAAAGCTCACAGCTGGAGGCTGGTATTTTCAATTAAAGGACTTTATTCTGGCTGTGTCTTTATTTACATATAACTATACGATTAGTAATGGATAGATGTCTTATAGACACCTCTCCATTACTAAGCCGTGGGCTTGATGTCACCTGACAATACAAAGGTGACATCAACTCCACAAATATGAACCCCACTTGCCACCACTACTGGACAAGTGGGAAGAGCCGGGCAAAGCTCCAGAATTGGTGCATCTAATAGATGCGCCTTTTCTGGGCAGCAGCGGGCTGATGTTTTTAGGCTGGGGGTCTTTATTAATAGCCCCTTACCAGCTTCAGAATATCAGCCTCCAGCTGTGAGCTTTAGCAAGGCTGGTTGTCAAAAATCGGGGGAACCCCATGCCGTTTTTTAAAAATATTTAAATAATTAAAAAAAATAGCGTGGGGACCCCAATAGTCTTGATAACCAACCTTGCAGATGCTGACAGCTGAAGGTTGCAGCCCCCAGCTGTGAGTTTTGCCTGGCTGGTTAAAGAAAATAGGGGGGAACCAACACCAGGATTTTCATTCATTTATTTTATTATATCGCAGGCGACGGCTGAGGGATACCCAGATCATCCGCTCCTGCTCTCACTGTTATTAGTGGCAGCAAGTGTCAGATGATGGGAGTAAGAGTCCGAAAAGACCCCACATGCTGTGAATGTTCTGACTTTAATATATTGTAACTCTCATCATTCTCTTCTGCTCACACTGGTCTTCAGCACCTGGTGGTGGGGATCAGCACTTACTGCAACGCTTCTTCCCTGGTGGCCGTCCATGAGGAACTAATATGGCACATGGATGGCATTCAGGTGCAGTACGTGTTTACAAGGACCCATTGACTTGAATGGGTCCATGTGATCCGTGCAGCTGCACAAAAATGGACACGTCGATGTGTGGATCACTTCGACACACAGTCCATGAAAAAACACAGATATGTGCACAGACCCATTCATTTGAATGGGTTTACGTGTGTCAGTGTCTCAGGTACGGGTAAAAACTCACCACACGTACTGGCGACACTGACGTGTGAAAGAAGCCTTATCTTATCCAAATCCTGGTCCTCCTCACCACATTCCCACAGTCATCCAAGCTCTATCACAAACTTCCGTAACCTCTCTAACCTTATACCCATTCACCCGGTCCCCGCTTCCCCAGTCCCACTAACAGGAGCTCTGCTGGAACGCTCGCTCTGTCTGCAACAAGCTTTCCTACATCCATGATCTTTCTGTTACTACCAAACTTTCATTCCTCACCATCACCGAAACCTGGCTCACCCCTTCTGACACAGCCTCCCCTGCTGCACTCTCTTATGGTGGCTTCCACCTTTCTCATACACCCCGCCCCAGCAGCAAAGATGGCGGAGGAGTTGGTTTTCTCCTGTCAGATAACTGCTCCTTCACCCCAATCCCACTGCCACCCTCTGTTACCCTCCCTTCCTTTGAGGTGCACTCTATGCGCATCTACTCCCCCTCCAACCTCCAACTAGCTGTCATTTACTGCCCCCCAGGGCCAGCCACCACCTTCTTTGACCACTTCACCACCTGGCTACTTCATTTCCTTTCCGCGGACATCCCCACTATCATCATGGGCGACTTCAACATCCCCATTGACACTTCCCTCTCAGCTGCCACTAAACTTCTATCTCTCACTTCCTCCTTCGGCCTCACTCAATGGTCTTCTGCAGCCACTCACAAAGATGGTCACACATTGGACCTCATCTTCACCTGCCTCTGCTCCCTTTCTAACCTCTCTAACTCACCTCTTCCTCTCTCTGACCACAACCTTCTCACATTCTCTTCCCTCTCCACTCCATGTCTATAATCCCCACCCCACAAACTTTCACACCCTCGCAGAAAACTTAAACATCTTGACCTACATTCATTCTCTGAATCCCTCCTCTCTCTCACAGACATAAGTTCCTTACACAATGCGGATGACGCTGCCGCTCTATATAAAACCACAATAGCTGTAGCTTTGGAATCTGCTGCCCCACTTACACATACCAAAGCTCGCAAAATCAACAGACAGCCCTGGCACACCAGCCTGACCAAAGAACTGAGGCGAGCTTCCAGGGCTGCTGAGCGCAGATGGAAAAGATCCCACTCCAACGAACACTTCATCGCATTCAAACAATCCCTCACTACTTTCAAGACCACACTCGCCACAGCTAAACAAACCTACTTCTCATCTCTCATATCCTCCCTGTCTCACAACCCTAAACAGTTATTCAACACCTTCAATTCTCTCCTCCGTCCCCCAGCACCTCCTCCCTCCCCACTTATCTCAGCTGAAGACTTTGCCTCATTTTTCAAGCAGAAGATTGATAACATCAGAGACAGTTTTGGTCAACAACCCCCAGAGCCCTTCCTCCCGACTTCCCAGCCCTCTACCTTCAAAACCAACTTCTCCACCGTTACAGAAGATCAGCTCTCCACTCTACTCTCAAGATCGCATCTCACCACCTGTGCACCTGACCCGCTCCCATCCCACTTCATCCCAAACCTCACCACAGTCTTCATACCAACCCTAACCCATCTCTTCAACCTATCACTAACAACTGGTGTTTTCCCCTCAAGCTTTAAACATACCTCCATAACACCTATCCTCAAAAAACCCTCTCTTGACCCATCCTCTGTATCTAGCTATTGCCCTGTATCACTTCTCCCTTATTCCTCCAAACTACTGGAACAACACGTCTACCTTGAACTGTCCTCCCATCTCTCTTCTTGCTCCCTCTTTGACCGCTTACAATCTGGCTTCCGGTCACACCATTCCACTGAAACTGCCTTAACTAAGGTCACCAATGACCTCTTAACTACCAAGAGCAAGCGACACTACTCTGTCCTCCTCGACCTGTCGGCTGCCTTTGACACAGTTGACCGTTCCCTGTTATTACAGACCCTCTCATCCCTTGGCATCACAGACTTGGCCCTATCCTGGATCTCATCATACCTAACAGACCGGACATTCAGCGTCTCCCAATCACACACCACCTCCTCACCTTGCCCCCTATCTGTCGGAGTCCCACAAGGTTCAGTCCTTGGGCCCCTGCTCTTCTCCATTTACACCTTTGGCCTGGGACAGCTCATAGAATCTCATGGCTTTCAGTATCACATCTATGCTGATGACACACAGATCTACATCTCTGGACCAGATATCACCTCCCTACTAACCAGAATCCCTCAATGTCTGTCCACTATTTCATCCTTCTTCTCTGCTAGATTTCTGAAACTCAACATGGACAAAACAGAATTCATCATCTTTCCCCCATCTCATGCGACCCCCCCAATGAACCTATCCATTACAGTACATGGCTGCCCACTCTCCCCAGTCCCACAAGCTCGCTGCCTCGGGGTAATCCTTGATGCTGATCTCTCCTTCAAACCACATATCCAAGCCCTTTCCACTTCCTGCTGACTTCAACTCAAAAATATTTCACAAATCCGTACATTCCTCAACCAAGAATCTGCAAAAACCCTAGTCCATGCACTTATCATCTCTCGCCTTGACTACTGCAACCTCCTGCTCTGTGGCCTCCCCTCTAACACTCTCGCACCCCTCCAATCTATTCTAAACTCTGCTGCCCGACTAATCCACCTGTCCCCCCGCTATTGCCCGGCCTCTCCCCTCTGTCAATCCCTTCACTGGCTCCCCATTGCCCAGAGACTCCACTACAAAACCCTAACCATGACGTACAAAGCCATCCACAACCTGTCTCCTCCATACATCTGTGACCTCGTCTCCCGGTACTTACCTACATGCAACCTCCGATCCTCACAAGATCTCCTTCTCTTCTCCCCTCTTATCTCCTCTTCCCACAATCGTATACAAGATTTCTCTCGCGTATCATCCCTACTCTGGAACCCTCTACCACAACACATCAGACTCTCACCTACCATCGAAACCTTCAAAAAGGATCTGAAGACCCACCTCTTCCGACAAGCCTACAACCTGCAGTAACCACCGATCAACCAAACCGCTGCATGACCAGCTCTATCCTCACCTACTGTATTCACACCCATCCCTTGTAGATTGTGAACCTCCACGGGCAGGGTCCTCCCTCCTCCTGTACCAGTTATGACTTGTATTGTTTAAGATTATTGTACTTGTTTTTATTATGTATATTCCTCCTCACATGTAAAGCGCCATGGAATAAATGGCGCTATAACAATAAATAATGATAATAATAATAATTATGTTTGTGAGAGAAAACAATGCCATATAAGTCACTTACTTGCTGATTTTGTATAATTCTTACAACATCTTTGACACTCTCCGGTCTGGTGACGGCAATTTGATTGGCGATGCCTGAAAGTTTACATTTTTTGTAGTCGTTGACAGGAGCACGAGAGCCATCAGGACATAACAACTCAAAATCTGTAGATTTTAAATCCTTCGCCCAAAGTGCCGGATTTTTACCTGAAGGACAAATAACATCATTTGTATACACTATCCAGTAATAATCAGAGCCACCCTCATTAGTCAGGCTCAGAATTGGGTATATATTATTTGAATATAACACAAACCCATTGAGCGCTCCATGGAGACACTGATATTGGGACATACTGTATGACCTTACAATAAAGACATCAGGGAAATTTAGATATTTATCCATTGTATAAGAAGTCATCCTTTACCTTTGAAATACATAATTCACAAAGGAACCTGCTAATGACCGTTGTTTTCTGTTTCTCACTATATACAGAATTTCTGCTAGCTGTCAGGGAATAGAATATTAGAACATTCATTTATCAACTTAGGATAGGGGTTTGCATTCTAAATGTAAATAATAATGTTTCATTCATTCACAGCTATCAGAAATCTTTAAATGTGATGACGAGAAATTAAAATATAGAGTGAGCATGAATGCTGCAAACACTTTAATTAAACAATCAATAAAATTAAATATCACTGGTAGAGATATTATATGCAGACCTTTAATTTTTGGTAATTTTGTGGTTGGGGATGAGAGGGGGGGTCTTCCAGCAATCTGATCTTGTGGATAAGGGCAGCTCTACTGACCCCATTGCTTAACATGACCGTGAGGAGCGCTGTCAGATACTTCTTTTCTTACCGTCAGTGTTTTCAAATATAGCCGTGTGCGGCACAAATGCCACATCTCCCTTCTCCACCAGACACCTAAAATCAAAGGGAAAAGTTTAACTGACTGGAAGTAAAATAGATGTAAGTTACTTGGTGGTCCGTGAACAATAGATCCCTGCTTCCCTTGTGTGGTTTGTACACGGTAACAGATAATGGAGGAATGACCTATTTCAGGAAGGCTGGAAGTGGTTTTCGTCAGTGGTTACTCACAGTTGCTTCCACCTCTTCATGTTCACGTTCTAGAACATCAGACATTCGATATTTACTTTTTTAAATTTATTTTAATTTTTCAATTTGCGGAGTAAATTTGTAAACTCAAAATGAAATGTTCACTGCACACGCAGTTGGTGAAGTAATAATAATAATCTTTATTTTTATATAGCGCTAACATATTCCACAGCACTCTACAGGTTGCACACAGTAGAAGTAGAAGTGATGACGCTTTACTTATAAAGGTAAGGCTGAGTTCACACGTAGCAGAATTGCCGCGGAAATTTCCGCGGCAATTCTGCTCCTCCAGCCGCGGGTATATCGCATGCAGAATTTGCATGCATATACCCGCAGAAAACTAGCGTTTTGCAAGCATAATTAGCTTGCAGAATGCTAGCGTTTTCCAAGCGATCTGTAGCATCGCTTGGAAAACTGACTGACAGGTTGGTCACACTTGTCAAACATACTGTTTGACAAGTGTGACCAACTTTTTACTATAGATGCAGCCTATGCAGCATCTATAGTAAAAGATAGAATGTTTAAAAATAATAAAAAAATTAAAAAAAAGGTTATACTCACCTCAGCGGCGTCTGTTCCTAATGCTGTGTTCACGACCTTCCATTGATGTAGCGGTCACGTGACCGCGACGTCATCGCAGGTCCTTCACACACACCACGGAAGCCGCTAAGAAGGTCGGGCCGCCAGAAGGTGAGTATATCGCTATTTTTTATTTTAATTCTTTTTTTTTAACCAATTATATGGTGCCCAGTCCGTGGAGGAGAGTCTCCTCTCCTCCACCCTGGGTACCAACCGCACTTGATCTGCTTACTTCCCGCATGGTGTGCACAGCCCCGTGCTGGAAGTAAGCAGATCAATGCACCCCTATGTGTGCAGAATTGCCGCGATTCCGCAATTTTAATGAACATGCTGCGTTTTTTTCTGGATTGCGATTCCGCTCAGGAAAAAAATGCAGCATGTGCACAAAAAATGCGGATTGCATTCTGTTACATAGGATGCTTAATGTTAGCGTTTTTTTCGCGGTTTTATAGCATTTTATAGCGAAAAACCGCGAAAAAAACGCCAAAAATCTGCTACGTGTGCACACGGCCTAAAGGTTCATATATGAAAACTTGTTCCTTGATTGTGACAATACGTTATTGACATATCGATATGAGGATTCTTTACCAAAACTGTCAGTAGGAAAAATGAAATATAATTAAAGTTAGCAAAGTACCGATCAAAGTTATGACGCAGGGCAAACAAGTGAGAAAACATATATATAAAATGTAAAATGTGTATATATATATACACATAAAAAATATATATGTGTGTTTATATGTTTTCATTACGTGATTGCGTTGTTTCATAACTTTGATTGCTACTCTGCTCGTTTTAATTATATTTCATGATTTTTCTGAGTGAAAATTTTGATAAATATTCCATGAGTCTAAATGTCAATAACGCATTGTCATGATCAAGGAACAAGTTAAGTCGCATGAACTCTGCACAGGGACATGCACGATATATGGTCAGCAACCATGTTGGTGAAAGAAACAATACTCACACTCAGGATCAGTTACCTATACGTAAAAATGCTGGAGGATGTCCATGTACATGGCTGTGTTCTGGGAAGTCAACACGCATTGAGATATTAAACCAGACTTCATAGATATGATGTTGTACAAATTGCTATTTATGACCAAATCCATTTGGATACAGTCATAAACAAATCTGCACCTTTAAATTGCAAAGACAGCTGTCAATCAGTGCCGGGTGTGCTTACAGTGGCCACTCACTGTATACTGAGCGGTGACTGAAGCTGCGTCAGCCGCGCCTCTAAGACAGAAAGCCGGAGGCTGCCAGGAGGAATAAAGTTAATTTCCTCCCGATAGCTGTGTTTTCAATAGCATTTGGGGACAGGACAGGTACCCTTTAACTCTTCCATTACTGACACTGTGTTCATATTCAGGTGAAGATATTTGAATGCACACAGTTTTTATACTGATATTACTCCTCTGTAGTGTTGAGCGATACCGTCCGATACTTAAAAGTATCGGTATCGGAAAGTATCGTCCGATACCGGCAAAGTATCGGATCTAATCCGGTACCGATACCCGATACCAATACAAGTCAATGGGACACCAAGTATCGGACGGTATCCTGTATGGTTCCCAGGGTCTGAAGGAGAAGAAACTCTCCTTCAGGCCCTGGGATCCATATCAATGTGTAAAAGAAAGAATTAAAATAAAAAATAGGGATATACTCACCCTCTGACGCGCCCTGGACTTTACCGCCGTAACCGGGAGCCGTTGTACCTAAGAATGCGCGCTTGAAGGGCCTTAGATGACGTCACGGCGCTCTGATTGGTCCGTAGCGGTCGCGTGACCGCTACGCGACCAATCACAAAGCCGTGACATCACCTAAGGTCTTTCAAGCGCTTGAAATACCTTAGAAGACGTTCGCAGCTTCTGATTGGTCACGTAGCGGTCGCGTGACCGCTACGCGACCAATCACAAAGCCGTGACGTCACCTAAGGTCTTTCAAGCGCGCATTCTTAGGTACAACGGCTCCCGGTTACGGCGGTAAAGTCCAGGCTGCGTCGGAGAGGTGAGTATATCCCTATTTTTTATTTTAATTCTTTCTTTTACACATTGATATTAATCCCGATACCGATTCCCGATACCACAAAAGTATCGGATCTCGGTATCGGAATTCCGATACGGCAAGTATCGGCCGATACCCGATACTTGCGGTATCGGAATGCTCAACACTACTCCTCTGTCATGGTTCCAGTGGAAAGTGCTGCCTCTCTTCTTTTCTTCGACTGGTTCATCCTTCTCTTCTGCATGTTGGGTTATTGTGGAATTAAAGCTCACGCCTATGACTCCATCTATCGGGTCAGGATGCTGCCTGAGTGTTCTGGAGCTTGGAGTTCTGTCACAACTTCGTGCTGTGAATCACCTCTATGCCTCAATTCTGCTACATTGTTGTTCCAGCACTGCTACATTCAAGTACAACTCTGCTATAACTCAGTAATGACACTTTTACATTGTTGTGTCCTCTCTGCTACATCACATTTCCAACTCTGCTATATCATGATGACAACTGTGCTGTATTATTGTACCAACTCATTAGAAATTGCTGATCCAGTTGTGCTAAAACGGTTATTGTTTCAAGTCTACTACATCAGCTCGACATCTGGTCTACAGCCCACTCCTCCATCCTGCTGCTCCACGGCCTCAGCAGGGGAACGGATCTTAGCTAAAAATCACATTAAAAAAAATTACACAGACATTGAACTCAGTAGGCTTTTTTTTCCATATACTTATTGTGGCATAGTGACTGGTCATGTGATTAATGGGCGGTATGTATAGCAGAGGTGGGTGGCCCTGTGATGGCAGCCTGGGTATGTTTTGCTCAGCAGATCTACTGCTGAGGGATTTGTTTTATATTGGGAAGGCCTCCAGGTGATTGGATAGATGGGTGTGTCCAGTCACCTATAAACCCATCCAAAGGGATGTGTCTGAATACCCAAGATGAAGCCTGTATATGATTATGTGTTTGAGGACCTGCAGTGATGTCACGGTCACCTGACTAGCCATGTGATAGGTACCTGGGTGTGGTTATACCTATGTAATGGAGGTGTGTTTGGCACATGGGAGCAAGTGCTGGCTAGTCTGAGCCAGAGCAAGGAGGACTGTGAGATGCCTCCGGAGCGGACAGTCTGATAACCATGAGGGATACTGACCAGTGTCAGTGAGAGATGTCTGTGGGATACCTCTGAAGATAAGAGGTATCTGGGAACCTGTGTAATCGGCACCAACAGGTAACGGACAGGGATCCGTGTTATACTGACCGGGGTCAGAAAGAGAGAGAAAGAGTGAGACACTGTGTGTTAGGGCTAGTGGAGTGCACCGAGTATAGATAGGTAGCAACAAGGTGCGTTCGCAGCCCAGGGTCCACCGTGCAGAGATATCTGCTGCAAAGTAATGGCAGATAACCTCTGAGCTCACACGTAAGTTAAGCTTCACCCCGTGTGAACTGGAAGCGATCTCTGTTGCCTCACAGAGTCACGCTGTACACAAAACTATTTCCCTAACTAAGGGTTGTGCTTGCTCTGGAACTCTTCTGTGCTAACCGCACACATGAAGGAGACAGATGCTAAGCCAAGCGACTAATTGCCCTCACTTATGCTAGCTGCCAGCCTGAGTGTATAGTCCCAAAGCTACAGCCTTACACCACATATGAATAGTGTGGTATAGTATCCACTGGCATAAGCCAAAAACATTTGATACTAGAGCATGGCCGTGCGGCCATGCAAACCTTTTATAGTTGCAGCTCTTAAGGACCTTCCTGGTGGACCAATAAGAGCTGCTACAGGGACTGAGCATGTGACCCCCAACCTCCAATGAGAGGTCCTCCCGTGGGCATGCTCAGTGCATGAAAAGCAGGACTTAGTCCCAGAAAAGCCTGCTCGCCGCTGACCAGTGCTGGCTACAAAGGCAGAGCCTGGAAAGGCAGCAGTAACCATTCACACAGTATCAGGCTGAGCCAGACGCTGGGACCGACGTCTCTGCTGAGCAGGTTCCACTGCAGCTGGAGGAGAATGGGAAACCGCAGCAGACATGGTTCGAGATTCCCCCTGTGCAGTGAGGGGAACTCGAAACCTAACACTGTGTTTACTCTATGGGATACCTCTGAGGATAAGAGGCATCTGGGAACCAGTGTGACGGATGCCAACATGCCAACAGGTAACGGACTGTAATCCGTGTTATGCTGACCGGGGTCAGTGAGGAACTATAGTTCCATTGTAAAGCTGACTGTGTACAGACAGTGTTCAGTGTTATGGTTCTCAATGGCAAGAGAACATAGCCCAGCAAACATAAGTACTAGCTCTTGGAAGGATGGAAACTAAACTGACCATGAACTAAACCTGCCGCACAACTAACAGTAGCCGGGTAGCGTTGCCTACGTTTTTTATCCCTAGACGCCCAGCGCCGGCCGGAGGACTAACTAATCCTGGCAGAGGAAAATATAGTCCTGGCTCACCTCTAGAGAAATTTCCCCGATAGGCAGACAGAGGCCCCCACATATATTGGCGGTGATTTTAGATGAAATGACAAACGTAGTGTGAAAATAGGTTTAGCAAAATTGAGGTCCGCTTACTAGATAGCAGGAAGACAGAAAGGGCACTTTCATGGTCAGCTGAAAACCCTATCAAAATACCATCCTGAAATTACTTTAAGACTCTAGTATTAACTCATAACATCAGAGTGGCAATTTCAGATCACAAGAGCTTTCCAGACACAGAAACGAAACTACAGCTGTGAACTGGAACAAAATGCAAAAACAAACGAGGACTAAAGTCCAACTTAGCTGGGAGTTGTCTAGCAGCAGGAACATGCACAGAAAGGCTTCTGATTACAATGTTGACCGGCATGGAAGTGACAGAGGAGCAAGGTTAAATAGCGACTCCCACATCCTGATGGAAACAGGTGAACAGAGGGGATGAAGCACACCAGTTCAATTCCACCAGTGGCCACCGGGGGAGCCCAAAATCCAATTTCACAACAGTACCCCCCCCTCAAGGAGGGGGCACCGAACCCTCACCAGAACCACCAGGGCGATCAGGATGAGCCCTATGAAAGGCACGGACCAGATCGGAGGCATGAACATCAGAGGCAGTCACCCAAGAATTATCCTCCTGACCGTATCCCTTCCATTTGACCAGATACTGGAGTTTCCGTCTGGAAACACGGGAGTCCAAGATTTTTTCCACAACGTACTCCAACTCGCCCTCAACCAACACCGGAGCAGGAGGCTCAACGGAAGGCACAACCGGTACCTCATACCTGCGCAACAATGACCGATGAAAAACATTATGAATAGAAAAAGATGCAGGGAGGTCCAAACGGAAGGACACAGGGTTAAGAATCTCCAATATCTTGTACGGGCCGATGAACCGAGGCTTAAACTTAGGAGAAGAAACCCTCATAGGGACAAAACGAGAAGACAACCACACCAAGTCCCCAACACAAAGCCGAGGACCAACCCGACGCCGGCGGTTGGCAAAAAGCTGAGTCTTCTCCTGGGACAACTTCAAATTGTCCACTACCTGCCCCCAAATCTGATGCAACCTCTCCACCACAGCATCCACTCCAGGACAATCCGAAGATTCCACCTGACCAGAAGAAAATCGAGGATGAAACCCCGAATTACAGAAAAAAGGAGACACCAAGGTGGCAGAGCTGGCCCGATTATTGAGGGCAAACTCCGCTAAAGGCAAAAAAGCAACCCAATCATCCTGATCTGCAGACACAAAACAGCTCAAATATGTCTCCAAGGTCTGATTCGTCCGCTCGGTCTGGCCATTAGTCTGAGGATGGAAAGCAGACGAGAAAGACAAATCTATGCCCATCCTAGCACAGAATGCTCGCCAAAATCTAGACACGAACTGGGTTCCTCTGTCAGAAACGATATTCTCCGGAATACCATGCAAACGGACCACTTTTTGAAAAAACAGAGGAACCAACTCGGAAGAAGAAGGCAACTTAGGCAGGGGAACCAAATGGACCATCTTAGAGAAACGGTCACACACCACCCAGATGACAGACATCTTCTGAGAAACAGGAAGATCCGAAATAAAATCCATCGAGATGTGCGTCCAGGGCCTCTTCGGGATAGGCAAGGGCAACAACAATCCACTAGCCCGAGAACAACAAGGCTTGGCCCGAGCACACACGTCACAAGACTGCACAAAGCCTCGCACATCTCGAGACAGGGAAGGCCACCAGAAGGACCTTGCCACCAAATCCCTGGTACCAAAGATTCCAGGATGACCTGTCAACGCAGAAGAATGAACCTCAGAAATGACTTTACTGGTCCAATCATCAGGAACAAACAGTCTACCAGGTGGGCAACGATCAGGTCTATCCGCCTGAAACTCCTGCAAGGCCCGCCGCAGGTCTGGAGAAACGGCAGACAATATCACTCCATCCTTAAGGATACCTGTAGGTTCAGAGTTACCAGGGGAGTCAGGCTCAAAACTCCTAGAAAGGGCATCCGCCTTAACATTCTTAGAACCCGACAGGTAGGACACCACAAAATTAAACCGAGAGAAAAACAACGACCAGCGCGCCTGTCTAGGATTCAGGCGTCTGGCGGACTCAAGATAAATTAGATTTTTGTGGTCAGTCAATATCACCACCTGATGTCTAGCCCCCTCAAGCCAATGACGCCACTCCTCAAAAGCCCACTTCATGGCCAAAAGCTCCCGATTCCCAACATCATAATTCCGCTCGGCGGGCGAAAATTTACGCGAGAAAAAGGCACAAGGTCTCATCACGGAACAATCGGAACTTCTCTGCGACAAAACTGCCCCAGCTCCGATTTCAGAAGCGTCGACCTCAACCTGAAAAGGAAGAGCAACATCAGGCTGACGCAACACAGGGGCGGAAGAAAAGCAGCGCTTAAGCTCCCGAAAGGCCTCCACAGCAGCAGGGGACCAATCAGCAACATCAGCACCCTTCTTAGTCAAATCAGTCAATGGTTTAACAACATCAGAAAAACCAGCAATAAATCGACGATAAAAGTTAGCAAAGCCTAAAAATTTCTGAAGACTCTTAAGAGAAGAGGGTTGCGTCCAATCACAAATAGCCTGAACCTTGACAGGATCCATCTCGATGGAAGAGGGGGAAAAAATATATCCCAAAAAGGAAATCTTTTGAACCCCAAAAACGCACTTAGAACCCTTCACACACAAGGAATTAGACCGCAAAACCTGAAAAACCCTCCTGACCTGCTGGACATGAGAGTCCCAGTCATCTGAAAAAATCAAAATATCATCCAGATACACAATCATAAATTTATCCAAATAATCACGGAAAATGTCATGCATAAAGGACTGAAAGACTGAAGGGGCATTTGAAAGACCAAAAGGCATCACCAAATACTCAAAGTGGCCCTCGGGCGTATTAAATGCGGTCTTCCACTCATCCCCCTGCTTAATTCGCACCAAATTATACGCCCCACGGAGATCTATCTTAGAGAACCACTTGGCCCCCTTTATGCGAGCAAACAAATCAGTCAGCAGTGGCAACGGATATTGATATTTAACCGTGATTTTATTCAAAAGCCGATAATCAATACACGGTCTCAAAGAGCCATCTTTCTTAGCCACAAAGAAAAAACCGGCTCCTAAGGGAGATGACGAAGGACGAATATGTCCCTTTTCCAAGGACTCCTTTATATATTCTCGCATAGCAGCATGTTCAGGCACAGACAGATTAAATAAACGACCCTTAGGGTATTTACTACCCGGAATCAAATCTATGGCACAATCGCACTCCCGGTGCGGAGGTAATGAACCAAGCTTAGGTTCTTCAAAAACGTCACGAAATTCAGTGAAGAATTCAGGAATCTCAAAGGGAATAGATGATGAAATGGAAACCACAGGTACGTCCCCATGCGTCCCCTTACATCCCCAGCTTAACACAGACATAGCTTTCCAGTCAAGGACTGGGTTATGAGATTGCAGCCATGGTAATCCAAGCACCAACACATCATGTAGGTTATACAGCACAAGAAAGCGAATAATCTCCTGATGATCCGGATTAATCCGCATAGTTACTTGTGTCCAGTATTGTGGTTTATTACTAGCCAATGGGGTGGAGTCAATCCCCTTCAGGGGTATAGGAGTTTCAAGAGGCTCCAAATCATACCCACAGCGTTTGGCAAAGGACCAATCCATAAGACTCAAAGCGGCGCCAGAGTCGACATAGGCATCCGCGGTAATAGATGATAAAGAACAAATCAGGGTCACAGATAGAATAAACTTAGACTGTAAAGTGCCAATTGAAACAGACTTATCAAGCTTCTTAGTACGCTTAGAGCATGCTGATATAACATGAGTTGAATCACCGCAATAGAAGCACAACCCATTTTTTCGTCTTAAATTCTGCCGTTCACTTCTGGACAGAATTCTATCACATTGCATATTCTCTGGCGTCTTCTCAGTAGACACCGCCAAATGGTGCACAGGTTTGCGCTCCCGCAGACGCCTATCGATCTGGATAGCCATTGTCATGGACTCATTCAGACCCGCAGGCACAGGGAACCCCACCATAACATCCTTAATGGCATCAGAGAGACCCTCTCTGAAATTCGCCGCCAGGGCGCACTCATTCCACTGAGTAAGCACAGCCCATTTACGGAATTTCTGGCAGTATATTTCAGCTTCGTCTTGCCCCTGAGATAGGGACATCAAGGCCTTTTCCGCCTGAAGCTCTAACTGAGGTTCCTCATAAAGCAACCCCAAGGCCAGAAAAAACGCATCCACATTGAGCAACGCAGGATCCCCTGGAGCCAATGCAAAAGCCCAATCCTGAGGGTCGCCCCGGAGCAAGGAAATCACAATCCTGACCTGCTGAGCAGGATCTCCAGCAGAGCGAGATTTCAGGGACAAAAACAACTTGCAATTATTTTTAAAATTTTGAAAGCAAGATCTATTCCCCGAGAAAAATTCAGGCAAAGGAATTCTAGGTTCAGATATAGGAACATGAACAACAAAATCTTGTAAATTTTGAACTTTCGTGGTGAGATTATTCAAACCTGCAGCTAAACTCTGAATATCCATTTTAAACAGGTGAACACAGAGCCATTCCAGGATTAGAAGGAGAGAGAGAGAGAGAAAGGCTGCAATATAGGCAGACTTGCAAGAGATTCAATTACAAGCACACTCAGAACTGAACTGAAGGGAAGGGGAAAAAAAAAAAAAAAAAAAAAATCTTCAGCAGACTTCTCTTTTCTCTCCTTTCTCTGTCAATTAATTTAACCCTTTGTGGCCGGTCAAACTGTTATGGTTCTCAATGGCAAGAGAACATAGCCCAGCAAACATAAGTACTAGCTCTTGGAAGGATGGAAACTAAACTGACCATGAACTAAACCTGCCGCACAACTAACAGTAGCTGGGTAGCGTTGCCTACGTTTTTTATCCCTAGACGCCCAGCGCCGGCCGGAGGACTAACTAATCCTGGCAGAGGAAAATATTGTCCTGGCTCACCTCTAGAGAAATTTCCCCGATAGGCAGACAGAGGCCCCCACATATATTGGCGGTGATTTTAGATGAAATGACAAACGTAGTGTGAAAATAGGTTTAGCAAAATTGAGGTCCGCTTACTAGATAGCAGGAAGACAGAAAGGGCACTTTCATGGTCAGCTGAAAACCCTATCAAAATACCATCCTGAAATTACTTTAAGACTCTAGTATTAACTCATAACATCAGAGTGGCAATTTCAGATCACAAGAGCTTTCCAGACACAGAAACGAAACTACAGCTGTGAACTGGAACAAAATGCAAAAACAAACGAGGACTAAAGTCCAACTTAGCTGGGAGTTGTCTAGCAGCAGGAACATGCACAGAAAGGCTTCTGATTACAATGTTGACCGGCATGGAAGTGACAGAGGAGCAAGGTTAAATAGCGACTCCCACATCCTGATGGAAACAGGTGAACAGAGGGGATGAAGCACACCAGTTCAATTCCACCAGTGGCCACCGGGGGAGCCCAAAATCCAATTTCACAACAGTTCAGGCTGTTGCATACTACCAAGTTCTTGAGTTTGCAGTTTATGCTGAGGTGGAAATAAACCAAATAGACTGCTGTTGTAAGAAAATCATGCCTGAGTGCGTTTATCCCGTTGCCAAGCGAGTGTCCCCCAAGACACGCAGTAAGCGTTATCTTACATCATGTACAGTTAGGTCCAGAAATATTTGGACAGCAACACGAGTTTTGTCATTTTAGATGTTTACCAAAACATATTCAAGATACAGTTATATGATCAATATATGGGCTTAAACTGCAGACTCTCAGCTTTAATTTGAGGGTATTCGCATGCTAACAGGAGTAAAGGCCCCGTCTCACATAGCGATTTACCAACGATCACGACCAGCGATACGACCTGGCCGTGATCGTTGGTAAGTCGTTGTGTGGTCGCTGGGGAGCTGTCACACAGACAGCTCTCTCCAGCGACCAATGATCAGGGGAACGACTTCGGCATCGTTGAAACTGTCTTCAACGATGCCGAAGTCCCCCTGCAGCACCCGGGTAACCAGGGTAAACATCGGGTTACTAAGCGCAGGGCCGCGCTTAGTAACCCGATGTTTACCCTGGTTACCAAAAAAAACAAACACTACATACTCACCATCTGATGTCCGTCAGGTCCCTTGCCGTCTGCTTCCTGCTCTGACAGTGCCGGCCGTACAGTGAGAGCAGAGCGCAGCGGTGACGTCACTGCTGTGCTGTGCTCTCACTGTACGGCCGGATCTCAGTCAGAGCAGGAAGCAGACGGCAAGGGACCTGACGGACATCAGATGGTGAGTATGTACTGTTTGTTTTTTTTTTACATTTACGCTTGTAACCAGGGTAAACATCGGGTTACTAAGCGTGGCCCTGCGCTTAGTAACCCAATGTTTACCCTGGTTACCAGTGAAGACATCGCTGGATCGGTGTCACACACACCGATTCAGCGATGTCAGCGGGACCTCAACGACCAAAAAAAGGTCCAGGCCATTCCGACACGACCAGCGATCTCACAGCAGGGGCCTGATCGCTGGTACGTGTCACACATAGCGAGATCGCTACTGAGGTCGCTGTTGCGTCACAAAACTTGTGACTCAGCAGCGATATCGCTAGCGATCTCGCTATGTGAGACGGGGCCTTGAGGCCATGTGCACACGTTCAGTATTTTTCGCGTTTTTTTCGCGTTTTTTCGCTATAAAAACGTGATAAAAACGCTAAAAAAACGCTTACATATGCCTCCTATTATTTTAAGTGTATTCCGCATTTTTTGTGCAAATGTAGCCTTTTTTTCCGCGAAAAAATCGCATCGCGGAAAAAAAAGCAACATGTTCATTAAAATGCGGAATTGCAGGGGATTCCGCACACCTAGGGGTCCATTGATCTGCTTACTTCCCGCACGGGGCTGTGCCCACCATGCGGGAAGTAAGCAGATTATGTGCGGTTGGTACCCAGGGTGGAGGAGAGGAGACTCTCCTCCACGGACTGGGCACCATATAAGTGGTCAAAAAATAAGAATTAAAATAAAAAACAGTCCTATACTCACCCTCGATGTCTTCCCGCCTCCACTGCACGCTGCCGTTCGGTTCCTGTAGCTGATGTGCGGTGGAGGACCTTGCCGATGACGTCACTGTCCTGTGATTGGTCGTGAACGGTCATGTGACCGCTCACGTGACCGTGACGTCACGGAAGGTCCTGTGCGCACAGACCAGCTATAGGAAGAGGAGCCGGACGCCGCTGAGGAGATGTCTGGGTGAGTATAAGCATTTTTTTATTTTTTTTATTATTTTTAAACATTCTATCTTTTACTATGGATGCGGCATAAGCAGCATCTATAGTAAAAAGTTGGTCACACTTGTCAAACGCTATGTTTGACAAGTGTGACCAACCTGTCAGTCAGTTTTCCAAGCGATGCTACAGATCGCTTGGAAAACTTTAGCATTCTGCAAGCTAATTACGCTTGCAGAATGCTAAAAAAACGCGAAAAAAACGGAATAAAACCGCAAAAAAAACGCAAAAAAAAAAATGAGGATTTCTTGCAGAAAATTTCCGGTTTTCTTCAGGAAATTTCTGCAAGAAATCCGCAACGTGTGCACATACCCTAAGGGTTAGGAATTAAAGCTCTTTAATTTGACAATTATCTCAAAAGTCCATTAAGGGTATGTGCACACGTTGCGGATTTCTTGCAGAAATTTCCTGAAGAAAACCGGAAATTTTCTGCAAGAAATCCTCATTTTTTTTTTTGCGTTTTTTTTGCGGTTTTTTTCCGTTTTTTTAGCATTCTGCAAGCGTAATTAGCTTGCAGAATGCTAAAGTTTTCCAAGCGATCTGTAGCATCGCTTGGAAAACTGACTGACAGGTTGGTCACACTTGTCAAACATAGCGTTTGACAAGTGTGACCAACTTTTTACTATAGATGCTGCTTATGCCGCATCCATAGTAAAAGATAGAATGTTTAAAAATAATAAAAAAAATAAAAAAATGCTTATACTCACCCAGACATCTCCTCAGCGGCGTCCGGCTCCTCTTCCTATAGCTGGTCTGTGCGCACAGGACCTTCCGTGACGTCACGGTCACGTGAGCGGTCACATGACCGTTCACGACCAATCACAGGACAGTGACGTCATCGGCAAGGTCCTCCACCGCACATCAGCTACAGGAACCGAACGGCAGCGTGCAGTGGAGGCGGGAAGACATCGAGGGTGAGTATAGGACTGTTTTTTATTTTAATTCTTATTTTTTGACCACTTATATGGTGCCCAGTCCGTGGAGGAGAGTCTCCTCTCCTCCACCCTGGGTACCAACCGCACATAATCTGCTTACTTCCCGCATGGTGGGCACAGCCCCGTGCGGGAAGTAAGCAGATCAATGGACCCCTAGGTGTGCGGAATCCCCTGCAATTCCGCATTTTAATGAACATGTTGCTTTTTTTTCCGCGATGCGATTTTTTCGCGGAAAAAAAGGCTACATTTGCACAAAAAATGCGGAATACACTTAAAATAATAGGAGGCATATGTAAGCGTTTTTTTCGCGTTTTTATCACGTTTTTATAGCGAAAAAACGCGAAAAAAACGCGAAAAATACTGAACGTGTGCACATGGCCTAAGGGGTTGCATGGGCTATTCCCTCATTAAGCTATCATCCATTAAGTAGATAAGAGGTCTGGAACTGATTCCAGGTGTGGCATTTACATAAGCTGTTGCTACGAACCCACAACATGCGGTCAAAGGAGCTCTCAATAGAAGGAAAACAAACCATCATTAGGCTGAAAAAAAGAGGAAATCCATCAAAACGATAGCAGAAATGTTAGGAGTGGCCAAATCAACAGTTTGGTACATTCTGCAAAAGTAATAAGAGCGCATTAGTTAATTGAGAAATCAAAAAGCGACACTTGGTTTTATTCCTTGATAAAGGCACTGATCTGACACAAAAACGCGTTGATATTAATAAAAAAAACGTTTTGGAATCCCAAGGCTCTTCTTTCCCCCATCGCAACCTGCCTAAACCTGCCAGCTTCCATTTTTGCCTTGATTGGTATAATGGCATTTATTATATGCTTTTGACACACAGTGGCAGTTAAGAGATTAAACTGAGGCAATTAAAGTTAGCTTTGATTGCATCAGTTACTGCCGGGTATGTAATACAGCCAGCACCCTCGCTGTACAGAGTGAGCAAAGCTCCGGACCGCTCATTATATTCATAGCTTATCGCCCCTATCCTAAACTAAAGGATTAAATCCATTAACTTACGGTAAATACACTCATCACATCCATTTTGTCTGCTATTATTTTACTTTATATTGTGGGTCAAATAATTTTTGAGATATCCAAACCAATTTTTTTTAACAGAATGTGGAATTTGCTGCATCCTATGAATTTTCTATCTCCATATAATACAAACCCAAGAATCGGCCTTCACTACATGTAAAATGACAAAACCAGGATGGCTAGGAATGATCTTACTAGACTACTTTACCTGATGGCCCCTTCATTGCCGTAATACGCCTCTTTGTCGCTTAGAGAACATTTTGTATTTGCCTCAGGGTTTTGTGGATCACCAATACACAGTTTGCAGAGATTGGAATCAATGGCGGATCCCGGAGCGCAGCTCTGACTGAAGTAGGATCCTATTGGGGACAGAGACATATCAGCATGGTCATTTATTTTCTCAGCAGGGTTATCAGTACCAACCGATCATAAATTACAGACAGTCCGTAAAAATAGGGAACTTTTGGCTACAAATCAGAATAAAATATTGATGAACTCCACAATCTAAAAACAACTATAGGCGCTGCACACAATATGTTTGCATTAGTGGTTCTACTGCTGCAGATAAACGGACCTAACTACCAAAAATGCCCGATATAGGATGGAAGATTCCAGCCGTAAAGTATATAAATGTATCTATCTGCGCTGTAGATCACAAGGTAAAATAATTGATAAAATTATCTGCATGCGTTGTCCACCATAAAGTATATCCACAACTGCCTAGTCCAAAATGAATGAATTAATACGTTTTCGATACTTAATATATAATATATGAAAGATTTTACTATTTACCGGATGTTTCACGCTGAAGTTCTCCTGGATCTGCCCCCAGCTTTCGGGTGTATTGCCGTAGGAGTCTTCTGGATGAGTGCAGGCGATGATATAAAAACTGATTCCTTTTCAAAATGTATATGAGAAAAAGGTGGAGAACTGTCCCGGCCGGTGACAGTCCCCCCTTAACTCACCGATAATGTTGCTAGGTTTACAGCGTGAGCCTGTGCTTCCACACGCTAGTTGCCGACGAGGTGCAGCAGAGCCGCAGGACCTCGTGTGACGTCACTTGCACGTGATGTGACACGTGAACGGCCAACCAGGGACCTGAAGAAGAAGTCCGTGGACTTTGAAACGCGTTGGATAGATTCGTTTAGGTACTGAGTGCAATTCGTTGGCCGTTCACGTGTCACATCACGTGCAAGTGACGTCACACGAGGTCCTGCGGCTCTGCTGCACCTCGTCGGCAACTAGCGTGTGGAAGCACAGGCTCACGCTGTAAACCTAGCAACATTATCGGTGAGTTAAGGGGGGACTGTCACCGGCCGGGACAGTTCTCCACCTTTTTCTCATATACATTTTGAAAAGGAATCAGTTTTTATATCATCGCCTGCACTCATCCAGAAGACTCCTACGGCAATACACCCGAAAGCTGGGGGCAGATCCAGGAGAACTTCAGCGTGAAACATCCGGTAAATAGTAAAATCTTTCATATATTATATATTAAGTATCGAAAACGTATTAATTCATTCATTTTGGACTAGGCAGTTGTGGATATACTTTATGGTGGACAACGCATGCAGATAATTTTATCAATTATTTTACCTTGTGATCTACAGCGCAGATAGATACATTTATATAAAATATTGATGAGTCCATGATTTTTATCACCATTGGAAAAACGTGTACTTCCAATAATGTTTGTGTGGGAATATGATGAGCGTTAGGGGAACCTAAGAGCAGATTTCCTGCTTAGAATTCACGGTACTAATTGTCGTGCATTACAGAATTTGCAATAAATTTTGTTGTAAATTTTGCAGCTGATTTCACTCTTTGCATTATGAATATCTTGGTGCCTAATTTATCCATAAAATAAACAGTAGTTACCTGTTTGCGATATCTCATAATGTCATATATCATCGATATTTCAGAAGTCTTGATCAGTGGGGGTTTAAGGCCATCTGTGGATCCATTGTATGGATTTCCCCATGTGAAAATGAGCTGAGCAAAGTAGAATTGAAAGGGTAAAATGCTCAACTGAGAGCTTATAGCTTTCATTTTAGCAACTGGTGGAAGTCTAAGCAGTCTCATCGTCACCGATCAACTCCATATGTTAATGTGACATGTCAACAATTGTTTATAGTAGAAGGTACCGGCCACCTACTCAAGTGACCATGCTCTGGTGGTCTAGGTCTGTCTTTTAATCTCTAAGAACAAAGTTACTTGATTGCTGTAGTCAATCACTTTCTTTAATGGGAATCAGTAAAAAGCAATACGTTGGCCTGGCATCTTTATTGGAATCCTAACATGTATAACACACCAAGTATAGATCCTCACAGAGGCCTTTATCGTGTGCCTTTGAGAAAGACCTCTGGGTGGGCTGATACTCTGTGTGTTATACAGTACCCCGATTTTAACATATAATTTGTATTATTTATTCTTAAATATCAAAGTGTTGTTTTAATATTTTTTCTATAGAGTGTATATCCGGCTGAGTTATGCTAGCTGTGTTTGTTACTTTGAACCTCTTAAGTGCTTCTTTCAGTCTGTCAGTGCTTCTGTCAGGAGTGGTGCCAATTGAGTTGTTGCGATGTTTCGGGCACCCAAACCACACCTTCAATTTACTTAAATACTGCAATAGAACAAGTAATCGCAGGTTCAAGTCCACTAAGGGACTAAAAAAAAGCTAATTAAAAATGTAAAAAAAAAAATCTGAAATAAAAAAATTCTAAGTAAAAATGTTATTCCAGCCCTATATTGCTCCATCGTGAACTTTTGTGGGCTTCAGATAACAAAGACACAAACCACTTTTTCAGACAGATTTTTTTGCCACATAAGAAAACTTTACTATTTTTGTATCACTATAATTATACTGACTTGGAAAATCATGTTGACTGGTCTAAGCCATTTACACTGCACATTGAACACAGTAAAAAAAAAAACCTCCAATAAAACAAACAATGGCAGAACAGCATTTTTTCTTATTTCAAAACAATTGGAATCTTTTCTTCGTTTTTCAGAAAATTGTATGGCAAACTGAATGGTGTCTTACAAAGCTACAATTCCAGTAACTACGTTATGCAACAATCCCTCGAATGGCTATAAAAAGGCAAAAATAAGGTTATGACTCTCGAAAGAGGGGTGCAAAAATGGAAAATCGCTGAGTCGTGAAGGGGTGAAAAGGAATGTGTCATTAGAATATGACCTACTGTTTATGTTAAACGTACTTTTTCTCAATGTTTATTTTTTATAATACGATCTGTATTAAAAAAATAAAGAAATTGTGCAGTTTTCAGAGTGGCTACTGGGGCTATTCTGAACTCATACTTTCTGTTTGTTTAGGAAATGTACATGTACATTAGCAGTAATAGACTAAAGGTACCTTCACACGAAGCGACGCTGCAGCGATAGCGACAACGATGCCGATCGCTGCAGCGTCGCTGTTTGGTCGCTGGAGAGCTGTCACACAGACAGCTCTCCAGCGACCAACGATGCCGAGGTCCCCGGGTAACCAGGGTAAACATCGGGTTGCTAAGCGCAGGGCCGCGCTTAGTAACCCGATGTTTACCCTGGTTACCAGCGTAAAAGTAAAAAAAGCAAACACTACATACTCACCTGCGCGTCCCCCAGCGTCTGCTTCCTGACACTGACTGAGCTCCGGCCCTAACAGCAGAGCGGTGACGTCACCGCTGTGCTTTCACTTTCACTTTAGGGCCGGCGCTCAGTAAGTGTCAGGAAGCAGACGCTGGGGGACGCGCAGGTGAGTATGTAGTGTTTGTTTTTTTTACTTTTACGCTGGTAACCAGGGTAAACATCGGGTTACTAAGCGCGGCCCTGCACTTAGTAACCCGATGTTTACCCTGGTTACCAGTGTAAAACATCGCTGGTATCGTTGCTTTTGCTGTCAAACACAACGATACACGGCGATCGGACGACCAAATAAAGTTCTGAACTTTATTCAGCGACCAGCGACATCACAGCAGGATCCTGATCGCTGCTGCGTGTCAAACTAAACGATATCGCTAGCGAGGATGCTGCAACGTCACGGATCGCTAGCGATATCGTTACAAAGTCGTTTCGTGTGAAGGTACCTTAACTCAGATCTTTTGTATCAAATAATCTAATGATTGTGTGCAAAGGTCATTATAAAGGGAGTTACATCACCTATTGTGATTGGTAGTTTCTGAGGTATCAGATCTGCATGGAGGTGTTACCTGGCATTATAGACTTGCCTCTGATGATAATGAGATCTCAGAAAAGCCTTCTGTGAAGAACAGAAGTTATGACTCTACAATGTGGTCAGTGTGAAAATTGGAAGAATTCTATTTTTTTGTAACACAGATTTGATTTTAAAAAAAATGTAGTGAGGGACAAAATAGACTCCATTTTGGATTTTTAATTCAGGCCCCGTAGATTATCCAGAGATCTTCCTCCACTCCTGAAGTGGCACCCCACCCTTGGGATAAGTACACAATTTCCAAAAGAACAGAACTTTACAATATGGCCAGAGAATTAGAGGTCACGTGTTAATGAAGGCAAGGAGGAACAGAGCTGGGACCCCCTCTTCTCTTTTGTGCAAGGCGGCCCACACAAAGGGAAAGCTCTAGACCGAGCATCAGCAACATCTAGAGATGAATTATGAGAGTACCGTGCATCTCAGGGTTAAGTCCAATATACCACCAGACCCCTTGGAGCCCTAAGCACACACCCCAGTGTCTCATATTTCTCTAGCTGTCCCAGATACTGAACTATCAAGACTGGCTCTCTGGAATCACTTAGCTGACCCAAGTTGGGACTCTCCGTATCAGTCGAGCCCAACGAACCCGTTGAAACGTGAATCGTCCTGTTTGGACCTCCGGCTAGGAAAATATGACCCATCCTAGATATTGGAAGTTATTTCAGCTAGGAGGTCAAGGGAGGAGAATTCACTCCAACCCAGAGGTGGTGGTGGCGAATATGGGAGGGGACGAGCTAGGGGTTAAAAGCTGGCCTGCTGGCCGCGACCAATCAGCAACGCGGGATTTCCGAGACAGACAGACAAATGAAAGTACCCCTTAGACAATTATATATATAGATAAATTGGTGAACCAGAGAATGTGTGTGGGAGTCTTTACTTTCAGCAGTAATTTTTCTTTTTGTATTTTTGCATTCTGTGCAAGCCGGGATTTGGCCTCCCTTTCCTGAGCTGGAAATTACACTCAAAGGATTCCTCAGACTGGTGTACAGTGGTTGGGACCGGGTCCGTTTGTCTGCACTTATTCACACACTGAGGTCAACTTTGACGCATTATAAGGTTTTTAATATTAGACAGCTTTTGTGCTATTTTTGACCAAAAACAGTATTACTAATAACTCTTTTTACTTATTAAGTTACAGCAGGGTTTTTGCTCATTTTGTTTTTTGTAGTCTTTTTGGTTTATGGCCAATGTGAACATGCTTTTATGTGTTGCATGTATACCAACTCAAACCAAGCTCAATTTTTGTGCTTTTTCTGTTTTTTCTTTGTCTGATGTCTGTTTGGAGACAGAAATGTCTCCAGGTTATAGCTCCAGTAGGAGCTGAAGTGTACTGGATCCTCAGTGGGCAAAACCCTTAGATATTTGGACTTTGCTATAATTTATCTTTTGTTTTGACGTTATGCCAGAAAGGCCATGTTTATTTTGTTAAATCCTTTCATGGTTTATATTGTGGTTAATAAACCAGAAGGTGTTTGAACCAAGAAGTGTTCCTGTGTCTACCTTTGAAAGCAGCCGAGTTAGTCAACCTACCACAAGTTGATAGAAACCACCTGAGACTAGACGGAGGTGGACATGACTTGGGGATGGGTGGACCGAGAACTCCTGCAACTTTTGTTTGTATTGCGGTATAGATTTTAAACAAGAGTGTTGTTGCTTTAAGAGGAAGTTTAGATGTTTGTGCCTAGTGTATTACTGTGAGGAGAGTGGGGCTTATATACGGAGGCAACTCTGGCTCTCCCTCTTTCTCTCACAGGATGGACAGGAGGAAACATTACCCACCCTCCCGCCCTGTTTATAATCTCTGTCCTTAAACTTTTTAATTATTGCTTTTATAATGATAAATGCTTTATTGTATTTTTTAATTTGTCATTGTATATCTTGTACCAGGTTCAATTGTATATTGGCTACAAAGAGTTATTATTTGCAATAACCCAAGGGAAGGGCAATCCTTCAGCCATGGTTCCCTGGAGGTTTCCTCCACAGGGGGTTTTTCCTCTCCTGAGCGCTGTAGGATGACTCTTTGTGAGTCGGGGGTTTGCCAAGTTTAATCCCATTAATGCTTTTGCAGGGACTTCTAGTTTTTAAGTTTACAAAAATTATTTAATTATTTAAAAAAAAAAGTCAAATGAGACTTGGAATTTATAACCCGTCACGGCTTTGCGGTTTAGGAGTCAGGTGGATGTTGCAGACAAGTTAAGATGGACTCATTTTAACTAATAGAGGATGTAAAACCTCATGGTGGTGAGCAGGCTTGGCTTTGGTGGCCAGCCTCAAGGACGTTGTAATGGTAACATCCATCAGGGGCGGGCACAGTGGTTAAGCACAGGAGTGAGGATAATAGGGTCATTGGTGCCCTGAAAGTTTACTGGCTCTGCTTGAATGGCAAGCCAGTGCATGCTGCCCCTTTATGGTTGTCTGTCCTGGTGCTGTATGTCAGACAGCTGGGGATATCGCAGTACTTGTGAATTCCAATGTACTAGCACCCCACCTGACTCCTACTGTGATTATTTAATCCTGTGATTTGAATAAAAGCTGTGGCCATTTTGACAACCAAAATAATGTGTTTTGTGTATTTATTTTAGTACCTAGGTTTACAGTAGTTATGGTGGTTTTAAGAAGGAGTGGGGTCCATCCCATATCCAAAAGTCAAGAGATATACATTATATACAGCTGATACCGGTATACAGAATATGCAGCTGATAGTGGTTTACAGTATGTACAGCTGATACAGATGTATAGTATATACAGCTTGTACAGATGTACGGTATATACAATTGATAGAGATGTACAGTATATACAGCTGCTACAAATGTACAGTATATACAGCTGATACAGATGTATGGTATATGACAGCTGAAACAGACGTACAGTATATACAGCTGAGACAGATGTAAGGAATATACAGCTGATACAGATGTACGCTATATGCAGCTGATACAGATGTGCGGTATATACAGCTGATACAGATGTACGCTATATGCAGCTGATACAGATGTGCGGTATATACAGCTGATACAGATGTATGGTATATACTGCTGATACAGACGTACCTTATACAGCTGATACAGATGTACGGTATATACAGCTGATACAGATATATGGTATATACTGCTGATACAGATGTACAGTATATACGACTGATACACATGTACACTATATACAACTGATACAGCTGATACAGATGTACACTATATACAGCTGACACAGATGTACACTATATACAGCTGACACAGATGTACGGTATATACAGCTGATACAGATGTACGGTATATACAGCTGACACAGATGTACACTATATACAACTGATACAGCTGATACAGATGTACACTATATACAGCTGACACAGATGTACACTATATACAGCTGACACAGATGTACGGTATATACAGCTGATACAGATGTACGGTATATACAGCTGATACAGATGTACGGTATATACAGCTGACACAGATGTACGGTATATACAACTGATACAGATATTCAGTATATACAGCTGATACTTACCAAGGTCACAATTTTTGGTCTTCTTAGAAATTAGATAGACAGGGATATTCCATCCCATCATGTCACCAACGCTGGTGTGACAGGACTTTTTGCCTTGAAGATTGTTCCATGTGAGATCTTTATCCGTCTTCTTCACTAAGGCCACAACCCTGTATGATCCAAACTCTGCACCATAAAAATAAATGTCACAGTAAATACAGGACACCTCTAAAATGCCTCAGTAATGAGCTGGATATTTCATATGGAGGGAAAACAGAGGCAAATCAGTGACACAATTCATATGTTTTACATGTAAAATTTGGAGTGGCTTTTCCTCTATGTAATATGAAGGGTGATGTACAATAACAAATTGTATTGTGGTACCGTGTTAGCCAGAAAATCGATATGAATACTTTTCTGCCCAATGATGACAAAAGTATTCTAGGAGTGATACCTTTATTGGCTAACCAGTAAATAATATGTTTGCAAGCTTTCAGAGCACAGTGGCTCCTTCTTCAGGCAGGATTACAAAGATTACATTTGTAATCTTGCCTGAAGAAGGAGCCACTGTGCTCTGAAAGCTTGCAAACATATTATTTTCTGGTTGGCCAATAAAGGTATCACTCCTAGAATACTTTTGTCATCATTGGGCAGAAAAGTATTCATATTAATATGAAGGGTAAAATCTGTAATTAATTCAGCACAAATAATAGACAGATTTAGTAATAGAGATCCCCCATATACATAACTACCTCACAGAGACCTGTAGGTAATGCTCGGGGCACGCTGATAAATCTGGAAGTGATGTTCTGGTGTAAAGTATAAGGTTTTTTGTCAGTGATATCAGCAGATCTATAACTACAGTATTCACTAGAGCCTGTACCTATATTATGTATACTGCATGTTACCTGAATATTCTGACCCAGGTATCTGGCACGGGATCAAGTCATCTGCCGAAAAAAAAGAAACAGAAACCATTTTTTACATATAACGTTTTTAAAACAGTATGTACGATATGTTTTAAAATTAACCTCTCAGGAGATTCATGCTGCCATGTATGCTTTACTCCAAAATGCTGCAGTGTTTCAGAGAAAATATCCTTTGAAAAACCTGTGGCTGTCTAGTCCGACATGTAGGTTCCTGGCAGCCTTTTCTTGCCTTGTTCTCCTAAACTGAAAGGTTCATTCTCTATACAGTGGGGAAAAAAAGTATTTAGTCAGCCACCAATTGTGCAAGTTCTCCCATGTAAAAAGATGAGAGAGGCCTGTAATTGACATCATAGGTAGACCACAACTATGAGAGTCAAAATTGAGAAAACAAATACAGAAAATCACCTTATCTGATTTGGCAAGATTTAATTTGCAAATTATGTTGGAAAATAAGCATTTGGTCACCTACAAACATGCAAGATTCCTGGCTGTCACAAACCTGTAACTGCTTCTTTAAGAGGCTCCTCTGTCTTCCACTTATTACATGTAGTAATGGCACCTGTTTGAACTTGTTATCAGTATAAAAGACACCTGTCCACAACCTCAGTCACACAACAAACTCCACTATGGTGAAGACCAAAGAGCTGTAGAAGGACACCAGAAACAAAATTGTAGCCCTGCACCAGGCTGGGAAGACTGAATATGCAATAGGCAAGCAGTCTGGTGTGATGAAATCAACTGTGGGAGCAATAATAAGAAAATGGAAGACATACAAGACCACTGATAATCTCCCTTGATCGGGGGCTCCAGGCAATATCTCACCCTGTGGGGTAAAAATGATCACAAGAACGGTGAGCAAAAATCCCAGAACCACACGGGGGACCTAGTGAATGACCTGCATAGAGCTGGGACCACCGTAACAAAGACTACCATCAGTGTTATGATCCTTTAATGGTAGAGGATCACAAATAGACCAGCAAGTGATTTAACTTAGGACAAGCTCTAGGGAGATGGTAACTGGACTGATCGCAAACCTGAACCTATCCAACACAACTAGAGGTAGCCGGTGAATGTGCCTAAAAAAATCCTAGACGTCTCGAGCCAGCCTGAGGAACTAGCTACCCCTAAAGAGAAAGAAAGACCTCGCTTGCCTCCAGAGAAATAATCCCCAAAGATATAGAAGCCCCCAACAAATATTAACGGTGAAGTAAGAGGAAGGCACACACATAGGGATGAAATCAGATTCAGCAAAAGAGGCCCACTAGGACTAGAAAGCAGAAAATAGAGCAGGGGTCTATGCGATCAATAAAAAACCCTTACAAAATATCCATCCTGAGATTTCAAGAACCCACGCACCAACTAACGGTGTGTGGGGAGAAACTCAGTCCACTAGAGCAACCAGCAAGCGAGGAAATCACATTTTAGCAAGCTGGACAAGAAAACATGATAAACACTGCTGATCAAAAAATGAGCAAACAAAACTTAGCTTGTCTTGGATGGACTGGGAGCAAGGTAGTCAGAAGGAAACTGAGTAGCACTGATTACATTGACAGCCAGCAACAAGTGAAAGTAAAACAGAGCTATATAGGCACCTCCCAGAGGATAACGAGACAGCTGACCAGCAGGATAACAAATAAGGCCACCAGGGGGAGCCCAAAGCAAAAGTCAAACCATACCACCTGTGACCACAAGAGGGAGCCTGAAAACAGAGTTCACAACACATCAGTAACACACTACCTCGCCAGGTACTTAGATCCTGCAGTGCCAGACATGTCCCCCTGCTTCAGCCAGTACATGTCCAGGCCCATCTGAAGTTTGCTAGAGAGCATTTGGATTATCCAGAAGACTATTGGGAGAATGTCATATGGTCTGATGAAGCCAAAGTAGAACTGTTTGGTAGAAGCAAAACTCGTCGTGTTTGGAGGAGACGGAATGCTGAGTTGCATCCAAAGAACACCATACCTACTGTGAAGCATGGGAGTGACAACATCATGCTTTGGGGCTGTTTCTCTGCAAAAGGACCAGGACGACTTATTCATGTACATGAAAGAATGAATGGGGCCATGTATCATGAGATTTTAAGATCAAACCTCCTTCCATCAGCAAGGGCATTGAAGATGAAACGTGGATGGGTCTTTCAGCATGATATTGATCCCAAGCACACCGGCAAGGCAACAAAGGAGTGGTTTCGTAAGAAGCATATGAAGGTCCTGGAGTGGCCCTGCCAGTCCCCAGATCTCAACCCCATAGAAAACCTTTGGAGGCAGTTGAAAGTCCGTGTTGCCCAGTGACATGCACAAAACATCACTGCTCTAGAGGAGATCTGCATGGAGGAATGGGCCAACATACCACCAACAGTGTGTGCCAACCTTGTGAAGAATTACAGAAAACCACTGTCATTTGCAACAAAGGATATATAACACAATATTGAGATGAACTTTTGCTAATGACCAAATACTAATTTTCCAACATAATTTACAAAATAAATCTTGCCAAATCAGACAAGGTGATTTTCTGGATTTGTTTTTTCATTTTGACTCTCATAGTTGTGGTCTACCTATGATGTCAATTACAGGCCTCTCTCATCTTTTTACTGGGAGAACTTGCACAATTGGTCACTGACTAAATACTTTTTTTCCCCACTGTAAATACATAGATATGAATATGCAATTTTCACTTTTTGACTTTTGCTACTTTCTTGCCATCTTCTATAACATTTTTATTTTTCCCTTGACATAGCCATATCTGGGCTTGTTTTTTTAGCTGGTTGAGTTGTAATTTTGAAATAGTTTTAACATAAAATGCACTGAAAAATGAGAAAAAAGTTCCATGTTTGGTGAAATGGTGAAGAAAACGTAATTTATTTTTTTATGGTATACATTGAAAAAAAAAGTTCCACTAGGACTAATATGGCTGGTATCGCTAGTCAAGGACTAATATGGCTGGTATCCCTAGTCATGGACTAATATGGCTCGTATCGCTAGTCAAGGACTAATATGGCTGGTATCGCTAGTCAAGGACTAATATGGCCAGTGATGCATCCATAATGCATAAATAAATGTATGGTTTTGGAGAAAATATAGTGCTTCAGCACTTCTGGATAGCCTAATATATTATCAACGTTGTGTTAGGCTTCTTTCACACTTCAGTTGTTTGGTGGCAGTCTGCTCCGACATAGTGACGGATCGACGGATCTGTCACAATTGTTGGGAAAACGGTTCTAACGGATCCGTTTTTTTGACGGATCCGTTACTTGGGGGTTGTCTGGGAAAAGTATCTACTTTTTGGAGCATGCGCAATTGAAAAAGCGGATTGGGGCGACGGATCCGCCAAATGACGGTCGTGACGGATCCGTCGCCCATAGGCGCCCATTCTATGGAATGGCGGACGCGACGATCCGTCGCGAACCGCCATTTCGGAGCAGACAAAAAAAGTTATAATGTCCGTCTATGTCTAAATGACGTCTGCCAAATTTCGACGGATCCGTCACATGGCGGATGGAACGGACGATCATCCGTCACAATCCGTCGCTAATGCAAGTCTATGGGAAAATAGCGGATCCGCCAAAAAAATGGCGGATCCGCTATTTGATGAAAACGGAGGATTCAAACTGACGTCAAAAGACTGAAGTGTGAAAGAGGCCTTAGACTCACTGTTGAGATTAGAGATGAGCGAATTTGATCGGAAAAGATCGCCAAACATAAATTCTGCACGAATATGGCACATTCGGATTCGTGATCGGAAATCCCAGCAAAATTTTATACAATCGATAAAAATTGGTAAAAGTGCGGGAAAATATTTATGTTGCCTCAAAAATATTTTCAGCTTTTTGGCAGCAATAGTTGTGGTGTATCATGAGCATTTGGCACGTGTTTGATGAAGCGGATGGGATGTTCAGAGCTCCGAGGTGAAATCACATGTCCCTCTCTATAAATATTTGACATGTGGTTTTCACGCCATTTTGACACTGATACAGCGCAGAGAGGCTGCTCTTGACGCTGCGACTGTTGCTAACAAGATTTCAGCCATTTAGTTAGGCGGCTGTATCAGCCAGATAGTGTAGCTAGATAGTGTCCAGTTTGGCTGTAAAATTTACCATCTGGATTTTTATTTTGTGTGGCATTTCTGATGAATCTCAGACAAAGCAGGCAGGGCACATGTCCAACAAGTGTGTTGTGCACTAATTCTACAGTGTTCCATGCAGTAGTATAGCATTCTAAATGATATTATTTCTGTAGCTAAATGTGGAAAAGATTGCTGTATCCCACATTTTAGCTAGTAAGATAGGTGGTTGTATATCAGTCAGATAATGTAGGTAGCTAGTGTCCTATGTGGCTGTTAAATTTACCTTCCAGCACTTTTTTCTTTTATGGCCATACTAAGGTGCACAAACAAATCCAGCACTGCTTCTATTGTGATCGATGCACGAGTATAGCATTCTAATTAACATGTAGCTTGTGAAAAAAATTAAACAGCCTGCTGTATCCCACTTTCTAGTTTAGTGCTGTAGTGAACTAAAACAGTCTGTAGACCTAAGGCACATTAAAAATTGTATATTTTTTTCTGTTGATAAGTGTGAAACAGCATGCTGTATCCCACATAGTCATTTTATGGCAGTGATATCAACCTATCTGCAGACCTAAGGCACATTAAAAAAAAATTATAATTTTTCAGTTGCAAAAAGCTAGATATCCCGCTGTATCACACTTTGTCATTTGTTTGGATTGAACTTAAGCTGTAGAGGCCTGTTATAGAGTGTGTTATAGAGGCCAGATCCTTGGTTCAAAAAATATTCTTCTGTTATTAACGTCATACAGTACAGGACCTGACTTGAAAAATAGTTTGTAGGTAGCATCTAGTGTGTTATAGAGGCCTGATCCTCGGTTCAAAAACATTTAAACATTTTTTTTCTGTGACTAAGATGATACAGCACGCCATATTTGAACTTTGAATTTACTGTCGCTGCAATTCTGCTGTTTGCAGAGGTGGTGCAAAGTTTAAAATCAAAATTTTGGTTGTTAATACTGTGCTCCTACCACAGTATCTGAGCAACATGACTGGGAAAAAGTGAGGCCATGGTGGAAGGGGAATTAGGCTTGGTGTTCAAGGTGTACATGGGGTAGGTGGTAATGTTTGTGGTACACCTTGTCGATGAGGCCCAGAAAGAGCACATACTCGAGTGGATGGCAAGTGCAGCTTCAAGTGGCCTCTCCTCCTCTTCCTCCACCTCAACATCTCACCCTGTACAGTCCACAGATGTGGCACCCAAATTTCCCTGCTTCCTCCCGCGAACCACCTCTCCAAACTTTGAACTGACTGTACGAAACCACAGATCGGTGAGTCTGAACAACTGTTCTATGCCATGTTCATCAGAAGTGTACACAAAAGCTTCTCAGAGTCAAAAAGAGGAAATCTGCACTAATGCCCCAAATTTTTTTTAGCTTGGATCCGATGCAGGAAGAAGTATGTTCCCAACAGCATCCTGACCCTAATTATCAGATGTTAAACCCTGGGGGAGGTGATCCTGATGAGATTCAGCTATCTGAAGCTCACGCACTATACTGTCAGGGCAAGAATAGGAGGAGGGTGACTCCAATGGCGAGGAATGTGATAACACAGAGGATGATGATGAGGTGTTAGGTCCCAGTTGGGTGAACATAGAGGCACACAGCTGAGTAGGTCATCTGAGGAGGTTAACAAGGAGGTTACGTTGCGCTATGTCGCAGACACGTAGTGATGCAGCCACGAGGAGCGATACATCGTCAGCCACAACTGTGCCTCTGACCAGCATCATCTGCGGGTCTGCAGCTTGCAGGAATGGCAAGGGTTGCCTAGCCTGGGCCTTTTTTGACACTGCAAAGAATGAGCCCACTCACATAACCTGCCAACTTTGCCAAAAAAAGTCAAGATAAAAAGTGCAATAATTTAACTAATACATGTATGAACCTTCACATGCGCAATCAACATGCTTTAGTGTGGGAATCCTACTGCCCAAAAATGTGGACCAGTGGACATCAACCACCATCAGCCACACCATCAATCGCATCTGCTGCTTCTTCCTCCTCTGTTACCGTGCCAACTATTGAGACCCAGGTCTTTGACCGCAGAACATCGGGTTCTTTACATGATCGAGTCACGCTGACTGAGAGGCCGCCTTCAGCTGTAACAAAAGCGGACATGCCTGCTATTTTTGACCGATCTCAGAGAATGATCACACCACAAGTTTCTCAATCCACAGTAACATCGCCAGCCGGCCCCTCTCTCACGGTCCAGCAGTTTCTCCAGTTCATCGTACTCAGCCCTCTCACAGCACTGCAGCCAGCCCATGGATCCGCAGTTGTGGTCACGGAAAAGATTGTTTCCTCCTATGCATGACAAAGCTAAGAGGTTGAACTCCACAATCTCCAATTTGTTGGCCATGGAAATGCTGCCTTTCCCCCTGGTTGATACCAGCAGTTTCCAAAAGCTGATGGCCTTCGCAGTCCCCCAGTACTAATTACCCAGTCACCATTACTTTTATAAGAAAGCTGTGTCTGAGCTACACCATCATGTAGCAGACAACATCACCCGTTCTTTGACAAAATCTGTCTGCCAGGGTGCATTTCACCACAGGCACTTGGACGAGTAAGCATGGCCAAGGGCGTTACATCTTGCTGACAGGGCACTGGGTGACTTTGGTGGCTGTGGGGACAAGTGCTGCTTCACAAGTTTTGGAATCCCCAAGGCTTGCAGCCCAAACCTCTACATTTAACACTTCCTCCACTGCTTCTGCCTCCACTATCTCCTCTAGGGCCTCCACCTACACCCTCAACCTCTGCCTTCATGAGACATGCATTCCAACAGTGCATAGCGAACCCACACCACCTCCATACTGCGCAGCTATGGCATTCTTAAAATTGCTATGCCTTGAAGGTCGCTGTCATACAGCTGAAGAGTTGTGGACAACTCTCCAGGCTGAATATGACCAATGGCTGTCTCCGCTGAACCTGCATTTAGGGAAAGCCGTGTCTGATAACAGTGCGAACCTGGTGGTGGCCCTACGGTGAGGCAAGCTCACACATGTGCCTGCATGGCTCGTATCCACAACCTGGTAGTACAGCGTTTTCTGTTATGACCCCAGTGGACAGGGTCTCAGAGGAACGTGTAAGTCTGCGAGATTCAAAAATCCAGCTCATAGGGCTGTGGTAACTGGGTTGACCAAATAGCTACTCCTAACACCAACACTAGAAGTAGCCGGGGATCATGCCTACGGTGATCGCTAGATGACTCGCGCCAGCCGGAGAATCTAACTACCCCTAGGAGAAGAAAACAAAGACCTCTCTTGCCTCCAGAGAAAGGGACCCCAAAGCAAGATACAAGCCCCCCACAAATAATAACGGTGAGGTAAGAGGAAATGACAAACACAGAAATGAACCAGGTTCAGCAAAGAGAGGCCAGCTTACTAATAGCAGAATATAGCAAGATAACTTATCTGGTCAACAAAAACCCTATAAAAATCCACGCTGGAGATTCAAGAACCCCCGAACCGTCTAACGGTCCGGGGGGAGAACACCAGCCCCCTAGAGCTTCCAGCAAAGGTCAGGATACAGATTGGAACAAGCTGGACAAAAATACCAAACAAAACAAAAGCAAAAAGCAAGAAAGCAGACTTAGCTTGAAATACAGGAACCCGGATCATAGGACAAGAGCACAACAGATTAGCTCTGATTTCAACGATGCCAGGCATTGAACTGAAGGTCCAGGGAGCTTATATAGCAACGCCCCTGAACTAACGGCCCAGGTGAGGATATAGGAAAAGACAGAAGCTCCAGAGTCAAATCACTAATGACCACTAGAGGGAGCAAAAAGCAAAATCACAACAGTACCCCCCCCTTAGTGAGGGGTCACCGAACCCTCACCACGACCACCAGGGCGATCAGGACGAGCGGCGTGAAAGGCACGAACTAAATCGGCCGCATGAACATCAGAGGCGACCACCCAGGAATTATCTTCCTGACCATAGCCCTTCCACTTGACCAGGTACTGAAGCCTCCGCCTGGAGAGACGAGAATCCAAGATCTTCTCCACCACGTACTCCAACTCGCCCTCAACCAACACCGGAGCAGGAGGCTCAGCAGAAGGAACCACAGGCACAACGTACCGCCGCAACAAGGACCTATGAAACACGTTGTGGATAGCAAACGACACAGGAAGATCCAGGCGAAAGGATACAGGATTAAGGATTTCCAATATCTTGTAAGGACCAATAAAACGAGGTTTAAATTTGGGAGAGGAAACCTTCATAGGAACAAAGCGGGAAGAAAGCCACACCAAATCCCCAACACGTAGTCGGGGACCCACACCGCGGCGGCGGTTGGCAAAGCGCTGAGCCCTCTCCTGTGACAACTTCAAGTTGTCCACCATAAGATTCCAGATCCGCTGCAACCTATCCACCACAGAATCCACCCCAGGGCAGTCAGAAGGTTCCACATGACCCGAAGAAAAACGAGGGTGGAAACCAGAGTTGCAGAAAAACGGCGAAACCAAGGTGGCGGAACTAGCCCGATTATTAAGGGCAAACTCAGCCAACGGCAAGAAGGTCACCCAATCGTCCTGATCAGCAGAGACAAAACACCTCAAATAAGCCTCCAAAGTCTGATTAGTTCGCTCCGTCTGTCCATTAGTCTGAGGATGGAAAGCAGACGAAAACGACAAGTCAATGCCCATCCTACTACAAAAGGATCGCCAGAATCTGGAAACGAACTGGGATCCTCTGTCTGACACAATATTCTCAGGGATGCCGTGCAAACGAACCACGTTCTGGAAAAACACAGGAACCAGATCGGAAGAGGAAGGCAGCTTAGGCAAAGGAACCAAATGGACCATCTTGGAGAAGCGATCACATATCACCCAGATAACAGACATGCCTTGAGACACCGGAAGATCAGAAATGAAATCCATGGAGATATGTGTCCAAGGTCTCTTAGGGACAGGCAAGGGCAAGAGCAACCCGCTGGCACGAGAACAGCAAGGCTTAGCTCGAGCACAAGTCCCACAGGACTGTACAAATGACCGCACATCCCTAGACAAGGAAGGCCACCAAAAGGATCTGGCCACCAGATCTCTGGTGCCAAAAATTCCTGGGTGACCTGCCAACACCGAGGAATGAACCTCGGAAATGACTCTGCTGGTCCACTTATCAGGCACAAACAGTCTGTCAGGTGGACAAGAATCAGGCCTATCAGCCTGAAATCTCTGCAACACACGTCGCAGATCTGGAGAAATAGCTGACAAGATAATACCATCCTTAAGAATACCAACAGGTTCAGCGACTCCAGGAGCATCAGGCACAAAGCTCCTGGAAAGAGCATCGGCCTTCACATTTTTTGAACCTGGTAAATACGAGACAACAAAGTCAAAACGGGAGAAAAACAATGACCAGCGGGCCTGTCTAGGATTCAGGCGTTTAGCAGACTCGAGATACATCAGATTTTTGTGATCAGTCAAGACCACCACACGATGCTTAGCACCCTCGAGCCAATGACGCCACTCCTCAAATGCCCATTTCATGGCCAACAACTCCCGATTGCCCACATCATAATTTCGCTCCGCAGGCGAAAACTTCCTAGAGAAAAAGGCGCAAGGTCTCATAACAGAGCAACCAGGGCCTCTCTGCGACAAAACGGCCCCTGCTCCAATCTCTGAAGCATCCACCTCAACCTGAAAGGGAAGCGAGACATCAGGCTGGCACAAAACAGGCGCCGAAGTAAACCGACGTTTCAACTCCTGGAAAGCCTCCACGGCAGCAGGAGCCCAATTAACCACATCGGAGCCCTTCTTGGTCATATCCGTCAAAGGTTTCACAATGCTAGAAAAGTTAGCGATAAAACGACGGTAGAAGTTAGCGAAACCCAAGAACTTCTGAAGACTCTTAACTGACGAGGGCTGAGTCCAATCAAGAATAGCTCGGACCTTGACTGGGTCCATCTCCACAGCAGAAGGGGAAAAAATGAACCCCAAAAAGGGAACCTTCTGTACACCAAAAAGACACTTTGAGCCCTTGACAAACAAAGAATTTTCACGCAAAATTTTAAAGACCATCCTGACCTGCTCCACATGCGAGTCCCAATTATCAGAAAAAAACAGAATATCATCCAGATAAACGATCAAAAATTTATCCAGATAGTTCCGGAAAATGTCATGCATAAAGGACTGAAAAACTGAAGGGGCATTAGAGAGCCCAAAAGGCATCACCAAGTACTCAAAATGACCTTCGGGCGTATTGAATGCGGTTTTCCATTCATCCCCTTGCTTAATGCGCACAAGGTTGTACGCACCACGAAGGTCTATCTTGGTAAACCACTTGGCACCTTTAATCCGGGCAAACAAGTCAGACAACAGCGGCAAAGGATACTGAAATTTGACAGTGATCTTATTTAAAAGCCGATAGTCAATACAAGGCCTCAAAGATCCGTCCTTTTTAGCCACAAAAAAGAATCCCGCACCAAGAGGGGAAGAAGACGGACGGATGTGTCCTTTCTCCAGAGACTCCTTGATATATGAACGCATAGCGGTATGTTCAGGTATCGACAGATTAAACAGTCTTCCCTTAGGAAATGTACTGCCTGGAATCAAATCTATTGCACAGTCACATTCCCTATGAGGAGGCAATGCACTGGACCTGGACTCGCTAAAGACATCCTGATAATCAGACAAATACTCAGGAACTTCCGAAGGCGTAGAAGAAGCAATAGACACAGGCAGGGAATCCTCATGAATACCACGACAGCCCCAACTAGACACTGACATAGCCTTCCAGTCAAGGACTGGATTATGGGTCTGTAACCATGGCAGCCCCAAAACAACCAAATCATGCATTTTATGTAGAACGAGAAAACGTATCACCTCGCGGTGTTCAGGAGTCATGCACATGGTAACCTGTGTCCAATACTGCGGTTTATTTTCTGCTAATGGCGTAGCATCAATACCCCTAAGAGGGATAGGATTTTCTAATGGTTCAAGAATAAAACCACAGCGCTTAGCAAATGAGAGATCCATAAGACTCAGGGCAGCACCTGAATCTACAAACGCCATGACAGGATAAGATGACAGTGAGCAAATCAAAGTTACAGACAGAATAAACTTAGGATGCAAATTACCAACGGTGACAGGACTAACAACCTTAGATATACGTTTAGAGCATGCTGAGATAACATGTGTAGAATCACCACAGTAGTAGCACAAGCCATTCCGGCGTCTATGAATTTTCCTCTCATTTCTAGTCAGGATTCTATCACATTGCATCAAATCAGGTGTCCGTTCAGACAACACCATGAGGGAATTTGCGGTTTTTCTATCACATTGCATCACATCAGGTGTCTGTTCAGACAACAACATGAGGGAATTTGCGGTTTTGCGCTCCCGCAACCGCCGGTCAATTTGAATAGCCAGGGACATGGTATCATTCAGACCTGTGGGAATGGGAAAACCCACCATAACATTCTTAATGGCCTCAGAAAGGCCATTTCTAAAATTAGCGGCCAGTGCACACTCGTTCCAATGTGTCAGCACGGACCATTTCCGAAATTTTTGGCAATACACCTCAGCCTCGTCCTGGCCCTGAGACATAGCCAGCAAGGCTTTCTCTGCCTGAGTCTCAAGATTGGGTTCCTCATAAAGTAAACCGAGCGCCAGAAAAAACGCATCAATATCAGCCAATGCCGGATCTCCTGGCGCCAACGAAAAAGCCCAATCTTGAGGGTCACCCCGTAAGAATGAAATAACAATTTTTACTTGTTGAGCAGAGTCTCCAGACGTACAAGGTTTCAGGGACAAAAACAATTTACAATTATTCCTGAAATTCCTAAACTTAAATCGGTCTCCTGAAAACAGTTCAGGAATTGGAATCTTGGGTTCAGACCTAGGATTTCTGGTAACATAATCTTGTATACCCTGCACACGAGCGGCAAGCTGGTCCACACTTGTAATCAAGGTCTGGACATTCATGTCTGCAGCAAGCTTAAGCCACTCTGAGGTAAAGGGGAAAAGAAAAAAAAAAAAAAAAAAATGAGAGAGGGAAAAAAAAACCTCAAAATTTTCTTTCTTATAATCCCACTTCTGCAATGCATTAGACATTTAATACTGGCCTGGCATACTGTTATGACCCCAGTGGACAGGGTCTCAGAGGAACGTGTAAGTCTGCGAGATTCAAAAATCCAGCTCATAGGGCTGTGGTAACTGGGTTGACCAAATAGCTACTCCTAACGCCAACACTAGAAGTAGCCGGGGATCATGCCTACGGTGATCGCTAGATGACTCGCGCCAGCCGGAGAATCTAACTACCCCTAGGAGAAGAAAACAAAGACCTCTCTTGCCTCCAGAGAAAGGGACCCCAAAGCAAGATACAAGCCCCCCACAAATAATAACGGTGAGGTAAGAGGAAATGACAAACACAGAAATGAACCAGGTTCAGCAAAGAGAGGCCAGCTTACTAATAGCAGAATATAGCAAGATAACTTATCTGGTCAACAAAAACCCTATAAAAATCCACGCTGGAGATTCAAGAACCCCCGAACCGTCTAACGGTCCGGGGGGAGAACACCAGCCCCCTAGAGCTTCCAGCAAAGGTCAGGATACAGATTGGAACAAGCTGGACAAAAATACCAAACAAAACAAAAGCAAAAAGCAAGAAAGCAGACTTAGCTTGAAATACAGGAACCCGGATCATAGGACAAGAGCACAACAGATTAGCTCTGATTTCAACGATGCCAGGCATTGAACTGAAGGTCCAGGGAGCTTATATAGCAACGCCCCTGAACTAACGGCCCAGGTGAGGATATAGGAAAAGACAGAAGCTCCAGAGTCAAATCACTAATGACCACTAGAGGGAGCAAAAAGCAAAATCACAACAGTTTTCTCAGCCACTATCCTGGCCTGGGTGACCTGCTCCAGAAAGCACGTACGCTGTGTGCTCATTTCCACCATTTGCACTACTCTGCTCATTGACTTGCATCGATACAGTGGTCTTTGTCCATGCCAATTAACAGGTTGATATGCGATGTGCTGACATGGTGGAATTCCACTCTGCACATGTTGCAGTAACTGTGGCAGCAGCAATGAGCCCTGATGCAGTTTGTCATGTCGTATAGCCTGGGCCAACGCAGTATGGAGGTGACGCATATTACATTTACAGCATATCACATTTACATGGCTACTAAGATGGTTAGAGCTGGTGACACCGTCATCAACATAACTATTCCCATCATTTATATGCTGGAGCAGACTTTGAATAGCCTGCGGGAGGAGATGGTGGTCCCAGAAGAAAAGGAGGAAGCAGAGGAGGCTGTGGAAGGGATAACATTCTCTAAAAGTTCAAGACTGTCGTCACACAGGCAGGTGCCAAAGGAAGGTGGATTTCTGCGATCAAGGTGGGGCTGGTAATGATAACAGACAAACTGATATCAAACGTGCAAGATCCGAGGAACAAATGGAGGAAGAAAAGGTGATGGGGGAACAACTGTCAGACGAAGAAGATAATCTTTCCCTCTCTGTTATTCGGGGTTGGCGGGAGGGGACAGAAGAAACGAGCCTCATTGTTACCCAGCCACCAATACAGCATGGGCTCGGACCTCACGGTAGAGGCCGACATATGAGTGACTTCTTGCTGCCCTATCTGCAACATGATCCCTGTATAGTAATGATTAAGCATAATGCTGACTACTGGGTTGCCACTTTATTAGATCCACGTTATAAAACCAAATTTTGTCAGATGATTCCCACCCTAGAAAGGAACCTGCGAATGCTGGAGTATTGAAACATGCTTTTATACAGCCTTAAGAGAGCTTTTCCCCAAGACAACAGTGAAGCACACAGTTCGTGTCACAGCTGTAGACTTACAAACTCTGGCCTGTCAATTCGTCAATACCAAAACATTGGCAGCAACAGCAGCAGCAGTGGTGGAAGTGGAAGAAGCAATTTGTATGAGTCCTTTGACACTTTTTTTAGACCAACTCGTGCATCAGCACAACAGAGTCCAAGTCTTGTGCTTGGTGACTGAATTGACAGGATGGTGCAGGAGTATCAAGAACTAAATATCAATACCATCAGGGAGTGTTTGGACCCTTTCACATTTTGTTCTTCCAAAATGGATGAGTGACCTGAGCTCGCCTCACATGCCTTGGAGGTTTTATCGTGCCCAGCAGCCAGCGTTCTCTCAGATCGTGTCTTCAGCGCTGCTGGTGGTATCCTGATGGATAAGCGCATACAGCTGTCCCCTGAAAGTGTTGAATGCCTAACTTTCATTAAAATGAACAAGTCATGGATCTCAAAGGACTTTTGCACCCCAATTGCAGAGTGTACAAACTAGGTGATATTGCATTTTTTAGTGTGATGCATTAATGTCACGTAACTGCACTCTGTGATATCTTTTTTGTCGCTTCTGTGGCTGCTGCTGCTGCTGTTAACACAAATTTGTTGAAATATGAACAGTCATGGTTGGTCTACATGTGCTGTGTTAGCTGTAGTGGAAGACGTGTTGGTCCCAATTATTCTATTTCTATTCTCGTGAAAGTTATTCCATTTCGGTGGTGTCAGGCCCTCATTTTTTAAAGTGTGAACACTCCAAGTTTGGTGTCTAGCTGCTGGATTGGGTGTAGTGAAAGACTTGTCGGTCCCTATTCTAGTATTTCTACTGTGGTGAAATTGATGCCACTTCTGTGGTGTCTGCCAATAATTTTTGGAAATGTGCACACTCATGGTTGTAGTGTCCATCTGCTGGATTGGGTGTAGAGAAAGATCTGTTGGTCCCTATTAGACTTTTTCTACTGTGGTGAAATTGATGCCACTTCTATGGTGTAAGGCCCTCATTTCTTTAAATGTGAACACTCCTTGTAGGGTGTCCATCTACTGTATTGGGTGCAGTGAAATACCTGTCAGTCCCTATTCTACTATTTCTACTGTGGTGAAATTGATACCACTTTGATGGTGTCTGCCAATAAATTTTGGAAATGTGAACACTGATGGTTGGAGTGTCCATCTGCTGGATTAGGTGTAGTGGAAGACCTGTCGGTCCTTATTATACTATTTATACTGTGGTGAAAGTGATGCCACTTTAGTAGTGTCTGCCACTAATTTTTGTAAATGTGTAGACTCCTGTTTGGGTCTCCTTCATGCGTGTTGCCTGTAGCAGTAGGCCTCCGATACCATAAGGCCTCCACCTCCTTGGACTCAACTACCCGTGTTACTATCCTTATATTTTTCTGCCAATGGTAGTCTAGAAAACTGATATTTGTGCCACCTGAGTGTGGCTCAGCATGAAAGCAGGTAGAGGTGTTCCATGTGGTGTCAGGGCTCACAGCAAAGGGGTCGTACACCAATCCCTCACCCACCTTGTCTTACTGTAGCATTCATTGGAAAGCTATAAATGCTGTCCCAGACCTCGATACCTCATGTCTTGCTGATTGCTGCAGTTTCATGCTGTAATTTGTACTGTGGGTGAATTGAGGCCACTTTCCTGGTGTCTGTCCCTTATTTGATGTGCTTTTGCAGCATTTGGGGCCATTCTAAGGTGTTGTGCATGCGTTTGTTTTTGCCTCCCATTTACGTGAATGGCGTCCTGCTATGTACGGCAAATATTTGGTGAATTAATTGACAAATATTGCAAATTCGGCAAACGTAATCCGAATCGACTATTGAAATATTCGCTTATCTCTAGTTGAGATGTGTATTGTAACAAAAAAAGTTCTTTTTTTTAATTCTCAATCATGCATTTCAGGCTGTACAAAACAGTTGACATCCGTACTGAATGGAGCAGACTTTGCCCCTGAGCCTATTCCATACATGCAGTGCCCACAGCATTGAGTAGGCCACCCGAAAGAATTGAGCCCTGGCACTTGCCTATGTTCACCAGATGTTGGTGCCGGCCCTATGTCCCTCGTTATCAATTGTGAAGTATGAGATGTGCAAATGTTCCCTTGAATTGTCAAAACTAAGATGCACATAATGAGCTAAATTGAAAATATTTTGGGTCTAATTGAAGTTACCCTTGTTGCGGTACTCGTCAACCGATGGGAGCAGTCCACATTTCAGTGCTGTGTATGAGTGTTCTATATCAAGATTTACTGCTTCCGCTTCACCTTTCTGCAAATTATAGAAAAAAGTCATGTTACTGATGCCCTTAGTCCTCACCCCATCTACTCGCCATCTCTGAGTGACCACACATGGTGCTTCTTTCTGCTGGTAAACATCACCTACCAGAATCATTTTGATGCACTCCAGACCAGACGCCGGCTCTGTGCATTTAATGGCTCCACCACTAACTGAGGACCAGTCATCACATTTTTTCTTCTCATTCTTGCTCTGTGTACACCACCGAATTTGCTGGTTAACTTGAGGAGGACGAGCGCCTAATGGAAAAAAAGAAAATTGAAACTGATGAATTAGAGAGACTATTAAGGTCATGCATACCAGAATTACCCAACATGTTTCCTACCGTTAAGTGTTTTCATGCCGTTAAACAAGTCTGGTCCCAAAAAGAGGAAAGTGTCCATTGCTGATGGAAGAGCTATCAGAGCGCTGGTGGTGTCTTCAAATAGCAAATCCTTGCCATGAGTGGAGCTGAATAGTTTGCACTCTTTTTTCTGGGATTTAAAAAAAATAACATAAACCACAAGTTACTACAAACTACCAAGCTTCATTAGAAAGGTGACTGACACAATCCTTCCCTTTGTTGTTCATGATTGAAGGCCTTTGCACTTCATAGTATTTATTGCAAGTGGCCTAGGTTTAGGCCTAGGCCTAGGTTTATCCTCAAATCAGCGTCCTGTCTGATTGTAAAGATGTGGAAGAAGTGTTGGCACCACTTCTGAAAATCTGCTGAAAAACATGTCTATGAATGTGATTCATTATTCTGTTTTATATGTGGTTGTATATACTGTGTTTTGCAACAGTGTAATTAGCTTGGATAGGGTTAACAGTTAGTGCCAGCTTAGGTTGGGAGGAGTTAAGTGACCACATAGGAAGCTCATTTCTGCTTGTTAAAGAGAACCTGTCACCCCCGAAATCGAAGGTGAGCCAAGCCCAGCGGTATCAGTGGCTTATCTACAGCATTCTGTAATGCTGTAGATAAGCCCCCCCAATGTATCCTGAAAGATGAGAAAAAGAGGTTAGATTATACTCACCTGGGCGGGCAGTTCGATCCAATGGGCGTCGAGGTCCGGTCCCGGGCCTCCCATCTTCTTACGATGACGTCCTCTTCTTGTCTTCACGCTGCGGCTCTGACGCAGGCGTACTTTGTCTGCCCTGCTGAGGGCAGAGCAAAGTACTGCAGTGCGCAGGCGCCGGGAAAGGTCAGAGAGGCCTATAACTATAGACACTGTACTTGCCTACTGTATGTAAGAACTTCTGCCACTCTTTGGTTTTTGAGGTTACTTCTCTTTTTAGTTTTAACAAAGTTTGGAAACAAGAACTCAGTTCCTAAAATGCCCAATTAAAGCGTCCCCACCTGGGCTAAATGTCCACAAAAATTGCAGCTCACATGAAATCAAACACATTAAAGGAGCAGGTCAGGCAACAAACATAAGAAGTCATCTGAGTGTGTGTAAAAGACTTCTCCATCTTTACATGATGACAATCTACATCTTATACATGTAAACAGAGTTTGCAAAACCTTTTCACTTGTATTGGAAATTTTGCAGGAATTTTTTATACCATCACTGGAAATAAATTAGCTTCAGTTTATTTCTGATGAATTCCTCCTTGAAAGGGCTCATTCTCACTTGCGATGAAATCGGACAAATGCAATAAAAAAAAAAATCGGATTGCATTCAGACCAATGTTATTCTATCATTGTGTTCATCTGCGTGCTGCGATTGTAATCAGAAATCGAATATCGCATCCCACAATAGAAGTCAATGGGTGCGAGAAAAAAATCACACAGCACTCGGACCATGCGAGTGTTGTCCGATTTTTACTCACTGATCGCATTTAAAAAGCCGGTAATTCATGTGCTGCGTACAGTAAAATCACAGAGAGACAGGCTACAATAAAATAGAATAGATACACAGAATAGATAGATATCAAGATGTCAGTGACACACACATATATATGTACAGTATATATATTACATAGATAGATAGACAGAAGATAAGCTGACAATTCAGCAGCCGTGTACTGTAAAATCACAGTGTGACAAGTTACAATAGAATAGATAGAATAGATATATACACATAGCATAAGTAGATATATAGATGTCAGTGACACACATATACATCTCTGGCAAAAATTAAGGGACCACTGCAAACTTTTGAGTTTCTCTGATTTTTCTCTTTATAGGTATATTTTTAATTAATCCCTTCATGACCTTGGGATTTTCCGTTTTTCCGTGTTCATTTTTCGCTCCCCTCCTTCCCAGAGCCATAACTTTTTTATTTTTCCGTTAATATGGCCATGTGAGGGCTTATTTTTTGCAAAACAAGTTGTACTTTTGAACGACATCATTGGTTTTAGCAAGTTGTGTACTAGAAAACAGGAAAAAAAATTCCAAGTGCAGTGAAATTGCAAAAAAAGTGCAATCCTGCACTTGTTTTTTGTTTGGCATATTTGCTAGGTTCACTAAATGCTAAAGCTGACCTGCCATTATGATTCTACAGGTCAGTACGAGTTCATAGACATCTAACATGTCTAGGTTATTTTTTATCAAAGTGGTGAAAAAATAATTCCAAACTTTGCTAAAAAAAAAAAAGAAAATTGCGCCATTTTCCGATACCAGCGTCTCCATTTTTCATGATCTGGGGTCGTTTGAGGGCATGTTTTTTGTGAGCCGAGCTGGCGTTTTTAATGATAGCATTTTGGTGCAGATGCGTTCTTTTGATCGCCCGTTATTGCATTTTAATGCAATGTTGCGGCGACCAAAAAAACGTAATTCTGGCGTTTCGAATTTTTTTCTCGCTACGCCGCTGAGCGATCAAGTTAATCCTTTTTTTACTGATAGATCGGGCGATTCTGAACGTGGCGATACCAAATATGTGTAGGTTTGATTTTTTTTTTAATTGATTTATTTTGAATGGGGCGAAAGCGGGGTGATTTAAACTTTTATATTTTTTTTATTTTTTTCACAGTGTTTTAACTTTTTTTTTTTTTTACTTTTGCCATGCTTCAATAGTCTCCATGGGAGGCTAGAAGCTGGCATAGCCTGATCGGCTCTGCTACATTGTAGCGATCATTAGATCGCTGCTATGCAGCAGAAATGCAGGTTTGCTATGAGCGCCAAACAAAAACCTATACAGAAAGAAATGCCAGAAATAACAACTTTTATAGACCAATGAAAAAACACTAAATGATTAACCCTTAAAAAATTCCATCAGACAAAAATATTTTAAAATAAAAAACTATTTTTATTAAAAATCAATTGCAATCACAAACATATATGACCAAAATATATGGAAATTTTATTGCAAGACTAACTGTTAAAAAATCAATTTTAAACAATATTTTTATTTTTATTTGTATTTAAGAATATAAAATGTGTACATAAACAATTCTATAAAACTCCTCCCATCGAGGTAACATAGGGATTTAATAATATTTCATATTATTTTTTACTAATCCCGTATGTGCAGGACAAGGCAATTCCAAACTGATCAGTACAAAAAATTTAATTTAATAAATAAATATAATGCAGCTAATAATATATTATGTGATAAAAATTATATATAATAATAAATCCAGTAAAAATGTGAAAAATAAACCATAAAATTATACAAAAATATAATAAAAATAATATATACGTGAATAATGCACATAAAAACCACCCTTCTGTGCAACAATTCTATATTAGAATATGATGAAGTGCATAGTGCAAAAAAATAAATAAATCAAATTGTATGCAACAATATATGAAAAACTCAGTGAAAAGGAAGAAGGAGAGATCCAGCACCAAAATAATTGTATATAACTATCACAGCGCTGCAAAATTGTGCCAATGCCTCATGTAAACAAAAGTTTTTGATATACTGACCAGTAACGAATGCCTCTGCCCCGCACACACCACTCCAACGCTATGAGCGCCGACCACCGGGGGGGCACTCAAAGCAGGCCAGCATCAGTAAGTATAGAGGTCTCAAGGTCTCCGATCATGTGACGGGGTCGGCGATGCGCTCATTTCCAGCCGCCCGGCCGGAAGCGCCGGTTAAATGCTGCTGTCTGCGTTTGACAGCGGCATTTAACTAGTTAATAGCGGTGGGTGAATCGCGATTTCACCCGCCGCTATTGCGGGCACATGTCAGCTGACATGTCCCGGCTTTGATGGGGGCTCACCGCCGGAGCCCTGCATCAAAGCGCGGTATCTGACCTCGGACGTACTATCATGTCCGAGGTCAGAAAGAGGTTAAAATGCACATTGTTGTTTTATTCTATAAACTACGGACATGTCTCCAAAATTTTAAGCTAAAAAATTTCTATTTATTTGCAGCAAATGAGAAAAAGACAAAATAATAAAAAAGAAACAGTGCTTTCAGACCTCAAATAATGCAAAGAAAACAAGTTCTTGTTCATGTAGAAACAACAATATTAATGTTTTAACTCAGGAAGAGTTAAGAAATCAATATTTTGTGGAATAATCATGATTTTTAATCACAGCTTTCATGCGTCTTGGCATGCTTTCCACGAGTCTTCCACACTGCCTTTGGGTGACCTTATGCCACTCCTGGTACAAAAATGTAAGCAGTTCTTTGTTTGATGGCTTGTGACTATCCATCTTCCTCTTGATTACATTCCAGAGGTTTTCAATGGGGTTCAGGTCTGGAGATTGGGCTGGCATGACAGGGTCTTCATCCAGACATTGATTAACCTAGCTGTGTGGAATGGGGCGTTGTCCTGCTGGAAAAAAAACTGTCCTCAGAGTTGGGGAACATTGTCTAAGCAGAAGGAAGCAAGTGTTTTTCAAGGATAACCTTGCATACGGCTTGATTCATAGTCCTTCGCAACGAACAACCTGCCCAATTCCAGCCATGCTGAAGCATCCCCAGATCATCACCGATCCTCCACCAAATTTCACAGTGGGTGCAAGACACTGTGGCTTGTACGCCTCTCCAGGTCTCTGTCTAACTATCAGATGACCAGGTGTTGGACAAAGCTGAAAATTAGACCCATCAGAGAATATTACCTTACTCCAGTCCTCTATGGTCCAATCCTTATGGTCTTTGGCAAACTTCAGCCTGGCTCTCCTTTGCTTCTCATTGATGAAAGGCTTTTTTCATGCTTTACATGACTTGAATCCTGCCTCTAGGAGCCTGTTATGAACTGTTCTTGCCATGCACTTCACCCCAGCTGCCATTTGCCATTCCTTCTGTAGGTCACTTGATGTCATCCTGCGGTTGCTGAGCTACATTCGAATAAGATGACGGTCAGTCTGGTCAGTGGAGAGTTGCTGTTTCCCTCTGCTGGTCTGTAGCTTTGTTGTCCACAATTTCTGCTGCTTGACCTTGTTGTAATGGACTGTGGTCTTCAAAATGTTAAGGTTGGACGGTCCCTGTATCCCTCTGCTAGTAAAGCCAGAATTGAGTCCTTCTTTTCCTCACTCAAGACTTTGACATGGTTAAAAGTTATTTTTTCATTCAAATTAATTTTGGGCTATTCCTAGTACTTGTTTGGCCATCCAGCTTCTCCTAATACAAGAGGATTGTGAAGACCACAGCAGTGTTTTTTATACTTTCCCTTGTTAATTAAGATTTGGCTCAGGTGATCACCTAATCAGAAGCACATTAAGTAGAATGAGATGTACTTTGTTTGGAATTCAACTGACACTGGAATGGAATGGCCGTCAGACATTTAGAGATGGTAATTTTTAGAAAACTGTGCAGTGGTCTCTAAATTTTTGCCAGAGCTGTGTATACAGTGGGTACGAATAGTATTCATACCCCTTAAATTTTTCACTCTTTGTTTCATTGCAGCCATTTGGTAAATTCAAAAAAGTTATTTTTCTTTCTCATTAACCCCTTAAGCCCGTATGACGTACTATACCGTCGAGGTGGGGTGGGCCTTAATTCCCGGTGACGGGATAGTACGTCATACGCGATCGGCCGCGCTCACGGGGGGAGCGCGGCCGATCGCGGCCGGGTGTCGGCTGCATATCGCAGCTGACATCCGGCACTATGTGCCAGGAGCGGTCACGGACCGCCCCCGGCACATTAACCCCCGGCACACCGCGATCAAACATGATCGCGGTGTACCGGCGGTACAGGGAAGCATCGCTCAGGGAGGGGGCTCCCTGCGGGCTTCCCTGAGACGATCGGTACAAGGTGATGTACTCACCTCGTACCGAACGTCTTCTCCCTGCAGGCCCCGGATCCAAAATGGCCGAGGGGCTGTATCCGGGTCCTGCAGGGAGCACTTCCGGGTCGGAGCAGGCTGCAGATGAAAGCTGCAGCCTGCTCCGATGAAAGTATGATCGCCGATCTGATAGAGTGCTGTGCACACTATCAGATCTGCGATCTGTGATGTCCCCCTCTGGGACAAAGTAAAAAAGTAAAAAAAAAAATTTCCACATGTGTAAAAAAAAAAATAAAAAATTCCTAAATAAATAATAATAAAAAAAAAAATATTATTCCCATAAATACATTTCTTTATCTAAAAAAAACAAACAAAAACAATAAAAGTACACATATTTAGTATCGCCGCGTCCGTAACGACCCAACCTATAAAACTGGCCCACTAGTTAACCCCTTCAGTAAACACCGTAAGAAAAAAAAAACAAAGCGAGGCAAAAAACAACGCTTTATTACCATACCGCCGAACAAAAAGTGGAATAACACGCGATCAAAAAGACGTATATAAATAACCATGTTACCGCTGAAAACGTCATCTTGTCCCGCAAAAAAGGAGCCGCCATACAGCATCATCAGCAAAAAAATAAAAAAGTTATAGTCCTCAGAATAAAGCGATGCCAAAATAATAATTTTTTCTATAAAATAGTTTTTATCGTATAAAAGCGTCAAAACATAAAAAAATGATATAAATGAGGTATCGCTGTAATCGTACTGACCCGACGAATAAAACTGCTTTATCAATTTTACCAAGCGCAGAACGGTATAAACGCCTCTCCCAAAAGAAATTCATGAATAGCTGGTTTTTGGTTATTCTGCCTCACAAAAATCGGAATAAAAAGTGATAAAAAATGGTCACGTGTCCGAAAATGTTACCAATAAAAACGTCAACTCGTCCCGCAAAAAACAAGACCTCACATGACTCTGTGGACCAAAATGTGGAAAAATTATAGGTCTCAAAATGTGGAGACGCAAAAACTTTTTTGCTATAAAAAGCGTCTTTTAGTCTGGTTTCACACTTGCGTTTTTATCTGCATGCGTTTTTTAAAAAAACCGCATGTGTGAAAAAATGCATGTAAACGCGGTAAAACGCATGCGTTTTTATAGAAAAACACAAGAAAACAAGAAAAAAACAAAAAACCCTAACCCTACCCCTAACCCTACCCCTAACCTGAAATACGTGGCACTGAAATACGTGGCACTGAAATATACGTTTATATACGTATATACGTATATAAGTGCCACGATATTTCAGTGGCCACGTATATAAGTGCCACGTATTTAAGTGCCACGTATTTCAGTGCCACGTATTTCAGTGCCACGTATTTACGTGCCACGTATTTACGTGCCACGTATTTTTCAGTGCCTGAAATACGTGGCACTGAAATACGTGGCACTGAAATATCGTGGCACTGAAATATCGTGGCACTGAAATATCGTGGCACTGAAGTATTTACGTGCCACGTATTTTTCAGTGCCTGAAATACGTGGCACTGAAATACGTGGCACTGAAATACGTGGCACTGAAATACGTGGCACTGAAATATCGTGGCACTGAAATACGTGGCACTTAAATACGTGGCACTTAAATACGTGGCTCTTAAATACGTGGCTCTTAAATACGTGGCTCTTAAATACGTGGCACTTATATACGTGGCACTTATATACGTGGCACTTATGACTGTCAGAAAATGTTCAGTAAACGGTTAGGGGTGAGGTTAGGGGTAGGGTTTCAGGTAGAATTGGGGAGTTTCCACTGTTCAGGCACATCAGGGGCTCTCCAAACGCGACATGGCGTCCAATCTCAATTCCAGCCAATTCTGCGTTGAAAAAGTAAAACAGTGCTCCTTCCCTTCCGAGCTCTCCCGTGCGTCCAAAAAGGGGTTTACCCCAACATATGGGGTATCAGCGTACTAGGGACAAATTGAACAACAACTTCTGGGGTCCAAGTTCTCTTGTTATCCTTGGGAAAATAAAAATTTGGGGGGCTAAAAATCATTTTTGTGGGAAAAAAAATATGTTTTATTTTCACGGCTCTGCGTTGTAAACTGTAGTGAAACACTTGGGGGTTCAAAGTTCTCACAACACATCTAGATAAGTTCCTTGGGAGGTCTAGTTTCCAATATGGGGTCACTTGTGGGGGGTTTGTACTATTTGGGTACATCAGGGGCTCTGCAAATGCAACGTGACGCCTGCAGACCAATCCATTTAAGTCTGCATTCCAAATGGCGCTCCTTCCCTTCCGAGCTCTGTCATGTGCCCAAACAGTGGTTCCCCCCCACATAGGGGGTATCAGCGTACTCAGGACAAATTGGACAACAACTTTTAGGGTCCAATTTATCCTGACACCCTTGTGAAAATACAAAACTGGGGGCTAAAAAATCATTTTTGTGAAAAAAAAAATAATTTTTATTTTCACGGCTCTGCGTTATAAACTGTAGTGAAACACTTGGGGGTTCAAAGTTCTCACAACACATCTAGATAAGTTCCTTGGGAGGTCTAGTTTCCAATATGGGGTCACTTGTGGGGGGTTTGTACTATTTGGGTACATCAGGGGCTCTGCAAATGCAACGTGACGCCTGCAGACCAATCCATTTAAGTCTGCATTCCAAATGGCGCTCCTTCCCTTCCGAGCTCTGTCATGCGCCCAAACAGTGGTTCCCCCCCACATAGGGGGTATCAGCGTACTCAGGACAAATTGGACAACAACTTTTAGGGTCCAATTTATCCTGATACCCTTGTGAAAATACAAAACTGGGGGCTAAATTTCATTTTTGTGAAAAAAAAAAAAAAATTATTTTCACGGCTCTGCGTTATAAACTGTAGTGAAACACTTGGGGGTTCAAAGTTCTCACAACACATCTAGATAAGTTCCTTGGGGGGTCTAGTTTCCAATATGGGGTCACTTGTGGGGGGTTTGTACTGTTTGGGTACATCAGGGGCTCTGCAAATGCAACGTGACGCCTGCAGACCAATCCATTTAAGTCTGCATTCCAAATGGCGCTCCTTCCCTTCCGAGCTCTGTCATGCGCCCAAACAGTGGTCCCCCCCACAAATGGGGTATCAGCGTACTCCAGACAAATTGGACAACAACTTTTGGGGTCCAATTTATCCTGATACCCTTGTGAAAATACAAAACTGGGGGCTAAAAAATCATTATTGTGAAAAAAAAAATAATTTTTATTTTCACGGCTCTGCGTTATAAACTGTAGTGAAACACTTGGGGGTTCAAAGCTCTCAAAACACATCTAGATAAGTTCCTTAGGGGGTCTACTTTCCAAAATGGTGTCACTTGTGGGGGGGTTTAATGTTTAGGCACATCAGGGGCTCTCCAAACGCAACATGGCATCCCATCTTAATTCCAGTCAATTTTGCATTGAAAAGTAAAATAGCGCTTCTTCCCTTCTGAGCTCTGCTATGCGCCCAAACAATGGTTTACACCCACATATGGGGTATCGTCGTACTCAGGACAAATTGCACAACAACTTTTGTGGTCTAATTTCTTCTCTTACCCTTGGGGAAATAAAAAAATGGGGGTGAAAAGATCATTTTTGTGAAAAAATATGATTTTTTATTTTTACGGCTCTGCATTATAAACTTCTGTGAAACACTTGTTGGGTCAAAGTGCTCAACACACATCTAGATAAGTTCCTTAAGGGGTCTACTTTCCAAAATGGTGTCACTCGTGGGGGGTTTTAATGTTTAGGCACATTAGGGGCTCTCCAAACGCAACATGGCGTCCCATCTCAATTCCAGTCAATTTTGCATTGAAAAGTCAAATGGCGCTCCTTCCCTTCTGAGCTCTGCCCTGCGCCCAAACAATGGTTTACACCCACATATGGGGTATCAGTGTACTCAGGACAAATTGCACAACAGTTTTTGGGGTCCAATTTCTTCTCTTACCCTTGGGAAAATAAAAAATTGGGGGTGAAAAATCATTTTTGTGAAAAAATATGATTTTTTATTTTTACGGCTCTGCATTATAAACTTCTGTAAAGCACTTGTTGGGTCAAAGTGCTCACCACACATCTAGATAAGTTCCTTAGGGGGTCTACTTTCCAAAATGGTGTCACTTGTTAGGGGTTTCAATGTTTAGGCACATTAAGGGCTCTCTAAATGCAACATGGCGTCCCATCTCAATTCCAGTCAATTTTGCATTGAAAAGTCAAATGGCGCTCCTTCCCTTCCGAGCTCTGCCCTGCGCCCAAACAATGGTTTACACCCACATATGGGGTATCAGCGTACTCAGGACAAATTGCAAAACAATTTTTGGGGTCCAATTTCTTCTCTCACCCTTGGGAAAATAAAAAATTGGGGGTGAAAAGATCATTTTTGTGAAAAAATATGATTTTTTATTTTTACGGCTCTGCATTATAAACTTCTGTAAAGCACTTGTTGGGTCAAAGTGCTCACCACACATCTAGATAAGTTCCTTAGGGGGTCTACTTTCCAAAATGGTGTCACTTGTTAGGGGTTTCAATGTTTAGGCACATCAGGGGCTCTCCAAATGCAACATGGCGTCCCATCTCAATTCCAGTCAATTTTGCATTGAAAAGTCAAATGGCGCTCCTTTGCTTCCAAGCTCTGCCATGCGCCCAAACTGTGGTTTACCCCCACATATGGGGTATCAGCGTACTCAGGACAAATTGCACAACAACTTTTGGGGTCTATTTTCTCCTGTTACCCTTGGTAAAATAAAACAAATTGGAGCTGAAATAAATTTTGTGTGAAAAAAAGTTAAATGTTCATTTTTATTTAAACATTCCAAAAATTCCTGTGAAACGCCTGAAGGGTTAATAAACTTCTTGAAAGTGGTTTTGAGTACCTTGAGGGGTGCAGTTTTTAGAATGGTGTCACACTTGGGTATTTTCTATCATATAGACCCGTGAAAATGACTTCAAATGAGATGTGGTCCCTAAAAAAAAATGGTGTTGTAAAAATGAGAAATTGCTGGTCAACTTTTAACCCTTATAACTCCGTCACAAAAAAAAATTTTGGTTCCAAAATTGTGCTGATGTAAAGTAGACATGTGGGAAATGTTATTTATTAAGTATTTTGTGTGACATATGTCTGTGATTTAAGGGCATAAAAATTCAAAGTTGGAAAATTGCGAAATTTTCAAAATTTTCGCCAAATATTCGTTTTTTCACAAATAAACGCAAGTTATATCGAAGAAATTTTACCACTAACATGAAGTACAATATGTCACGAGAAAACAATGTCAGAATCGCCAAGATCCGTTGAAGAGTTCCAGAGTTATAACCTCATAAAGGGACAGTGGTCAGAATTGTAAAAATTGGCCTGGTCATTAACGTGCAAACCACCCTCGGGGCTTAAGGGGTTAATATACACTCTGCACCCCATATTGACTGAAAAAACAGAAATGTAGTAATTTTTGCAAATCTATTAAAAAAGAAAAATTTAAATATCACATGGTCATAAGTATTCAGACTAGTGATGAGCGAGTGTGCTCGCTACTCGAGTTTTCTGAGGATTCTTGGGTGTTCTCCAGGTATCTTGGGTGTGCTCGTAGATTATGTTTGTGTCCCCGCAGCTGCATGATTTGCGGCTGCTAGACAGCCTGAATGCATGTAGGGATTCCCTAACAGACAATCGCCGCATGTGTTCAGGTTGTCTAACAGCCGCAAATCATGAAACTGCGGGGACATAAACAAAATCTATGAGCATACCCAAGAAACTCGGAGAACACCCGAGCATGCTCAGAAAACTCGAGTAAAGCGCACACTCGCTCATCACTAATTCAGTATTGCTTAGTATTGAGTAGAAGCACCCTTTTGAGCTAGTACAGCAATGAGTCTTCTTGGGAATGATGCAACAAGCTTTTCACACCTGAATTTGGGGATCCTCTGCCATTCTTCCTTGCAGATCCTCTGCCATTCTTCCTTGCAGATCCTCTGCCATTCTTCCTTGGAGATCCTCTCCAGTTTCATCAGGTTGGATGGTGAATCTTGGAGGACAGCCATTTTTGAGTCTCTCCAGAAATGCTCATTTGGGTTTAGGTCAGGGCTCTGGCTGGGCAAGTCAAGAATGGTCACAGAGTTTTTCTGAAGCTACTCCTTTGTTATTTTAGCTGTGTGCTTAGGGTCTTTGTCTTGCTGGAAGGTGAACCTTCGGCCAAGTCTGCGGCCCATGTACTTGGCCACATTCATGTTTCCTTCAATGACATCCCGTCGTCCTGTTCCTGCACCTGAAAAACACCCCCATAGCATGATACTGCCACCACCATGTTTTACTGTTGGGCTTGTATTGGGCAGGTGATGAGCATTGCTTGGTTTTCCCACACATACCGCTTAGAATTATCACCAAAAAGGTCTATCTTCGTCTCATCAGACCAGAGAATCTAATTTCTCATAGTCTGGGAGTCCTTTGTGAATTTTTTAGCAAACTCTATGCTGGCTTTCACATGTCTTGCACTGAGGAGAGGCTTCCGTTGGGCCACTCGGCCATAAAGGCCCAACTGGTGGAGGGCAGCAGTGATAGTTGACTTTGTGGAACTTTCTCCCATCTCCCTACTGCATCTCTGGAGCTCAGCCACAGTGATCTTAGGGTTCTTTTTTACCTCTCTCGCCAAGGCTCTTCTCCCATGATTGCACAGTTTGGCTGGACGGCAAGGTCTAGGAAGACTTCTGGTGGTCCCAAACTTCTTCTATTTAAGGATTATGGAGGCCACTGTGTTCTTAGGAACCTTGAGAACTGCAGAATTCTGTTGTAACCATGGCAAGATCTGTGCCTTGCCACAGTTCTGTCTCTGAGCTCCTTGGCCAGTTCCTTTTGACCTCTTGATTCTCATTTGGTCTGACATGCACTGTGAACTGTGAGGTCTTATATAGACAAGTGTGTGCCTTTCCAAATCAAGTCCTATCAGTTTAAAGAAGCACAGCTGGACTCCAATGAAGGAGTAGAACCATATGAAGTAGGATCACAAATTGACAGCATGTGAGTTAAATATGAGGGTCTGAGTAAAGGGTATGAATACTTATGGCCATGTGATATTTCAGTTTTTCTTTTTTATTAAATTTGCAAAAATTTCTTCATTTCTGTTTTTTTTCAGTCAAGATTGGGTGCGGAATGTACATTAATGTGGATAAAAAATGAATGAATTTTTTTTAATTTAGCAAATGGCTTCAATGAAACAGAGTGAAAAATTTTATAGGGGTTTGAATACTTTCCGTACCCACTGTATATATATGTTTGGACCAATATTTCCTTTCAAATTGATGTGTAAATGACATAGAGAATGTCATGTAAAAGCTCATGTTGAAATCGCACTGCAATTGGAAAGCAATCACATTGCATTCGGATGTAAATCGGATGCTAGATGTGAAAAATCGAATTATACTCGCATGAAAAACGCATGACATTTGTATTACATTCATCCGACTTTGCAGGAACCAAAATGGACCAATTTTAAAATCGCTAGTGTGACTCCAGCCAAAAGCTGAAAATTACCTAAGTTAACTCTATTTCTGTCCCTAATCTGACAATTCTTCAGAGATGTGTATATGCAAATTCACCACCTGCCTACCCGTTAATCACATGCGCCTTGTATGACTATATTATTAATTTCAGATGATGCTTATAATGTTACCTGGGCCTGAAGAAGATACTCGATGATATCCTTCATCTTGTCTCCGGTGCTTCTGGTCACCACAGCATGTCTGGGGATTCTTCCAAAGTTACAGATTTTGTATTGGCTTAGTGGTCTTCTAGTATTGTCTGGACACAGCAGCTCAAAATTGTCCGAGTATTGCCCTGAAGAACAATACATGGAATTTATATGAGAAGAAGATATACAGTATATTAAATCTGTAACTGAAATCTGATGTATGGTGAAATAAACGTACAAGTGTTTCAGCTTTATAGATTTTGGAGAAGCCTTGTTCATGGGTGGACATACCGCTGGTTCAACCGATGCTTCTGCATCGGGGCCCGAAGGCTCTGGGGGGCCCAGCAGGGTGGCTAATAATGAGGGCAATCTGGCCAGTTTATCCGCCCCTGAGGCCAGATTGTCCTCATGTGTGCTGCCTGCAAGAGAAAATGGCAGCGGAGCGGAACTGCATTGAATATATCCATCCTGCTTCCTGCCCGCACTTCCTGTCTCACACAGCAACGTGTGAATGTCATCAACATTCAGCGTCCCGGCTGTGCGAGACAAGAAGCTGCCGGCGATGGTGCGGCTTCAGGATGCCGTGCTCAGAGGTGAGGTGGTGTGTGTGTGTGTGCAGAGAGGTGAATGGTGCTGTGTGTGCCTGTGTGTGTATGCAGAGAGGCGAATGGTGCTGTGTGTGTCTGTGTGTGTTTGTGTGTATGCAGAGAGGGGAATGGTGCTGTGTGTGTCTGTGTGCAGAGAGGTGAATGGTGCTGTGTGTGTCTGTGTGTGTGTATGCAGAGAGGTGAATGGTGCTGTGTGTGTCTGTGTGTGTGTAGGTGGAGGAGAGAGCAATGATAGGGGTGATAGGGCAGAAGGCAATGATTGGGTTGATGGAGATGGCAATGATGGGGTGATGGGGCAGAAGGCAATGATTGGGTTGACAGAGAGGGCAATGATGGGGGATGGGGCAGAAGGCAATGATTTGGTTGACGGAGAGGACAATGATAGGGGTGGTGGGGGAGAAAGCAATGATGGGGTGGTGGAAAGGGCAATAATGGGGGTGGTGGGGGAGGAGGAAATGATGGAGGTGGTGAATTGGCAATAATGGGGTGGTGGGGAGGAGGAAATGATGGAGGCGGTATAATGGGCACTGATGGGGGAGGTGGGGGAAAAGACAATGATGGTGGTGGAAAGGGCAATGATGAGGATGGTGGCGGAGGAGGAAATGATAGAGGTTGTGGAATGGGTAATTATGGGGGAGCAGACAATGATGATGGCAGGGGAAAGGACAGTGATGGGGTGGTGAGGAGGAGGCAATGATGGAGGCAGTGGAATGGGTAATGATCGGGATGGTGGAGAGGGGGAAATGATGGAGGTCGTGGAATGGATAATGATGGGGTGGTGGGGAGAAGGCAATGATGGCAGCAGTGGAAAGAACAATGATGGAGGTGGAGAAGAGGGCAATCATGGGGGTGGGGGAGAAGGCAATAATGGGATGCAGGGGGGTGGAGGACAATGAGGGGTGTGGGGGATTGGAATGGGAGGAAGGAGGATTTATAATGGATTTAGGAACTGGGGGAGGTGGAGGAAGACGTTATTCTCAATTATTATGTCTAAAACAGTCCTTTAGTATAAAGTGTACTCACTTATTATGTATAGCACAGTCCCTTAGTGTATAGTGTACTCACTTATTATGTATAACATCATCCTTAGTTACATAGTTTTCTCTTTTGGTATGTATAACACCATCCCTTATTACGTACCATCCTCTCTAGTTATATATGATGCCCTCCCTTATTATATAGCTTCCTCTGCTGTTATATACAGCTCTGACTCTTACATAGTGTATTCTTGTTATTTTTGTTATTCACAGCACCATCTTTTATCATATAGTCCCCTCTCTTGTTAGATATAAAATGACTACTGATGGAGGAGCCGGTAACTCCCAGTCCGCAGTCCCCTATGGGATGTGGAGCCGCATATTCATCACTGTAATGAGCGGCACCATGTGACCGCTCATACAGTACAAGCTGCGGCGCTGACAGGAAGCATCGAGGGAGCTGGGTGAGTATTTTAATGCCAGCGGGTGGGCGCACAGGGGGTGGGAGGCGGCAGGTGACAAGGATCTTTATTTTAAACACAAAAATAATAAAAAAAATTGATTTTTCATTCCTTCTCTCCAGCGAACACTGCTGGAGAGAAGGAATGAAAGGCGGCTTCAGAACCACATGCTGGGGGGACAGCGCTTACTATAGCGCTGTCTCCTGCACGGTCCGTGTGGTAGTCAGTCGGCACACGGGCGGCACACGGACAGCATCCGTGTGCGGTACATGTTTACACGGACCCATTAACTTTAGTGGGTCCGTGTGATCCGTGCGCTCCCAAGAACACTGACATGTCTCCATGTTTTTCACACACGGTCCGTGAAAACACGCTGACATGTGCAGAGACACATTTATTTTAATGTGTCTACGTGAGTCAGTGTCTCCGGTACGTGAGAAAACTGTGGCCACACGTACTGGAGCCACTGACGTGTGAAACCGGCCTCAGGAAGAGTTTAAAAGATTAAGTGCCCTATCACCTTAACCAGAGTCAAACCAAGCATGAATAATAATGACATTTCCAAAGGCGATCCACACGATCTTATCTGCCTTGATAAGATCCTTTCATCATTGTTTATTTATTTGGAGCTATTGTAAATATACATTGAGCATACATTTGCTGCCGTTGTCACAGCATATGTATTAAGGTACCGTCACACTAAACGATACATAGACATAGACATACATACATAGACTGTGTATTTATACTCTACCAATAGACAGACAACCCGCTGATGGTTTATATCTGCATACTGTACAATAGCAATCAAACATTATAAAAGTGAAACGCACTGGAGATGTTGTGCTAGAATTCTGTAGTTTTGCTCTTGTCACTTTGCAGTGCCCTAGTGATATGGCTGCATAGGTCCTAGTACAACCATAAAAATGACACCTACATAACATTACCTGTTAATGCTGTGTCTTCTACAAAAGCCACATCTCCTTTATCCTCTCTCAAACACCTGACCAAAGAAAAAAAGCATGCATTCATAAGTCATTATTTTATACTCCCCATTACAAAAAAAATGTATCTATAATAAATATATGACTTAGTGCCTGCCAGAGCTAGATTCACCTTAAAAGCTCCCATACACATTAGCCTAATGTCTGCCAAAACCACCGATATCAACAGGTTCAGCCGACTGTCTAATGTGAGTGGGGGTACCAAGGTGTCAGCCAGCAGATTTATTATAGAGAACACAGGAATGATCATTCAGCCAAGGAACTATGGGAATATGGGCTGAGAAACACTGTTCGTCAGACAGCCATCTACACAGTGTTCCAAATTATTATGCACAAAGAGTTTAGGAGTGATAAGGTTAGAATTTTTTTGTGTCATTTAAACTCATTGATGGTGATGTGTGTCAGGGCTCTTTATATCACTGAAAGCAATTGCAGATACCTGTGCAAATTAGTTTGGCAGGTGTGTCCAAGTAAAGACAAGACTACTTAAGAAGGCTGTTCCACATTATTAAGCAGCCTACATTTTTTGCCTAAATGGGAAAGAAAAAGGATGTGTCGGCTGCTGAGAAGCAACAAATTGTGGAGTATTTAGGTCAAAGCATGACTGCAATCAACATTGCCAAGACACTTCATCGTGATCATCGCACAATCAAGAAGTATGTAGCTGATTCCCAGTACACACATGTGCGTGCTGATAAGGAAAAATTGAGGACTCTTTCCAACAGGCAATTGCGTAAGGTTAAAAGAGCAGCTGCAAAAAAGCCTTGTCATAGCAGCAGACAAGTTTTTGAAGCTGCTGGTGCCTCCAACGTCCCCAGAACAACAAGATGCAGGGTCCTTCAGAGGTGCATAAGCCATCCTGCCGGCCACCTCTATCCACTGCACACAAGCAGAAACGGCTTCAGTGGGCCAAACGATACATGAAGACTGACTTCCAAACTGTTCTGTTCACTGCTGAGTGCCGTGCAACGCTCGATGGTCCAGATGGATGGAGTGGAGGATGGCTAGTTGATGGACACCCCATGAAAACATGGCTAAGGCGCCAACAAGTGGGTGGAGTAATGTTTTGGGCTGGAATCATGGGGAGAGAGATTGTCAGCCCCTTTATGATCCCTGAAGGGGTAAAGATGAACTCCATAATCTATGTGGAGTTTCTAAAACAACACTTCCTGCCATGGTTCAAGATTAAGAACCGTGCTTTCCGCAGCAAGATCATTTTCATGCATGATAATGCACCGTCTCATGCTGCAAAAAACACATCTGCATCTCTGGCTGGTATGGGCATAAAAGAGAACTAACTTATGGTGTGGCCACCATGTTCCCCTGACCTCAACCCCATTGAGAAACTCTGGAGCATCATCAAAAGGAGTGTCTATGATGGCGGGAGGCAGTTCACATCTAAGCAACAGCTCTGGGAAGGTATTCTGTCCACATGCAAAACAATTGAAGCAGAAACCATCCAAAAACTGACAAATTCAATGGACGAGAGAGTTCAGAAGCTTCTTTCGAACAAGGGGTCCTATGTGCAAATTGTGACAAAACACTCCGGGATCGCCTTTGCTGAGGTCAAATGTCACGTGGTTTGTGCATTAAACTCTGAGGCGAACAGCAGGGTTCTGAGTAGGCTGACCGTAGGTCAGATTTATTAACGTGAAAGCAATCAAGAAAACAAAACATAAAAATAAATCCTAGCCTGTCCGGCACTAACTAAACAAATACTAACAACTGGGGGGGCTTCTCCCACCCAGCTAACATTACACAGTTCATGAGCACAGCTCTCACTCACGTTTGTCTCACACAGACAGGCATTCTGTGTGCCCCAGGCTGACGCCCACAACCCCCAGCTGGTCATCTTTTATTCCAGCAGTTATTAACCCATCAGTATCCTGAAGATACTGAGCGGTCTAATTTACATAGGACAAATACCTGGGCAAGATATACCTGCCCCCGACTACCAGACCGACATGACTCTTACATATCCTCCCCCCCTGCTCAGACCACTCCGGTCAAGCAAGAACACCCTCGAAACAGTGCACTCGGGACAGGGCATCAGCATTCCCCATCTGCACTCCGGGTCGGTGGTCCACCGTGAAAGAGTAAGCCTGCAGGGCAAGGAACCACCGGGTTACCCGACTATTGTGGTCCTTGTGGAGGTGCATCCACTTGAGAGGGGCATGGTCCGTGACCAGCCTAAACTTCCTACCTGCCAGGTAATACTTGAGGGAGTCGAGAGCCCATTTAATGGCTAGGCACTCTTTTTCAACCACGGCATACCTCTGCTCATGTATATTCAGTTTCCGGCTGAGGTAGAGGACCGGGTGTTCCACTCCGTCCCTCACCTGGGAAAGTACAGCTCCGACACCAGTATCAGAGGCATCAGTTTGCACCACAAACTCGCTGCTGAAATCCGGAGTCACCAGCACAAGCTGAGAGCACAAAGCCCGTTTCAGGCTATGGAAGGCCTCTTCGGCAGCTGAGGACCATTTTACCATGACGGAACCCTTCCCTTTGGTAAGATCCGTCAAGGGGGTAGCAGTGGCTGCAAAATTGGGTATGAACCGGCGATAATAGCCGGCAATTCCCAGGAAAGCTTGTACTTGTTTCTTGTTTACTGGCTGCGGCCAACCCTGAATTGCCTGTATTTTATCGATCTGGGGTTTAACAACTCCTCTGCCAATCACGTAGCCCAAATATCGGGCTTCTTCAAGCCCGATGTGACATTTCTTGGGGTTCGCCGTTAGGCCTGCGTCTCGCAAGTCATCAATCACCGCCTGCACCTTCCGGAGGTGAGTCTCCCAGTCCATGCTATAAATTACGATGTCATCCAGGTAGGCAGAAGCGTACTGCCTGTGGGGCGTCAAGACACGATCCATCAGTCTCTGGAACGTTGCTGGTGCTCCGTGAAGTCCAAACGGCATGTAGAAATACTGGAACAGTCCTTCCGGTGTAGCAAACGCCGTCTTCTCTCTGGCCGCCTCTGTCAGAGGGATCTGCCAGTGCCCCTTTGTTAGAGCCAGGGTCGTAATGTACCGGGCTTTGCCAAGTCGGTCGATTAACTCATCGACCTGGGGCATAGGGTACGCATCAAATTTGGAAACCGAATTCAATTTCCTAAAGTCATTACAAAACCGTATGGAGCCATCCGGCTTAGGTATCAACACGATTGGACTGGACCAGGCGCTGTGCGACTCCTCAATGACTCCTAAGTCCAACATTGCCCTTACTTCCCGGGAGACGGCTTCACAGCGTGCTTCCGGAATCCGGTAGGGCTTCACATGAACTGTGACACCAGGCTCTGTGACAATCTCATGTTTCACCAGCTTAGTCTGGCCCGGTTTTTCCGAGAAAAACTGTCGGTTCTGTAACAAAAACTGCTTAACTTCAGACTTTTGCTGTTCAGAGAGAGTCTCAGCAATCTGCACCTCCGGTACGGTAGGTGAGCAAACTGGACGAGACAGATCCGCTGTTAGGGCAGAGCGGTCTTTCCAGGGTTTTATCAGATTCACATGATAAATCTGTTCTGGTTTTCTTTTACCATGCTGGTACACTTTATAGTTTACTTCACCAACTCTTTCCATGACCTCAAAGGGGCCCTGCCATTTCGCCAGGAATTTACTATCGACCGTAGGGATCAGGATCAACACCCTCTCCCCGGGTGCAAATGTGCGGACCTTGGCGCCTCTATCATAACTTTGCCTTTGGGCCCCCTGGGCCTGTAACATATGTTCCTTAACCATAGGCATTACAGCGGCAATACGGTCCTGCATTTGCGTTACATGGTCTATCACTGTTTTAAAGGGAGTGACTTGACCTTCCCAGGTTTCTTTTGCAACGTCCAATAGTCCCCGGGGACGACGGGCGTACAATAGCTCGAAAGGTGAGAACCTCGTGGAAGACTGGGGAACCTCCCTGATGGCAAATAGCAAATAGGGTAACAAGTAATCCCAGTTCTTCCCATCTTTGTCTATCGCCTTTCGGAGCATCTGTTTTAAGGTTTTATTGAACCGCTCCACCAACCCATCTGTTTGAGGGTGATAGACAGATGTACGTAACGGGTCTATTTGTAAGAGTCTGCAGAGCTCCTTCATACCCTTGACATAAAGGGAGTCCCCTGGTCGGTGAGTATCTGTTTTGGAATTCCCACCCGACTAAACACCTGTACCAACTCCTTGGCGATCGTTTTGGTAGCCGTGTTAAGTAAAGGGATGGCTTCCGGGTAACGAGTGGCATAGTCCACGATGACGAGGATATGTTGGTGTCCACGTGCGGACCGGGGAAGGGGCCCAACCAAATCCATCCCAATTCTCTCAAATAGGACTCCAATGATAGGGAGAGGTACCAAAGGGGTACGGAACCGAGGTTTAGGCGCGGAGATTTGGCACTCTGGACAGGACTCACAATAGTTACGCACATCACTATGTATGCCGGGCCACACAAAACAATGGGATATCCTTTCTGTGGTTTTCTGCACCCCCAGATGTCCCCCCATTATATGTCCGTGGGCCAGGTCCAGTACCTTCCGCCGATAAGGTTTGGGTACCACTAAGCGTTGCACAGTGTCCTCTCCTTTTTTCTCTGCCTGGTAGAGCAAATCATTTTCAAGAATCATGTACGGGTACGCTAGCCTAGTGTCAGGTTCTACGGGTACCCCATCTATCATTTTTACATTTTTCCTAGCTGAAGTCAGGGTAGGATCTTTCATCTGCTCGCTGTGGAAGTCATCCAACTGGACTCCCAAGTCTGGCAGGCAGGGTGCCGGATGGCTGCCTGCCACCACCTCTCGCTGAGTTTCCTCAGTTTCCTCAGTCTCCCCCGCCATAACTGAGAAGGGGTACTGAAGGTTAGATTCACCAACCTCCTCAGCAGCATCTGCCTGTGGGGCCTCCTCAAGGAGCTCGGGACCTCCAGATGGCATGGGAAAAGATTCTCGGGTATAACTACCGTGAAGGAGCAACTGATTCTCCCACAACTGCCAGAAATGAGGAAAATCTCTGCCCAAGATTATATCCTGTAACAATGCGGGAACGAGTCCCACTTTGTGTTGCACAGACCCATAGGGAGTGGAAATACAAATGACCGCTGTAGGGTACGAGCAGGTGTCACCATGCACACACGTTACAGAAAACTTGTCAGACGGACCAGATGGAAGTGCCACCAGGCTGGCTTTCACCAGAGTCACCACACTTCCAGAGTCTAGTAATGCCACAACATTTTTCCCATCAACAGATAATTCACACAGATGTTTCGCTGTATCATTTTGACCCGCATTCACACTCACTAGCCGTGTAACCAAAGACATGCATTTTTTAGAGTCTGTAACGTCGCACTGCATGGGTTCAGTGGTAACAGGACAGTTCGCAGAAACATGGCCCTTCTCATGGCAGCGAAAACACCTCACAGGCCCCCTATTGAGACCATAGTCCGACACTCTCGGTCTCGGAGTGCGAGCAGTCCCATGTTCCTCCCCCACAGTTTTAGGCGACTTTCCTTCACCCGTAGTCCCTGGAACAGTCTTACCGGTTCCACGAGGAGAAGGCACCGACCGGGTGGTAGTGGTATCGTCGGGAAGTCCTTCTGCCACGGCATAACGCTCCACCAACTCCACAAGTTGATCCGCTGTCGTGGGATTTCCTTGGCTTACCCACCTTTTCAGCGCTGGTGGTAGGGCTCTCAGGTACTTGTCCAGGACTACCCGCTGGATTATCTCTGGTGTTGTCAGTACCTCGGGTTGCAGCCATTTCTTTGTTAAATAGATCAGGTCAAACATCTGGGACCGCGCCGGTTTATCTTGCTGGTATGTCCACTGGTGTACCCTCTGTGCACGGACAGCCGTCGTCACACTGAGCCGGGCCAGGACCTCTGCTTTCAGCTTCTCAAAGTCCTGAGCGACTTCCGGGTCCAAGTCATGGTAAGCTTTTTGGGCCTCGCCGGAGAGAAATGGGGCAATCAGATCGGCCCACCGTGCCTTCGGCCACTTCTCTCTCAATGCCGTCCACTCAAACGTTGTCAGGTACGCCTCGACGTCATCTTCTGTGGTCAGCTTTTGCCAGTATCGACTCACATGGATACTCCAGGACTCTGCTTCCGGGTCCATCTCAGGCATGCTCACCAAGCGCTGCGCCACCTGTTGGAGAAGCTGGCGGTCTGCAGCCGTCTTGTCCACTAACTCCTTCAGCTGTGCGGCCATCAAGCGATTAGCTTCCTGCTGTACGGCAGCGGACTGTGCTAGGGCTTTCACCACGTCTTCCATACTGTCGCCTGTGCCACGGAGTGCCCGCGTTCACCACAATGTGACAAAACACTCCGGGATCGCCTTTGCTAGGGTCAAAGGTCACGTGGTTTGTGCATTAAACTCTGAGGCGAACAGCAGGGTTCTGAGTAGGCTGACCGTAGGTCAGATTTATTAACGTGAAAGCAATCAAGAAAACAAAACATAAAAATAAATCCTAGCCTGTCCGGCACTAACTAAACAAATACGTTGCTATCTAACAACTGGGGGGGCTTCTCCCACCCAGCTAACATTACACAGTTCATGAGCACAGCTCTCACTCACGTTTGTCTCACACAGACAGGCATTCTGTGTGCCCCAGGCTGACGCCCACAACCCCCAGCTGGTCATCTTTTATTCCTGCAGTTATTAACCCATCAGTATCCTGAAGATACTGAGCGGTCTAATTCACATAGGACAAATACCTGGGCGAGATATACCTGCCCCCGACTACCAGACCGACATGACTCTTACAAAATGTAACATCACCTAGAATAAAGTTTTCACTTGAAAACTGTTTGATTTCATTTTGTAATAAGCTGATAATGCTTATAACTTCACAATTGGCCATTTTTTGTTCAAAATAAAATAAAAAAAGGTTGAAAACTCTGCAGTGCATAATAATTTGGAACATGCCTTTTGAGTGTTTATTTTTTTTAAAAAAGATACTGTCTTTATAGGCAGTTTGTTCCAAAACATTGCAATTATATTAGACTAGTAGATGGCCAGCTTTAGGCGACAGAAGTTTGATGCTTATAGATTATCCCAGTGCGGAGGTATTTGCTAAAAAGATAATTTACTTTTAGCTACACTAAGTTTTTAGCAATTATGTTATGTATAATGCATTAATTCAGTGACCACAGTTGCTGTGGAAGTGAGAAAAGGAGACACAGGCAAGGGGTGTTAGGTTCTCTGATTTCAATCATTATTTACTTATTTAATGGCCTTTTGCTCAATCTCGAGACATGGTCACTTGGTGTATGAATAATCTGTAGGAAGATTGATATTGTGCAAGCCTAGATAGGTCCATCAGGGTCTTCTACGTCGTTATTTTGATTGTATCAAGCCATCATATTGCTGGTTTTCCTCTTTGCTTTGTTCCTTCTATACCGTGATGCCGTTCTCCAGTGATTGTTCTCTGCATATGATGTAACCAGGGTAGGAAAGTCATAGCTTGTTGATCCTGGCTTCACGTGTCATGTCTGGCTTGATTAGTTCCAAAATTGATTTGTTTGTTCTTGCCATCTGTGGTATTGGTAACATAAATCTCCAGCACCACATTTCGATTCTTTTGTCTTGTTTCTCTATTGTACAGGTTTCACACCCATATGTTACTACAGAATTGACCGGACTATGTATGAGCTGTGCCTTCATTCCACAGCAAAATGTTCCTTGATTTGAAGACCTTGTAAAGTGACGTCATTGTTGATTTTCCCATAGCTACTCTCCTATTAACATTCAGTGTCATCGCTGCATCTTGGGTGATCATTGATCCTGAATAGGTTGAAGTCTTATACAACTTTCAGTTTGGCAATGTCCATCTCAAATGAGTCCCGTTCATACCTGTCAGCAGTCAAATTCTTTGTCTTCTTTGTATTGAAACACCAAAAGCAAAAAAAGTGCCAAAACTAAAGTAATAACATTAATTGATTAAAAATTAATGAACTTTATTGAATGCAGTATATAAAAAATATTTAGTTAAACTCCCAAAGTGCAGACACAAGGACGGACTGTAGGAACCACAGTAATATGCAAATTCTCAATTGCAACGTGATATATATATATATATATATATATATATATATATATATATATATATATATATATATATATATATATATAATATTAAATAAAGTACATAGTATATATTAACAATTTTAACATAGAGTCACCCAATCACTATGACCATATACAAGCGGCCATTAAGGAGTTGTAAACAGTACATCCTATGGATAAGCACAGCAGACAATATCAGATACATAGTATAATAACTAGTAAAAATACCCACTAAACACCCAACACGCGGTTTACAAATGCCTGACAAAGCATTGCTATGGCTTCCACTGCCTCTTGAGACACCTTACTGCTACCTGGATTTACAACTCTTTGATTTTTTTTCTTCTTTGTAGGGTTGAGCGACTTTTATTTTTATAGGATCGGGTCGGGTTTCACGAAACCCGACTTTCTCAAAAGTCGGGTCGAGTGAAATCGGCCGATCCTATAGAAAAGTCGGGGTCGGGGTCGGCCGAAACGCGAAACCCAATGCAGTGCAATGGGATACTATGGTTCCCAGGGTCTGAAGGAGAGGAAACTCTCCTTCAGGCCCTGGGATCCATATTTAAGTGTAAAATAAAGAATTAAACTAAAAAATATTGATATACTCACACTCTGACACACCCTGGTACTAACCGGCATCTTCCGTTCCTAAGAATGTCGCTTGAAAGACCTTTCGAATGCTTCACGGCTTGTGATTGGTCGCGGCGGCCCACGTGACCGCTGAGCGACCAATCACAACAAGCCGTGACGTAATTCTCAGGTCCTAAATTCCTCATTCTAGGAATTTAGGCGATGAGAATTACGTCACGGCTTGTGATTGGTCGCTGAGCGGTCACGTGGGCCGCCGCGACCAATCACAAAGCCGTGACGTCATCTAAGGCCCTTCACGCGCTAATTCTTAAGAAGGAAGGCTGCCGGAAAGAAGCCGAGGGTGAGTATATTCCTATTAGGTATATACTCACCCTCGGACGCACCCTGCTTCTTTCCAGCAGCCTTCCTTTTTAAGGCCCTTCACGCGCTAATTCTTAAAAAGGAAGGCTGCTGGAAAGAAGCAGGGTGCGTCCGAGGGTGAGTATATACCTAATAGGAATATACTCACCCTCGGCTTCTTTCCGGCAGCCTTCCTTCTTAAGAATTAGCGCGTGAAGGGCCTTAGATGACGTCACGGCTTTGTGATTGGTCGCGGCGGCCCACGTGACCGCTCAGCGACCAATCAAAAGCCGTGACGTAATTTTCATGGCCTAAATTCCTAGAATGAGGAATTTAGGACCTGAGAATTATGTCACGGCTTGTTGTGATTGGTCGCTCAGCGGTCACGTGGGCCGCTGCAACCAATCACAAGCCGTGAAGCATTCGAAAGGTCTTTCAAGCGCCGTTCTTAGGAACGGAAGATGCCGGTTAGTACCAGGGTGCGTCAGAGGGTGAGTATATCAATATTTTCTATTTTAATTCTTTATTTTACACTTAAATGTGGATTCCGATACCGAGTTCCGATATCGCAAACATATCGAAACTCAGTATCGGAATTCCGATACCAGATTCAGAAGATCGCCGACCTCATGGCCGACCCCACACTGGGGTCGGGTCGGGTTTCATGAAACCCAACTTTGCCAAAAGTCGGCGACTTCTGAAAATGGCCGACCCGTTTTGCTCAACCCTACTTCTTTGTATTCAGTAGCACTCCCATGTTCGAACTTTCTCCGTAATACAGTATGTCCTTCATTCCATCTTCATTTGTTGTTATCAGTGTTGTATTGTCTGCGTATTTAAGATTGTTGATGATTTGTCCAGCAATTTTGATTCCTTTTTTCTGTAAGTTCAGCCTTCCTTCTGCACATAAATTAAAAAGAAATGGTACAGGATGCAGCCTTGTCTGACACCTTGCTCTACTTTGAACCATGGCATTTACCATGTTCCATTCGGACTGTTGCTTCTTTGCAAAATTAAAGATTCCTGAAGATAATCAGATGGTTTGGCACACACACATCCTTCATGGTATTTTTCTGTAGTCGATGAAGCAAAAATAGATCTCCTTGTTGTCTTCTTTGGCCTTTTCCCTTATCCATCTAATATTAGCAATTATTACATCTCTTGTTCCTCTGCCTTTTATGAATCCTGCTTGTTCTTCTGCCAGCTCTTTCTCAAAGTAAAGCTGTATCCGTCTTTGTAGGTTATTCAGTAGTGTTTTGCTGCCAAGATGTATGAGCGAAATAGTCTGATAGATTCCACAGTCAATAGCATTTTGTGCAGTCCTTGGGGCATTTACGAGTTGTCCATATCTGTCGACACAGGTAAGTGATGACATCAACTGCTGCATCAGAAGACTTTATTAGTTCTATTTGAATATTGTCACATCTAGGTGCTTTTTTGCTTGACAGAAGCTTGATCAAAGCAACATCTTTCAGGATGTTCGACTCTATCATTTCCTGGCTCATATTCTTCTCATATCACTGAGTAGTTCTTGTGGAGGTGTACTCTTTCCATCTTTCTTTGATCTGTTCTATCTCAGTTGTTGCTGTTGGCGTCTTTCAATATGCCCACTCTTGGTTGAAACTTTGGTTGTATCTCTTTGATGTATCTCTTTGATCTTTAGGTATGCCTTCCTTGTGTTGCCCTTCTGATGTTCACTTTTTATCTCTGTAAATATCTTTTGGTAATAAAGTTCTTTGTTTGCTTGAATAGCTGTCTTTACTCTTTAGCCTTTTACTGATGTTGTCTGTATCCTGCTTTTCACCTTTTGCTTTTGGCAGTCAGTCATTGATGATCTTTAGGGTCTCTTCTGTTAACCATGGCTGAAAGGTGGTGTCTTCTGCCTGTTGTTTATTGTTGATCAACTCAAAGTTAGAAACGACCTGTTGTCTAGTCCATTCGTGCAGCTTAACTATAATCTCTGATGTCAATTATCATTTCCACAGTCAGCTCCTGGCCTTATTTTAATAGGAATGATACATATGTAGTCAATCTGATTCTTATAGGGCCCATTCGGTAATGTTAATGTGTAGATTCTCCTTTTGTGATTTTGGAAGAAGGTGTTCATGATGGCTAGTTAATTTGTCATACAAAAGTCAATGACTCTTCCTTTAGCTTTGTTTCGTTCAACAAATCCAAAGTTTCCAAAACTGGTTCCATGTTTGCCCAATTTAGCATTCAAGTCTCCCATGATAATGAGTAAGTCTTGTTTTGGCATTGATTTCTTCTTGAACTTTATCTATCAGGGTGGAGTCGGAAGGGCTTCATACACATTAGATCAGTGCTTCCCAACTTCCTTCCTCAAGGCCCACCACCAGGTCATGTTTTCAAGATTTCCTTAGTATTGCACAGGTACTGGAATGCAATAATCACCTGTGCAATGCTAAGGAAATTTTGAAAATATGACCAGATGGCAGATCTTGAGGACCGGAGTTTGGAAACAGTGCATTACACATCATGGATCGATGCCATCAAAATCCGAACATTTGGACTACTTTAATCTAATGTACATGGGTTCATTGAAGAGGCTGAATACTGCTAGACAATCGCTCCTTAATTGTTCCAGTGCCCCTCATAATGTAAAAACACTTGATGGTGACCTCACAGAGCAGTGCCATTGCAATGATGATGATGTTGGTGCTACAATTCCCAGGAGTCACTTGACATTGGTGTCACGTGACCTCTTCACCCACCAATGGTTGCTGATTTGCTGCAGTCTTTACTACAGAACAGATTTCCTCCCAATAAATTGACTTGATTTTTTTATTCTCTATTAATCTCAACAACAGATGTGTAGTCTAAAGGTGTGCCTGATTTTTCTTAGGAAAAAATTCTTTACTTAGTTCTGTTGTTTGTTTAGAATGGAATTATGCTGTCATGCTGCCTTGAACCTGGTTGTATTTGTATTGTCAGACAAAGTGCGAGAATAAAGTCTCAGAGGATAGTAAGAGTCAAATGGTAAATTTCAAAAGTTAGACTACATTAAATTGTGATGCAGCAAAAGTAAGTAGTATCAAAAACCTACTAAAAACTCCTCATAGAAACACAACCTTAAAAGTTGCATTGTAGCTCACCTAAAGGCGCCTTCATCCCCATAGTACGGCTCTCCAGGACCACGTGTGCACTTATCTTCCTGACCTGCACACTGCTCACACAGGTTCGCCTCTTGGGCCCCTGGGGCACAGCTCGCTGAGAAGATCTCTGAGGCAACTATGGTGGAAATAGAGTGTAGTCAATTTCTAGAAATTATGTCACCAATACAGATCGTTGAGAACTATCTATTTTTTACTTGAATACCGGTAAAAAATGTAAACAACATCTGTTATTTGGTATTAAAAGACAACCTGAATAGGACCTGATACTACATTGCAACTAAAATAAAGTTTAATTAGGAATAAATTATTAATAGAGATGAATAAATATGTTCGAGTGGAGTGGAATTTTACACATTTTTGTAAATTGCTTCGGCGATAATCCAATAATATGGTGATCTCTGGCCTCTGTTTTTCTTCACCATAAAAGGTCATAAGAATATGAGAAAAATACTTATGCTCCCTTTATTGCTCACCTTTCTGGACCCTCTTTCCTCAACATCACCTTTCCACTCCTCGTTACAGCTTCTTACCACCGCCACGAGCGCTGAAATCCCAGGGTCTCCTCACGCTAGGGCTCTTCTCAAGCTGATTGCACAGATTTGTCCTGGGCTGAATCAGAGCTGGAAGTCGCAGCTTAGTGAGAGACCCAGGACAGTTCAGCACCTGCACATGCAAGGTCACGGTGCAACGTCGTGAGCGTGACCTTATATGAGATCACGCAAAACCCTATTGTAAGTTAGCTAGGTGATTCAGCGGTGATAAGAAGATGCGGTCAGGACCGAACAGGTGATGGAGACAAGTGGAGGAGCCGGAGAGGGGAAAGCTAAGGTGAGTATAAGTATTTTTACATCTTATGTTTACTATGCACTGGGGTCTCTCTAGATCCCAGAATATAATAAAGAAGATTACCGTAAATTAGTGGAGAAAATCTTAACTAAAAATTTAATTTACCGGGAAAAATTAATTGCCTGATCGGCTCCTCTCTAATCATTAGTCAATAGACTGGAAATCAGCAGCAGATAATTTTCCATCTGCAGGAATTTGAAGTGTATTTCTATATTTATTGTTTCAGTAAAGATATTGTTAGGTGTCGAGTTCCCGCCTCTGCACAGGGGGAATCTCGAACCATCTCCGCTGCGGTCTCCCACTCTTCTCCAGCCACAGTGGAGTCTGTTCAGCGGAGACGTCGGTCCCAGTGTCTTGCTCAATCTCACTCTGTGTATAGGGTTACTGCTGCTTTTCCAGCTTCTGCCATTGAAGCCGGTGCTGGGCAGCGGCGAGCAGACGCTTTCGGGACTAAGTCCTGCTTTTCCCCTCCTGAGCATGCCCAGGGTAAGATCTCCCATTGGAGATCGAGGGTCACATGCTCAGATACTGCAGTAGATTCCATTGGTCCTCCAGGAAGGTCCTGAAGGTGCTCAACTTCTGTGGCAGCTTCCCATTGGTCCTTCTGGGAAGGTCCTGTACTTGCTGCAGCTATAAAAGGTTCGCATGACCGCACGGCGATGCGCTAGTGTACATTTGTATATGAGTGTGTGTTGATGAGTGCAAGTTGTCCTTAAATATCCCATCCTTATGGTATGACTGCTCGCGTAAGGTGGATGTTTGCGTTCTAGCGCCCGACTTAGCCATCAGCACGTAACACACAAAGCAGCGTCTATTGCTGTGACCGCCAGTGCGGCGCCGTGTGCTTTCACAGCGCTTTCCTGTCCCAAGCCTGGGTGGTTAGTGGCGTCCGCCAGTGCGGCACCGCATGCACTCTCGTGCATCTTTATTAACATTGTTTCCTTCACTCTGACACCTCAGTTGCGATGTCGAGCGCAAGAGGTCTATATGAACTCAAATCCTGTGTCTTGGGATTGAGTTCTGAGACTCCTTGCTTGCGCTCTAGGTGCGGTACCACGGCCCTGTGACGTAACAGGGTTCGCTTCCTTCACACAGGGTGAGGTTAACCCATGTGTGTATCTACATTGTACCGCCATATAGTCCGTCATTACTTAGCAGCAGGTTCCATCTCTGCACGGTGGACCCCGGGCTGCGAACGCACTTTACTCTCTCTATTCTAATTATTTGGTGCGTTCCGCTAACCCTAACAGATATCGTATTTCCAAATGGAGTTTCAGAGATATTTACTAATCAAATTTTCCTATTCACGCAACATGATAATATGGTGTGTAAGAAACCATACATTAGACATGCAGAGGGTCCAGGAGACGGTCTGGTGCCCTGTGGAGAAGTGTATATTCTCCATGCACATGTGTGCAGTCTGGGCCAATACATTTCTATGGATTGCAAATTTTGCATGTGTGAAAGGTATCCTTAAAAGTATTTTCTTATTTTCTAAAATGGATGAATTTGCAAATTCCTTGTAAAAACAAGCTACTTTGCTTTTACTTGACAAAATATTTTTGTTCTCAAGAATGAAGGGATTTTTACTTCTATATTTTACTGCACATTGCCTAGTCTACCGGCCACCTCAGAGGAAAGGATATAGGGAAGGATATAGCACTTGCAAGCTGATTGGCGTTCATCTTGTAAGCGCTGATATGAAGTTAGCCTAATCTCTCCCTCATACTCCCTTGTACCCGTACCCGCTTGTACCTTTTTCAATTGTTTTTTGTTCCGGTTCTTCCCACAACAGTAATTTCTTCTTAAGGAGTACATTCAAAGGAGCGACCCAACCTGCTGCCTCTCCCACCGCAGAATGACAAGATCTCTTGCCTTTCAATTGATCAAGATGGAAGCTACTCGATTTTTTAACCACAGCGACGGCATAGTGCAGCGTAACAGGAGCTGAAATACATAATGAGGCAATAATGTATAAGAATGTTATAAACATTTAATAATTATTTTTCATGAAAAAAATGGACAAAAAAAATTTGATTACATGACTACACCTTCAATAGCATAGAAAGGAAACACCTTTTAGGCTTTGAAACAACAACATATAATTACATATATTGAAAAAAGACACAGGCCCATCAGGTTCACCTCTATCTCTAGATTATCTACTGTATATCCCACAATGCTATTTGTTGAGAGAAAAGCATCCAGCCTTTTTTCAAATACTGATATATCGGCCATTACTGCCTCTTGCTCATACTAATGTATAACATTGCCAAGTCCTATCTGATATCTTATCGGATAGCACTCGCCCCAATTTTTCTCCTGCCAATCAGCAAGAGAAGACAATCACAACAAGCTGGTTGCATTTAAAATATCATTGCAGTCCGATGTTTGTGCACAGAGACAATGGAGAAGATGGAGAAATTAGGTTCTCCATCTTCTCCACACCTGTGCTGTGATTCTATCATGCGCGAGAAATGGATAACAGTAAGATGACACTCGTGTCAAACTCTCACTCATAAGCATAATCGATCTGATTCTCTCGCATTAGAGAATATACTCTGTTATACTATGGCGCGGTGCTGAACAACGCTTTTTTTCTCATGCCGATGTAGCATGAGAAAACAATACCAGCATGCTGCGAGTACATCCACTAATTGATTCACGTGAACAGGAACATACATACAAATCACTATATCAGTTCTAATTGGGCACCCCCCAATGATGCTAAGAATAGTGTCTCCCTGAAACACAGTATGATACACCCACAGTGAATTCTTCCACAGTACCCTCAATTCTTCCACATGGCATGAAGACCCTACTGTAGCAAACTCGGTAAAGTATGTTGACCCTAATACAGTATGATCCCCCAACTGTGATCGCCACACGGCATAATGTGCCTTCATATAGAAAACAGTATAATAGCAGCCCCTCATAGACATGCAAACAGTATAATGGCCTTCACATAGTCCCACACATAGATAGGCAAAAAGTATAAAGGCCCCTTCACATATACCTGCAAACAGCATAATGACCCCATATAGTTATGAAAACCGTATAATGGGCCCCACATAGTCCTACATACAGTATAATGGGTCCCACATATTCCTCCATAAAGTATTAGAAGCCTCACATAATCCTCCATACAGTATTATGGGCCCAATATAGTCCTTCATTCAGTATTAGGAGCCCCATATAGTCCTCCGTATAGTATTATGGGCCCCATATAGTCCTCCATACAGAATTATGGGTCCCATACAATCCTTATAACATTTTTATGGGCCACATATAGTCCTCAATACTGTATTATGGGTCCTATATCCCTATATCATCCTCAGACTCAGAACATTATTATGGGCCCCATATAGTCCTCCATACAGTATTATTGGTACCATATAGTCCTCCATACATTTTTATGGGTCCCATATAGTCCTCCATACATTATTATGTGCACCTTATAGTCTTCCATACAGTATTATGGGCCCCATATACTGCTGCATACAGTATTATGGGTCACATATCAGTGTTAGGTCAGTGTGTGATCAGTAATTTCGATCCATGTGTCTGCAAGGAGGGAGACCGGGCTGCAGGTGCCTGCATCATGCTGGGTCCGGAACTGCTGAGGCTGAGCCGGAGTGGTCCCATGAATTATGGCAGGAAATGCAAAACATTAGGGCAGAAATAGGGAGGCTAATGGAAGCCTTTGCTGCTACCTTGGAGTCCAGTCCCATACCTCGGTGTAACTTACAGCAAGAGATAAGAGAAATTAGAGGAGAGATACGAAGTGTAAGAGAAACTCCAGCAGCAGTCTAATCCTATATCCCGGCATGAAGAGTGCTTACAGAGTGGGTATGCCTCTCTTGGAGGATGGCGAACTAGACCGACGCGCCCACCAGACAGGTGCAGAAGTGAGTGTTGGACTTGTGGAAAAATGGGACACATGTCAAGGAGTTGCCCTACACGAGACAGCCAACAGCGAAGATTCGCTCACCCCACCAAAGGTCATGCTCACTGGAGAGAATGCTGTAACTGGAAGAAATGGTACAGTGAGCAGAGGGGAGCCTCACCCAGAACAAGGCAGAGCCATGGCCCCAGATGAAGAGAAGTGAGGGAGACGGTGTCATTTGCCTGCAGCAAGATTTCTGCATTACCCAAGAGCATGGAAGTTGAAGATGACGGCGACCCCAGTGAAGAGGCGGAGGTAGAACTCACACCTAGTGCACAGTCAGGTGTTGGGAACTGCACTCTTGAAGGAGGAACCAAGTATACGGGTGTCACTCCATGTTCTGGATGGCTGTGAGGCTGGAGAAAACCGAGAGCTGCGGCCTGCTGAGGAAGTGCAGTCAGATGACTTAGTGGAGGTGAACATTGAATGCCATGGAGAAGAGCCCGATGTCGAAATTCTGTATGAGATACCTGAAGTTCTGAGTACTCATGACGAGAAAATTCAAGACTTGCCTCAAAATACTGTTCCGCCCATGCAATATACGCAGAACAATTTTCTTTGACAAAACGAAGTGCAAGAGAGGCAGAAATGGGTGCGAAAACTGTAGGCATCTGGCCCATCTCCGAAAAAAATCGACACAAAGAATCCTCACTCGTGGTATGGTAAGGAGAGAGGGACTGTAAGGAGGAAGACCGGGCTGCGTGTGCCTGCATCATGCTGGGTCTGCATCCCATGTTGCCTGGGGAAAAGAATAGGGGACAGGACAGATTCCATGACCCGGAAAGAGGGGGCGTGACTAAGCCAGGCAGTGAGGAGAAAGCTCGTAAAGAAACAGTTAGTTTCCCGCCAGCAGTGAGAGCAGAGGCATGCGTGCGGCGCGCTTTGCAATATGAGAGACAGCGCCCAGCTAAGCAGAGTGCAGCGCTCATGTGGAGGAGCGAGGGCCAGGTGCAGAACCCTGAGATGCCTCCCCCATTGCTGTCAGACGCACAGCGACACCCATGTGGGACAGAGACTAAGACAGCAATCCTCACTTCGGCTGGCACATAGAGGAGCGCACGCCGAGCAGAGCTGTGCAGAGCAGCCATTCAGGTGACGGCAGCTGCTCAGAGAGACACGTGCCACGAGGAACCTTGTGGAGAGCTTTACTCTTTTGCTCCGCAGATAAATGGACTAGGGGCTCAACGGGTAAAACCGGAGACCGCCCACTTCTGCCATAAGATGGATAGTTAACTATGGACCTCATCTGAGGACCCTAAACCAGCCATTGCCGGCACTACTACCCCCATCGGACTATGGCCTATGGACCCCATCAGGAGCTACGATAAGTGTTATTTGAAACTCAGACTGTCGCACTCATTCTGATAATTTCATTTATTTCTTGTTGTTCTATAAATCATTTTCTTCACTGCTCATTAACTCCCTGCGAGGAGATTACCTTACCTTTACTGTTAAAATAAATAATATTATTATACCGTACTGCTCTGCAATCCCTGCGTACTGCATCCGTTCAACCTGCTTACATGCCCTTAGTGTTTGGTAAGTCTATCATCAGTGTTTGGTCTTTTGTGTCATCAGTGTTTATGTTAGTGTTTCATCAGTGGGTTTTGTGTGTCAGCAGTGTTTAGTCAGTGTATCATCAGTGTTCACAGTGTGCCATCTGTGTTTGGTTTTGTGTTCCATCAGTGTTTCAATACATGTGTCATCAGTATTTGGTTAGTGTATCTTCAGTGTTTCTTAAGTATTTTTCACGTATGGATAAATAAATAGATTATCAAGCTTCTAGCACATACTTTACAATATTAATAGACTTGTATTGGCCTTTTTCATATGTGTTGCTGTAAAAAACGAACTTGTGAACAGCCCCATAGACTGTAATGGGTAGGTGCTGTATCCGTGGAAAACACTGGTAGAACACGGACATGCAACACAGTTGTATGAATGAGGCTTCTCTGTAATCATTGTTTCAATTGGAACAGTCAGGCAAAAGCTAAGAGCTATGTTCATCTTACATTAATAAAAACAAAAACTAAAAGATAAGCAAATATTGAGAACTTGATGGAGGCCTGATGCTATCGCTTCGGGAGGGCGGTAATGTCACGATGAGGGCAGGCTTTGCAGCGTTGAGATTCTCTCCCCCCCCATGTGCTCAACCACCTATCCACTCTCTCTTTCCCCATTTGTGGCTTCTCCCGTCTTTCGTCTCTTTTTTTACCTCTCTACCCCATGTGCTCTGCGCTCCTCCTGTACAAAGATGGTGGCGGTCAGTGAAACATTTGGCTGATCCCGGCAGCAACGTATTCGCGACGGTGTTCCACTGGTGGTACCACACAAGAGGTGTATACAGTGTGTGTGTGTGTGTGGTGCATATGACATAGACTGTGTGTGTGTGTGTGTGTGTGTGTGTGTGTGTGTGTGTGTGGTGCGTACGGCATATACAATGTGTGTGTGTGGTGTTTACGGTGTGCAGCTGGTGGTACCGCTCAAGAGGCTGGTACCTCCAGCAGTTTCCATATTGAGACATCCATCACTTGGGTGTCCCAATATGGAGGTCGGCGAACTAACGCCGCTTGGAATTCTGGGAAGAGGACACATCTGGATGGAACAGGATGTGAAGACATTACAAGGTAAGTATATATAGATATGACTAGTACTTATCTTTCTTGATCCACTTAGGCAGGTAAAGTGGTTAAGATGGCATAGACAAAGGTGGCATGCACAATGTTCAAGTAGATAACCACAGTATAAAATACTTATTTTTGCAGCGCCAACATATTCCGCAGCACTTTACAGTTAAGCGGTATGATGCTTCACTGTAGCACCAAATGGCTGAGCGTAGGGCGGGATTGGGGGTTTTGTGTTTTTCTGTTTGTGTAACAAAACATTTTAATAAAAAGATTTTCTGATTTAAAAAATGGATGGGCGTGGCTAGCAAAGGTCCAAAAAGAGGGCATAAAAATCAGGGCAAAGATTTTTTGTGATCTTTCATATTGAATTGAACTTTAAGAAGAGAATTTATTAAATCTTTATGACAGATTTATAGTGTTAAGAAGTTGCAAAATATGGTATATTAGAGCAAAAAGTAGTATTTTTTGTGACTTTGTGTCGGACCGCCGTTTTGTCTATTGTACATTTAGTAATTGTGTTGGGGCTTAGAAAAGTGGCCTTGGTCAGCCGGTGTCCTACAAATGTAATGCCTGGCATACTCTGTAGTTCCTCACCTGGGACCGCACACGTAGGGGGTGTCTGCCCCGGTCCAGTCCTTGTACCCTTTATCTCGTCACCATTCTTGGTAACACACCAACTGTATCCGGTGCTGCCGTGGAACTGCAATGGACTAAAGTAGCCTTTTTCATCACAGTCCGGTACAAAGGCTCCTCGTAAAGGTTCTGTTGCGCTGAGCACTTTATTACGTTCTTTTATGCAGAGCGTTTCACCTGATAAGACAAATATAGAAGAATTGGTGTTATTATCTGTATATTCCTGACTATATTGTAGGATGACCTTCAAACCATACTTTCATCAAATATTTCTCAGCCCATCAGAGCTGATGTAGGCCGAGCTTAGATCCACCTTCTTCTCTATCACTTCAGCATATAATAACAATGAGCCCAACAATGATTTTACACAATTATATAGTCACAATGTATCAGTGATAAATCATTATAGTGACTCCGTGTAGTGATATATCTGTAATCACTGCCTGTAATAACATCGATGCACAGGGAGAGGATGGAAGGGTAAAGTAGATCCTTACCAGAAGCTTCACATGGTTTTGGTGGTTTTCCAGGGAAACTTCTGGAACCAAAAACCTCTTCCCCATATTCATCCACGCACCAGGAGTAGACATGGGACTGCTGAGGTCGATAGTTGCCCTTTTCATCACATTCCGGTACAAAAACTGCTGGTGAAGGTTTAGCACTGAGCAGTTTCTGACGTTCCTTCAAGCAGGGAGGTTTGTTTGCTAAAAATGGATATAACCAAGAGTTTATGAAGCTGTTTTTTGCTATGTATGTGGTATCATATAATCTTAACTTTGGGAACGAAGGTCCTGAAGCATTGCATGTTTTTTTTTTCTAAAATAGAGATTAAAGGGAACCTGTCACCCCCAAAATCGATGGTGAGGTAAGCCCACCATCATCAGGGGCTTATCTACAGCATTCTGTAATGCTGTAGATAAGCTCCCGTTGTTACCTGAAAGAGGAGAAAAAGAGGTTAGATTATATTCACCCAGGGGCGGTCCCACTGCGGTCTGGTCCGATGGGTGTCTGAGGTCCCCTCCGGCGCCTCCTTTCTTCATTCCATGACGTCCCCTTCTGGTCTTCACACCGCGGCTCCGGCGCAGGCGTACTTTGTCTGCCCTGTTGAGGGCAGAGCAAAGTACTGCAGTGCGCAGGTGCCGGGCCTCTCTGACCTTTCCCGGCACCTGTGCACTGCAGTACTTTGCTCTGCCCTCAACAGGGCAGACAGAGTACGCCTGCGCCGGAGCCGCGGCGTGGAGACCAGAAGAGGACGTCATGGAATGAAGATGGGAGGCGCTGTACCGGACCTGAGACACCCATCGGAGCGGGACCGCCCCTGGGTGAGTATAATCTAACGTCTCTTTCTCCTCTTTCAGGTAACATCGGGGGCTTATCTACAGCATTACAGAATGCTGTAGATAAGCCCCTAATGACGGTGAACTTACCTCACCATCGATTTTGGGGGTGACAGGTTCCCTTTAAAGTTGCAGTTTCTGTTTTGATGGCTACTTTTAATATAATGTAAAGATTTAGGCCTCTTTCACACTTCCATCTTTTTCCTCCCGTTTAAATCAGTCGAGATTTGAAAAAACAGGATCCTGCAAATTTTTCTGCAGGATCCTGTTTTTTCCCATAGACTTGTATTAGTGACGGATTGTGATGGTTGGCCATCCGTTTCATCCATCGTGCACTGGATCAGTCGGAAAATAGAGGTCCGTCGTGCGGAGAAAACGTTCAGAGGAACGTTTTTTCTGCATGTCAGAATAACCATCAGCGACGGGTCCTGCGCTGTCCGTCATTGGCTATAATGGAAGACTATGGACGCAGGATCCGTTACCGTCAAACACAGGAATCCAGCGACGTATCCCGTTTTTTTATTCTGAGCATGCCCGGAATGAATGTTCAAGTCAGGGGAAATATCTCTCTCTCTCATCTTATACCTGAAAATGCAGGCAAGAACTCCTTCGACGCATCCGTCATAACACTGGATGCGTTGCACACGTTTTCCACTATTTTCACAACATCCGTCGATACGTCACTTCACTGCATTATGACGCACCCCGAACGACGGAAGTGTGAAAGAGGCCTTAGCCCAAAGGAGTACAGTCAGTATGTATGGCGAATCAATGTGTTTTCTTTCTAAAAAAAACAATGCTTAATATGGAACCATACATGAAAATGTGATGTGAGATCAGAGGCATACGAAGGCACAGCAGAGGAGTCCGAATGAGAATTTCCTTTAAAGCAGTTACATAGAATCATTGTGGTACAGAGAAGAGATAAGACCCCAAAGGAAAAGGAAAATACAGTAAGATTTTTAGTTCTGGACACAGGATGACTAGAAGGCTGCACTGTACGCCTCACACATATACCAGTCATCCTGCCACGTCTGGTGTGGTACCCCTTATATTCCCTATGAGGGCAGCTAATCATTACCCTCGTGGTGGATACAATCTTCACTCCTACTCCCTTCAGTGTTGGCAAACCTCACCCTCTCTCCTTCACCTGGGATAACTACACTGACCAACTCAGAATAAATGTTTAACTTACAAAAAAGGAGGAGTACTAAGCCAATATAAAATATTTAATCTTAACTAACTGCATAGTTAAATGGAAATATGCACATAAAATCATTTAAAAACGAGAAAAAGTCCACTGTCATGTAGTCATATACACTTTGTTATCCAAAATATTGTAACATCAGAGCTGTATTTTGTTCTGGGCAAAGGACATATTTTGATTACCGGTGTATGTGCATAGGCCTACACTGTTCGTTAGGTGACACTACATATTTTTGGTTGCATCCATATGGGAACTGGACTTAGGCTAAGTTCACATTTGCATATGTGTCTGCAGCATATCGTCTGCATGCACATGACGCAAACCAAAACGCTGCATACATTTAAATGCGTTTTGGCATGCAGTTGCGTTTCTTATGCGCATGGTGGGGGCGATTACATCATTTTCTGGACATGCGCAGTCTAAAGTACACATGCGCATCGAACGGATGCTTACGCATGTCCTTGAGTCCCAATGCGTTCCCATAGACAGTAATGTGTTTTTTGGCGCATGCGGACGATTGCGAAAAATTTGACGCCTCAAAAAATGCAGCATGATGTGTTCGCTGGACCTCGCCGCACACCGCGAAATGACCCATGCGTACGCATCCGTAAGCGAACGCATGCAAAAACATGTCACTGTGTACATAATGTTAAAGATATGTACGCATATCGGATCGTAGGTTGGGCACACAGACGCAAATGTGAACCCGGCCTTAGTACTCACTTTTAGAGATGAATATTGCTGATGTACTATGGTACTTTTCAAATGATTTTGTTTGCATATTTCTCTTTAACTATGTAATTAATAAAGATTAAATATTTTACATTGGCTTAGTACTCCTCTTTTTAGTAGGTTATATATTTTGGCTAGGAGAGCCATTTACTTATTAGATCACTTATACTGTAGGTATTCAGAATAAATGTTTTCAGATGGTCCCCGGTGTCCCACCCTATAGCCCTGTGGTAGCATACATTATAGAGAACACTACTCACCCCCACTAATTATTTATTATGTGGAATGTTTCATCCCTAACCTTAGGAAATGTATTTCTCTAACCACTGTAGATGATTTAACTGACTCCTAATTGGAAAGAATGACCTATAGTAAGTAAGGGCATAACTAACCCAATGTAGAGACTGAGGTGAGAACACTGATAGAATGGATTAGTACCTTTATCTTCACATGTTAGGCCCGGATTTCCTGGTGGAGTTCTTGTTCCCTCGATCTCTTCACCATTTTCGTTAAGACACCAACAGTAACCGGTGCCGCCATGACACTGCTTTGGAGCGTAGTTTCCCTTTTCCTCACATTCTGGTACAAATGCCCCTATTTTCATTATTTTTCCTCCGAGCACACTCTGCCGATGCCTCATACAAGGGGTATGTTCTATCCAAATAAAACAAATTATCAGACAAGAAAAACTATTCACATAATAGAGATGATGTTTCATGGCAAATTGAAGATTACATGATTTTTAGGATCTAGATAATAAGTTGTCATGATACTGACATAAAAAGTAAATTCCTCCAAAGTATTACAGAGACAGATGAGAGCTGTCACCTGACTATGTCTGCCTCACAGCGAATGGCTCCATCAGAGGTTCTGTCCGAATCCTGTTTTCCAGGGCTTCAGACAGAAGCCCCAACAGAAACACTGACACGTGGACTGCACACAATATGAACATTGCCTTAAGACACAAGAAAATCACTATTCTGGCATTTTTAATTTACACTTCTTTTAGGATACTTACCATGCATTATACACAGTAAATGAATCATAATATTTTTACAGCTTTAATAATATGAGGTAAAAAAAAATTAGAAAATCCAGCAATGAAGGCGTTTCCTATCAAACATCACTTTCATTCCCTGTTGCAGTAAAAACGTGAAAACAGAACAGGAGCCTCTGATGAAGCTATTATGTTTCGGCAATTAAACCATACTCATGACATAGTGCCACTCATCAATAGCTAAGGTTTAATTACAGAAAAATTGTATTTTTTCTATATTTAAAACTCTATTACTCCAGAATCAGGAGCAATGGAGTTTTAAATGTAGAAAAAAAACTAAAATTCGGGAGTCCTGAAGGATAGCTGAGCATAAAAAAAGAAAAATGCAAAATAAAGTTGAAAGTTTTATATAACCGTTCAAGCCATAGAAATTCTGCTGACTTTTATCGTGTCTTCTTTTTCGTGCGTGTACCTTCTTTGTAATTTCTTAGCAGTGGTGAACTGACTTTATTGTGTTTAATAAATCCAATATCTTGGTTAGGATACGACCATAGAAATAATGTTTATTTCTGATTGTTGAGGGTTGATTCTAGATAAGGAAAATAATTTAGTTCTGTCACTGAAGAGATAAGAGGTTACTACTAAGGTTAGCACTCACCGCTCTCAGAATAAGCTTCAGTCATGATGGGCTTCAAATTAAAAGGATGTAATGAAGCTTTGTAAACGTCTTTACTATCCAGAGAAATAGCATCTGCTTCTCCATTCTAAAAAGCAAAAGGGTCATGACTCATCAGTGATAATGATTTGCTTTTGTTAAGAGGGTCTCCGACTATGAGATGACCACAACAATCTGCAACGATCAGGTGAATATACCAATAAACTACTTGATTTTCTGCAGTGCCCCAAGAGGATAGATTAAATATTACATAGTCATTAGAGCGAGCGGTACCCTTTGTAGCCATAATGTGCTTTGGTTAATAAATTCCTGATCAGGGAATCCGCTCTATTGTAATATTTTGTAATATTTACACCAGAAAAAAAATGTTTATTTCTTGGTCATCATTAAAGAAGTACTCTCATCAAAATTTTTATCCTCTTAATACATTGCAATTATCATATTACAGTATAATGCACAGTGTACTCATAATCGCTCATTTCGCCTTTCTATCCAATAAATTCATCTATTTTCTCTGCTTTATATAGAAACAGCGAGTTTCTTTTCCCTGGAAAAATCCTCTTCAATTCCTGACCCAGCTGCTCCGTCCTTTCCTCCTGCCAGGGACTTTTGCTGTGACTCATGGCTCATACAGGGAAAAGAGACTTCCTGTTTCTACATAGAGCTTAGATGGATTCAGCTAGTCTTTTTTAATCAATTGATATCATAGACCTAATGGAAAAGAGAAGAATTAGCTGGGTAGAAAGGCAAAATGAGCAATGGTCACTGCAGCATCAGGAGTCGCCAGGCGGCAGGCTACCATAGGCTTACCATATCTTTAAAACAAGCTTTTGCTTGAAATAAAAAAGAGCTGGATACGCATGTGCTATATATTTGAATCTCTCTGAATCTATTTGAACAATTTAGTATAAAAATTGATGAAGGTCTAATGACCAAAACATGTTGTACACCTTCCACACATTGTAAATAAATTCACCAGATTGGGTGCTGGATTCTTGAACTGTTTATACGTAACGGGTTGGGACCCTACCCTATATAACTTCACAGGAGTGCCGTCCTTCTCACTTTCCAATATATTAAGAAGATAAAAACCTTGATGGAATGCTTCTTTGACTAGACAGTGAATACACCAGATCTTCACGCTTTCAGTGTTAAATGGTTTATTTCTACTCATTTTCAAATTTATTTTAATCAATATTAAAAGCTAATACCATAGTTATACTTTACTGTGAGGCAGGTCTCCACTCAATGAAACCTTATGCTGCAAAGTTTCGAGAGGAGATTTGCCAATTCCGGAACCAAATGCTTGAGGTCTATTTTTCAGATATTTTAGGAGAGTTGGAAAGAATCAGTTAGACTTTCCAGTTTCATATACCCAATTTCATCCATTCGCCAGAATGGATAGTACCTACAAAGATGGTCTCACACCTGGGAGGACATATGCTGTACTGCATCACACAAGCCATTGATTTTAGTGGGCTTTGTGTAATGCTTCATTTTCCCAAGGTTTACACCCAAAAGTCATTGGCCCCTGCAGGCGAGACACTATGTGATCAGCTTAACATCAATGGACACTTCTACCAAGTGGACTTCCATGATGATGTACTCACACTGATCGCTCTCACACAGTCCTCGGTGCTGGATTTTTTCACACATGTGAGTAGAATCTCATCCACATGACAAGAGGTCACCAGATCATTGCACTTTTGTTCTTCAGTATCTGACGTCACACACCAACGTAGGTTTCTTGTATTGGGAGCTGCAGAGCTCAGAGCTGAAAAATGTCAGAATAAAGATTAATCAAGGAAATGACATATTATTCATAAAATGTATATTTCTAATAAACAAGCCTTTATTTTTGTCTCAAAAGAGCTGATTTTCATAAAATGGCAATGACCTATATGGTTATTCCCAGTTTTCTATATACAGTGGGTACGAAAAGTATTCAGATCCCTTTAAATTTTTCACTCTTTGTTTCATAGCCTTGCCACAATTCTGTCTCTGAGCTTCTTGGCCAGTTCCTTTGACCTCATGATTCTCATTTGGTGTGACATGCACTGTGAGCTGTGAGGTCTTATATAGACAGGTGTGTGCCTTTCCAAATCAAGTCCTATCAGTTTAATTAAACACAGCTGGTCTCCAATGAAGGAGAACCATCACAAGGAGGATCACAAGGAAATGGACAGCATGTGACTTAAATATGAGTGTTTGAGCAAAGGGTCTGAATACTTATGACCATGTGATATTTCAGTTTTAGTTTTTTAATACATTTGCAAAAATTTCTACATTTCTGTTTTTTTTCAGTCAAGATGGGGTGCAGAGTGTATATTAATGAGAAAAAAATGAACTTTTTGAATTTACCAAATGGCTGCAATGAAACAAAGAGTGAAAATTTTAAAGAGATCTGAATACTTTCCGTACCCAATGTATGCAGAGTAAGCCATGTTAGGTGGGACAATAAAACCTACATTTTATTCTGCACTGATTTGCAGCTATTACCCTCTTTATGATGATCCCCCGGAGCTTCAAAAACCCTGTTGTTACTGAATCCATCCAACAATAGTGCTGTCATTCAAGCATGCTCAGAGGACCCTAATGACCCTAAGCATACATTATACATCAGCACACTGTGATTAATGAATACATGAACTCAGCTATTAAAAACATAAAGTACTTAGTTAATATTTTTTAACAAAAAGTCACATCATACAGAATACACTGTGACTGCTCTATATACTGTACATCACATAGGAGACTGCAACTGCTATAAATACATTATTTAGGAGACTCTTGTATATACATTACATAGAAGACACTGAGATTGGTGTATATACAATATATAGGAGACACTGGGGTTGGTGTACACATAAATGAGACATTAGGACAGAAGTATACATAAAAAGGCTCCATCTCAGGACTTTCCCAGATCGTGGAGATGAAGGCAGATGAAAGGCTTCAGTGCATCCATTGCCTTGCACAGAGAAGGAAAGGCTTAGAATCAGCCTCATGTACCACAGTAGCTTTGTGTGTGCACATGTACACCTTGACAATATAAAGTGTCATGATCCAGAACAGGGTTTTGTCTTTATCCCATTCTGGTCAGACAGGGGTTAATTGTATCTGCCTCTCTCTGGCAGTGGGCAGCTATTTAGTTGCCAATCTACCTATGTCCGGTGTCAGTTATACTTGTGTTCTTGGCTGAGTTGGTTGACCCTTGTGTGCCTGTGCCTTCTGCCTGTTATCATGCTTGAGCTCTTGGTTCTGACCCGGTTGGTCCCTGTGTTGTGAGTTCGTATACTGTCTTGGTACTGTTTGCTGGCTTGATTAGTTTTGACTTCCCCTTGGATTTCTGAATACCCATTCTGTCAGACCCCTTTGGTACCGCACCTATCTCTCTGGTTCTGACCCTGACCTGGCCCTGACTACATCTCTGTTGTGAATTCCGCTCTTGGGCTCCCTCCGGTGGTTGTAAGTGGCACTTTTGTGAGTTCTGCTCTTGGGCTCCCTCCGGTGGTTTTAAGTGGAATGGCTGCTCCTTGGATTTAGCATCAGCAGCTGCTTCCACTGATTGTCTTTCTGCTCGGCTATTTTAGTCTGGCCTTATCCCTCAGTCAGTGCCAGTTGTCAATGGTTCCTGCTTGGAGTCACATCTCTTTTGGATTTCCCTGACACTCTGACCAGTTCAGCAAAGATAAGTCCTTGCTTGTTCTTTTGCAGTTCACTTGTTGTGGACTTAATTGTTCAGCACATTCTATGTTTTTCTTTCTAGTCAAGCTTATCAGTATGGATCTATTCAGCTAAGCTGGAAGCTCTGGGCAGCAGATTTGCCCTCCACACATTTAGTCAGATGTGGAGATTTTTGCATTCTCTACGGTGGACTTTTTCTAGTTTTTATTACTGACAGCACAGTATTCTGTCCTGTACTATCTATCTAGCTAGAAGTGGCCTCCTTTGCTACATCTTGTTTCATTCTACGTATGTCATTTCCCTCTCCACTCACAGTCATTATTTGTGGGGGGCTGCCTACCCTTTGGGGATTTTCTCTGAGGCAAGATAGCTTTCCTGTTTCTACCTTTAGGGGTAGTTAGTTCTCCGGCTGTGACGAGGTGTCTAGGGAGTGACAGGAACATCCCACGGCTACTTTCAGTGTTGTGTTAAGATCAGGAACTGCGGTCAGTATAGTTACCACCTGCTCAGAGCTCGTCGCATGTCGCTCCTAAACCACCAGTTCATAACAGTACAACTGGCCACAAATGAGTTAAATGCATCTCAAAAGAAGGAAAAAAAAAATTCTGAGACATTTTTTTTTCTGTAGTTTGTTTTGTCTTTTTTTTTCCTCTTAATCTCTGGGTGGTTCAGGATTTTGGCGCAGGCATGGATGTTCAGGGTTTGTTTTCTCGTGTGGATCAACTTGCTGCAAGAGTGCAGAGTATACAAGATTATGTTGTCCAGACTCCGGCTTTAGAGCCTAGAATTCCTACTCCAGATTTGTTTTATGGGGACAGATCCAAGTTTTTGAACTTTAAAAATAACTGCAAATTGTTTTTTGCTCTGAAACCCCGTTCCTCTGGTGATCCCATTCAGCAGGTTAAAATAGTCATTTCTCTGCTGCGACCCTCAAGACTGGGCATTCTCCCTTGAGTCAGGGGATCCGGCATTGCTTAATGTAGATGCATTTTTTCAATCGCTCGGATTATTGTATGACGAACCTAACTCTGTGGATCATGCAGAAAAAACCTTGTTGGCCCTGTGTCAGGGTCAGGAAGTGGCAGAATTATACTGCCAGAAATTTAGAAAATGGTCTGTGCTCACTAAATGGAATGAGGATGCTCTGGCAGCAATTTTCAGAAAGGGTCTTTCTGAAGCAGTTAAAGATGTTATGGTGGGGTTCCCCACGCCTGTTGGTTTGAGCGAATCTATGTCTCTAGCCATTCAGATTGATCGGCGCCTGCGAGAGCGCGAGCGCAAAGTTGTGCACCATATGGCAGTGTCCTCTGAACAGAGTCCTGAGCCTATGCAATGTGATAGGATTTTGACTAGAGCAGAACGGCAGATACAGACGTCAGAATAGGCTGTGTTTTTACTGTGGTGATTCTGCTCATGCTATTTCTGATTGCCCTAAGCGTACTAAGAGTGTCGCTAGGTCTGTTACCATCAGTACTGTACAGCCTAAATTTCTCCTATCTGTGACCCTGATTTGCTCATTATCATCCTTTTCTGTCATGGCATTTGTGGATTCAGGCGCTGCCCTGAACTTAATGGACTTGGAATTCGCCAGGCGCTGTGGTTTTTCTTTGCAGCCTTTGCAGAGCCCTATTCCTTTGAGGGGCATTGATGCTACACCATTGGCCAAGAATAAACCTCAGTATTGGACTCAGCTGACTATGTGCATGACTCCAGCACATCAGGAAGATTGCCGTTTTCTGGTGTTGCATAATTTACATGATGTTGTTGTACTGGGTTTTCCATGGTTACAAGTACATAATCCAGTGCTGGATTGGAAATCTATGTCTGTGACTAGTTGGGGTTGTCAAGGGGTACATAGTGACGTTCCTTTGATGTCAATTTCCTCTTCCCCCTCTTCTGATGTTCCTGAGTTTTTGTCGGATTTCCAGGATGTATTTGATGAGCCCAAGTCCAGTTCCCTTCCTCCACATAGGGACTGTGATTGTGCTATTGACTTGATTCCTGGCTGTAAGTTCCCTAAGGGCCGACTTTTCAATCTGTCTGTGCCAGAGCATGCCGCCATGCGGAGTTACGTTAAGGAGTCTTTGGAGAAGGGGCATATTCGGCCGTCTTCGTCACCATTGGGAGCGGGATTCTTTTTTGTTGCCAAGAAGGATGGCTCCTTGAGACCCTGTATTGATTATCGCCTTCTTAATAAGATCACGGTCAAATTCCAATACCCTTTACCTTTGCTTTCTGATTTGTATGCTCGGATTAAGGGGGCTAGTTGGTTTACTAAGATTGACCTTCGAGGGGCATATAATCGTGTTCGTATTAACCCCTTCACCCCCGGAGCTTTTTCCGTTTTTCCATTTTCGTTTTTCGCTACCCTCCTTCCCAGAGCCATAACTTTTTTATTTTTCCGTCAATTTGGCCATGTGAGGGCTTATTTTTTGCGGGACGAGTTGTACTTTTGAACGACATCATTGGTTTTAGCATGTCGTGTACTAGAAAACGGGAAAAAAATTCCAAGTGCAGTGAAATTGCAAAAAAAGTGCAATCCCACACTTGTTTTTTGCTTGCCTATTTTGCTAGGTTCACTAAATGCTAAAACTGACCTGCCATTATGATTCTCCAGGTCACTACGAGTTTATAGACACCTAACATGACTAGGTTATTTTTCACCTAAGTGGTGAAAAAAAATTCCAAACTTTGCAAAAAACAAAACAAAACAAAATTGCGCCATTTTCCGATACTCGTAGCGTCTCCATTTTTCGTGATCTGGGGTCAGGTGAGGGCTTATTTTTTGCGTGCCGAGCTGGCGTTTTTAATGATAGCATTTTGGTGTAGATACGTTCTTTTGATCGCCCGTTATTGCATTTTAATGCAATGTCGTGGCGACCAAAAAAACGTAAATCTGGCGTTTCGAATTTTTTTCTCATTACGCCATTTAGCGATCAGGTTAATGCTTTTTTTTTATTGATAGATCGGGCGATTCTGAACGCGGCGATACCAAATATGTGTAGGTTGGGGGTTTTTTTTATTGATTTATTTTGATTGGGGCGAAAGGGGGGTGATTTAAACTTTTATATTTTTTTTATTTTTTTCACATTTTTAAAAACTTTTTTTTTTTACTTTTGCCATGCTTCTATAGCCTCCATGGGAGGCTAGAAGCAGGCACAGCCCGATCGGCTCTGCTATGCAGCAGTGATCATAAGATCGCTGCTACACAGCAGATTTGCAGGTGTGCTGTGAGCGCCGACCACAGGGGGGCGCTCACAGCCACCGGCAATCAGTAACCATAGAGGTCTCAAGGACCTCTATGGTTACCTTCCTGACACATCGCCGACCCCTGATCATGTGACGGGGGTCGGCGATGCGCTCATATCCGGCCGCACGGCCGGATGCGGTAGTTAAATGCCGCTGTCTGAGTCTGATCGCGATTTCACCCGCCGCTATTGCGCGCACATGTCAGCTGTAAAAAACAGCTGACATGTCGCGACTTTGATGTGCGCTCACCGCCGGAGCGCACATCAAAGCGGGGGTCCCGACATGTGACGTACTATTCCGTCACATGTCGGGAAGGGGTTAAACAGGGTGACGAATGGAAAACTGCATTTAATACGCCCGAAGGCCATTTTGAATACCTTGTGATGCCTTTCGGGCTTTCTAATGCTCCTTCTGTATTTCAGTCCTTCATGCATGATATTTTCCGCAATTATCTTGATGAATTCTTGATTGTGTATTTGGATGATATTTAGATTTTTTCCGATGATTGGGAGTCTCATGTGAAGCAGGTCAGGATGGTATTCCAGATCCTTCGTGATAATGCTTTATTTGTGAAGGGGTCTAAGTGCCTATTTGGAGTTCAGAAGGTCTCTATTTTGGGTTTTATTTTTTCTCCCTCGTCTATAGAAATGGATCCTGTTAAGGTCCAAGCCATTCATGACTGGATTCAACCCACATCTGTGAAGAGCCTTCAGAAATTTTTGGGCTTTGCTAATTTTTATCGCCGTTTCATTGCCAACTTTTCCAGTGTGGTTAAGCCCCTGACCGATTTGATGAAGAAAGGCGCTGATGTGACGAATTGGTCCTCTGCGGCTGTTGAGGCCTTTCAGGAGCTTAAACGCTGATTTACTTCTGCCCCTGTGTTGCGTCAGCCGGATGTTTCTCTTCCTTTTCAGGTTGAGGTTGACGCTTCTGAGATTGGGGCAGGGGCCGTTTTGTCACAGAGGAATTCTGATGGTTCCTTGATGAAACCGTGTGCCTTCTTTTCCCGAAAGCTTTTACCTGCGGAACGCAATTATGATGTCGGCAATTGGGAATTGTTGGCTATGAAGTGGGCATTTGAGGAGTGGAGACATTGGCTTGAGGGAGCCAAGCACCGTGTTGTGGTCTTGACCGATCATAAGAATCTGATTTACCTTGAGTCTGCCAAGCGGCTGAACCCTAGACAGGCTCGATGGTCCCTGTTTTTCTCCCGTTTCGATTTTGTGGTCTCGTATCTTCCGGGATCTAAGAATGTTAAGGCGGATGCCCTCTCTAGGAGTTTTTTGCCTTATTCTCCTGGAGTCCTTGAGCCGGTTGGCATTCTTAAGGAAGGGGTGATTCTTTCTGCCATCTCCCCTGATTTACGGCGGGTGCTTCAGGAATTTCAGGCTGATAAACCTGACCGCTGTCCAATGGGGAAGCTGTTTGTTCCTGATAGATGGACAAGTAAGGTAGTTTCTGAGGTTCATTGTTCGGTGTTGGCCGGTCATCCTGGGATTTTTGGTACCAGAGATTTGGTTGCTAGGTCCTTTTGGTGGCCTTCCTTGTCGCGGGATGTGTGTTCTTTTGTGCAGTCCTGTGGGACTTGTGCCCGGGCTAAGCCCTGCTGTTCCCGCGCTAGTGGGTTGCTTTCGCCTTTGCCGGTCCCTGAGAGGCCCTGGATGCATATTTCCATGGATTTTATTTCGGATCTTCCTGTGTCCCAGAAGATGTCTGTTATCTGGGTGGTTTGTGACCGGTTCTCTAAAATGGTCCATTTGGTACCTTTGCATAAATTGCCTTCCTCCTCTGATTTGGTTCCATTGTTTTTTCAGCATGTGGTTCGTTTGCATTGCATTCCGGAGAATATTGTGTCTGACAGAGGTTCCCAGTTTGTTTCTAGGTTTTGGCGGGCCTTTTGTTCTAGGATGAGCATTAATTTGTCTTTTTCTTCGGCGTTCCATCCTCAGACAAATGGCCAAACTGAGCGAACTAATCAAACCTTGGAAACCTATTTGAGATGCTTTGTGTCTGCTGATCAGGATGATTGGGTGGCTTTTAGTGTTGAGCATTCCGATACCGCAAGTATCGGGTATCGGCCGATACTTGCGGGTATCGGAATTCCGATACCGAGATCCGATACTTTTGTGGTATCGGGTATCGGTATCGAAACAACATTAATGTAAAAATGTGTAAAAGAGAGAATTAAAATAAAAAATATTGCTATACTCACCTCTCCGACGCAGCCTGCACCTTACCAAGGGAAGCGGCAGCGTTCTTTGTTTAAAATTCGCGCTTTTCTTTCCTTACGTGAAGTCCCGGCTTGTGATTGGTCGCATGCCGCCCATGTGGCGGCGACGCAACCAATCACAGCAAGCCGTGACATAATTTCAGGTCATTCAGTATTTTAAAATTACGCTCCGGCTTTGTGATTGGTTGCTTCGCAGTCACATGGGCGACGCAACCAATCACAGCAAGCCGTGAAGTAATTTCAGGTCCTTAAGGATTTTAAACTTACGTCCCGGCTTTGTGATTGGTTGCGTCGCAGTCACATGGGCGCCACAACCAATCACAAGCCGTGACGTCACGGGAGGCTGGACACGCGCGCATTTTAAAATGGGCGCGTGTCCAGCCTCCCGTGACGTCCCGGCTTGTGATTGGTTGCGGCGCGGTCAACCAATCACAAGCCAGGAGGCTGGACACGCGCGCATTTTAAAATGGGCGCGTGTCCAGCCTCCCGTGACGTCCCGGCTTGTGATTGGTTGCGGCGCGGTCAACCAATCACAAGCCGGGAGGCTGGACACGCGCGCATTTTAAAATGGGCGCGTGTCCAGCCTCCCGTGACGTCCCGGCTTGTGATTGGTTGCGGCGCGGTCAACCAATCACAAGCCGGGAGGCTGGACACGCGCGCATTTTAAAATGCGCGCGTGTCCAGCCTCCCGGCTTGTGATTGGTTGACCGCGCCGCAACCAATCACAAGCCGGGACGTCACGGGAGGCTGGACACGCGCCCATTTTAAAATGCGCGCGTGTCCAGCCTCCCGTGACGTCACGGCTTGTGATTGGTTGCGGCGCCCATATGACTGCGACGCAACCAATCACAAAGCCGGGACGTAATTTTAAAATCCTTAAGGACCTGAAATTACGTCACGGCTTGCTGTGATTGGTTGCGTCGCCCATGTGACTGCGACGCAACCAATCACAAAGCCGGAGCGTAATTTTAAAATACTGAATGACCTGAAATTACGTCACGGCTTGCTGTGATTGGTTGCATCGCCGCCACATGGGCGGCATGCGACCAATCACAAGCCGGGACTTCACGTAAGGAAAGAAAAGAGCGAATTTTAAACAAAGAACGCTGCCGCTTCCCTCGGTAAGGTGCAGGCTGCGTCGGAGAGGTGAGTATAGCAATATTTTTTATTTTAATTCTTTCTTTTACACATTAATATGGATCCCAGGGCCTGAAGGAGAGTTTCCTCTCCTTCAGACCCTGAGAACCATCAGGAATACCGTCCGATACTTGAGTCCCATTGACTTGTATTGGTATCGGGTATCGGTATCGGATTGGATCCGATACTTTGCCGGTATCGGCCGATACTTTCCGAACGGTATCGCTCAACACTAGTGGCTTTCTTGCCGTTGGCTGAGTTTGCCCTTAATAATCGGGCCAGTTCGGCTACTTTGGTTTCGCCTTTCTTTTGTAATTTTAGTTTCCATCCTCGTTTTTCTTCGGGGCAGGTTGAGCCTTCTGATTGTCCTGGTGTGGATTCTGTGATGGACAGGTTACAGCAGATTTGGACTCATGTGGTAGACAATTTGACGTCTCAGGAAAAGGCTCAACGTTTTGCTAACCGCCGTCGGTGTGTTGGTCCCCAGCTTCGGGTGGGGGATTTAGTCTGGTTATCTTCTCGTCATGTTCCTATGAAGGTTTCTTCCCCTAAGTTCAAGCCTCGGTTTATTGGTCCTTATAAGTTTTCTGAGATTATCAATCCAGTGTCTTTTCGTTTGGCCCTTCCAGCCTCTTTTGCCATCCACAATGTTTTCCATAGATCTTTGTTGCGGAGATATGTGGTACCCGTTGTTCCCTCTGTTGATCCTCCCGCCCCGGTGTTGGTTGAGGGGGAGTTGGAATATGTGGTTGAGAAAATTTTGGATTCTCGTTTTTCGAGGCGGAGGCTTCAGTATCTTGTCAAGTGGAAGGGTTATGGCCAGGAGGATAATTCTTGGGTTGTTGCCTCCGATGTCCATGCCGCCGATTTGGTTCATGCTTTTCACTTGGCTCGTCCTGATCAGCCTCGGGGCTCTGGTGAGGGTTCGGTGACCCCTCCTCAAGGGGGGTACTGTTGTGAATTCCGCTCTTGGGCTCCCTCCGGTGGTTGTAAGTGGCACTTTTGTGAGTCCTGCTCTTGGGCTCCCTCCGGTGGTTTTAAGTGGAATGGCTGCTCCTTGGATTTAGCATCAGCAGCTGCTTCCACTGATTGTCTTTCTGCTCGGCTATTTTAGTCTGGCCTTATCCCTCAGTCAGTGCCAGTTGTCAATGGTTCCTGCTTGGAGTCACATCTCTTTTGGATTTCCCTGACACTCTGACCAGTTCAGCAAAGATAAGTCCTTGCTTGTCACTTGTTGTGGACTTAATTGTTCAGCACATTCTATGTTTTTCTTTCTAGTCCAGCTTATCAGTATGGATCTATTCAGCTAAGCTGGAAGCTCTGGGCAGCAGATTTGCCCTCCACACATTTAGTCAAGTGTGGAGATTTTTGCATTCTCTGCGGTGGACTTTTTCTAGTTTTTATTACTGACCGCACAGTATTCTGTCCTGTACTATCTATCTAGCTAGAAGTGGCCTCCTTTACTACATCTTGTTTCATTCTACGTATGTCATTTCTCTCTCCACTCACAGTCATTATTTGTGGGGGGCTGCCTACCCTTTGGGGATTTTCTCTGAGGCAAGATAGCTTTTCTGTTTCTACCTTTAGGGGTAGTTAGTTCTCCGGCTGTGACGAGGTGTCTAGGGAGTGACAGGAACATCCCACGGCTACTTCTAGTGTTGTGTTAAGATCAGGAACTGCGGTCAGTATAGTTACCACCTGCTCAGAGCTCGTCGCATGTCGCTCCTAAACCACCAGTTCATAACACATCTCTGTCTGTCCCCTCTGATACCTGTGCCATCCTCTGGTCATGACCTGAGCCTGCCTGACATCTCTACTGCTCCCTCCACCGGAGCTTTGCTCTCCAGGTTTCTGGGTGCAGTCTCCGCCATTGGCCACTCCCCCCCCGGTGACCACGTGCTTGGTCACGTGCTCTCCACACCTCCTGCAGCTTAGACTGCCCCGAACTCTGCCATCCCTATTTTGGACACGCATCGGGCTAGCCCGTAAATTCTGTGCAGAGTGTGTGACATGGAGAACATTTAAAGGGCCAGCGGCCACAAAACAGGGCCCTGGCCCACTTTTTACTTCAGAGCTGCAGCCCACCGGGTATCTGCTAGGTCAGGAAGATGGCCAATCTGGGACTACGCATAGTGTAGGTTTATGTTTTGTATATTGGCCACCTAGTGTATTTGTGCATCTGTACATTAATACTAAAGTTGTATGGGCCCTGTTATTTTACTCTAATAAAATATCTAACATCTGGGTTGTAAGCAAAGCTCAGCTATGGTATGCTGAAAATCCCTCTGATACCAGCTACATTTACACCTAATGACCATATCTACTTCATAAAAACAAATGCAGGAATGAGCCATTAAACAAAAAATAATATCCCCCAGACCCTTCTGTAATATTGTTATTTCCCGGATAAGTGGGTTGCAGCACAGCTCAGATATTCTATGTGCAGCTCTGTTATGCATGCTGGGGAAAGGGTGGTCGTGCTCTGAAGATCCCCATGAGCTACCAATGAAATGTGGAATTCATAAAGTAATGAATATTGGTTAAATAGTGAGTCACAGTTGATACATTCAAAACTATCAATGATCACCTCATCCACAGAAACAAATTAAAATTGCCCATGTTGAGATCAATCTATTGCTATCAGGTATTTGCCAGCTCACTGTCCAGAGAAGAATCTAATCAGAGGCTACAGAGTGCTCAACAGAAGTACAGAGGATCATGATCATTCAAGAGTGTGAGGCCCTGAATTGTATTGTTAGAAATAAAATATTTTTTCTAAAACACGTGACGTCACATGCAGAGGAAAATATATATTTTTGTTTTACTCTGTAAAGATAATATTATTCATAAAAAATATAATTATAGAAATGAGAAAATCACTTTAAGGTGAAGTCAATTTGTCTTGAGTCTTTTAAAAATATCAGATTTGTCAGAATCTGAATTTTTTTTTGGCAATTTCATTTATGCGAATCCAGCAAAATTGCTACTAGCTGGAAAGGAAGTGTAGGGATTAAAAAAACATTTAAGAAAATTAATACTCATCAGGTACGATCAATAGTGTGGGCGGAAGATGCCAAAGATACTGTGTGCTAGAAGATGTCGAAGATAGCCCAGTGAAGAATGGACTGGAGAGAAGGATTGGGCCAGAGTGCGGCTGCACAGCGGGACACCAAGTATAATTATTTTTACATATGTTTATTATGTTCTGGAGAAACCTCAGGGCACAATAATATACATTTCATTAGCTTCAAATATAACTAAATCTGGATTTTATTTTCTTGCCAAATTCAAGCAAACTGTCGAATTCAATCATAGTCAGACTTACTCATCACTAACGCTCATGTATATCTTTGCAGGATTTAGGTCTCTACATGAATAACTGTACAGTGACAGGATCAGCAATAACAGCAGATTGCGGAGGTTATCAGTGCTGGGAACCAGTGGCAAAAACAACATTTTAAATATGCAAATTGACATATTCCATCATGAGCTTGTATGGACACATACTTACCCCACAGGCAGAGACATAGCAGCACTCGGAGAGTCATCTTCATTTCTTACTAGGCAGCATACGAAGAACGTCTCATCCAGCTGCTCTTTGCCTGTTATAAACTCGCTTTCTATTGATAAGGGGGCGGCTGAGTGAGCAGATCAGATGTCCTTGTGTTATTTACACAGATGTTTCCCAACAAGACCCACTCACCTCTGTCACTTTTTTGTTGATAGAGTATGTTTTATTTTGTTCAAAGACATTTTTATTCTTTCATGTGACATCAACAGAGTTCTGCCAATTTGAAACTCTGTTTGCCAGATGTTTATCTGCAGAGGAACGACTGAGGGTTCAGCACAGGTGGCGAAACACATGTCAGTGGAACATGTAGCACTGTACTGTAGAGAGGCACTGCTAGATGCCAACCAGGGCATGTAGGTCACTAATACTGGTGATTTGCCAGGGTAATGGCCTTGCTGATGATAGCGTTCATCTTCTTACAGATCACAGGCGTCACAGATCCACAGTTCTGTAGTGTTACATGATAAATGTGGTTTCATGGTAAAAAGGCCTCAAAGAGACCATTGTATGTTGTTTACACAGTATGTTAACCTGACTCCATTGTAACCTGAGGGACCACTTGAGTGAAAGGGTTTTGTGAGATATTACACATTGATGTAGCTGCATAGGCCACCAGTGTCCAACGATTTTTTGGTCCTTATTTTCCTTACTCATAACTAGTGATGAGCGAGTATACTTGTTGCTTGGGTTTTCCCGAGCACTCTCGGGTGATCTCCGGGTATTTATTAGTGCTCGGAGATTTAGTTTTTGTCGCCTCAGCTGCATGATTTACGGCTGCTGGGCAGCCTGAACACATGTTGGAATTCCCTAACAAACAGGCGTTCCTCACTGTCGCAATGAAAACTAAATCTCCGAGCACTAACAAATACTCAGAGACAACCCGAGCGTGCTCGGGAAAACCCGAGCAACGAGTATACTTGCTCATCACTACTCATAACCTCAATTTGAATATAAATCCTGGGGAAATAAGAACTTGTGTGTTGGTGAGATGAGTGAAATTTGGTTTTGACTTTACTTTGCAAGACAACTTTTATATCTAAAAAATAAAGGCCAAGTAAGGTCTCAACCACTGTTCCTCACCCATATGCAAATTAGTATAAAGTTACCGCAAAGCAGAGTTTAAGAGGGAAACCTTGTAAAATCGAGTTACAATTTGATTTCCTTGGCCTCAAGTGTAACCGCGCTCTCCAATCAAAAATTGCTATTTATTAAAACGTAAAAAGGAAAATTGCGTAATAAATTATTACGCAATTTTTCTTTTTATGTTTTAATGCTGTCATTTTGCGCCAACATTTGCACCCACTATAGTGCATCACTACCACAGGTGTTTATAACACTAGGGGAATTAAAGGAATGCAACAGAAGGTACAAAGTGCTGATTTTTGTACGTGAATGGCCACATGTGGGAACAGTGTGGACAAAAAAATACTGATACACGAGCCAATAACCCAGCCTCTATCTGTGCCAGAACAAACAGAAAATGCACTGGGATGTATGTGCTTAAGTGTGTAGCAATGTCAGCTGTATTGTTAAGCAAAAATGTGTCTAAAAACAGCAATAGGTATAACTTTTATTACATAAAACTGTAAAGCTGTAGTAGCTTCGTACGCAGTGAAGAAGCAGTGACCCACAAATTCAAAAACAAAAGTCTCTTTTAATGTGTTTCTTCACAGCATTAAAGTCCAGTACACATAAATGCATATAACTTCAGTGATCAGTTTACACCAGTTCAATGCAATACATTTCACATGGCTTTAGATTTGCGGTCCCTAAACAGGCCAGACTTCCCTTGTCCAGTTTCCCTGGGCGACCGCACGCCATCTCAGTCTCTATACGTCTCCATACACACAGCCTCATATGTTGCAGACACTACTCACGCCAGCCCTCCTCTGACTAGTTCTCGTGGGTGTCCTGCATCGCTGTGTCACAGTCTCTTACAGACTCTTTACTCACACAGTCGTACACAGTTCAGGATATCCTCCGGATAGCAGCCGGGCACCATATCCACCTGTTTGCAATCGTTGCACATGCTAGTCCTCTTTTGGGCACAGGACATCCACCTTTGGGCACAGAACATCCACCTCTGGGAACAGGATTGTCCACATCCGACTCCTACGGGCACAGGACATCCACCTCCGGGCACAGGACTGTCCACCTCCGGGCACAGGACTGTCCACATCCGAGACCAGTACCATGGACGACTTGCATCTCTGTGTACGCTGTGGGTGCCAGGCTATTCAGCTGCCCTGGGTGCTGGCTCTGCTGGCCTCCATGCACTCTGCAGACCAGCACACACCAGACTGACACTGACGTGCACCTCACACACCTGGCCAGACGCCTGACACGGCCTGCAGGGCCTGACACACCCATACCCCTTACTGCAGGGTTTTTAAACACACACAAACCTGTGGCCTTCAGCCACATGGAAAACCCGGACCGGAAATCCGTGACTCTCATGCACACCTATGGACTTCATCCGTCTGCATGCACATTCTGGGGAGAACAAACAGCGCCCCCTAGCTGTATCAGAGGCCACAGCCTCACAAACTAAATATTAAAGACAGGATGAGCAGCAGTCTGGGAGAAAACCACCTTCACTATCTAGAGGGTGCACCTCAATTATTTTTCCAAACTTGAGTTAAGCTGGCCATGTACTAGATATTTTACGTGGTTAAATAGATCCTGTCATGTTGGCAGTGTTAAACTGATTAAAATTATATTTGGGATGAAGAAATCCATCTTGTGGTTCTTGTGCAATCAGTGAAGGAAGTTTTCAGTTAATGAGATTCTGTTGCTTCAGGCAGGGCGGGACTGTAGGCAGAGTCTTATCATTCTGCTTTACATCAGAGAAACCAAGAAAAAACATGGATACAGGCTGCCCCAAGCACAAAGAGTCTGTCTCTATAATGAGGAACATGTTTGTTCTTTGGGCGGCCTGTGGGCAGGTCTTTCCTTGGTTTCTCTGGCCTAGAGCAGGGAGATAAGTCTCGGAGCATGGGCATCTCATTAGCTGAAAACTTCTAACAGTGATTACAACAGAAACAACAAAACAGATTTCTTCACCCCAGTTATCATTTTAATCACTTTAACACTGCCAATCTGACAATGCCTGTAGTTTAATTAGTAAAATCCTGCTGACAGGTTTGCTTTAAAAGAGGGTTGATTTTGACCATCTTCTGATCATCTGCCTTTTCTTGATATGAATGACCATGACAGATTCCAACTAGTGATGAGCGAAAGTGCTCGCTATTCGAGTTTGCATTGGGTGCCTGGGTACGCATCAAGTATCTCGAGTGCTCAAGTGACATGCTTGAATCCCCGCCCCACATGTTTCGAGGCTGCTAGAGAGCCAAAAAACATGCAGGGATTGCCTGCCATACACGGGCAATTTCCGCATGCTTTTTGGCTGGCTAACAGCCACGAAACATGCGTGGCAGGAACTCAAGCATGTCACTCGAGCACCAACGATACTCGGTGTGTATGTGAGCACTCGAAGCAAACTCAGGTAGGGAGCACTTTCGCTCATCACTAAATTCAACTAAATGAAAAAATATGTGTAAAAGTTGTGAAATTGTTTTGCTCATTGTTGGGTGCTATAATTGAAAAGTCAATCATTCCAAATGACAGATATGCAACCCATTATTAGAAGAATGAATCAAGCCACAAATCACAGCCGACATTGACTGGCTATTGGCAATTGAACATTATGGCTATCAACCATGAACGACAAGTATAACAGAGCTCTGAAATCCAGAATGTTTACTCAGTATAAGTCACTCTGTTCTGTCACCTCTAAGAAAACCTGCTCATGACACTCAATTACTCACTGGGAGCACTTCCACTTATATCTCCTTCACATACTCCTCAGTTGATCCAGAAACTCACCCAGCTGTCCTCAGTAGTGTTGAGCGATACCATCCGATACTTGAAAGTATCGGTATCGGATAGTATTGGCCGATACCCGAAAAGTATTGGATATCGCCGATACCGATACCCGATACCCATACAAGTCAATGGGACACCAAGTATCGGAAGGTATCCTGATGGTTCCCAGGGTCTGAAGGAGAGGAAACTCTCCTTCAGGCCCTGGGATCCATATCCATGTAAAAAATAAAGAATTAAAATAAAAAATAGGGATATACTCACCCTCTGACGCGCCCTGGTTGTAACCGGCAGACTCCGTTCCTAAGAATGAGCAGTTTAGGACCCTCGATGACGTCACGGCTTCTGATTGGTCGCGTGCCGCTCATGTGACCGCTCACGCGACCAATCACAAGCCGCGACGTCTTCGCAGGTCCTAAACTCCTCATTGAGGAGTTTAGGGCCTGCGATGACATCGCGGCCTGTGATTGGTCGCGTGAGCGGTCACATGAGCGGCACGCGACCAATCAGAAGCCGTGACGTCATCAAGGGTCCTAAACTGCTCATTCTTAGGAACAAAGGCTGCCGGTTACAACCAGGGCGCGTCAGAGGGTGAGTATATCCCTATTTTTAATTTTATTTCTTTATTTTTTACATGGATATGGATCCCAGGGCCTGAAGGAGAGTTTCCTCTCCTTCAGACCCTGGAAACCATACACTGGGAACTTCCGATTCCGATTTCCGATACCACAAAAGTATCAGAACTCGGTATCGGAATTCCGATACCGCAAGTATCGGCCGATACCTGATACTTGCGGTATCGGAATGCTCAACACTAGGGTTGAGCGACTTTTATTTTTATAGGATCGGGTCGGGTTTCACAAAACCTGACTTTCTCAAAAGTCGGGTCGAGTGAAATCGGCCGATTCTATAAAAAAGTCGGGGTCGGCCGAAACGCGAAACCCAATGCAGTGCAATGGGATACTATGGTTCCCAGGGTCTGAAGGAGAGGAAACTCTCCTTCAGGCCCTGGGATCCATATTTAAGTGTAAAATAAAGAATTAAAATAAAAAATATTGATATACTCACCTCTCCGAAGCAGCCTGGACATCGCCGCTGGTAACCGGCATCTTCCGGTCCTAAGAATGGCGCTTGAAAGACCTTTCGATGACGTCATGGCGGCCCACGTGACGGCTCAGTGACCAATCACAACAAGCCGTGACGTAATTCTCAGGTCCTAAATTCCTCATTCTAGGAATTTAGGACATGAGAATTACGTCACGGCTTGTGATTGGTCGCTGAGCGGTCACGTGGGCCGCCGCGACCAATCACAAAGCCGTGACGTCATCTAAGGTCCTTCACGCGCTCATTCTTAAGAAGGAAGGCTGCCGGAAAGAAGCCGAGGGTGAGTATATTCCTATTAGGTATATACTCACTCTCGGACGCGCCCTGCTTCTTTCCGGCAGCCTTCCTTCTTAAGAATGAGCGCGTGAAGGACCTTAGATGACGTCACGGCTTTGTGATTGGTCGCGGCGGCCCACGTGACCGCTCAGCGACCAATCACAAGCCGTGACGTAATTCTCATGTCCTAAATTCCTAGAATGAGGAATTTAGGACCTGAGAATTACGTCACGGCTTGTTGTGATTGGTCGCTGAGCGGTCACGTGGGCCGCCGCGACCAATCACAAGCCGTGGCGTCATCGAAAGGTCTTTCAAGCGCCAATCTTAGGAACGGAAGATGCCGGTTACCAGCGGCGATGTCCAGGCTGCGTCGGAGAGGTGAGTATATCAATATTTTTTATTTTAATTCTTTATTTTACACTTAAATGTGGATTCCGATACCGATTTCCGATATCGCAAACATATCGGAACTCGGTATCGGAATTCCGATACCAGATTCAGAAGATCGCCGACCTCATGGCCGACCCCACACAGGGGTCGGTGTCATGGTTCTCTATGGCAAGAGAACATAGTAAAGCATACAAAAAGGACTAGCTCTTGGAAGATGGGAACTCGAGCTGACTGTGAGCTAAACCTACCGCACAACTAACAGTGGCCGGGTAGCGTGCCTACGTTTTATCCCTAGACGCCCAGCGCCAGCCGGAGAACTGACTGACCCTAGCAGAGGAAAATACAGACCTGGCTTACCTCTAGAGAAATTTTCCCCAAAAGGCAGACAGTAGCCCCCACATATATTGTCGGTGATTTCAGAGGAAATTGACATACGAAGTATGAAGATAGGTTTAGCAAATTGAGGTCCGCTTACTAGATAGTAGGAAGACAGAAAAGGGAACTTCACAGTCAGCTGAAAACCCTTTCAAAACACCATCCTGAAATTACTTTAAGACTCTAATATCAACTCATGACACCAGAGTGGCAATTTCAGCTCACAAGAGCTTCCAGCCTCAAAAATAATCAATCGCAGAGAACTGGAACAAAAATGCAAAACAAACTTAGGACTACAAGTCCAACTTAGCTGATAGTAGTCTAGGAGCAGGAACATGCAACAGAAAGGCTTCTGGTAACATTGTTGGCCGGCATAGAAATGACTGAGGAGCAAGGTTAAATAGAAAACTCCCACATCCTGATGGAAACAGGTGAACAGAGGAGATGAAGCACACAAGTGCAGTACCACCAGAAACCACCGGGGGAGCCCAGAAACCAAATTCACAACAGGTCGGGTCGGGTTTCATGAAACCCGACTTTGCCAAAAGTCGGCGACTTCTGAAAATGGTCGACCCGTTTCGCTCAACCCTACTCAAAACTAGTCCTCAGACTTCTTTCCCCAGCACTGAACATTTTTTTTCTTTATGTGATCATATTCCATCAAAATTCGAGGTGAATATGCGGGGCAAAGAATGACATTATCATTTGGTACTCACTTTTCAATCAGTTGTTTTACTGCAGTAGCAGAAGAGGGAAAAACATCTGAAATATAAGACAAAAGAAATGTTCATGAGATTGGAGGCATCTTCTGGCAACATCACTGTGAGACCAGCAATAATAGGTGGTATGGGTAAGCTGGTAGTGGGTTCAGAAAGGCTGTGACATATTGGAAGGTGCAAGCATAGGTCATACAGTAAGGCCGTACTGGGCCGCAGGCCTTCAAAGGGAGGACGCCATGACAGGGTTAAGTGAGACTACATGAGGGAGCATTGGAAAGAAGGAAAGTTGGGTAGGGAAGGGTTAACAAGTTTGAATTGGGGAATGAGGTTTGGCTAGGGGGAGGGGTAATAGTGAGAGGAGGTGGAGTAAGGACGAGCAGTATAAGGAACAACAGCCATCTCAGTGGGGTAACCATTTTAGATCCCCCACCATACTGAAAGCAAGCTCCCACTCACCCTCCCTTTTTTGGTTACTTTGGGGCGATTATAGGTGAAGTCAAGGAAATTATTAAAAAAAAATAATTAAAAAAAAATGGGGATACTGTCATTGTATTGGTTGAATTAGGTCGGTATGTTTTCTTTTGTCTCTTTTTTTGTCACGGCAGCACGGCGTGGGGGGGGAGGTACTCGAGGTTGGTGGTGGTAGAAATGGTGGATCGGAGGGGGGGGATCTCAAAGGTCCTGGACTCCCCCTTGGGTGTATAAAATTGGAATGGAACAAAAAGATCACATGGAGGTGATAACTGGGATCCGTGGGTAATTTTGAAGGAAATTGGCCGGGTGAGTCTATGGGCGTCTCTGAGCTGGAGCGTAGCGGCTAGAGGCAAGACGCGACCTGGAGGCCAAGTTTTACGGATATGGAGGCCAAGTTTTATGGTCTGGAGGCCAAGTTTATTACAGTTTGGGGCTTCGAGGACCGCCCTCCCCGTGGTTAATGTTTAATAAATAAACTGTTTTGTTATGTGTTAATAAAATGGCTGCTGTGGCCAACTTATCCAAATAACAATGTGGTAAGTCTTTATTTCAGATAAGGTAGTTGGGCCGATAGGATGAATGAGATAAAGAGGATTCGATAAAAGGTTGGTAGAGAAATTCATGGGGATTCACGTATACCCAACTGTCATGTAAATCTGAATTGCAAATGCTTCCTCCTATCATACTTCCCTGTAGAAGTAAATACAAACCTCCCAAACCCCTTTTTGGGGATTAAGCTCTTCACTAAGGGACACCAAAAAAATGATCCAGAAACTCCCACCATCAATGAGAATTTGCATGAGCACTACCCAATATGAGTCCAACAAAAAATTGGACATCTGAGAGGATATGTGTATATAGTAGCCAAAATGATCCCTGGGGTTTTTATTTAGTTTGGTAACATTTACTAAAGACAGTGGGCTTAACACCTAGTACCATATGTTACACTGGGATTTAGTTATACTAGTCTGTTTGAGACCCTGAACATTATCAATAGGGAGTTATGGGAAGATCTGCAGATCATCACTGAGTTATATAATAACGAAAGGCCTGTTAATGTCACGTTGTGAAGATCTTCGGTAAGTGAGAGGGGCCTAACTATCTGTGTCTTGGGGGTACTCTTGAGGGTAAAGAGGCCCGAGTCTCCATCCTTGCTATGCTCCTGTTAAACCCTAATCTGTCCCCTCCCCCACCTCATTAGGCATGGGACAGAAATGTAAGGTAAACAAGACACAAAAACAAAACAGGGATAGCAGAAAACCTCTATAATACAAAAGCACTAACCAACAATAGGGAGAAGGATAGGGACAGGGAGGAATAAACTAAATGGGTGTAGGGACCAGGAGATAAACACACAAGTATTACAGCAAATAACAGATAACTACTACAACCACTCCACTCCAAGCACTTAGCTTTAGCACTCAGCACAGGAAGACAAATCTTTCCCTGGCAGGGACTAAATGTCCACAGCCAGTATATATAGATGGAGAAAATGATAAGAAGTTACAGCTGAGAACAACCAGGCTGCATGTCTCAGCCAGCATGGAAAGAGTCTTTAACACTCTAAGCACCAATGAAAAGGCATCCATTTAAAATAAGACACGAATCACACAATTTTTTAAAGAAGAGTACGATTCATCATTACCCAATGTGACAGTCTAACTCCAGGTCTCCCAGGGGGATGTGACACCCTTGTGACAGTTACACAGGGTGATTACAGTCGCTCCTACACTTATATATCTGCGTAATATACAGCAGATAGGAGCTGCCCCATAGAGAATCATTGGGCCATGTGCAATGCGTATTTTCTGGACGTATTTTCTGAGCTCATACGTCCGTAAAACTCGCTAGTGTGACACCGGCCTTATAGTTTTCCTCTAATTGTTCCACTCCTGGTTTTGGCGTACAAATACTGATGTAAAATACTGACCCAATACTGCTAGTGTGAAGGCAGCCTTACACCTCAATGATTAAAAGACAGAACAGAGAGGCTGGTATCTGACACCTCAATGACAGAAGGACAGAACAGAGAGGCTAACATCTTACACCTCAATGATTGAAAGACAGAACAGAGAGGCTGACATCTGACACCTCACTGACTAAAGGACAGTACAGAAAGACTGAAACTTGACACCTCCGTTACTTAAAGACACCAGAGAGAGGTTGACATCTGACAGCGGCTCCATTCTTTATTATCTGCACCATTCTGTGTGTTCTTTATAACATTATGACTAGGGTTGAGCGAAACGGGTTGACCATTTTCAGAAGTCGCCGACTTTTGGCAAAGTCGGGTTTCATGAAACCCGACCCGACCCCTGTGTGGGGTAGGCCATGAGGTCGGCGATCTTCTGAATCTGGTATCGGAATTCCGATACCGAGTTCCGATATGTTTGCGATATCGGAACTTGGTATCGGAATCCACATTTAAGTGTAAAATAAAGAATTAAAATAAAAAATATTGATATACTCACCTCTCCGACGCAGCCTGGACATCGCCGCTGGTAACCGGCATCTTCCGTTCCTAAGAATGCCGCTTGAAAGACCTTTCGATGATGTCACGGCTTGTGATTGGTCGCGGCGGCCCACGTGACCGCTCAGCGACCAATCACAAGCCGTGACGTAATTCTCTCAGGTCCTAAATTCCTCATTCTAGGAATTTAGGCCATGAGAATTACGTCACGGCTTGTGATTGGTCGCTGAGCGGTCACGTGGGCCGCCGCGACCAATCACAAGCCGTGACGTCATCGAAAGGTCCTTCACGCGCTCATTCTTAAGAAGGAAGGCTGCCGGAAAGAAGCCGAGGGTGAGTATATTCCTATTAGGTATATACTCACCCTCGGGCGCGCTCTGCTTCTTTCCGGCAGCCTTCCTTCTTAAGAATGAGCGCGTGAAGGACCTTTCGATGACGTCACGGCTTGTGATTGGTCGCGGCGGCCCACGTGACCGCTCAGCGACCAATCACAAGCCGTGACGTAATTTGTTATGATCCTAGTGGTAGAGGATCTCTGGTACTCCGGCAAGGTAAACCAAATAATAAGAACTGCTCTAGGGAGGTGGAAACTGGGCTGACCGCATACCTGATCCTAACACACAACTAGAAGTAGCCGGTGAACGTACCTACGTTGGTTCTAGACGTCTCGAGCCAGCCGGAGAACTGACTACCCCTAGAGGGAAAAACAAGACCTCACTTGCCTCCAGAGAAATTGAACCCCAAAGATATAGAATGCCCCCAACAAATAATAACGGTGAGGCAAGAGGAAAACACAAACGTAGAAATGAACTAGATTCAGCAAAGCGAGGCCCACTTGTCTAGATAGGCAGAAAATAGATAGAGAACTATGCGGTCAGCAGAAAACCCTGCAAAAACATCCACGCTGAATATTCAAGAACCCCCACACCGACTGACGGTGTGGAGGGAGAATATCAGCACCCTAGAGCTTCCAGCGAGCCAGAAAATCACATATTAGACAAGCTGGACAAAAACACTGAAAATGCAAATGATCCAAAAAATGCAAAACGGACTTAGCTTTTCTTGCATGAGACAGACGGAAAGGAATCAGGAGGAGACCATATAGGACTGAATACAACGATGCCAGGCAAGAGACTAAGTCCAAAGGAGACCTAAATAGGGAACACCCGCTGCATAATGAAAACAGCTGAAGCCCAGGCCTGCAGAAAGACATGACTCACACAATACCGTTAGTGTCCACCAGAGGGAGCCCAGAAACACAGTTCACAACAGTACCCCCTTTTGAGGAGGGGTCACCGAACCCTCACCAAGACCCCCAGGGCGATCAGGATGAGCAGCGTGAAAGGCATGAACCAAATCAGCCGCATGAACATCAGAGGCGACAACCCAGGAATTATCCTCCTGACCATAGCCCTTCCACTTAACTAAGTACTGAAGTCTCCGTCTAGAGATACGAGAATCCAAGATCTTCACCACGTACTCCAACTCGCCCTCAACCAAAACCGGGGAAGGAGGCTCAACAGCAGGAACCACAGGCACCACGTACCGCCGCAACAAGGACCTATGGAACACATTATGAATAGCAAATGACGCTGGAAGGTCCAAGCGAAAAGACACCGGGTTAAGAATTTCCAAAATCTTATACGGACCGATAAAGCGAGGCTTGAACTTAGGAGAGGAGACCTTCAAAGGAACGTGCCGAGAAGACAACCAAACCAAATCCCCAACACGAAGTCGGGGACCCACACCGCGGCGGCGGTTGGCAAAACGCTGGGCCTTCTCTTGTGACAATTTCAAATTGTCCACCACATGGTTCCAAATCCGCTGCAACCTATCCACCACAGAGTCAACCCCAGGACAGTCAGAAGGTTCAACCTGGCCCGAGGAGAAACGAGGATGAAAACCAGAATTGCAGAAAAAGGGCGAAACCAACGTGGCAGAACTAGCCCGATTATTAAGGGCAAACTCGGCCAGTGGCAAAAAGGTAACCCAATCGTCCTGATCAGCAGAAACAAAACATCTTAAATAAGTCTCCAACGTCTGATTAGTTCGTTCGGTTTGGCCATTAGTCTGAGGATGAAAAGCCGACGGAAAAGACAAATCAATACCCATCTTAGCACAAAAGGATCGCCAGAATCTGGACACAAACTGGGATCCTCTGTCAGACACAATATTCTCAGGGATGCCATGCAAACGAACCACATTCTGAAAGAACATAGGAACCAAATCAGAGGAGGAAGGCAACTTAGGCAAGGGCACCAAATGGACCATTTTAGAAAAATGATCGCACACCACCCAGATGACAGACATCTTCCGAGATACCAGGAGATCCGAAATGAAATCCATGGAAATGTGCGTCCAAGGCCTCTTCGGGATAGGCAAGGGCAAAAGCAACCCGCTGGCACGAGAACAGCAAGGCTTAGCCCGAGCACAAATCCCACAGGACTGCACAAAAGAACGCACATCCCGCGACAAAGAAGGCCACCAAAAGGACCTAGCCACCAAATCTCTGGTACCGAAAATCCCAGGATGCCCCGCCAACACCGAAGAATGAACCTCAGAAATAACTCTGCTGGTCCATCTGTCAGGGACAAACAGTCTCTCTGGTGGGCAATGATCAGGCCTATCAGTCTGAAATTTCTGCAGCACACGTCGCAAATCTGGGGAAATGGCAGACAAAATCACTCCCTCTCTGAGAATACCAGCCGGCTCCGAGACTCCCGGAGAGTCAGGCACAAAACTCCTAGAAAGTGCATCAGCCTTCAAGTTCTTCGAACCAGGCAGGTACGAGACCACAAAGTCAAAACGGGAGAAAAACAACGACCAACGAGCCTGTCTAGGATTCAGGCGCTTGGCAGACTCGAGATAAATCAGATTTTTATGATCAGTCAAGACCACCACACGATGTTTAGCTCCCTCGAGCCAATGTCGCCACTCCTCAAATGCCCACTTCATAGCCAACAACTCCCGATTACCAACATCATAGTTCTGCTCAGCAGGCGAAAATTTTCTTGAAAAGAAGGCGCATGGCTTCATCACGGAGCCATCAGAGCTTCTTTGCGACAAAACGGCCCCCGCACCAATCTCAGAAGCATCAACTTCAACCTGGAAGGGAAGAGAGACATCCGGCTGGCACAAGACTGGCGCCGAAGTAAACCGACGCTTCAGCTCCCGAAAGGCCTCCACGGCTGCAGGAGACCAATCAGCAACATCAGAACCCTTCTTGGCCATATCCGTCAAAGGTTTAACCACGCTAGAAAAATTAGCGATAAAACGACGGTAAAAATTAGCAAAGCCCAAGAACTTCTGCAGGCTCTTAACAGACGTGGGCTGAGTCCAGTCATGAATGGCACGGACCTTGACTGGGTCCATCTCCACAGTAGAAGGGGAAAAAATGAAACCCAAAAAAGAAACCTTCTGTACTCCAAAGAGACATTTTGAGCCCTTCACAAATAAAGCATTATCACGCAGAACCTGAAACACCATCCTGACCTGGTTCACATGGGACTCCCAATCATCAGAAAAAACCAAAATATCATCCAGATAAATAATCATAAATTTATCCAGATATTTCCGGAAGATGTCAAGCATGAAGGACTGAAACACAGAAGGAGCATTAGAGAGTCCAAAAGGCATCACCAAGTACTCAAAATGACCCTCGGGCGTATTAAATGCTGTTTTCCATTCATCTCCCTGCTTTATGCACACAAGGTTATACGCACCACGAAGATCTATCTTGGTGAACCAACTGGCACCCTTAATCCGAGCAAACAAATCAGACAACAATGGCAAAGGATACTGAAATGTAACCGTGATCTTATTCAGAAGACGATAATCTATACAAGGTCTCAAAGACCCGTCCTTCTTGGCCACAAAAAAGAATCCTGTGCCAAGAGGGGAAGAGGATGGGCGAATATGTCCCTTCTCCAAAGACTCCTTTATATAACTCCGCATCGCGGCATGCTCTGGCACAGATAAATTAAAGAGTCGTCCCTTAGGAAATTTACTACCAGGAATCAAATCTATAGCACAATCACAGTCCCTATGAGGAGGAAGGGCACTGGACCTGGGTTCATTAAATACATCCTGATAGTCTGACAAAAACTCAGGGATCTCAGAAGGAGTAGAAGAAGCAATAGACACCAATGGAGAATCGCCATGAATCCCCTGACAACCCCAACTTGACACAGTCATAGCTTTCCAATCTAAAACTGGATTATGGGCCTGTAACCATGGCAGACCCAAAACAACAACATCATGCATTTTATGCAGCACAAGAAAACGAATCACCTCCTGATGTACAGGAGTCATGCACATGGTCACTTGCGTCCAATACTGAGGTTTATTCTCTGCCAATGGCTTAGCATCAATTCCTCTAAGAGGAATAGGAATTTCCAAAGGCTCCAGGACAAAACCACAGCGCTTGGCAAACGACAAATCCATCAGACTCAGAGCAGCACCAGAATCCACAAAAGCCATAACTGAGTAAGAAGATAATGAACAAATTAAGGTCACAGACAAAATAAACTTAGGCTGAAAAGTACTAATGGCGACAGGATTAACAATTTTTTTTAAGCGTTTAGAGCATGCTGAGATAACATGTGTTGAGTCACCACAGTAAAAACACAACCCATTTTGACGTCTATGATTTTGCCGCTCGGCTCTGGTCAGAATTCTGTCACATTGCATAGAATCAGGTGACGATTCAGACAGCACCGCCAAAGGATTAGCAGATTTGCGCTCCCGCAAACGCCGATCAATTTGAATGGCCAGAGCCATAGAATCATTCAGACCTGTAGAGATAGGAAACCCCACCATCACATTCTTAATGGCTTCGGAAAGACCATTTCTGATATTTGCGGCCAGGGCACACTCATTCCATTGAGTAAGCACGGACCATTTCCGAAATTTCTGACAATACACCTCAGCTTCATCCTGACCTTGAGAGATAGCCAGCAATGTCTTTTCAGCCTGATTTTCAAGATTAGGCTCCTCATAAAGGAAACCAAACGCATCAACATTCACCAATGCAGGATCTCCTGGCGCCAGAGAGAAAGCCCAATCTTAAGGGTCGCCGCGCAAGAATGAGATAACAATTTTAACTTGCTGAGCGGAATCACCAGAGGAACGAGGTTTCAGAGACAGAAACAATTTGCAATTATTCCTAAAATTCAGGAACTTAAATCTATCACCAAAAAACGGCTCAGGAATAGGTATTTTTGGTTCAGACATAGGGCTATGGATAACAAAATCCTGAATGCCTTGCACCCTAGCAGCAAGCTGATCCACACTAGCAGTCAGAGTCTGAACATTCATATCTGCAGCAGAGCTCCAGCCACTCAGAGTAAAAGGGGATGGAAGAAGCTAGACAAACTGCAGAAAAAAAAAAAAAAAAAACTCACTTGCCTCCAGAGAAATTGAACCCCAAAGATATAGAAAGCCCCCAACAAATAATAACGGTGAGGCAAGAGGAAAACACAAATGTAGAAATGAACTAGATTCAGCAAAGCGAGGCCCACTTGTCTAGATAGGCAGAAAATAGATAGAGAACTATGCGGTCAGCAGAAAACCCTGCAAAAACATCCACGCTGAATATTCTAGAACCCCCACACCGACTGACGGTGTGGAGGGAGAATATCAGCACCCTAGAGCTTCCAGCGAGCCAGAAAATCACATATTAGACAAGCTGGACAAAAACACTGAAAATGCAAATGATCCAAAAAATGCAAAACGGACTTAGCTTTTCTTGCATGAGACAGACGGAAAGGAATCAGGAGGAGACCATATAGGACTGAATACAACGATGCCAGGCAAGAGACTAAGTCCAAAGGAGACCTAAATAGGGAACACCCGCTGCTTAATGAAAACAGCTGAAGCCCAGGCCTGCAGAAAGACATGACTCACACAATACCGTTAGTGTCCACCAGAGGGAGCCCAGAAACACAGTTCACAACAGTAATTCTCATGGCCTAAATTCCTAGAATGAGGAATTTAGGACCTGAGAGAATTACGTCACGGCTTGTGATTGGTCGCTGAGCGGTCACGTGGGCCGCCACGACCAATCACAAGCCGTGACGTCATCGAAAGGTCTTTCAAGCGCCATTCTTAGGAACGGAAGATGCCGATTACTACCAGGGCGCGTCAGAGGGTGAGTATATCAATATTTTTTATTTTAATTCTTTATTTTACACTTAAATATGGATCCCAGGGCCTGAAGGAGAGTTTCCTCTCCTTCAGACCCTGGGAACCATAGTATCCCATTGCACTGCATTGGGTTTCGCGTTTCGGCCGACCCCGACCCCGACTTTTTTATAGGATCGGACGATTTTACTCGACCCGACTTTTGAGAAAGTCGGGTTTCGTGAAACCCGACCCGATCCTATAAAAATAAAAGTCGCTCAACCCTAATTATGACATCAATGTTTCTGCTCTATCTGATTTTAAGACCTAATAATTAGAGATGAGCGAGCACTAAAATACTCGTATGCTCGTTACTCGAACCGAGCAATTCCTAATAGATTGAGGTCTGGGGGAACAGTGAAAATGTTGAAATGGAATGAAAAAATGCTGAATGGAAGGAGAGCATCATGGGGAAGACCCCTGGAAGCATCTCTGACTCCCAGATGTCTGCTGAGGGCAATGGTGTCACATTGTTACTCCACTTTAATGAATAACAATAAAGCATTCAAAATCGCTGAGAAAATGGACTTTACAGAAAAATAATGTTAATATACATCATTTCCTGTATAATGACTTCTATATAAAGCAAAATTTAAAAAGGATTAAAAATATGATAATAATTTAAGTACCGTATATACTCGAGTAGCCAAGATTTTCAGCCCATTTTTTTAAGCTAAAAGTGTCCCTCTCGGCTTATATTCAAGTCATTGTTCCAGGGGGTCGGCGGGGGAGGGGGAGTGGCAGGAGTGGCAGCTGTCACATCATACTCACCTGCTCCCGGCACGGTCTCTGCACATCCCTGCTTCTCAGATGGTCTCTGGCGCCTACAGCTCTTCCTGTGTTCAGCGGTCAGGTGGTACCGCTCAGTAAAGTAATGAATATGGACGCGACTCCACTCCCATAGGCGTGGAGCGCATATTCATTACTTTAATGGGCGGTACCATGTGACCCATGAACACAGGAACAAGCTGCCGGTGCCAGAGACCATCGGAGAAGCAGGTTCTGGGATGGGGTGAGTAGGACTGGGGGAGGGTGAACCATGCCATATTCACCTGTCCATATTCCACCACCGGGCTCTGTCTTTCGCATCCTCTGGCTGTGGCGTTCAGGTCAGAGGGCGCAATGACGTGGTTAGTGAGTGCCCTCTGCCTGAACAGTCACTGCAGAGACCTGGAAGATACAGCAGCGCATGGCGGTGAAACGGGGATAGGTGAATGTCGCAAGTGCCGGTGTCCTGAGCCAGCGGCGACTCCGGCACCTGGCCCACATAGCACGCCGGTGTCTCCGCTTGCTCAGGACACCGGCACCAGACCCCCAGTGACGATTTTTTTTTTTAATCGCAACATCAGCATGTAGGGCATATTATTCTATGGAGCATCTTATGGGGCCATCAACCTTTGTGCAGCATTATATGGGGCATAATATTCTATGGAGCATCTTATGGGGCCTCATTAACCTTTTTTGCAGCATTATATGGGGCATATTTTAATATGGAGCATCTTATGGGGCCATCAACCTTTGTGCAGCATTATATGGGGCATAATATTCTATGGAACATCTTATGGGGCCATCATTAACCTTTTATGTAGCATTATATGGGGCATATTTTAATATTGAGCACCTTATGGGTCCATCATGAACTTTATGGAGCATTACATGGGGCATATTTTGTATGGAGCATCTTATTGAGCCCATCATGAACTGTATGGAGCATTATATGGGGCTCCTCATTCAATATGGATATTCAAAAACACTAAACCTACTGATGTCTCAATCAATTTTACTTTTATTGGTATCTATTTTTATTTTTTAAATTTAACAGTAGCTGCTGCATTTCCCACCCTAGGCTTATACTCGAGTCAATAAGTTTTCCCAGTTTTTTGTGGCAAAATTAGGGGTCTCGGCTTATATCCGGGTTGGCTTATACTCGAATATATACAGTAAACCAAAATTGCCATTAAAAGATATCAACCACTGAGGACTCTCAATTCTAAACATTTTGTTAAAACATTGGAAATTTTAGTGTGATTTATGAAGGAAGCAAGAACTGCCAAAATATGATGGAAGAGGGACTCAGATACGCCCTGTATAAGAGATAAAGGAGGGCCTCATATACTTTCAGTTCAAATTGTCATGTAGTGGTACTCCTAGACACATAAAGGCTATGCACTAAGGGTACCGTCACACTCCGCAACTTTCCAACGATCACGACCAGCGATACGACCTTGCCGTGATCATTGGAAAGGCGTTGTGTGGTCGCTGGAGAGCTGTCACACAGACAGCTCTCCAGTGACCAACGATGCCGAAAGCCCCGGGTAACCAGGGTAAACATCGGGTTACTAAGCGCAGGGCCACGCTTAGTAACCCGATGTTTACCCTGGTTACCAGCGTAAAAGTAAAAAAAAAAACCAGTATATACTCACATTCCGGTGTCCGTCAGGTCCCTCGCAGTCTGCTTCCCGCTCTGACTGAGTGCCGCCATAAAGTGAAAGCAGAGCACAGCGGTGACGTCACCGCTGTGCTCTGCCTTCACTTTACGGCCGGCAGTCAGTCAGTGCGGGAAGCAGACGGCAAGGGACCTGACGGACACCGGAATGTGAGTATGTACTGTTTTTTTTTTTTACTTTTACGATGGTAACCAGGGTAAACATCGGGTTACTAAGCGTGGCCCTGCGCTTAGTAACCCGATGTTTACCCTGGGTACAAGCGAACGCATCGCTGGATCGCTGTCACACACACCGATCCAGCGATGACAGCGGGAGATCCAGCGACGAAATAAAGTTTCAAACGATCTGCTATGACGTACGATTCTCAGCAGGGTCCCTGATCGCTGCTGCGTGTCAGACACAGCGATATCGTATGGATATCGCTGGAACGTCACGGATCGTGCCCTCGTAGCGATCAAAGTGCCACTGTGAGACGGTACCCTAAGTGCTAAAAATCACAATCAGGGTCATCTATACACCTTTGAAGGCACCAACTGGAGTGCCTCATAAAAAACTAAAAAAGTGTAGTTGTGGAATTTCCACACTCATAGAGGCTTTGCACACTGTGCAAAGTCAGAAAAAAAATTATAAGGAGGTGTGAAAAAGTGGTGTGAAAAAGTTGGGGATAATCCAAGCTTCTTTAATAAGAATGAGCCTTTCAGCACTTTCTGTTGACAGGTGAAAACACCTGTCTGTTTAGACCCTCCAGCTGGCACTAAAAACTCGCTCAGACAAGACGCTAGCGGCAGGGCAGCACAATACCTCCAAGGAATAGGGGGACAGCTTGTTCCAGGTGTTTAGCTTTGAGATCCAATAGCTGAAAGTCACAGCAGAATTAGGGAGTATGCTGGTTTTGTCGGCCAGGTATTTCTTGTCTATCTTTAAAAACTTTCTCCTCCTTGTCAAAAATACCCGGTCATCAGGGCATGGAAGCTGGGAGAGTGTTATGAAATTGGCCCAGGCCTTTGACAGCGCACCTTGACTCTGCTGTACCTGGTGTGTGTCTCATTCACCTCTCCTCCTTGGTTGGGCAAAGAAGCTTGCCCACTGCCACTGGCATTGTCAGATGGGAACTTTTTCAACATATTTTCCACAATGGCCTTCTGCTATAGCACTATTTTAGTAGACCTCTATACCTCAGGAAGGAGAGATGCAAGGTTCTCCGTGCATCGTAGGTCTAGTAGGGTGAACAACCAGTACTATTTTTGACCAAAGGTGAATGTAATGTGTGGGTCACGGGAAAAGCAGCTGTACATAAAGTCTGCCTTGTGTGCCAAAGTCCCTACAGTCAACACTTCCCTGTCTCTACCGTGATGACTATTCTTTATCTCCTCCATCTCTTGCTCCTCATTCCCCTAATCAGCCAATCCACGTGGAAGAGATGGGACAAAGCTTGTGTGCGTACTAGCCACTGTTGCGTTATCAGCCAGCTCCTGTTCCATTTCCTCCTCCTCAGCCTCCACCTCCTCATTGTTACGCTATCTGCGGTGAGCAGATGAGATGAGGCTTGGCTGGGTAGTATCTCCCTGTCTTATGTCTTCAACCATCTCCATCTAGTCCACATACAAAGCTTCATGTTTAATTCTCAGCAGCAACTGTTTAAGTAGGCACAGAAGTAGGATCGAGTAGCAGATTATGGCGTCATCGCCGCTCACCATCTTTGTGCAGTCCTCAAAGTCTTGGAGAACTGCACAAATGTTAGACATCATTGCTCACTCTTCAGTTATGTGCATAGGCTGACCAGAATACCGAAGGGTGTATTGGAGCCTTGCCAATATTCGCAGTGTGGATTCCAACGCGTTGTGATGTTGCACAACAGTCGGTAAGCTGGCAATTGCATTAGCAGCTGGAGCACTGCAAGAGTGGCGGCATTTGCTATCCAACCGACCATCTGTTCGCACTGCTCTGGCTTCAGAGGTGGTGTACCGTGCCTCTCTGCAAAGTAGGACAGGAAACTATGTATAGAGGTTTGACATGTTTCTTGTTCTCCAGAAACAATCATAATCGCACCTACCCTGCGAGTGCACCATCATCAGCACTTCCACTTCCCTTTCTGCACGCCTTACACATTTTGGAATTGCTATGTCTCTTGAAACCAAATTTATTTTAAATAAAAAAAATTGGTTACCTGCAGCAGTCAAAGCATTTTTCTGAGTTTAATACCATTGGTATGTACCACAAATCATGTCATACTCTATGGCTGACTAATTGAATCCAGAAAATGTTTTCAATGCTAATTTGGAGTGTTATATATCACACAAACTTACCACAAGGCATGTAATACTCTATGGGTGGGTAGTTGAATCCAGAAGCATTTTTCAATGCTTTTTTGTGTGTCATATACCACCGAAATGCACCACAGAACATGTAATACTCTATGGTTGAGTAATTCAATCCAGAAAAAAATTCTGTGCTTTTTTTGGAGAGCTACATACCACCAAAATGTACCAAAAAGCACATAATACTGTATAGATGAGTAATTGAATCCAGAATTATTTTTCAATGTTTTTTTGAGTGTTTTATATCACAGAAGTAAACCACAAAGCACGTAATACTCTATTAGTGAGCAACTGAATCCAGAATTTTTTTCGACGCTTTTTTGGATTGTTATATAGCAACTAAATGTACCATAAATAACGTAATACTGTGTGGATGAGTATTTGAATCCAGACGCATTTTTAAATACTTTTTTGGAGTATTATATATCACAAAGCACGTAATACTCTATGGATGACAATATAGTCAATTTTTTTTCACCAAAAAAAGCCCTAAGCCCTGCCTAGAGACTTTATTTTGCCACTCTCTCTGCTCCTGCAACTGTCCCTCTTTATGCTAAATGCAGAATGTATCGGATGCAAAGAGCAAAGCAGAGATTTAGCACTCAAAAGGGCTGTTAGTATGATGGTTTAGAATCAGCACCAGTATCAACGCTAGAGCTCTCTGATGCATTCAACTGTGCACACACAGCCCTGGACAAGCACTCTATCCCTCCAATAAGAATTGTCATTGAGCTATGCATAGGCGTTAGTGTGCCAAGCGTGGTGGTACCTTTCTTTTTATAACCCCTGATGATCTCATATAGCCAGCCAATCACAGTAATGCCACTACTAAGATGGCTATGGCATTACAGTGACTCATAGGTAATCCCTGCATGCTAATTGGCTGTGTAAAAGGCACCAAACATGCAGAGTGGGGATTCGAGTTTCAGTCAAGTCAAGTCAAGCACCGACTAATGCTCTCTGAGTGCCAAGCACATTTGAGCACCCAGATACGCGAGTCATATCCGAGTACCACTGAGCACATTCGCACATCTCTAATAATAGTGTAGAGAGCCTGCTAGGGCAGTGGGGTACTCGGGCCGGGTCCAGCAGTACTTAAAGGGGTAGTCACAGTGGCAGTGACCTGGTCCGTGTCCCTGGGTGTACAGTAAAAGGAGATGAGTGGAAGTAGAGAATTAGTCTATAAAGGATAATTTGTGATGCCACCTGAGGTATTCTGCCAGGGGTGGCCAATGCTGCTTAAAGAGGTCCTCTGGGGCTGATGGTTCTGAAGCTTAGTTGGTATAGCTCCCCACAGGTAGAGCTTGGTCCCCAGGGCTCCCGGTGTAGCTAGTAAGAGTGATGGTTGAAGGTGGGGTGCAGGACTGAGGGTGCAGGAAATAATTGCAGGACACAGGGATAACAGTTTCCTTTACCTTCTACTGGTAGAATTCAGGTACAGTCCAGGGTGCAGGTAACAGGTGATGGTGGGGTCTGGGCAGCCTGGAAACAGCTTGGGATCCACTTAGCCAGGTGGGTTCAGAGGCCTTCCCTCTGCGCCGTATATCTGACACTTGCTGCCTGAAGTTCTGCACAAGTCCTCTCAGTGTCTGTATTCTCAACCTCTATGGCTGACAGCTTGAACCTTTCATGGGCACTGTCCTTTCTCTGGCAGCCCCAGGCTCCTCACTTGCTTTGATACCTGCAGGTGTTGGATGGGACAGGTGACTTGCAATCCCCTGCCCTCTGGGTTCAGTGGCTGGGTCTGCAACTCCCACACCATCACGGACCCCGGTGTCCAGTCTCTTGGCATTTTCCTCTGGGGTGAGCCTACTCGTAGCTCCAGACCACAGGCTCCTCTCCATTTGCCTCCTCTCCTCTCACTGTCCCTAGTAGACTCTCTCCTAACTCCTCCTCCAGCCAGAATATATAGGGAACCTACCCTGAAGCCGGGTTTAGAGCTCCCCTTTCTGGCCTTGAGTCAGAACGGTGTTGCATGTCAGTATTACCTGATTAAGGGATCCCTCCTTGTTTCCAGGCATGATATCACCTCCCCAGTGAGGAAGGCAAAACCTTTGTAGTATCCGAATGACTGGGGTGCCACAAGTTTATAACAAAGATCATCAGAAGAAGGAGAATACTGAGGTGGAAATATGTTATGTTCTTATATTACTTACATGTTTCTTATCCATTTCCTGAACCAGCCTTTCGGTCTTCTAGTTCAGAAAGAAGAAAACAAGATATTGTATGATTAGACCCCAATAATTGTAACTAGTCCATTATATTATAATGCCCTATGTACGTATGTGAGGTCTCTGCTGCATGTCTGATGTTTCCTCATGCTCCTCCTTTTGGTATATTCACACTTAATTTTTCTTTCCCATTTTTTGAAAGGAGTCTGTCAACTCCAAAATTAAAATTAAGCTTCTTAAACATTTATATAGAGGAGCTAGTCCTTAAAAATAAAGTAAAAATCATATCAGTAATATACATTTCACTAAGGTAGTTGCAGAAAAATTCACATTTAAACCATATGCAATTAAGGGCTCTCTGGCGCACCCCTGGCTCACTGCACGTACCAGCACAGTCCTTGAGCTTGGTCTACAATGCTCGTATTCTCTCGCATTCTCACAGAGAGCACGTCCTAAACGGAGATCCCTGTTCATGTGCATGAGCACTGATACTGGAGGAGCCCAGCGTTGCGCTCACATGATGGAGCGCTCTTGCTTTCTGTGTTCTTGCGGACGCTCTCTGATTTCCGGTTCCTTTTGGAAGCTGGTCACTCACTACAATTACATCTAGTCCCCTACATAATATTTTTAACTAGCGGAATTTGCACTTTCGGGGTGACAGACTTTCTTTAGCAGAGCAGCACACTGGACATAGCGACACACAGCCGCCACTTCCCATATCATTCTCTATGATCAGCAATGGAGAAGAAGACAGGAGAAGCAATCATTGATCATTTCTCCTGTCCGGTAGAAACGAGAAATGATTTCATCCCTTCTATCAGGACAGATGTAACATCCTTGGACCATGCTGCGAGGTCAGGACTATATCACTGACTCCAGTACACATGTAAGTCATTAAGTTGGGGGTCTTTCCACTTACACAATCGCTTTCTTGCTCGTTTCTCCTCATTTCCTCCCTTTTCTTGCTGTTCTTCATTTTCCTCTCTATTAGAAATATAACATCATATAATAAATACATCAATGTGTCTCCTGACAGTAAATTCCTCGACCATCAGATCTTCTGTGGTAATTAAAGTGAGGATACTATGGACATAATATTATTCATTAGAAACAAAGCATATGGCAGAGTGATATGTAATGGTGTCACAGAGTCATAATTTCGTAGGCTGGTTAAATTCATGATCTGTCTATAGACTAAGATATCTGGACCGGCCTAGGGTCCCCTGATCTAAACTCAAAAGCCTTATAAGCATATATGATGCTCTTAAGTTTGGGCGAGGGGACCCGTGTCTGGCCAGGGCCTTGTGGTCCAAATACCGTCCGAGAAACACAGACGTCTGAATTCAAAATTATAGGGGAAATTATTGGCTCTATGTAACAGAGAAGGTTATCTCTATATATTGCGGTCACATTACACCACCGTTATGCTCTGATAACTAATAAAAAAAATGCCCCCTCATATCCATAAGCCCACATACTCCTTTAGAAATTATGTACAGTTCAGTATGCATCATGACCAAATATATGTGAGGCCATGTTGTATATCCCTCATTTAATATATAATGTCAATACATTATCCATACATCTCCACTTATATAACATTTCCATCCTCCTCCTCAACCTTTTCTTAATCTTCTCCACTAATAGAGATAACAGACATATAAACATTTAACTTGGCATATATAGAATTATTTAGAAATTTCTCCTGTCAATGAATTTATCCACAATCAGATCTTTATTGTGATCACTACTGGAGATGTCACATGTAAAACTGTTATTAATAACCTCATTGTGATTAATGTTGTCACCTGCGGCCTGTAATGGCGGAATCCTATCTATACACTCAGAACTATTGTTTTCCTTTCAGGACTCTATTACCCATTAGGCTCTGTCCTGTAGGCAGTGTGGTGGAAGAAGTTGCTCCTCAGAGGACAGGACAGGACACATATTATTTATCATATTATATTACATTCTTTCTGGTTTAACTTCCATCTCCTGTTCAATCGGGACACTGTGGAACAAACCAGGAAAAGCAGAGTTTCAGGATGGAGTGCACGGTCAGGTGACTTTGATGACACAATTCCCTGGTATAAGAGGCCAGCACATCAAGACAAGAGGAGATTTGGCGCCAACAAGGGGGATGAGCTAGACGTGTGCCGAGGCAGACAGAAAGTTTGAGCTAGCGGGTTGTGGCACATCTAGACCCAGAGTCTAGATGATGCCAGTCAAAGTTCAGGAACCAGGTCAATACAGAGCAATATCTGGGAAACAGACCTGTGCCAGGCAAGTTCCAAAATCCAGACACACTGGTCAAGGCCAAAGATCAGACCTGTGTTGGTCAAGATCCGGAGCCCAGATAACACCAGTCAAAAGCTGAGGCTCAGCCTTCATCCCACTAGGTACGACTGACACACATCGCCGATTAAGCACCAAAGGTTTGTTGGGAATCTTTGCTCGGGGAGGGATGTCTGCAAGGGTGAACAAGAGGCACGAGTGAGCCGGGCCATTGCTTCTAGCACTGACGTACAGTACAGGGGTTCATCTGTCATCTGGGGTAGTGCAGCATACTGGATGGGATCGGTTGATGTGAGAGAGGCCCAGTGGGCTCTGTCAGCCTTTGTCAGGAGGACTTGTGGCTTATTGGGAAGAACCGGAGACCCCCGTTAGAGCCTGTGCCAGAGGAAGAGACAGTACAGTGACTCTCTTAGTACCGAGACTACTACCCCTGTTTGGCAGTTGTAAAGTTATATAACGACAGAGTACCATAAAAGTTACAGTTAACCTGAGAATTCATTGTGTATTTGATATTGTATATTTCATGCTGTAAATATCAGGCTTTACATCATTCACAGTGGCCAGTTACCCCTTTTTCCCGCCATTCTCAAGAAATAAATAGTTTAGTTGGTTACCTTGTCCATGTCTGCATGTTGCATCTGATCACCTGCTTTATATTTGGCATGGTCCACAGGATGCAACCTCCTGAAGTTTACAGGAAGTAATTTATTGTAGTGGGACTGGGTGGAACGACTGAGGAGCCTGCTACACCTGTATCCCATGACCCCCGTCACACAGGTGTAATTGGCTCTATTTGTCTAGACAAAGAGGCATGATAGACGGTCCTGTACTGACAGCCAAAAGACTGTGACATCGTAGATAAAGTAATCAGAATTTTAGAGGACATGCACAGTGACAGCACAGACCTAGGCAACTTACACATATGCATATTCTGCTGGGTCCAAGGGGAGAGTGAGACTGTGACCCAGTATATAAATGCTCTGCAAGAAGTGATGGTTCACATCACCAAGAAGACCCAGGATAGATACAGAGGGCTAGGCCACTAGATGAGGTGCTGCTGGATCAACTGGTTGTTGGCCTGAGAGACCCCTATGCAGACTCGGACTGGGGCACCGGGACACCGGAGAATCCTCCGGTGGGCCCCCAGCCCCTGCCTCCTTCATTTGTCCCTGCCCTGCATGCGGTGCACAGTTTATTTATTCTATAGCCGGCGGCTGGGCCCCGGCGCACAAGCTGTACGGAAGAATGTGAAGTGCTGCTGTGCAAGCAGCCGCGCGGCAGCTGCTCGCTCCTTCACATGATGATCATCTCGCACTGCTGCCGACGGCGACGCCCAATCTGTGCTCTTGATAAGAGCGGCCCGTGCGCAGCGTGGTGCAAGTGCCGACCTCACTGACTTCAGCCAGCACACAGCACAGTCCGAGGAAACAGCTGACTGACTGTGTGAGTCAGAGAGGAGAAGACAGGGACGCACACACGCACTGCACTGAGTCTGCAGCACGGGTTATCACCGACCTGTTTCTTGTTACTTTGCCCGCCCTCGACTCCACCTCTTCATCATTAAAACTCTGTTGTCTGACTCTGCCACTCTGGAGTCTGGACTAAGAGTGTTCTAATGCTGATTGGCTGACAGATGCAGGCAGGAGCAGCCAATCAGCATTAGTTTTCTTTGTGTGACCTCACAGTCACACAGGTCACAGCACACCTCAATGAGCTGTGCTGTGATTCGTCGTCTGTCCTCCTGCCCAAGCAGCACAGGCACACAGGCGCGCACTGTCTGCACTACTATGATTGGAGGCTGAGGAGCTGAGGGACGTCACATTTTTGTTGATGATTGCAGCCAGTCAGTAAGGACCTTACTGCCCCAATGGGGCAGATTGCTGGACACACTGGGGCAGATTGCTGGACACACTGGGGGCAGATTGCTGGACACACTGGGGCAATGCTGGACACACTGGGGGCAGATTGCTGGACACACTGGGGCAGTGCTGGACATACTGGGGCAGATTGCTGGACACACTGGGGCAATGCTGGACACACTGGGGCAGATTGCTGGACACACTGGGGGCAGATTGCTGGACACACTGGGGGCAGTGCTGGACATACTGGGGCAGATTGCTGGACACACTGGGGCAATGCTGGAGACCCTGGGGCAGATTGCTGGACACACTGGGGCACTGCTGGACACTGGGGCAGATTGCTGGACACACTGGGGGCAATATGCTGGACACACTGGGGCAATGCTGGACATACTGTGGGAGATTGCTGGACACACTGGGGCAGATTGCTGGACACACTGGGGCAATGCTGAACATACTGGGGCAGATTGCTGGACACACTGAGGCAGATTGCTGGACACACTGGGGCAATGCTGGACATACTGGGGCAGATTGCTGGACACACTGGGGCAGATTGCTGGACACACTGGGTCAATATGCTGGACATACTGGGGCAGATTGCTGGACACACTGGGGCAATGCTGGACACTGGGGCAGATTGCTGGACACACTGGGGCAATGCTACACACTGGGGGCAATGCTGGACATACTGGGGCAGATTGCTGGACACACTGTCTGGGGGCAATGCTGGACTTACTGGGGCAGATTGCTGGACACACTGGGGGCAATATGCTTGACATACTGGGGAAAATTGCTGGACACACTGTCTGGGGACAATGCTGGACATACTGGGGCAGATTGCTGGACACACTGGGGGTAACATGCTGGACACACTGGGGCAGATTGCTGGACACACTGGGGGCAATGCTGGACACACTGGGGCAATATGCTGGACATACTGGGGCAGATTGCTGGACACACTGTCTGGGGGAAATGCTGGACACACTGGGGCAATATGCTTGACATACTGGGGAAGATTGCTGGACACACTGTTTGGGGGCAATGCTGGACATACTGGGGCAGATTGCTGGACACACTGGGGGTAATATGCTGGACACACTGGGGGTAATATGCTGGACACACTGGGGGCAGGACTGGAGGCATGGGCAGAATGTAGATACAGGGCATGATTGGAGACACGGGGCAGAATGAAAGACATGGGGCAGGATTGGATCATGGGGCAAGAGGATACGATGGAGACAGATGGGGCAGGATGGGGAGATCATATGGGGTAGAATGGATACTCATGAGGGCAGGATGCGAGAACATATGGCTGGAGCCAGGAATGAGATAAACGGGGCCAGGATGGGGGATATTATTACCATAGGAGCTAATTAAGGGATATTATTACTGCAGTGTTTTAAATGCGGGGGCGGTCCTGTTACTGTGCAGAGTGACACTATATCACCTTTTTTTCTCCATGTGGTGTAATGTAGAAGTTGTGAAAAATTAAGTTATGTGTTCTGCAAGCGGAGCTCGAGATAACTGTGTTATTTCCTGCAGAGATGAGTCCTGGCTGGAAGAAGTGATGGCGGTCTGTGCTGGATGAAAGTTGAAGGACTTCACCTAGAGACGTCACTGGTGTGTCAGTGTTGCCTATACACTGACACTATACACTGTATGCTATATACAGAGGTCCTGTGTACAATGTCACCAGTGATCACTGTATTACCTATACATTATATACAGAGCTCCTGTGTATAATACCACCAGTGATCTCTGTATTACCTCTACACAGACACTGCATACTAAGTACAGATCTCCTGTGAATACTGGCACTTATGGTGATAGTATTGTGGGGGGTTTTTTATTACTGATCAGTAGCGTTGAGCGAAACGGATCGTTCATTTTCATAAGTCGCCGACTTTTGGCTAAGTCGGCGTCTCATGAAACCTGATCCGATCCCTGTGTGGGGTCGGCCATGCGGTACGCGACTTTCGCACCAAAGTCGCGTTTCAATGACGCTAAAAGCGCCATTTCTCAGCCAATGAAGGTGGACGCAGAGTGTGGGCAGCGTGATGACATAGATCTCAGTACCTCACCATCTTAGAGAAGGGCATTGCAGTGATTGGCTTGCTATCTGCGGCGTCACAGGGGCTATAAAGGGGCGTTCCCGCCGACCGCCATCTTACTGCTGCTGATCTGAGCGTAGGGAGAGGTTGCTGCCGCTTCTTCAGAAGCAGGGATAGTGATAGGCAGGGTACATAAAGCTACAAACCGCTTGTGCTGTAGCGATTTCCACAGTCCAACACCACCTTTTGTTTGCAGGGACAGTGAAAGCTACATTTTTTTTTCCTCAGCGCTGTCGCTCATTGGGCTGCCCTAGAAGGCTCCCTGATCCTGATAGCTGCGTTGCTGTGTGTGTACGACGCTGTGCAAACCAACTGCTTTTTTCAAAGCACAAATCCTGTTTTTCCTTCCTTTATGCACAGCTATCTTGTGTGTTTGTCCACACTTTTGTGTGCAGCAGTCCTTTTTATAGCTGCCTGCCATACTTTTCTGAGATTACTGCAGGGAGATAAATATTGGCAAGTCTGCCTCTGTGCCATTGCTGTGGGTGGCATCTCTCTCTCATTGTGTGGCACCGAAAACCACTGTGTGATACTTAGCCATTTTTTTTTTTTGGCTAAATTCTCCCTTTTCAGAAAAAAAAATTAGTGGGAGATAAATATTGGCAAGTCTGCCTCCGTGCCATTGCTGTGGGTGGCATCTCTGTCTCATTGTGTGCCACCGAAAACCACTGTGTGATACTTGGCCATTTTTTTTTTTTGGCTAAATTCTCCCTTTTAAAAAAAAAAAAAATTAGTGGGAGATAAATATTGGCAAGTCTGCCTCCGTGCCAGTCCTGTGTGTGGCATCTGTCTCTCATTGTGTGCCACCGAAAACCACTGTGTGATACTTGGCCATTTTTTTTGGGGGGGGTACATTCTCCCTTTTACAAAAAAAAAATTATTAGTGGGAGATAAATATTGGCAAGTCTGCCTCCGTGCCAGTCCTGTGTGTGGCATCTGTCTCTCATTGTGTGCCACCGAAAACCACTGTGTAATACTTGGCCTTTTTTTTTTTTAATAAATTCTCCCTTTTAAAAAAAAAATAATTAGTGAGAGATAAATATTGGCAAGTCTGCCTCCGTGCCAGTCCTGTGTGAGGCATCTCTCTCTCATTGTGTGCCACCGAAAACCAGTGTGTGATACTTGGCCATTTTTTTTTGGGGGGGTACATTCTCCCTTTTCAAAAAAAAATAATTAGTGGGAGATAAATATTGGCAAGTCTGCCTCCGTGCCAGTCCTGTGTGTGGCATCTGTCTCTCATTGTGTGCCACCGAAAACCACTGTGTGATACTTGGCCATTTTTTTGGGGGGGTACATTCTCCCTTTTCAAAAAAAAATAATTAGTGGGAGATAAATATTGGCAAGTCTGCCTCCGTGCCAGTCCTGTGTGTGGCATCTCTCTCTCATTGTGTGCCACCGAAAACCAGTGTGTGATACTTGGCCATTTTTTTGGGGGGGGTACATTCTCCCTTTTCAAAAAAAAATAATTAGTGGGAGATAAATATTGGCAAGTCTGCCTCCGTGCCAGTCCTGTGTGTGGCATCTGTCTCATTGTGTGCCACCGAAAACCAGTGTGTGATGCTTGGCCATTTTTTTTTTTTCATAAATTCTCCCTTTTCTAAAAAAAATAATTAGTGGGAGATAAATATTGGCAAGTCTGCCTCCGTGCCAGTCCTGTGTGTGGCATCTGTCTCTCATTGTGTGCCACCGAAAACCAGTGTGTGATACTTGGCCTTTTTTTTTTTTTGGGGTACATTCTCCCTTTTCAAAAAAAAAAAATTAGTGGGAGATAAATATTGGCAAGTCTGCCTCCGTGCCAGTCCTGTGTGTGGCATCTGTCTCTCATTGTGTGCCACCGAAAACCACTGTGTGATACTTGGCCATTTTTTTTTTTTCATAAATTCTCCCTTTTCTAAAAAAAATAATTAGTGGGAGATAAATATTGGCAAGTCTGCCTCCGTGCCAGTCCTGTGTGTGGCATCTGTCTCTCATTCTGTGCCACCGAAAACCAGTGTGTGATACTTGGCCTTTTTTTTGGGGGGGGGGTACATTCTCCCTTTTCAAAAAAAAAAAAATTAGTGGGAGATAAATATTGGCAAGTCTGCCTCCGTGCCAGTCCTGTGTGTGACATCTGTCTCTCATTGTGTGCCACCGAAAACCACTGTGTGATACTTGTCCTTTTTTTTGTTTTTGGGTACATTCTCTGTTGTGAACTCTGTTTTCAGGCTCCCTCTTGTGGTCACAGGTGGTATGGTGTGACCACAAGATATGTATGGTGCTTTGGGCTCCCCCTGGTGGCCTTATTTGTTATCCTGCTGGTCAGCTGTCTCATTATCCTCTGGGAGGTGCCTATATAGCTCTGTTTTACTTTCACTTGTTGCCGACTGTCAATGTAATCAGTGCTACTCAGATTCCTTCTGACTACCTTGCTCCCAGTCCATCCAAGTCAAGCTAAGTTTTGTTTGCTCATTTTTTGATCAGCAGTGTTTATCATGTTTTCTTGTCCAGCTTGCTAAAATGTGATTTCCTCGCTTGCGGGTTGCTCTAGTGGACTGAGTTTCTCCCCACACACCGTTAGTTGGTGCGTGGGTTCTTGAAATCTCAGGATGGATATTTTGTAAGGGTTTTTTATTGATCGCACAGACCCCTGCTCTATTTTCTGCTTTCTAGTACTAGTGGGCCTCTTTTGCTGAATCTGATTTCATCCCTATGTGTGTGCCTTCCTCTTACTTCACCGTTAATATTTGTTGGGGGCTTCTATATCTTTGGGGATTATTTCTCTGGAGGCAAGCAAGGTCTTTCTTTCTCTTTAGGGGTAGCTAGTTCCTCAGGCTGGCTCGAGACGTCTAGGAATTTTTTAGGCACGTTCACCGGCTACCTCTAGTTGTGTTGGATTGGTTCAGGTTTGCGATCAGTCCAGTTACCATCTCCCTAGAGCTTGTCCTAAGTTTAATCACTTGCTGGTCTATTTGTGATCCTCTGCCACTAAAGGATCATAGCAGTACAGCCGGCCAACAAAGTGTTAATTGCATGGCAGAAGCAGGAGAAAAGAAGCCTTGAGAAATATTTTTTTTTTTTTTTTTTGCCGTGTGTCTAGCTGCTGTGGCTAGCTTCTCTCCTCCTCTTAATCTTGGTGTGGCTCTGAGTTCAGCTGTTGGCATGGATGTCCAGAGCTTGGCTTCCAGTCTGGATCATCTTGCTGCTAGGGTTCAAAGTATTCAGGATTTTGTTGTTCACAGTCCTATGTCTGAGCCTAGAATACCTATTCCGGAGTTGTTTTCTGGAGATAGATCTAGGTTCCTGAATTTTAAGAACAATTGTAAATTGTTTCTTTCTTTGAAACCTCGTTCCTCTGGTGATTCCGTTCAGCAAGTTAAAATTATCATTTCTTTTTTGCGTGGTGACCCTCAAGATTGGGCCTTCGCATTGGCGCCAGGGGATCCTGCTTTGCTTAGTGTGGATGCGTTTTTTCTGGCCCTTGGATTGCTCTATTGGGAACCTAATCTTGAGAACCAGGCTGAAAAAGCATTATTGGCCCTCTCGCAGGGGCAAGATGAAGCAGAGGTGTACTGCCAGAAATTTCGGAAATGGTCGGTGCTTACTCAGTGGAATGAGTGTGCCCTGGCTGCAAACTTCAGAGAAGGTCTTTCTGAAGCCATTAAGAATGTCATGGTGGGGTTCCCTACGCTTGCAGGTCTGAATGAGTCAATGACTCTGGCCATTCAGATTGATCGGCGTTTGCGGGAGCCCAAACCTGTGCACCATTTGGCGGTGTCTTCTGAACAGACACCTGAATCTATGCAATGTGATAGAATTCTGACCAGAAGTGAACGGCAAGATTATAGACGGCAAAATGGGTTGTGCTTTTACTGTGGTGACTCAGCTCATGTTATCTCAGCATGCTCTAAGCGTAAAAAAAAGGTTGATAAATCTGTCACCATCGGTACTTTACAGCCTAAGTTCATTTTGTCTGTTACCCTGATTTGTTCCCTGTCATCTTACCCGGTTAATGTATTTGTAGATTCAGGTGCTGCCCTGAGTCTGATGGATTGGTCATTTGCCAGGCGCTGTGGTTTTGATTTGGAGCCTTTAAAATTCCCTATTCCACTGAGGGGAATTGATGCTACACCATTGGCTACGAATAAACCTCAGTACTGGACACAGGTGACCATGTGCATGACTCCTGTTCATCAGGAGGTGATTCGCTTTCTTGTACTGCATAATTTGCATGATGTTGTCGTGTTGGGTTTACCATGGTTGCAGACTCATAATCCAGTCCTGGATTGGAAAGCAATGTCTGTGTCAAGTTGGGGTTGTCAGGGAATTCATGGTGACGCTCCTGTGGTGTCAATTGCTTCGTCCACTCCTTCTGAAGTCCCTACGTTTTTGTCAGACTACCAGGATGTATTTGAGGAGCCCAAACTCAATTCTCTACCTCCTCATAGGGATTGTGATTGTGCTATAAATTTGATTCCTGGTAGTAAGTTTCCTAAGGGACGACTTTTCAATTTATCTGTGCCGGAGCATGCTGCCATGCGGAGTTATATAAAGGAGTCTTTGGAGAAGGGACATATTCGCCCGTCCTCATCCCCTCTTGGTGCAGGATTCTTTTTTGTGGCTAAGAAGGATGGTTCCCTGAGACCTTGTATTGATTATCGCCTTTTGAATAAAATCACGGTCAAATTCCAGTATCCTTTGCCATTGTTAACTGATTTGTTTGCTCGCATTAGGGGGTCTAGTTGGTTCACCAGGATAGATCTTCATGGTGCGTATAACCTGGTGCGTATAAAACAGGGTGATGAATGGAAAACTGCATTTAATACGCCTGAAGGCCATTTTGAGTACTTGGTGATGCCTTTTGGACTTTCTAATGCTCCTTCAGTCTTTCAGTCCTTTATGCATGACATCTTCCGTGAATATCTGGATAAGTTTATGGTTGTGTATCTGGATGATATTCTGGTTTCTTCGGATAATTGGGAAGCAGGTCAGGATGGTATTTCAGATCCTTCGTGCTAATGCACTGTTTGTGAAGGGGTCTAAGTGCCTTTTTGGAGTTCAGAAGGTTTCTTTTTTGGGTTTCATTTTTTCGCACTCGGCTATTGAATCCATTTCCTGTTAAGGTCCAGGCCTGTTAAGGTCCATTTCCTGTTAAGGTCCAGGCCATTCATGATTGGACTCAACCCACATCTGTGAAGAGCCTTCAGAAATTTTTGGGCTTTGCTAATTTTTATCGCCGCTTTAGTGCTAATTTTTCTTCTGTGGTTAAACCTCTGACCGATTTGACAAAGAAAGGTGCTAATGTGGTGAATTGGTCCTCTGCGGCTGTGGAGGCCTTTCAGGAGCTTAAGCGTCGTTTTACTTCTGCCCCTGTGTTGCGTCAGCCAGATGTTTCTCTCCCTTTTCAGGTTGAGGTTGACGCTTCTGAGATTGGGGCAGGAGCCGTTTTGTCTCAGAGAAGTTCTGATGGCTCTTTGATGAAACCGTGTGCTTTCTTCTCCAGGAAGTTTTCGCCTGCTGAGCGTAATTATGATGTCGGCAATCGGGAGTTGTTGGCTATGAAGTGGGCATTTGAGGAGTGGCGACATTGGCTTGAGGGAGCTAAGCATCGCGTTGTGGTCTTGACCGATCATAAGAATCTGATTTACCTCGAGTCTGCCAAGCGGTTGAATCCTAGACTGGCTCGATGGTCTTTGTTTTTCTCCCGTTTTGATTTTGTGGTCTCGTATCTTCCAGGATCTAAGAATGTGAAGGCGGATGCCCTTTCTAGGAGTTTTTTGCCTGATTCTCCATGAGTCCTTGAGCCAGCTGGTATTCTCAAGGAGGGGGTGATTCTTTCTGCCATCCCCCCTGATTTGCGGCAGGTGCTTCAGGAATTTCAGGCTGATAGACCTGATCGCTGTCCTGTGGGGAAACTGTTTGTTCCTGATAGAAGGACTAGTAAGGTAATTTCTGAGGTTCATTGTTCTGTATTGGCTGGTCATCCTGGGATTTTTGGTACCAGAGATTTGGTTGCCAGGTCCTTTTGGTGGCCTTCCTTGTCACGGGATGTGCGTTCTTTTGTGCAGTCCTGTGGGACCTGTGCCCGGGCCAAGCCCTGCTGTTCCCGTGCTAGTGGGTTGCTTTTGCCTTTGCCGGTCCCTGGGAGGCCCTGGACGCATATTTCCATGGATTTTATTTCTGATCTTCCTGTCTCTCAGAAGATGTCTGTCATCTGGGTGGTTTGTGACCGGTTTTCTAAGATGATCCATTTGGTACCTTTGCCTAAGTTGCCTTCCTCCTCTGATTTGGTTCCATTATTTTTTCAGCATGTGGTTCGTTTGCATGGCATTCCGGAGAATATTGTGTCTGACAGAGGTTCCCAGTTTGTTTCTAGGTTTTGGCAGTCCTTTTGTGCTAGAATGGGCATTGATTTCTCTTTTTCTTCAGCATTTCATCCTCAGACAAATGGCCAAACGGAGCGAACCAATCAGACCATGGAAACCTATTTGAGATGCTTTGTGTCTGCTGATCAGGATGATTGGGTGGCCTTCTTGCCGTTGGCCGAGTTTGCCCTTAATAATCGGGCTAGTTCGGCTACCTTGGTTTCGCCTTTGTTTTGTAACTTCGGTTTTCATCCTCGTTTTTCTTCGGGGCAGGTTTAGCCTTCGGACTGTCCTCGTGTGGATTCTGTGGTGGACAGGTTGCAGCGGATTTGGACTCAAGTGGTGGACAATTTAACGTTGTCTCAGGAAAGGGCTCAACGTTTTGCTAACCGCCGTCGGTGCGTTCGTCCCCGGCTTCGTGTTGGGGATTTGGTCTGGTTATCTTCTCGTCATGTTCCTATGAACGTTTTTTCCCCTAAGTTCAAGCCTCGCTTTATTGGTCCTTATAAGATTTCTGAAATTATTAATCCGGTGTCTTTTCGTTTGGCCCTTCCAGCTTCTTTTTCCATTCATAATGTGTTCCATAGATCTTTGTTGCGGAGATATGTGGTGCCCATGGTCCCCTCCGTTGACCCTCCTGCTCCGGTGTTGGTTGACGGGGAGTTGGAATATGTGGTGGAGAAGATTTTGGATTCTCATCTTTCGAGGCAGAAACTTCAGTATCTGGTCAAGTGGAAGGGTTATGGCCAGGAGGATAATTCTTGGGTTTTTGCCTGCGATGTCCATGCTGCCGATTTGGTTCGTGCTTTTCATCTGGCTCATCCTGATCGGCCTGGGGGCTCTGGTGAGGGTTCGGTGACCCCTCCTCAAGGGGGGGGTACTGTTGTGAATTCCGTTCTTGGGCTCCCTCCTGTGGTTATGAATGCTACTTTTGGGAGTTCTGCCCTTGGGCTCCCTCTGGTGGTTTCGAGTGGAACTGCTCCTTGAGTTTGGCCATGGCAGCTGCTTTCACTAATCGGCTCCCCTGGCCTTGCTATTTAACTGGGCTCTGGTCTGTAATTCATGCCAGCTGTCAATGTTTTCTGGGTTAGACTCAGTCCTCTCCTTGGATTTCTCTGATGGCCTGTCCATTTCAGCATAAGATAAGTTCTTGCTAGTTCTTGTACTTACTGTTTAGTTTAAAGTTATGTCTCTTTTTGTCCAGCTTGTCATTATGAAATATTCAGGCTAGCTGGAAGCTCTAGGGAAGCAGATTTGCCCCTCCACACCGTGAGTCGGTGTGGAGACTATTTTTTGTAAACTCTGCGTGGATTTTTAGTTTTTAATACTGACCGCACAGTATCCTTTTCTATTTCTGTCTATTTAGTTTAGAATTGGCCTCCTTTGATAAAATCTGTTTTCATTTCTGTGTGTGTCATTTTCCTCTCCACTCACAGTCAATATTTGTGGGGGGCTATCTTTCCTTTTGTGAATTTCTTTGAGGCGAGATAGTTTTCTATTTCCATCTTTAGGGGTAGTTAGTTCTTAGGCTGTAACGAGGCGTCTAGGGAGTGACAGGAATGTCCCATGGCTATTTCTAGTGTTGGTGTTAGGATTAGGAATTGCGGTCAGTGAAGCTACCACCTCCTCAGAGCTTGTCCCATGATTTATTTTACCCACCAGGTCATATCAGTGCTGCTCCGTTACCACCAGGTCATAACACCTATCTATCCAATTAAATGAAGGCATCAACCTAGGAAAGGATTCACATTAGGATAGGTTCCCAGAAAAGAGAATCATCTTATCGATTCTACTGGGTATACACAATTTGGCCAATTTATGCACTAAGAATTCTTAATTTTTCCTATTTTCTAGAGCACTAGTGCAGCGCCCCAGAGTCCTGGTCGTTGCAGTACTGTCGCTCCGCCACTAAGGGGAGTGATGGTACATCTGATGGCACTAAAGGAGTTCACCTGACCAGGTATCACAGACACACATGACACTTCACACTCCGGCTACCAGGGGGAGTGGTTCTATTTATTAGGCCACTCCTCACACTCTGGTAAAACTGGGGGTTGGATAGGAAGTTAGAAAGAAAGCAGCTCGGGAGAGTACGGGAGATGACCTGTCAGGGGTGGGATCCTGACAGCGGCCTAGGAAAAAGGACAGATCGTTATGGAGCCGTGCCTGTGCCTTATAGCGGCAGACTCCAAAGAAAGGACACGAAGCGAAGTATATTGTGGAGAAGTGAGAAACGGGATCACAGCACAAAAGCGATAGAACCAGAGGGAGTCATGCCCCAAGATCAGCAACATCCTTCTGAGGCGCGTAGCCGGTGGCCGGAGCACCGAGAAAGTAACAGACTCTACGCATTACTTGAATTACGGCAGGTCAGTTATCTTTAGGTGGGCTGTCTCACCTTTTACACCTAACGAAGACAACGGAGGCAATTGTGGGAGAGGGGCGTCTCTAGGGTCCCAGAATAACTCCAGGCCTACCCCGTCATACGGGTGCGTCCTATCCATATCATCTGGGGGACGGAGAGAAAGAACAGAAACACACGACAGTTGTGAGGACTATCCCGTGGTGCTCAGCAGGGAAGTACTACAACACCCAGGTGCTAGTAGGTAAGCACTGATTTCCACCTGCAAAGGGAACTCTGGATGTGCCTTCGGACCGGCCGGTCTCAGCCAGCCCTGTTAGCAGTGCTCTGGATTGCGGATGCCGAAGCCTTCAGTAAAGAGGTAAAGAGACTGCAACCGTGTCCTCGTTATCTACTGTGACCTACACCTTTTATTGGGCGCCCCTTAGCAGGACCACGGACCGGGTCAGGCCACCGTGACATCCTCAGAACCGATAGACCCGGTACCGAGTATCCCCGCCGTCCTGCGTTTGGGGGCCATTCCAACTTGGCATCACGAACAGGATCTACTTAAGCCTGAAGAATCAGGTCATGTGTGCCTTGGAATTGTGACTGAATTGTGCTTGAACAGTGATTTATTGCAAAGACTGTACATTGCTATTTGCCGCCAAAAATCCGCCATCGACGCGCCGTGTGGAGCACGAGGGGAGGAGCCATAGCTTCGTGGGCGGAGCCAGCCAAAAAGAGCGCGGAGCGAGAAGACGCGGTGAGGTGCCGATTCCGGAAGAGGAACCCCGACTTCCACCAGGTTAGCAGGGGGGAGGAACGGCCATGTCTGGTCCAGTAGGAGCGGAGGCGGCGGTCGCAGCCGCAGACTCAGGGGCACCTCCGGGCCCCGCAGTAGACACAGCCACGGGCCTTGTAACACCACCGGGTGCCTCAGAGCTTGCCGCCCCCATCAGCCAGCCGGATACGGCCGTGGCTACAGCAGCCATAATGCCCTTCTCCATGCAGTACCGGCCTGGAGCAGCTTGGCTCCCACAATATTCTGGAGAATCACATACATTAACTGACTTTAAAGAGGGGATCTGCAGCCTGCTTGAGTTTTATCCCTTGACAGAGCCTCAGAAAGTTCATATGATAACGGGCCAACTCTTTGGAGTGGCTTTGAGGGAAGTGAAGTCCTGGCCCGCTGCAGATAAGAGAACTGCGCAGCAGGTTTTTGCAAAGCTTAAAGCTACCTTTGACACCCGCACCACTACAGAAATTAAATTGACATTCTATGGGTGCAAGCAGAGGCCGCAGGATAGCTTACGGGACTATGCCCTGAATCTCCAGGAGGCACTGTGGGCCATCAAGCAGAGTGACCCAAACAGCATGCAAGATGATGATAAACTCCTCAAAGAGCAGTTCATCGAGGGGCTCCTGTGCAGTCATCAAAGGGCCCAACTACACTTCCTGGCCATGCAGAATCCAGACATGACTTTTGCGCAATTCAAAGATAAAGCCATCCAGGTGCTACAGGAGCTACAGTCCAGCTGTGCAGTACATCCCAGGCATCAAGCTCTCACGTACCACCAGGAGGTGGCGCCAGATGCACCCGTTTCCGCTGAGGCCGATGCCCAGATCCTGGAAGACGACTCCCCTGCAGGACTGCGCCTCCAGATGCAGGAGCTGACCAAGAGCGTTGCTGCCCTAGCTCGGACCGTCCAGTCTCTACAGGAGGCCCCCAAGGAGAAGATCCAGCTGGCTTCCAGACCGGAAGATGTTCCCTGGCAGCGACCGAGGAGGGTTCCGTCGACCAGAGGCAGAGACGACGATCGCTTTCATCGGGACGGACGACCTATCTACCGCCGCTGCCACCAGGTGGGCCATCTTGCAAGGTACTGTCATTTAAACAAGCAACCCCTGGGGCAGAGGGCCCTCAAAATTGGAGAGCCAAATACATCGGAGGGCGACCAGTTCTCCCCATCGTGATCGACTGTATCCCCATGAACGCTTTGCTGGACACTGGTTCCCAGGTGTCGACTATGCCTTACATCCTTTATAAACGTTATTGGGAGGACACTGACATTACCCGTGGCCCCGATGATGATTTCACCATAATAGCCAGTAATGGTCGGCCGTTGCCACAAGTGGGGTATAAAGAGGTCACCATTAAGGTGGGGTGGGTAGAATTGGAGGCCCAAGGAATTGTCATTGTTGATATTGACCGACGTGAATGTAACCCCATGATGACCATTGGTACTCATGTCATAGAAAATTGTCTTGCAGAGGTTATTGTCTTGTTGCAGCAGGTAGCAGAAACAGTTGGTTACAGTGAACAACGTGCCTTGCAGAAAGAAATCAGAGCTCTGATGCAGAGACAGCAGGTGGAGCTGACTGGTGGTGAAATTGGCCGTGTCACAGTGAGTGATTCAAACCCCATTGCAATACCCCCCAGGAGTGAAATGTTAATATAGTGTCGGGCAGCCATAGGCCTCAGGGGTATAGACTACCAGGCCCTGGTAGAACCTGTATATTCAGATAATAGACCTACCCTCCTGACAGCCAGAGGGGTGGTTGACGTCCGCAAGGGGAGGGTGCCAGTGCGTGTCCTTAACTGTGGGGAGGAAGAAGTCCACCTAACCAAATATGCCACACTTGCGAAACTGTTGACTGTTAATAATAGTGTGATACAGGCACCCGGGCCCTTGGTCCCGTCCAAATCGGCGGAGAACAACGGCTCTGCAGGGCAACCAAAAGATTGGTGTCGGGAATTACATGTGGGCACTGACTCTACCCTATCTCACCAGAAACAGGGGGCCTACAAGATGGTTCATGAGTATGAGCGAGTATTCAGCAAGCACCCCCTAGTTTTCAGGCAGGTGAAAGGGATTAAACATCATATCCCCACAGGAGATCATCCATCCACCCATAAAAAAGAGATACCGTCCTGTACCCCCAGCTCATTATCAGTGTGCCAAAGACATGTTGCGAGAGATGAAGGAGGCTGGGGTAGTGAGAGACAGTTGTAGCCCCTGGGCAGCTCCATTAGTCCTCATTAGGAAGAAAGATGGCACCATGAGGATGTGTGTTGATTATAGGCAACTAAATCGCATTACACATAAGGATGCATACCCACTGCCCAGGATAGAGGAGTCCTTGGCTGCTTTAAAATCTGCTAACTACTTCTCTACCTTGGATCTCACCAGTGGGTACTGGCAGGTTCCTGTGGCAGAGGCGGACAAGGAAAAGACGGCCTTCACGACACCAATGGGTCTCTGCGAGTTCAACTACATGTCCTTCGGATTGTGTAACGCCCCGGGAACGTTCCAGAGGATGATGGAGTGTTGTCTGGGACACAAGAACTTTGAAACCGTGCGGCTATATCTGGACGATGTCATTGTCTTTTCTAAGACCTATGAAGACCATTTGAAGCACCTGGCCGAGGTGTTTGAAGCCCTGTCCAACTTTGGCTTAAAGGTGAAACTGTCCAAATGCCATCTGCTGAAACCCAAAGTGCAGTACCTGGGCCATGTGGTGAGTGCTGAAGAAGTGGCCCCAGACCCCGACAAGGTCAAGGTGATCAAGGACTGGCCGGGCCGAAGCCCGGTAACCTCCATGAAGTCTGGCAGTTCCTCGGGTTGGTAGGCTACTACAGGAGGTTTATCAAGGACTTCACCAAAAAGGCCACGCCATTGCAAGACCTGTTGGTGGGCCAATCCAAGAAAACCAAAGGCAAGAGTACCCCATTTGATTGGAACGATGGACTGGAAGGATCGTTCACTTGCTTAAAGTTGGCGCTGACGGGAGAAGAGGTACTGGCCTACCCTGAATATGACCAACCGTTTGTGCTGTATACGGATGCCAGCAACGTGGGACTGGGAGCTGTGCTGTCCCAGGTCCAGAAAGGCAAGGAGAGAGTAATTGCTTACGCCAGCCGGAAACTTCGTCCCACTGAAAGGAACCCTGACAACTACAGTTCCTTTAAGCTGGAATTCCTCACCATCGTCTGGGCAGTGACGGAGAGGTTCAAGCACTACCTGGACTCAGCAAAATTCACCGTCTTCACGGACAATAATCCACTAATGCACTTGGACACAGCAAAACTCGGTGCCTTGGAGCAGCAGTGGATGGCCCGGTTGTCTAATTACGACTTTACCGTCAAGTACCGGGCAGGGCACAAGAATGCGAATGCCGATGCATTGTCCCGGATGCCCAACTTGCCAGAAATGGGGGAAGACCCGGAGGCACTTGAGGAGGTAGAGCTGCCCGCTTTCCATCACCCCAAGGTCACCCAGTGTTCCCATCAGGTGGAGAACAGGCGCAAGAATAACCAGGGTGCCACGCTGAATCCCCTGCCCCATAACGGGTGGGCAGAGACCCAGGATGGTGATCCTGAAACTAAAGAGAAAGGGTGCACTCCAGCTGTAAACTCGTCATGAGTAGGGGTGCAGAGCCAAGTCCAATAATATATGTATAACCAAAGCAAGAAGAAAAAAGGATTGGACTGAAGACAGGCCCGCACAACCATATAAAGTGCAAAATTGTAACACGTTTATTAGAACACCACAACAAATGACATAAAACCAATTAAAAATGTACATATGAGTACATGACACCCCAGTAGAAATAAATATACACAATCAGAATATATATGCAAAATACATCAGTGTATAGCAGCTGAAACAGTGTATACATACCAGCATGATAATCAAACCCCAAAAGGAGATAACCCAATAATGGGAAAGGTTACAACAATATATATGGTAAATCTCTATGCTCCATAATCCCGAGGGGAAGGGGAAAAAAAGCAGTGTGTCAAATGGACAGAATAACACTGCTGAGTGTGTAGAGAAAAGGCACCCTGCCGTATGTACTCTACCTGACACAAGGATGAGTCAGAGCCCCAAAAGTATAAGGCTCAAGGAATCACCTAGAGCCCACATGCCGGGACGGGTCAGCTGAAAACAAGACTGGGGTGTGGAGAGACTGGCCCCACGCGTATCGCCGCCGCAGCGGCTTCGTCAGGGGAAGTAAGTTTGAGCGGTGAACCATCCACGTTATATACTGAGGCATAATTACCCCAAATGCCAGCCACTGGGTTACCGAGGAAAGGGAGGGCATGGTACACGCAGCAGACGCCGACCGGAAGTGCAAGGAGGGACTGGGCGGAAGTCAAGGGAATCTCCATGGAGAGGGATTTGCGCATGCGCACCCACGGCTCAGGTACTGAGCCCTGTTGCGCAAGTGCCGGGCAGAAGCGACACAACAAAGGAAAAAGTATGTACAATAGTGACCGCAGAGGGTGACGCCGCAAAGGATGACGCCGCAGAGTGGAAAATAAAAAATGGAAAGGCAAAAGGGCACCTATTGAGCACAAGGGTGGAATGCATGGTTAGTACAATGGTATAAGCAAACATACATGCAGATCAATTAGCAATATATAAACAAATAAAAGAAAAACACAAACGTAGAAGAGATAATATGAAAAGCATGTAGTCCATCATATGATTACATTATTTCCCCCTTTAATTTCAAGTGTCAAGCTCCAAGGAGAGGGGGATAAGTCCTACTGATGATAAGATGTCCCAATGAATCCAGAGGCTGTACATAACCATATCCTTAGGGACAAAGTCCACAGATCCATTGTTCCCAGAGTAAATAAATGTCTCCAGTCTTGACTCCGTGGTTTGTATCAGAGGGGTGATCCAAAAAAAAAGGGGGACGTAGCCCCAAATTATATCCTTCCAGATATCCATTCATGAAATAGCGAAAAATCCCAAATCGCTGTAAATAATCAGAGAACCATAGTATCCATGGGTCATGTACAGGAGAGCATGTGATCGTCAGAGGATAGAAACGTAGATCCAGGTGGGCAAATATATACATAGAGGAAGCTGATGAAAAAGAAAACGGGAGAGAAAGGTATAAGGCATTGATATAAACCAATAAAACAATAAATGTTATCTTGGAGATTCAGTTGCCCAAAAACCCAGTGAAGAGAAGTTCTTCATTGAGGCCCAAGGGGGCCACTGAACGTAACTCAAAAATCCATCTGGATTCCATTTGTAGGAGGAGTTTACGGCTGTCCCCTCCCCTCTCATTGGGGGAAAGTTTTTGTAGGCCCACCATCCTAAGGTTGGTGGAGGAACTCTGATGTAAATTTAAAAAATGTTCAGCCACCGGGGTGAGTGTTCTGCCCTTCCTAAGATCTGAGGTAGCTAGATGTATCGTGGAAATATGTTTCTGTGTACGTTTCCTCAGTTCCTGTGAGGTTTGCCCCACGTACACCATTTTACACGAGCATATAAGAGCATAGATTACATCCTTAGATCTACAGTTGATATAAGTTTTCAGGGGATGTCTACTTAAAATTGTAGGGTGGACAAAAACATCACGAGTAGGAGCCATATGAGGACAAACATTGCATCCTCCACAAGGGAAGGAGCCTCTCAAAATAATGCCTCTATTCAGCCTCACCGTAGTTCTTTTAAAGTGGCTTCTTGTTAATATATCCCTCAAATTTGGCGCCCGTCTTGCTGTCATAAAAGGTCTTTCGCTTGTGACTTCCATTGTTTGAAGATCAGCTCGCAAGATCGGCCAATGTCTGCATAGAATGTCACTAACCTGCTTCCAACTATTGTTGAAATCCGTAATGAACCTGGTCTGCGTGTCCTGGCGTCGTTTTCCAGATGATAAGAGGGACTTCTGGTCCTGTCCTCTCACTCTTTGGTAGGCTGTAGAAATAATGCGTCCAGGGTAACCCCTTTGTTTAAAACGGGAGGACACGTCTCGTGCCTGGGTTGAAAAATCAGTATCCCGGGTACAATTGCATCTTACACGCAAAAACTGACCAGTAGGTACACCCACCTTGGTGTGCCAGGGATGGAAGCTAGAAAATTCCAGAAGTGCATTGGTCGCTGTAGGCTTGCGAAACAAGTCTGTCGCCAGGTGATTTTCATGTGGAAAGATCTTCAGATCCAAAAAGGTAATTTCTCTAGCGGAGATAGAATGGGTAAGGAAGATATTGTAGGGGTTAGAATTTAAAACCTGAAAAAACTCTGTACATTCCCCCTCCGTACCTCTCCAGAGGATAAAGATATCGTCAATAAAGCGAAACCAGGCGTGTACGTGGGCTGCGAAGGAGGGGAGGGGGTAAACAACCTCCTCCTCCCACCAGCCCAAAAAGGTGTTGGCATAGGCTGGTGCACACTTCGCGCCCATCGCCACGCCTGATCGCTGCAGATAGTAAGTTCGATCAAAAAGGAAAAAATTATGGTGGAGGACAAATGTCAAAAGATCAAGTAAAAATGAGTCGTGTCCCCTATCTGTGGAGCTGTTCTTGTCTAAGAAATAGGCTACCGCCTCCGTGCCCTCTTTGTGGCCAATATTCGAGTACAAAGACTCCACATCACATGTTATCAATAGAAAGTCCTCAGGGAGTTCAATCCGATCACATAGTTCAATAAAGTGTGAGGAATCCCGAACATGTGAGGGGAGAGAAGAGGCAATGGGCTGGAGAAAAAAAATCCAAATACTCACCCGCCCTTTCACACATGCTGCCGACACTAGAGACGATTGGTCTACCAGGGGGTCTTGTTCTGTCTTTGTGGATCTTGGGTAGCATGTAGAAAGTCTTTGTGGATCTTGGGTAGCATGTAGAATGTCTTTGTGGATCTTGGGTAGCATGTAGAAAGGATGGTGATCCTGCGGTCCGTCGGATGAAAGAGCTTCTGACGCAGGCAGGTTTGCATCCCGGCCCGGATGATCCACAAGAAACACAACAGCAGTGGAAGGGGAGAGGCAAACTGTTTATTCACGATGGTGAGCTGTGCCAGAGAAGTATCGACCCGCGCACTCATGAATTGGTATGGCAGATTGTGGTCCCCAGACAAGATGTGCCAATGGTTCTGGGAGTGTACCACGATGGGGCAGGACACTTCGGATGGAGGAAGCTGAAGAGGCTACTCCGCGGGAGGTTCTACTGGATTGGCATGAAGAAAGCCATCGAGAAGTGGTGTTGAGAGTGTGGCCCATGTAGTCTACGCAGGAAGGACCGTGACAGCCAACGGGCTCCCTTGCAGCCCATCATCACCAAACTGCCGCTTGAACTGGTCGTGCTAGATCACGTGAAGCTAACACCTAGCTGGTCAGGCTATATCTACGCTCTCACCATCGTGGATCACTACTCCAGATTCCTGGTAGTTGTGCCTGTTAAAGATCTAATGGCCAGGACGGCCGCCAAAACCTTCCAGCAGTACTTCTGTAGACCCTATGGGTACCCGGAGAAGGTACTGACCGATCAGGGGCCAGCATTTGAAGCGGAAGTGTTCCTGAAGTTCTGCAACCTTTACAGGTGTAAGAAGATCAGAACCACACCGTACCATCCACAAACCAACGGGATGTGTGAAAAGATGAACCAGGTGGTGATTGACTTACTGAAGACCTTACCTGTGGAGGAACGGAACTTGTGGCCCACAAAGTTGCCGGACTTGGTAGATATGTACAACCACATCCCAGTGAATTCCACCAACTGCACTCCAGCGTACCTGATGCGAGGAATATCTAGCAAGTTACCTGTTGATCTGGACATGGGGGTCCTGACCCCCAAAGATACCTCGCCAGATGCGGATTGGGATACAGAAAGGCAGCAAAGGTACCGCAAAATACAGGAATGCGTGGAAAGAAGTCTCGCCCAAGCCAGACAAAAACAAGAAAGGGACTACAACCAGCATGCTCCCGCGATTCCCTTGTCACCCGGTGAGCAAGTACTCAAATGGAAGAGGAGACTACACAAGCTTGACGACCAATGGGAAGCGGAACCGTATACCATCCTGCCATCCGATTTCGACAATACGAAGGTCTGTCTCATCAGAAAAGATGGAGGGGAAACCTCAACGGCTATATCCAGAGACCACCTTAAAATATGCCCTGATAAGTTGAGAGAAAGGGGAACAGATCCAGGGACCTCTCCACCTGTAGAAGAGGAGAAGATGATACACACTGTTCTTGGCGATTTTCCCCAGTCTTGGACACGAATAAATCAGGCCATCGTGGTACCTGTCTTAACGTTTCGTCAAATGGAACCGCCAGAACTAGATGTGGTGCCAGATCATCCGGACCTGCAATCACAGCCGGCCCCGCCAGAGGATGCCATGCCAACAGTTGAACCGGCAAGTCCTCCCTCTGCTACCGGTGAATCTGCCATACCCACCATTAGTAGCAGCAGCCCTGAGAGCTCCAGCCTGCCAGTGCTACCCAGACTCACTAAAAGTCTAGCTAGAAGACCGTGCACTACACAAGTGATAGCGAGCGCAGTGGTCCCTGTTAGGCCAATAGCGACCCCTGCACTGCGAAGTTCTACACGTAACACCAAGAATCAAACTCCACTTCGCTACAAAACTTGGAGATATTAACGATATTTGCTATTTGGTTGAAAATGTTTGGGTAAATATCTTTGTTACAGGTTTAAAAATGGACAATGGAAAAATGGACAGTGAATTGCTCCAAAACTTTCAAAAGGGACCCCTTTGTTTACCCGGGGTCCCTGCTGTTCCAAGGTTGCACCCACTGAACTGGGAGTCATGCACTGTGCATGACCAAAACTTTCGCAATGTTCAAGTGTCCTCACCTCCCATAAAGGGAAGCACTGTTATATTTACTTGTTCATAAGTGTTTACTTGTTTATTGCATTTCGAAATTTTGTATGTCTTTTGCTAACATGTATTGTTGTTCTTCTTTCCCAGTCCGGGAGTACTGGATTTAACCGGGGGGAGTGCAGCGCCCCAGAGTCCTGGTGGTTGCAGTACTGTCACTCCGCCACTAAGGGGAGTGATGGTACGTCTGATGGCACTAAAGGAGTTCACCTGACCAGGTATCACAGACACACATGACACTTCACACTCCGGCCACAAGGGGGAGTGGTTCTATTTATTAGGCCACTCCTCACACTCTGGTAAAACTGGGGGTTAGATAGGAAGTTAGGAAGAAAGCAGCTCGGGAGAGTATGGGAGAGGACCTGTCAGGGGTGGGATCCTGACAGCGGCCTAGGAAAAAGGACAGATCATTACGGAACTGTGCCTGTGCCTTATAGCGGCAGACTCCAAAGAAAGGACATGAAGCAAAGTATATTGTGGAGAAGTGAGAAACGGGATCACAGCACAAAAGTGATAGAACTAGAAGGAGTCGTGCCCCAAGATCAGCAACATCCTTCTGAGGCGCGTAGCCGGTGGCCGGAGCACCGAGAAAGTAACAGACTCTACGCATTATTTGAACTACGGCAGTGCAGTTAACTTTAGGTTGGCTGTCTCACCTTTTACACCTAACGAAGACAACGGAGGCAATTGTGGGAGAGGGGCATCTCTAGGGTCCCAGAATAACTCCAGGCCTACCCCGTCATACGGGTGCGTCCTATCCATATCATCTGGGGGACGGAGAGAAAGAACAGAAACACACACGACAGTTGTGAGGACTATCCCGTGGTGCTCAGCAGGGAAGTACTACAACACCCAGGCGCTAGTAGGTAGGCACTGATTTCCACCTGCAAAGGGAACTCTGGATGTGCCTTCGGACCGGCCGGTCTCAGCCAGCCCTGTTAGCAGTGCTCTGGATTGCGGATGCCGAAGCCTTCAGTAAAGAGGTAAAGAGATTGCAACCCTGTGTCCTCGATATTTACTGCGACCTACACCAGCTCCTACACCTTTTATTGGGCGCCCCTTAGCAGGACAACGGACTGGGTCAGGCCACCGTGACATCCTCAGAACCGATAGACCCGGTACCGAGTATCCCCGCCGTCCTGCGTTTGGGGGGGGCTCCACTAATACAATTCAGATTTCCTATTGTTTCATGTTTTCATGCTAAAGCGCCACAAAGTACAACTTTATTTGTTAGGTATACAAGAAATGGCTTGCTCGGAGCAACAAATATGGTGACTGACTGGACCCAGGGGCTACGCCAAGAGATCTGGGATATCAGAGGCAAATTGCACAGTATTAAGGTAACTCCCCTGCTAACATCACCGTGCCTAGACCTGCGGTCAGATATGAAGAGAGGTCGGAGAGGAAATGCAACCTCCCTTGTACCCCACCGCCTCGCTCCCATCAGCCATTTGTAGAACATGTAGTGGCATGCTGGAGTTGCAGCAGAAGCAGACACATCTTACAGTACTGTCCAAACCAGAAAAGAAGGAGAAGAGGGAATTGTTAAACTAATATGCTCCACAGTAGAGGAGCACACCAGAGGGTTCTGCACCCCAGAGGGTGAGGATGAAGACTCTGAGGATATTATTTCCAAGAGACCCAATACCTTGATTGAGTTTAATGGATAATGCATCTGTTGTTTGATGGATACGAAGTCCCAGTTGACCACTATGCCTGAAAAGTACTTCTGAACTCACTTCCCAATTGTTGTCTCTTCCAAAAAGGAACCAACCATTTTACTGGTGGCTGCCACCCAGTTGCCAAACCCGTTGCCTGAAGCAGGATGCATGTTTGTCCGAGTATGCAGTAAAAAGCTGAGTAGGAAATGGATAGTGTTGATAAAAGGCCCGGAGGATGAATGTCTTGAAAGAAGTAGGACAATTCCTCTCCGATGGACAGCGAAGGAACAATTGTACCCGAGCAGTTCACTTGTCATGATCCAGACCAGGTTTTGTGTCCTGTGTTCCCTTTTCCCAGTCTGATCATGTCAGGGGTTAACTTTTCTCAGCCCCAGTCTGGTCTCAGGTTGCTATTTATCTCCGTTGCATCCTGCAGGCGGTGTCAGTCACAGCTTCTGTTTACAGAGTGAGTAGCTGACTCTGGTTATATCCTGATTTGTTCTGCTGCAATTCCTGACTGTTCCCATGTCTGTTCATTCCCCTTCCCTATTTCGACTGTGTTTTCTCTTTGTGTTTGGACTCTCTGGTACTTGACACGGCTTTGTCTCCGCTCCTGGTACTTCTGCTTTTGTCTGGTATTGACCCTCTGGAGCGTTTCTGACTCTGAGTTGATTTTCCCCTTTGTACTACGTTACTCTCCTGGTTTTCATGCAGCTTATTTGACTACCCTGTTGACACCTGGTGGTGGCCTTGCCGCAGCGCTGCAGGTCTGCTCTGGCAAGTATTGCAGTCTTCCCTCCACTCTACTGCCATCTAGTGGAGCATGCATCTACCTGCATAGCTGCAGCATGATATCACTATGATGCAAGTAAAAGAGGATTCAAGCAGCTCATATGGGTCAGTCAGATTCAGAAGTTACCGGTCGCCTCCCAGCACCTCGGCAAGATGGTGGTACTCCTAGAGGCTACAGTGACCTTACCAGCAGGGCAGACCATACTCACTATGCCAGTGCGGGCCCATGTGGCATTAGAAGGAGTAGATGTTCAGATTGAACCAACAGAAGGGGACAAAACAACCCCAGGACTGTTGGTTGCCTGCACTCTAGCCACTGTACGTCAAGGATGTGCTGTATAAATTTAAGTGGGGTAAGTATTCTGTTAACTCTGCGAAAGGCAATAGCTCAAGTATAGTTAATGCTGCAAGACTTCACGAGGTGGACTGATGCGATAGAATTGATGCTTGTGAAGGGGGACCTGATGACTTTGTCAATGTCCCTTAACGCAAAGGAAAATAGGGGTGAGGTCCAAGGCAGCATTTGCCTAGAGCAAATGTAAGCAAATCTAAAGGAGTTCTTCCTGGGACAAATGTGGCAGATTTATCCCTCAGTCTGTTCAGTAGCTACTGGCAGGTTCCCGTGGCTGCAATGGATAGGCCGAAGACTGCTCTCATTCTCCCTGTGGGGCTATTTCAATTTTACAGGATGCCTTTCGGGTTGACAAATGCACCACGCAAAAAATAAGCCCTCACCTGACCCCCAGATCATGAAAATTGGAGATGCTACGGGTATTGGAAAATGGCACAATTTATTTTTTTTTAGCAAAGTTTGGAATTTTTTTTCACCACTTAGATAAAAGAGAACCTAGACATGTTTGGTGTCTATGAACTCGTAATGACCTGGAGAATCATAATGGCAGATCAGTTTTAGCATTTAGTGAACCTAGTGAAAAAGCCAATCAAAAAACAATTGTTGGATTGCACTTTTTTGCAATTTCACCGCACTTGGAATTTTTTTTCTGTTTTCTAGTACACGACATGCTAAAACCAATGATTCCAAAGTACAACTTGTTTTGCAAAAAATAAGCCCTCACGTGGCCATATTGACGGAAAAATAAAAAAGTTATGGCTCTGGGAAGAAGGGGAGCAAAAAACGAACACGGAAAAACGGAAAATCCCAAGGTCATGAAGGGGTTAAAACTTGATTGAGGCTGCTTATCCACCATCCAGACTATCCTGCCTTGCAACCTTTCAACATTTTTCCCTGCTGTCCATGTCCAGGAAGATTAGCTACAGTTCCATAGGTTGTAAAATTCTTGATTATGTTCTACACTGTGGACAAAGGAACATAAAGGTTTCTTGAGATGGACTGGTAACCTTGAGATTGTTGATATTCAGCAATTTTGTTTCTCGAGTCCCCAGACAGTCTCGTCTCTTTTCTGTTCTCCATGCTTAGTGTGGCATGCACAGCACACAATGCAAATATTGAGTGAACTTATTTCCTTTTTATCTGGTTTCAGGTGATATGCTTGTGACAACGATTTTTACCAACAATTTTGGAAAGGTGCAAACAATTTTGTTCTGCCCATTTTGGGGGTCCTGTGTGAAATTATGTTCAATTTGCTTCTTTTATTCATTTTTTGTGTTGTTCCAGTGAACACAAAGGAAATAAACATGTGTACAACAAAAGATGTGTAATTGCAATAATCTGCTAGGTGAAATATTTCGTTTTCTGGAACAATTTCAAGTGTGTTTGCCCCCTTCCTGATTTCCTATTATTTTGCATGTTTGTCACACAAGTAAACACAAAATGCAGTGATTAAATGAAGGTCTTTATTATTAAGGGAAAAATAAATCCAAACCTACAGAGTCCTATGTGAAAAAATGAGTGCCCTCTAAACCTAATAACTGGTTGGGCCACCCTTAGCAGCAACAACTACAATCAAGTGTTTGCGACAACTGGCAATTAGTCTTTTACAATGCTCTGAAGGAATTTTGAAACACTCGTCTTTGCAGAATTGTTGTAATTCAGCCACATTGGAGGGTTTTTGAGCATGAATTAAGTTCATGCAACAACACCTCAATCGTATTAAGGTCGGGACTCTGACTAGGCCACTCCAAAGTGTTAATTTTGTTTTTCTTAAGCCATTCAGAGGTAGACTTGCAGGTGTGTTTTGGTTCACTAACCTGCTGCATAACCCAAGTGCGCTTCAGCTTGAGGTCACGAACAGATGGCCGGACATTCTCCTGCAGTATTTTTGATAGACAGCAGAATTCATGGTTCCATTTACAACAGTAAGTTTTCCAGCTCCTGAAGTAACAAAACAGCCCAAGACCATCACGCTACCACCACCATATTTTAATGTTGATATGATGTTCTTTTTAAAAAATGTACTGGGACATACATCTTCCAAAAAGTTCAACTTTTGTCTCGTCAGTCCACAAAGTATTCTCCCAAAAGTTTTGGGGATCATCAAAATGTTTTCTGCAGTACTGATACAGGCCTTTATTTTTTATTGCTCAGCTGTGGTTTTCATCTTGGAACTCTGCCATGCATGCCATTATTGCCCAGTCTATTTCTTATGGTAAATGTTACCACTATACTCACCTCTGTCAGTCCCGGGGCTGTCTCTGCTGGCACCGTGCTCGCTGCTCCTTCTTCCTCCTCAGTCGTTGCTCCCGCGCCGCTTCTTCCTGGTCTGGTTCCCGGCGCATGTCTCTTCGGGCTCGTCGGCGCGCCTCCCCTCTGCAGCCTGTCACGTGCCCTGTCTCGTCCCGTCCTCTCCTTAGAGATCGGGCACACGCACACTCCTCCTTATCCTGCGCTGCGACCTGACCCAGCAGTGTTTTTGGCCAATGGGGGGCCATCTAGTATTTCAGGCCGCCCTCTCCTTGTGGAGGCGCCTGACTGTTGAGTTTAGCTCTCAGTTCCTGCTCTGGTTTTGCTAATCTTTCCAGGCCCATCCTGCTGTCTCTGGTCAGACTTCTGATCGCAGTCTCTTTACCTTTTCCCCAGCTCCTTGTTCCATTCACTCCTTTTCCTCTGCGTCTTCTGGTTTCTCTGTTCACCGCTTCCTTGGTCACCTCTCCCATACATCCTCTACTCCATTCCTTGTCTAGTTCACCTTTCCTGTCCTCGTTCTCTCCTTTCCTGAGCCGATCCCTGGTCCTGGTATCCGTGGTACTTGAGGCCTCCGAGTTTGCTTCCTAACTGTCCCTGTATAGGGGTTGTCTGTACTGGTTCGCTCACTTGGAGGAGGTTCGGTATCACGGTCCAGTGGGTCCACTCTTGTCTACCACCACTTCTGGCATAACAGTCCACCCCTGGTATAACAGTAAAGTCATGAACACTGACCTTAACTGAGGCAACTGAGGCCTGCAATTCTTTGGCTGTTGTTGTGGGGTCTTTTGTGACCTTTTGGATGAGTCGTTGCTGCGCTCTTGGGGTAATTTTTTCTCATTTGTTACAGAATTTTTTGGCTCACGGCATGATGTCTACCTTTTGAGGATCTTTTGGTCTGTTTCACTTTGTCAGGCCGGTTTCACACGTCAGTGTCTCCGGTACGTGTAGTGACAATTTTCTCATGTCCCGGAGACACTGACACACGTAGACCCATTCAAATGAATGGGTCTATGCACATGCCTGTGTGTTTTCACAGACCGTGTGTCCATGTGCAAAACACGGAGACATGTCCATTTTTCTCTGGCAGCACGGTGGAGCCGCATATTCATCACTGTAATGAGCGGTACCACGTGACCGCTCACACAGGACAAACTTCTGGCGCTGAGAGGAGGCATCGCGGGAGCTGGGTGAGTATTTCTCTGCTAGCGGGTGGGTGCGCGGGGGGTGGGACGCGGGAGGTGGCCCCAAACTTTATTTTTAACAAAAAAAACTTGATATTTCATCCCTTCTTTCATCCGCTGCTTTCAGCCGAGCAGCACAGAAGGGATGAATGCCGCCTTCAGCACCACACGCTGGGGACAGCGCTTACTGTAGCACTGTCTCTCCTGCACGGTCCGTGTGGTCCTCAGGCGGCACACGGCTGCCGCACGTGTGCCACACTGCTGTGCCACATGAGCACACGGACACACGGACGCAGATAACTCCGGTACCGTTTTCTCCGGTACCGGAATTATCTGGACGTGTGAGACCGGCCTCAGGCAGGTCTTATTTAAGTGATTTCTTGATTGAGGACAGGTGTGGCAGGAATCAGGACTGCATGTGGAATTTGAACTCAGCATCCCAAAGATGTGGTAGATTAAAGTTAATTGATGTTTTAACCCCTTAGTGACAGAGCCAATTTGGTACTTAATGACCGAGCCAATTTTTACAATTCTGACCACTGTCACTGTATGAGGTTATAACTCTGGAACGCTTTAACGGATCCCACTGATTCTGAGACTGTTTTTTCGTGACATATTGTACTTCATGTTAATGGTAACATTTCTGTGACATTACTTGTGATTATTTATGAAAAAAATAGAAATATGGCAAAAAAAATTAAAATTTTGCAATTTTCAAACTTTGTATTTTTATGCCCTTAAATCAGAGAGATATGTCACACAAAATAGTTAATAAATAACATTTCCCACATATCTACTTTACATCAGCACAATTTTGGAAACAAATTTTTTTTTGTTAGGGAGTTATAAGGGTTAAAAGTTGCAATTTCTCATTTTTACAACACGATTTTTTTTAGAGACCACATCACATTTGAAGTCATTTTGAGGGGTCTATATTGATAGAAAATAACCAAGTGTGACAACATTCTAAAAGCTGCACCCCTCAAGGTGCTCAAAACCACACTCAAGAAGTTTATTAACCCTTTACGTGCTTCACAGGAACTGAAACAATGTGGAAGGAAAAAATGAACATTTAACTTTTTTTGCAAACATTTTAATTCAGAACCATATTTTTTTATTTTCACAAGTGTAAAAACAGAAGTTTAACCATACATTTTGTTGTGCAATTTCTCCTGAATACGCTGATACCCCACATGTGGGGGTAAACCACTGTTTGGGCACACCGCAGAGCTTGGAAGAGAAGGAGCGCCGTTTGACTTTTTCAATGCAGAATTGGCTGGAATTGAGATTGGATGCCATGTCATGTTTAGAGAGCCCCTGATGTGCCTAAACAGTGGAAACCACCCACAAGTGACACCATTTTGGAAACTAGACCACATCAGGAACTTAACTAGATATGTGGTGAACTCTTTAAACCCCAAGGTGCTTCACAGAAGTTTATAACGTAGAGCCGTGAAAATAAAAAATCGCTTTTTTTCTAGAAAAATGATATTTTTGCCCCAAAATTTTTATTTTCACAAGGGTAACAGGAGAAATTAGACCACAAAAGTTGTTGAGCAATTTCTCCTGAGTACGTCGATACCCCATATGTGGGGGTAAACCTCTGTTTGGGTGCACTGCAGAGCTTGGAAGAGAAGGAGTGCAGTTTTACTTTTTCAATGTAGAATTGGCTGGAATTGAGATCGGACGCCATGTCGCGTTTGGAGAGCCCCTGATGTGCCTAAACAGTAGAAACCCCCCACAAGTGACACCATTTTGGAAACTAGACCCCTTAAGGAACTTATCTAGATGTGTTGTGAGCACTTTAAACCCCCAAGTGCTTCACAGAAATTTATAAAGTAGAGCCATGAAAATAAGAAATCCTTTTTTTCCCTCAAAAATATTTTTTTAGCCTGCAATTTTTTATTTTCTCAAGGGTAACAGGAGACATTGGACCCCAAAATCTGTTGTCCAATTTGTCCTGAGTACGCTGATACCCCATATGTGGGGGGGGGCACTGTTTGGGCACCTATCAGGGCTCGGAAGGGAAGGAGCGCCGCTTGGAATGCAGACTTTGATGGGATGGTCTGCGGCTGTCATGTTGCATTTGCAGAGCTCCTGATGTACCTAAACAGTAGAAACCCCCCACAATTGACCCCATTTTGGAAACTAGACCCCCCCAAAGAGCTTATCTAGATGTGTGGTGAGCACTATGAACCCCCAACTGCTTCACAGAAGTTTATAATGTAGAGCCATGAAAGTAAAAAAAATAATATTTTTTCCACAAAAATGATTTTTTCACCCCCAAATTTTTACTTTCACAAGGGTAACAAGAGAAATTGAACCCCAAAAGTTGTTGTACAATTTGTCCTGAGTACACTGATACCCCATGTGTGGGGGGACCATTGTTTGGGCGCATGGCTGAGTTCGGAAAGGAAGGAGTGCCGTTTTGGAATGCAGACTTTGATAGAATGGTCTGCGGGCATTACGTTGCATTTGCAGAGCCCCTGATGTGCCTAAACAGTAGAAACCCCCCACAAGTGACCCCATTTTGGAAACTAGACCCCCCAAGGAACTTATCTAGATGTGTGGTGAGCACTTTGAATGCCCAAGTGCTTCACAGAAGTTTATAATGCAGAGTCGTGAAAATAAAAAAATATATTTTTTCCACAAAAAAGATTATTTTAGCCCCCAAATTTTTATTTTTACAAGGGTAACAAGAGAAATTGAACCCCAAAAGTTGTTGTACAATTTGTCCTGAGTACACTGATACCCCATGTGTGGGGGGACCATTGTTTGGGCGCATGGCTGAGTTCGGAAGGGAAGGAGTGCCGTTTTGGAATGCAGACTTTGATAGAATGGTCTGCGGGCATTACGTTGCATTTGCAGAGCCCCTGATGTACCTAAACAGTAGAAACCCCCCACAAGTGACCCCATTTTGGAAACTAGACCCCCCTAGGAACTTATCTAGATGTGTGGTGAGCACTTTGAATGCCCAAGTGCTTCACAGAAGTTTATAATGCAGAGTCGTGAAAATATTTAAAAAAAAATTTCCACAAAAAATATTTTTTAGCCCCCAAGTTTTTATTTTCTCAAGGGTAACAGGAGAAATTGGACCCCAAAAGTTGTTGTCCAATTTATCCCAAGTACGCTGATGCCCCATATGTGGGGGTAAACCACTGTTTGGGTGCACGGCAGAGCTCAGAAGGGAGGGAGCACCATTTGACTTTTTGAGCGCAAAATTGGCTGTGCGTTTAGAGACCCCCTGATGTACCTAAACAGTGGAAACCCCCAATCATAACTCCAACCCTAACCCCAACACACCCCTAACCCTAATCCCAACCCCATCCATAATCCTAATCACAACCCTAACCCCCAAAACACCCCTAACCCTAATCCCAAAGCTAACCATAACCCTAATCAAAACCCTAAACCCAACACACCCCTAATCCTAATCTCAACCCTAACCTCAAAGCCTAACCCTAATCCCAATACACCCCTATCCCTAATCCCAAACCTAACCCTAATCCCAAATGTAACCCTAATGCCAACCCTAATCCAAACCCTAATCCCAACTCTAACCCTAACTTTAGCCCCAACCCTAGCCCTAACCCTAACTTTAGCCCAAACCCTAACTTTAGCCCTAAACCTAGCCCCAACCCTAACCCTAACTTTAGCCCCAACCCTAACTTTAGCCCCAACCCTAACCCTAGCTCTAACCCTAATCCTAGCTCTAACCCTAACCCTAAGGCTATGTGCAGCTGTGGATCCGCAGCGTTTCCGCAGCTGTGGGTCCGCAGCAGTTTCCCATGAGTTTACAGTACAATGTAAACCTATGGGAAACATAAAACGCTGTGCCCCTAACCCTAACCCTAATTGGAAAATAGAAATTCATACATTTTTTTAATTTTATTATTTTTTCCTTACTAAAGGGGTGATAAAGGGGGGGGTTATTTACTATTTTTTTTATTTTGATCACTGTGATAGGATCTCACAGTGACCAAAATAAAACAAGTGGAAGAATCTTCCTCTGCCGGCCGGCAGATCATGGCGGGCGCACTGCGCATGCGCCCGCCATTTTCTTACTGGAGCAAGAATCCGGGGGCCAGCAAAAGAAGCAGGAGGACCCAGGGACACCGGTAAGTATAACTATATATAATCGCTTTTTTTTTGTTGTTGCGGTAGCCGGTAAACAGTTAATTACCGGCGATCACAAAACAGGGGTCGGTAAAACCCGACCCCGATCATGTTCTTTGGGGTCTCGGCTACCCCCAGCAGCTGAGACCCCAGAGATCTTCCGGGTGCCGGGCGGCGGGCGCACCGCCATTTTTTTCCCGGAAAAAGATGGCGGCGCCCATCGGGAGCCACGAGGAGCACCGGGGGAGATAGGTGAGTATCGGAGGACAGAGAAATGAAATGGCAAATCGCGTTTTTTTTGTTGCGACCGCCAGTAAACGGTTAATTACCGGCGATCGCAACTCAGGGATCAATAAAACCCCCCTGAATCATGTTCTCTGGGGTCTCGGCTACCCCCGGCAACCGAGATCCCAGAGAAAATCTGACTCTGGGGGGCGCTATTAACTTTTTCCACAGCGCTGTTAATTAACGGCGCTGTGGTTTAAGTACCCTTAACTGCCGCCATTAAAAGGCGTATCGGTGGTCGTTAAGGGGTTAAGGGTGGTGGGGGCAATCACTTTTTCACACAGGGCCCTGTAGGTTTTGATTTTTTTCCCTTAATAATAAAGACCTTCATTTAAAAACTGCATTTTGTGTTTAGTTGTGTTATCTTTGTTTAAGATTTAAATCTGTTTGGTGATCTGAAACATTTAAGTGCAACAAACATGCAAACGAATAGAAAATAAGGAAGCAGGAAATCACTTTTTCACACAACTGTGTATATGTATATATATATATATTTACACTGCGTGCGGAAAGTATTCAGACCCCTTTTAAATTTTTCACTCTTTGTTTCGTTGCAGCCATTTAGTAAATTCAAAAAAGTTCATTTTTTCACATTAATGTACACTCTGCACCACATCTTAACTGAAAAAACAGAAATGTAGAAATTTTTGCAAATTTAATGAAAAAGAAAAACTGAAATATCACATGGTGGTCATAAGTGTTCAGACTAGTGATGAGCGAGTATACTCGTTGCTCGGGTTTTCCCGAGCACGCTCGGGTGATCTCTGAGTATTTGTAAGTGCTCAGAGATTTAGTTTTCGTCACCTCAGCTGAATGATTTACAGCTACTACACAGCTTGAATACATGTGGGGATTCCCTAGCAACCAGGCATTCCTCACATGTATTCAACCTGTCTAGCAGCCGTAAATCATGCAGCTGAGGCAACAAAAACTAAATCTCCGAGCACTTACAAATACTTGGAGATCACCCGAGCGTGGTCGGGAAAACCTACAATAGTGATGAGTGAACGTGCTCGCCACTTCTCGGTACTTGCCCGAGTATCACTGTGCTCGGTGTACTCAGCAAGCACCGAGGATTTCCGGGATTATTCGGCGGGAGCTTGGGTCTCCTCCTTTTAATTTTGGTGCTTTTTAGGGTGCCAATCAACATGCAGGGATTGTCTGCCATGCACTGTATTACCACAGCCATCTTTGTTGTGGTATTACAGTGATTGGCTGGCCACACAGAGACATGTCGCCGCCCTGCTCGGCGCATTCTGCTCCGGCTCACTTAGGTAGTGAAAGGAGAGCTGCTGCTGAGATAATGTCAGATTCTTACTTTTATTAGTTAGTGTGGGTCTACTAGTGTTCAATCCACAAATCCTGATAACCAACATTCCTTTTTAGGGCTAATTCGGGGTACATAGATTGCAGCACTAGGTAGGCAGGGGAGTTTATGTATCCGCCCCCAGAAAAAGCTAACTGTGAAACGGCACTCGTCGGGCAAGGGGAAGCATTACCAGCATCCACTGTCTTGTGCACAGCCTCACAGCACTTGCTCCCATTTCAGCATAACCAACTTAACAGGTATTCATATTAGATCTCCTTTCTATTCTCTTGAATTTTTTGCCCTCTCTTTCCCCCTCTTGATGGTTATATTCCTGTGTAAATAGTGAAATTCTCACTGCTCAACACGGTAAGCAAAGCAATTGCCCCAGTTGATTTTGCACCGCACTTTAGCATTTAATATCTCAAACCTTCGTGGTTAAGAAAATTAGGACATTGAAATTCTAGTAGATTGGAGTATAATATGTGCACTTTACTGATTTATTTTATTAACAATAGACTGTTTGATCTATCATTATTGTTACATATGATGCTGGTTATCCTCCCCCCTTTTTTTGCGGTCACATACCCCTGTCTGTTTTATTGTTGAATTTAAAATATTTTATCTTGCATAAATAAAAATGATCTTTTATATTGAATTTTTTTTTTGCTCTACTTCACTTCTTGTCTTTTGTCTTTTGTGGTACTCTATTTCCACAACAGACCATGTTTATTAGGGGAGCCTATGTGCAGCTATGCCAACTGTTTATAAACAATTTTTTGGCAGACAGCCCACTTTATTATTTGGGCCTACTAACTGTGTCTGCCACTCATTACAGTTGTCCTCCACTGAAAAAAGCAATGCCGTCTGTTTAGTCCTGTTACCAGTTTTGAACTGCATTTAGCCCACTTTATTATTTGGGCCTACTAACTGTGTCTGCCACTCATTACAGTTGTCCTCCACTGAACAAAGCAATGCCGCCTGTTTAGTCCTGTTACCAATTTTGAACTGCATTTAGCCTACTTTATTATTTGGGCCTACTAACTGTGTCTGCCACTCATTACAGTTGTCCTCCACTGAACAAAGCAATGCCGCCTGTTTAGTCCTGTTACCAATTTTGAACTGCATTTAGCCTACTTTATTATTTGGGCCTACTAACTGTGTCTGCCACTCATTACAATTGTCCTCCACTGAACAAAGCAATGCCGTAGGTTTAGTCCTGTTACCAATTTTGAACTGCATTTAGCCTACTTTATTATTTGGGCCTACTAACTGTGTCTGCCACTCATTACAGTTGTCCTCCACTGAACAAAGCAATGCCGCCTGTTTAGTCCTGTTACCAATTTTGAACTGCATTTAGGCTACTTTATTATGTGGGCCTACTAACTGTGTCTGCCACTCATTACAGTTGTCCTCCACTGAACAAATCAATGCCGCCTGTTTAGTCCTGTTACCAATTTTGAACTGCATTTAGGCTACTTTATTATTTCGGCCTACTAACGGTGTCAGCCACTCATTACAGTTGTCCTCCACTGAACAAAGCAATGCCGCATGTTTAGTCCTGTTACCAATTTTGAACTGCATTTAGCCTACTTTATTATTTGGGCCTACTAACTGTGTCTGCCACTCATTACAGTTGTCCTCCACTGAACAAAGCAATGCCGCCTGTTTAGTCCTGTTACCAATTTTGAACTGCATTTAGCCTACTTTATTATTTGGACCTACTAACTCTGTCTGCCACTCATTACAGTTGTCCTCCACTGAATAAAGCAATGCCGCCTGTTTAGTCCTGTTACCACATTTGAACTGCATTTAGCCCACTTTATTATTTGGGCCTTTATCTGTGTTTTCTCCTCATCCTGCCCATTGCCCAGCCACTGCCAGATGAGTCTGCTGGTACATTGACCCAGACCACAACATTCCCCTTGTACTCTACACAGCCAGTATCTGACCCTGCTGAAAGTCAGGTTCCCCTTCCCGCATACTATACCACCTTACACGGGGACAAAGAGGAAGGTGCAGATGAAAGTGCAGGTTCCTTCATCAGGTGGGGGGCATACTCGTTGGTGACGTCACTGGCACAGGGCCCCTCATAGTACGCAAAAGTGTCTCTGCCGGTGGGAGGCGCCACCCGCCGTCAAACACACCGCCGTACTATGAGGGGCCCTGTGCCAGTGCCAATGCCAACAAGTGGGCCCCCCTGCTTGCTCAGGATCACAGCACTTGCAAAGTTGAAATAATTACCTCTCCCTGCTCCACCACCGTGACGTATTCCACGTTTCCTGTGCCCACGAAAATCTTGAGCCAGCCCTACCCCCCACAACTTTAGCCAAATGACCCCCAGTTTTCAATGCCTAACTATTATTATAAAGTAAATTAAGATTGACAAGCTTCAGTAATAAGAATTGATGTTTTGGCATTGAAATGGGCACTGTAGGTGTTTTCCTGTCCTCCACTCACTGCCGACTTTGATTCCCCATTGATTTGCATTGGGTTTCGTGTTTCAGTCGGCCCCCGACTTTTCGCAATAATTGGCCGATTTCACCCGGGTTTCGCGAAACCCGACTCGATCCAAAAAAAGTAAAAGTCGCTCAACTCTACTTGTGACTATGCATCTTCCTCTTGATTACATTCCAGAGGCTTTAATTGGGGTTCAGGTCTGGAGATTGTGCTGCCCATGACAGGGTTTTGATGTGGTGGTCTCTTAATTTTTGCCAGAGCTGTATAATATAAAAAATGTGTGTGTGTGCTTTTAGTGCATTTCTGCAGTGGAAATATAACAAAGGTGCATGTAATCCACAAATTCCTTTTTTTATGAAGTTATGTCATAGCTAAATAAAATGATTTATTCAAAACAAAGTAGTTTTATTTAAAGCATGACATACTGTACATGTGGTAACGCTTAGGCAGGCAAAGCAGACTGCCAGTCCGAGGATTGGTATGTGAGAGAGGGCAATGGCCATAGTCGTGGCTGAGAGTATCTGCTTATCCGCACCCTGGCCACATGAAAACAGCATCCCTTTTTAGTGTAACTTCAGCTACATTATCTGCACCGTCAAGGTGAAGTTCTGCTGCTGGCGTTGTTGCACAAATAGAGACTCAGATAACAGATAACTTTACTGGTTTCTTCTCTCAGCACATCCATATCCTTTGCAGCCTCAATATTAGGGTCTACACAGTATATTTCCTTCTCTTTCCCTGTTCTTTTCCCTACGTCTTTCAGGGTGTTCTCAGGATGTCTTGTCCCGCACAGTATCGCAGCATCCTCCCTGCTTGATTACCTTTAGGATTCCCTTGTCCGTTTCACCCCAGACATGAGGGCATCTTCCCAAGTAGTAAGCTGCCACATTTTCGGAGCGACCTGTGCACTGTCCTGCAGTGACTCCTGCGATAGCTCCTGCTCTCACTACCGCTGTCACTGCTACTTTTCACTGCTGCTGTCTCTGCTGCACTTGTGATCCACTGACCCTGGACGGCTGGGCTTCTATCTTGCAATGTTGCAGGGTCCACTATGTTGTCTCAGGCTCTAAGGCCCTACGGGACTGCCTGGGCTCTCTGGTCCTCCTGGCCTGTCTCAGCTCCCAGGCTCTACTGACTAGAAAAACTGGAAATTCCCTTTCTTACCCACAGCAGGCCCCTCCTAGATTAACTATATACTCTACCCTGTATACTAACGTGTCCCCATCTAGTGGACTATTTTAGGTACTGCACTTTCCCTACCTGTACAATAGAAAATATATAAATGTAGCAGCATACTGGAACATGACAATACATACATTACGTTAACTAGAAAAAAGGGGAGGGGTAAAAGACAGTCCTGGTGCACCCCTTACAGCTATGTGAGTAATACAGCAGTCTGACTGCATCCATCAGTGATGCCGGCCGGGGGAAGGGGTGAATATTCATTTCACATTTACATGTGCGACGGCAAGTCAAGCGTATGTAAATGCAAAATATTCACCCCTACACCCACCCATAATATATAAATTGTTATGTACATTGCAGGGCATTAATAAAAACTGTCTTATTCATATACCATTTTTAAAACAAAATAACCCTGGAGGATGCAGTACTACATTTATAAGGATGCACAGGACTCTTAGTTTGGCGTATCTTTACCTGTTTGTACAGCAGAAATTGGAATACCAAGAAACTAACACCAAGAAAACAGCAACAAAGAGGGCATGCTAAAAAACATTCTACTCTTCTTATTGCATGAATGTGGTATAAGGCTCTTGATAAATTCCCCCATCTTTTTTCCAGATAGCAAATGGAATGGATTCAAAATAATTAAATATTGTTTTGCAGCAAAGCCCCTTGGTTTATCTCTCATCCTCTTATGAATAAAATAAAACATGTTTGGTATCTTGAATCTATTTATTAGAAATATTGAAATTAGTCAAATGTAGCAATAGAAACAAATAAATGGAGAAGAATGGTGCAAGATTGATGACCAGGTGTCCATTTTTAAGTCTTCTCATCAGTGATGGAATAAGCAGGCAGTGGCCAATGCTGTCGATAAAAACAAGAGGAAAACTGATTATATGATATAAAACCAGTCATAGTAAAAGTATAAAAGACGACCGCCCCTTATGTTAATTTTCAGGGCTGCTGATTTAAGTATTTTAATAGATCTTACTAATGGTCCTCACCATTGTTCTTGCAGAATCTATTGGATATTCCATAGATATCTGCTTAGTGTGAGTCCAACACTGACCAAAATATATGTAACCAGCCCAGTGAGGTCCTCAGCTGTTTCCATTTTTTACTCACTATGATGGAAAGTGGCTGCTTCTTTACTGGGAAGTGTAAATTCATTATGTCTCATACATGATAGTTAAGACCTTATAATATTTGAATATAAGAGGACGTGAACCAATAAATCAGAAAACGTACCTGATTTGGGTAAGCATTTGTTATCTTGGAATACAATTTTATGAAAGGGTTTGCCGAAAAAATCATCCACAATATCTCTATCCAGCATCCGGTCAAACTCAACCAAGCATTGTGTGCCATCCCTGAAGAGGAGGTTTTTACCGTGACTTGACGAAAACAACTGAAATATGTCCTTCTGGGATCCTGTCCGTCCATAGAGAGACTAAACGGAAGCAAATATTGGGATTAAATTCCAGAATTCTAAGATAAAATAATCAATGTGGGCCCTGCCCAAATAGGATGATTCACACTAAGATCCTGGAATCTGAGATTGGAAAAATCACTGTGAATAAATTAAACAAAAACCCCAGGCCTATAAAAGAAAACCAATAAAGAAGAACTTCCATTGACATTTTTATGGGCTAAACCTGTGTGAATGTACAGCATATGTTGTGTAGTGTAGGTGTATTAATATACTCACTGATTGTCATCTGCCCTGGTTTCCATCGCTGGTTCACTCCTCGTCATTTGCTGGCTATTCTAAATTGTTGGCACACACTGAGGTTTATTTGAGAGCCAGAAATTGCTACCCTACATATAGCTGAAACCAAAAGTTTTCATACACTATATAATTTTTTTTTTTTCAATATCTGACATGAAATCAGAATAACCCTTTCCCAATTTAGGTCTATTAGGATTACCATAAATAATAATATTTGCCAAATGCCAGAAAAATGAGAGAGAGAGAGAGAGAGAGAGAGAGAGAATGTTTTAAGTCAAAAGTTTACATAAATTTCATTAGTATTTCATACCATTCCCCTTAAACAGAATGACTTGGGTCAAATGTTTGGGATATCCTTCCACAAGCTTCTCACAATAGTTAGTTGGAACTTGGGACCATTCCTCCTGACAAAACTGGTGTAAAATGATCCAGGTCTGTAGGTCACCTTGCTTGCACCGGCCTCTTCAGCTTTGTCCATAAATTTTCAATAGGATTGAGATCAAGGCTTTGTGATGGCCACTCCAAAACATTGACTTTATCCTGAATCCACTTTATTACCATTTTGGCAGCATGCTTTGGGTCATTGTCCATTTGGAAGACCAATTTCTGCCCAAGCTTTAACTTCCTGGCTGATGTCTTGAGATGTTGCTTCAGTATTACCACATAATCTTCTTTTCTCGTGATACCATCTATTTTGTGAAGTGCACCTGTCACTCCTGAAGGAAAACAACCTCACAACATGATGCTGCCACCCCCTATGTTTCACAGTTGGAATGGTGTTCTTAGGCTTCCAAGCTTCTCCCTTTTTCATCCAAACAGTAAAATTTTCACATGTCTCCAAAACTTAAGGTCTTTGTTCCTGTGTGCATTAATCTGGCTTTTTTATGTTTCTTTTGGAGTAATGTCTTCTTCCTGGCAGAGTAGTCTTTTAGCCCATGTTGATACAGTACTAATTTCACTGTGGATATTGACACAATCTTTCCAGCTTCCGCCATCATCTTCACAAGGTCTTTTGCCTTTGTTTTTTGGGGTGATATGCACATGTCGGACCAAAGCATGTTCATCTCTGGGACACAGAACCCGTCTCCTTCCTGAGCCGTTTGATGGCTGGACATTCCCATCTTGTTTGTACTTGCGTATAATTGTTTGTACAGATGAACAAAGCACCTTCGGGTATCTTGAAATTGTACCCAAGGATGAGCCAGACTTGTGCAAGTCCACAATTCTCTTTCTGATATTTTGGCTGATTTCTTTAGACTTTTCCATGATGCTACACAAAGAAGCAGTGTGTTTCAGGTGTGCATTAAAATATATCCACAGGTGTGTCTCTAATTTACTCAGATGTTGCAAAAAAATCTATCAGAAGCTTCCAAATACATGACATCATCATATGGACAGTCCAGAATTGTTTAAAGGCATAGGAATCTTAGTATATGTAAACTTTTTACTTTGCAGTATGTAATAAAAATTCCTTAATACATTCTCTCTGTCTCTTATTATTCTGGCATTTGGCAAATATTAATAATTATGGTAATCCTATTTGATCTAAAATGGGAAAGGTTTATTCTGATTTCATGTCAGATATTGAGAAAAACATGCATATGTGTCTTTATATAGTGTATGTAAACTTCTGGTTTCAACTGTATACATTCTTAAAAATGTAAAAAATATAAACATAAGAAAAAGAAAATTATGTGATAATCAAACTAAAAAAAGTAAATTAGAAAACCCAACAAAAGGGAGGTCCTGGTAGTGTGAGTTAATATGACTCCATGGGACAGATCCCAACAGGTATTGAACCATACAAGCGATTTTGTCAAATAGTCATATGTACGAGGAAATTATATCAGAGAAATTTTCATCTTGTCACGCCAAAAATAATCGATTATACAGCTCCACTGAGAAAAAAATTATAAATCTTAGATTAAAATTGTACTGATCCACAGAATAAAGATAGTGCTTTTTGTGTCTAGCTTTGAATAGATAATAAAAAGATTAATCTGAGAACATGAGGAATCGGAGTAAATTTTAATTTATTCAAAAAAGCAACCAGTCATACAGGATATCTGTATGTGTACAGGATACACAAATTGATACAGATATTCATAGACATATCAATAATGTACACTGGTTGTATTGTATACAGAAAACATCCAACCCAAACAATATTAATCATAAAGAGGATGTGAACATAGAATAAGGATGTCACCTATAGGCATGGGAAACAAAAACAACAAACATCACAATCATAATCCAGTATATAACCTGCTGGAAACGGGGTGCCAAAACAGTAAACAGAACAATAGACACTGAATCCACCAGTGTACATTATTGATATGTCTATGAATATCTGTATCAATTTGTGTTATATCATATTATTTTTCTAGATAGTTGCCTTGATAAAGGCCTGTGGCCGAAACGTTGGCAGATATCCTGTATGACTGGTTGCTTTTTTGAATAAATTAAAATTTACTCCGATTCCTCATGTTCTCAGATGAATCTTTTTATTACCTCGCTTTTTTCTGAGGACAGTATTAGACTTGGACTGAGATGCCCTTGATCACTAGCTTTGAATAGAGTCAAATTTAAAAAACAATAGAATTGCTGATTTTTTTATTTTTCCTGATAAAAATTTAATAAAAATTAAGATTTGTTTGCTACATACCCCAAAATGGTGCCACCAACAAGTAACTAAGTTCCTTAAAAAATAAGCCTAGCTCAGATGCTGTTGTTAGTAGTGTACCTACCTAGCATATCTTATTTGTCATTTTTAGGAAGGGTGTTGAGTTTAGTTGAGTTAGTTTTGCACACCAATTTTAGTACTTCAATTTGACAACCTTACATGCCATACCTACACTGTGACCTGCTGCAAAAGTTTACTTTCTGTAACTACCTATCTAGCATTTCTTAATTCATCTTTTTTTGGAAGGATTGATTATTTGAGGTTGTACGTTTTGTCAAAAGTTAGATACAGTGTTGCACAAAATGTATGGTAAAAGAAAAAGGGACAATGGCAATAGATGCTATAGTGTTAAAAAAATCCTTACAACAGCTAAGAATGTAGTAGCCACTAGCAGCAGCCGAAACAGCAACATCACAACTGGCACCAGATGTTAGGGTGGTAGTACAAGCAAACAAAGGCCACAATCAGAATTTTTTGCCTCCGACAAGAGTATTAGTGGGAAGGTAGCGGAGAGCATTATAACATATATGCCACATCATTCATCTCAGTCACTGCACCATGATGTTACCTCTAACAGCGACACTGACAGTTTGAGACTATATTCTGCACAGAACAGTCTGCGTGTTCACACATAACTAAGAAGGATACATTTTGGACCTTTTTTAATTTTATAAAACATGGAATATCTGTCAGCGAACTGTGTTAATAAATATGCTTTTGGTTTTTACTGGGTTACTATTTCTATGGTGAGGTCACTTTGACATTATTAAGGCTGTGTTTGGATTAAAGATGAAAGTTTTTTGGAAAAAATTGCCAAGTCTGGCAAATTTAAATTGAAAAGATTCTAACATCCCTAATTATACAATGCGTGTTATTATCTTTATTATATAAACTCTTTCATGTGGAGAACAAAACACAAAATACATAACTTTTTACTATGATTATTTTCATTTCTGCCTTATGCTCCTTTCACATTGCTTTGTTGCCGACATTCAGTGGTCCCATCGGGGCTTGTATCGAATCCCTCCTGAAAACAGGATTTGGGCGTATGTGCCAATGGGGCCGTAGACTATAATGGTGCCGACAGAGTCAAAGTGTGCTATGCTATAACGTGCATCATTTTCATGGCTTATATGCCTACTGGAGGCAGATACTTAGATGTAGTAGACTGTGCCTGAGTGTCTTCCTCCAGTAGCTCGATGGCACCACTGAACGTGGGCAAAAAGGCAATGTGAAAGCATCCTTACTGGGTCAGAAACTTTTAAAGTCATATTTAGACACTTACTTGCTGATTAAGTGAAATTCTTACAACATCACTGACACTCTCTGGTCTGGAAACCATAATCTGTTTGTAGTCTGCAAAAAGTTTACATTTTCTGTAGTCGCTGACAGGGGCACGAGATCCGTCAAGACATAATAACTCAAAATCTGTGGATTTTAAATCCTTTGCCCAAGGTGCCGGATTTTTTCCTGAAGGACAAATAACACAAATTGTATACATTATCCAGAAATAATCAGTGAGAATCACACGCTTTAGTAAGACTCTGATTTGCACATAAGCTTGTCAAATGTACCGCGCATCCTTTGAGCACTCCATTGATGTAAGTGTGCTTTCTCTAACATTCTTTTCCAATGTGAATTACCCTATGCACTTTAGCTATTAATGTGTTACTTCAGGGGACCAGTATGAAAAAATTGAGGTTCCTTTACTGTTTTTATTTTCATGAAAACTGTTGTATGATGGATGTCGCATTTTGTAAATACAATGGCATGTAAAAGTTTGCGCACCCCTTATTAAAATTACTGTTATTGTGAACAATTAAGCAATTTTTAGATGAAATGATTTCTAAAAGGCCTAAAGCTAAAGGAGACACATTTGCTTTGTATTTTAGGCAAAAACAATTGTCACTTTTTTACATTTGATCAAAGTTTCAGACCTTTATTAGCCTATTAATCCCTTCAAGGGTGGTTTGCATGTTAAAGTGGTTTGCCTTGCGCTGGCGTGTACTCCGGAGGACAGAGAATGAACTTCAATTCAATATTGCGGCCAGCATGCAGCCAGCGGGTAAGGAAAGGGTGAATCAAACACCCAAAAACTCCACCCATATGACCCAAAACCGGTCCCGCTAAATTCAGGTGACAGGTTCCCTTTAATGACCAGGCCAATTTTTTACAATTCTGACCACTGTCCCTTTATGAGGTTATAACTCTGGAAAGCTTCAATGGATCCCAGAGATTCTGACATTATTTTTTCATGACATATTGTGCTTCATTATAGTGGTAAAATTTCTTTGATATGACTTGCATTTATTTGTGAAAAAACTGAAATTTGAAGAAAATTTTGAAAATTTCGCAATTTTCCAACTTTGAATTTTCATGCCCTTAAATCACACTGATATGTCGCACAAAATACTTAATAAGTAACATTTCCCACATGTCTACTTTACATTAGAACAATTTTGGAACCAAGATTTTTTTTTTTTCTGTTAGGGAGTTATAAGGGTTAAAAGTTGACCAGCGATTTCTCATTTTTACAACACCATATTTTTAGGGACCACATCATACCACAAGTCATTTTGAAGGGTCTATATGATAGAAAATACCAAAAAGTGACACCATTCTAAAAACTGCACCGCTCAAGGTGCACAAAACCACATTTAAGAAGTTTATTAACCCTTCTGGTGCTTCACAGGAATTTTTGGAATATTAAAAAATAAAATGAACATTTAACTTTTTTTCACAAAGAAATTACTTCAGATCCAAATTTTCTTATTTTCCCAGGGATAACAGGAGAAATTAGACCACAAAAGATATTGTGCAATTTTTCCTGAGTACGCTGATACCCCATGTGTGGGGGAGAACTATTGTTTGGGTGCACGGCAGAGCTTGGAAGGGAAGGAGCACCGTTTGACTTTTTCAACCAAAATTGGCTGGAATTGTGATTGGATGCCATGTCGCATTCAGAGAGCCCCTGATGTGCCTAAAGAGTGGAAATCCCCCACAAATGACACCATTTTGGAAACTAGACCCCCCAAGGAACTTATCTAGATGTGTGCTGAGAATTCTGAACCCCCAAGGGCTTCACAGAAGTTTATAACGTAGAGCCGTAAAATTAAAAAATCATATTTTTCCACAAAAATGATCTTTTCACCCCCAACTTTAATTTTTCTAAGGGCAACAGGACTCCAAAAGATATTGTGCAATTTGTCTTGAGTACGCTGATTCCCCACGTGTGGGGGAGAACCATTGTTTGGGCGCATGGCAGAGCTTGGAAGGGAAGTAGCGTCGTTTGACTTTTTCAAAGCAAAATTGGCTGGAATTGAGATCAGATGCCATGCCGCGTTTGGAGAGCTCCTGATCTGCCTAAATAGTGGAAACTCCCCACAAATGACACCATTCTGGAAACTAGACCCCCAAGGAACCTATCTAGATGTGTGGTGAGAACTTTGAACCCCCAGGTGTTTCACTAAAGTTTATAGTGCCCGGGCGTGAAAATAAGAAAATCTTATTTATGCCACAAACATGATCTTTTAGTCCCCGATTTTTTTCAAGGGTAACAGGCGAAATTGAACCCCAAAAGTTGTTGTCCAATTTGTCCCGAGTACGCTGATACCCCATATGTGGGAGAAAACTACTGTATGGGCACAGGTCGGGGCTCGGAAGGGAAGTTGTGACGTTTTGGAATGTAGACTTTGATGGAATGGTCTGCGGGCATCATGTCGCGTTTGGAGAGCCCCTGATGTGTCTAAACAGTGGAAAGTGACCAGTGACCCCATTTTTGAAACTAAACCCCCCAGGGATCTTATCTAGATGAGTGGTGAGAACTTTGAACCCACAGGTGTTTTACTAAAGTTTATAGCGCCCAGGTGTGAAAATAAAAAAATTATATTCTTTCCACAAACATGATCTTTTAGTCCCCAATGTTTTTTATTTTCCCACGGGTAACCGGATAAATTGGACACCAAAACTTGTTGTGCAATTTGTCCTGAGTACGCTGATACTGCATATGTGAGGGTAAACCACTGTTTGGGCGCATGGCAGAGCTCGGAAACGAAGGAGCGCCATTTGACTCTTTCAATGCAGAATTGGCGGGAAATGAGATCAGACGCCATGTCGCATTTTGAGAGCCCCTGATGTGCCTAAACAGTGGAAACCCCCAATTCTAACTCCAACCCTAACCCCAACATACCCCTAACCCAAACCGCAAACCACAAACCAAAGCCTAACACACCCCTAACCCTAATCTCAACCCTAACCCTAAGCCCAACTGTAACCATAATCCTAACTTTAGCCCCAACCCAAACCTGAATGGGAAAATTGAAATAAATACATCTTTTTTATTTTATTATTTTTCCCTAACTATTGGGCTGATAAAGGGGGTTTGGATTTACTATTTATAGTGGATTTTTATGTTTGGCAGCTGTTATACACTAAAAGATGCCTTTTATTGCAAAAAATTGTTTTTGCATCACCACATTTTGAGAGCTATAATTTTTACATATTTTGGCCCACAGAGTCATGTGAGATCTTGTTTTTTGTGGGACAAGTTGGCGTTTTTATTGGTATCATTATTGGGCACATGACATTTTTTGATCGCTTTTTATTCTGATTTTTGTGAGGCAGAATGAACAAAAAACAGCAATTCATGAATTTCTTTTGAGTGGGGGGGGGTGTTTATAGCGTTCCTCACGTGGCAAAATTGATAAAGCAGTTTTGTTCTTCGGCTCAATACGATTACAGCGATACCTCATTTATATCATTTTTCCTGTTTTGGCGCTTTTATACAATAAAAACTATTTTATATAAAACAATAATTATTTTTGCATCGCTTTATTCTGAGCGCTATAACTTTTTAATTTTTCCGGTGATGGAGCTATATGGCAGCTTTTTTTTGCAGGACAAGAGGACGTTTTCAGCGGTACCACGTTTATTTATATCCGTCTTTTTGATCGCGTGTTATTCCACTTTTTGTTCGGAGGTATGATGATAGAGGTTTTTTTGGCCTTTTTTTAATGGTGTTCACTAAAGGGATTAACTAGTGTAACTGGTTTATGGGTCAGGTCGTTATGGACGCGGCGTTACCAAATATGTGTACTTTTATTATTTAGTTTTCTTTTTTATTCAAATATTTATTTATTGATGGAATAAATATTCATTTATTATTATTATTATTTTTTAATATTTTTACAATTATTTTAATCTTTTTTTAATTCATTCTTATTTTTACACTGTGTCCCACTATGGGACACTCATTTTTTGCAGGCTGATTGCTTCTATAGCATGCAGATCTGCATGCTACAGAAGCTGTCAGCGCAGCAGCTTCTGTGCACTAACCTTAGAGACTTCCTGGTCATCACTGCACATGACAGGAAGTATCTCAGGTATGGAGACCCGGATGTCATCATGACGACATCGAGTCTCCATGCCAGCGATCAGGACCCCGTGTCATGTGGCGGTGTCTCTGATCCAAGGGCAGAGGGGCTGTCATGTTTGATCGCAGTGTTCTAGGATCACCACCGTGATCGTGGCCGATCGCTTAGACGTACTGTTCCGTCCATGGGAATTAGGGCCAAGGTCACATGGACGGAATAGTACATCTGATGGCAGAAAGGGGTTAAGGTTATGAAATGGCAGTTAACAGGAACAGTTGAGATCAAGATAAGTTCTGGAAGACCAAGCAAAATTTTAATGAGAGCTGCTCGTAGGATTGCTAAAGAGGCAAATCAGAACCCCCGCTCAACTGCAAAAAGCCTCCAGAAAGATTTAGCAGACTCTGGAGTTGTGATATATTGCTCTACTGTTCAGAGACACTTGGACAAATATAGCCTTCTTGGAAAAGTCATCAGAAAAAACCTCTCCGGCGTCCTCACTATAAAGTTCAGAGTCAGAAGTATGTATGCGAAAGCACATTGAAACAAGCCTGATGCATTTTGAAAACAAGTCCTGTGGACCCATAAGGTTAAAATAAAACTCTTTGGACACAATGATTAAAAGTATGTGTGGAGAAAGGGCACAGAATTTCAGGAAATGAACATCTTGCCAACCATTAAGCATGGGGGTGGATCAAACATGCTTTGGGGTTGTGTTGCAACCAATGAGATGGGGAACATTTTACTGGTAAAGGGAAGAATGGATTCAATGAAATTTCAACAAATTCCTGATGCAAACATAACACCATCTGTAAAAATAGTAGGTTGAAAAGAGGAGGCTTCTACAAATGGATAATGATCCTAAACATGTCAAAATCCACAATAGACTAACTCAAAAGCCGCAAACTGAAGGTTTTACAATGGCGAATGTCCCCTGATCTAAACATCATTGAAAATCTGTGGCTAGACTTCGTCGCCATATCTTGTTATTCTTGGGAATACAACCTGCTATTTCACATTGTATTAAACAACATTTCTGAATCCATAACTTCAGTGTTTCTTCCTCCAATATCATCAAAACTCTTAGAAAGATGTTTATTTAGGCCTATTCTTACATTGTATTTCTGTCATTTCAGGTATATTTTCCTTAGAAGATATGAAGTGTGTACATGAGGCTTAACACTATCTATGCTCATTATTTGGCATATATCCTGCATTTTTCACTAGTTTTTTCATCAGCTGATGATCTCTAGTTTTCAGTTCTCTCTGATGCTGTTTATGGAGCAAGCTGCTAAACTGTCTCCCTTTAGAAAAGTACACAGACACAGAGGTATTCCTTCTCTTCTTTTTCTGTTTAGCACATGTTCCTTAGAAGAAGCAGTATGGAGAAGATTATACAGCAGTACTGAGCTGTGTGGCTATGAATCCATCTCTAGGATAAGCTAAATCACTAATTTCAGCACAATCTTTCAGTGTTTTCATCTGCTTGTTTTTTTCCCTCTGTGGTCCTCAACTCTCCTCCAACCACCAAACTTCTTAGAAGAAAATAGGAGATGTGACCTATCTGAGCTAGCAATCAGTCTTGACAAACAAGAATGTGAGCTGCTTTTTTAAAGGGGTAGTCTGTGGAGATTAAAAAAATATTTCTTCCTATAAGGGTGGAGGAAAATGAAGAGCAGCTCCAGTATCACACGGAATTACAAGTACTCAGAAGGTTACAAAAAGCACTATTCATGTTATCTTTATTGTGTATGAGGGCTGGGTTATTAGAATTTTTTTTATCTCCCCAGAGGACCCCTTTAATGTGGATGGTGAGTTCAGGAAGCAGGGTGGAGGGGAAGAGATTGCTCATAAGTGTAGAAAAATGTCAAATGATAAGATATATTAAAACATTTCTTATTGTTATTTGTACTGTTGTTTTATGCTAAGCTTGTTGACTCCACAGTGGCCATTTAATTCTTACATTAACCACGTAGTCATGAGGCTAAATTCTTTTAAATCTGACCAGTATCAATTTAGGTGGTAATAACTCTAGAATGCTTCAACATATCCCTATGATTTTGAGATTGTTTTTTCGTGACACATTATATTTTATGATAATGATAAATGTAGGTCAATAAGTTTTGAGTTTATTTATAAAAATATCAGAAATTTGACAGAAACTTTTAAAAAATTCAAACGTTGAATGATTATCCCTTTAATCCAGATAGTCAGACCACACAGAAAACATTAATAAAGAACATTTCCCTCATGCCTGTTGCCTGTTTTACATCTGCAGCATCTGCAAAATGTTTTTTGTTTTGTTCGAATTTTAAGTTTAAAAAGGTAGCAGTAATTTTTCTTTTTTTTTTTTTCAAGGAAATGTATCAAATTAATTTTTTTAGGGATCTATTCAGTTTCTAAGTGACTTTGGGGGCAAAAACCCAAGAATTGTCCTCCTGGCCGTAACCCTTCCATTTGACAAGGTACTGAAGTTTCCGTCTCGAAAAACGAGAATCCAAAATCTTCTCCACCACATACTCCAACTCCCCATCAACCAACACAGGAGCCGGAGGATCAACAGAGGGGAGAACGGGCGTCACATATTTCCGCAATAAAGATCTATGGAAAACATTATGGATGGCAAAAGATGCTGGAAGGGCCAAACGAAAAGAAACTGGATTGATAATCTCAGAAATCCTATAAGGACCAATAAACCGAGGCTTAAACTTAGGGGAAGAAACCTTCATAGGAACATGACGGGAAGACAACCAAACCAAATCCCCAACCAGAAGCCGGGAACCAACACACCGACGACGATTAGCAAAACGTTGCGCCTCCTCCTGAGACAACACCAAATTGTCCACCACATGAGCCCAAATCTGCCGCAACCCGTCAACCACAGAATCCACACCAGGACCATCAGAAGGCTCAACCTGCCCTGAAGAAAAACGAGGATGAAAACCAAATTTACAAAAGAAGGGCGAAACCAAGGTAGCCGAACTAGCCCGATTATTAAGGGCAAACTCGGCCAATGGCAAGAAAGCCACCCAATCATGCTGATCAGCAGACACGAAGCATCTCAAATAAGTTTCCAAAGTCTGATTAGTTCGCTCGGTTTGGCCATTTGTCTGAGGATGAAATGCGGAAGAAAAAGACAAATCAATGCCCAGCCTAGTACAAAAGGCACGCCAAAACCTAGAAACAAACTGGGAACCTCTGTCAGACACAATATTCTCCGGAATACCATGCAAGCGAACCACATGCTGAAAAAACAAAGGAACCAAATCAGAAGAGGAAGGCAACTTAGGCAAAGGCACCAAATGAACCATCTTAGAAAACCGGTCACAAACCACCCAGATAACCGACATCTTCTGGGAAACCGGAAGGCCTGAAATGAAATCCATAGAAATATGCGTCCAAGGCCTCTCAGGGACCGGCAAAGGCAAAAGCAACCCACTAGCGCGGGAACAACAAGGCTTAGCCCGTGCACAAGTCCCACAGGACTGCACAAAAGAACGCACATCCCGCGACAAAGAAGGCCACCAAAAAGACCTACCAACCAAATCTCTGGTACCAAAGATACCAGGATGGCCAGCCAACACAGAACAGTGAACCTCCGAAATCACTCTACTAGTCCATTTATCAGGAACGAACAGTTTCCCCACAGGACAGCGGTCAGGTTTGTCAGCCTGAAATTCCTGAAGAACCCGTCGCAAATCAGGGGAGATGGCAGAAAGGATCACCCCTTACTTTAGAATGCTGACCGGTTCAAGAACCTCCGGAGAATCAGAGCAAAAAGCTCCTAGAGAGGGCATCAGCCTTAATATTCTTAGAACCCGGAAGATACGAGACCACAGAATCAAAACGAGAGAAAAACAAAGACCATCGAGCCTGTCTAGGATTCAGCCGCTTGGCAGACTCGAGGTAAATCAGATTTTTATGATCGGTCAAGACCACAATACGGTGCTTAGCTCCCTCAAGCCAATGTCGCCATTCCTCGAACGCCCACTTCATAGCCAACAATTCCCGATTGCCGATATCATAATTACGTTCAGCAGGCGAAAATTTTCGGGAAAAGAAGGCACATGGCCTCATCAAGGAACCATCAGAATTCCTCTGAGACAAAACGGCCCCTGCCCCAATCTCAGAAGCGTCAACCTCAACCTGAAATGGAAGAGAAACATCTGGCTGACACAACACCGGGGCCGAAGTAAATCGGCGTTTAAGCTCCTGAAAGGCAGAGACAGCCGCAGAGGACCAATTCGTCACATCAGCGCCCTTTTTCGTCAAATCGGTCAGGGGTTTAACCACACAGGAGAAGTTAGCAATGAAACGGCGATAAAAATTAGCAAAGCCCAAAAATTTCTGAAGACTCTTCATGGACGTGGGCTGAATCCAATCATGAATGGCCTGAACCTTAACCGGATCCATCTCTATAGATGAGGGAGAAAAAATAAAGCCCAAAAAAGAAACCTTCTGCACCCCAAAGAGACACTTCACAAATAAAGCATTATCACGAAGGATCTGAAACACCATCCTGACCTGTTTCAAACGAGACTCCCAATCATCGGAAAAAATCAAAATATCATCCAAATATACAATCATGAATTTGTCAAGATAATTCCGGAAGATATCATGCATGAAGGACTGAAAAACAGATGGAGCATTAGAAAGCCCGAAAGGCATCACAAGGTATTCAAAATGGCCCTCAGGCGTATTAAACGCAGTTTTCCATTCGTCACCCGACTTAATACGAATAAGATTATATGCCCCTCGAAGGTCAATCTTAGTAAACCAACTAGCCCCCTTAATCCTAGCAAACAAATCGGAAAGCAAAGGCAAAGGGTATTGAAATTTGACCGTAATCTTATTCAAGAGGCGATAATCAATACAGGGTCTCAAGGAGCCATCCTTCTTGGCAACAACAAAAAATCCCGCTCCCAATGGTGAAGAAGATGGCCGAATATGGCCTTTCTCCAAAGACTCCTTAATATAACTCCGCATGGCGGTATGTTCAGGTACAGACAGGTTGAAAAGTCGACCCTTAGGAAACTTACAACCTGGAATCAAGTCAATGGCACAATCACAGTCCCTGTGCGGTGGAAGAGAACTGGACTTGGGTTCATCGAACACATCCTGAAAATCAGACAAGAACTCTGGAATTTCAGAAGAGGGGGGTGAGGAGATTGACATCAAAGGAACGTCACCATGAACTCCCTGACAACCCCAACTAGTCACAGACATAGATTTCCAATCCAATGCTGGATTATGTACCTGCAACCATGGAAAACCCAGCACAATAGCATCATGCCAATTATGCAACACCAGAAAGCGACAATCCTCCCGATGGGCTGGCGCCATACACATGGTCACCTGTGTCCAAAACTGGGGTTTATTGTTAGCCAAAGGTGTAGCATCAATGACCCTTAAAGTAATAGGGTTCTCCAAAGACTGCAAGGGGAAACCACAACGTCTAGCAAATTCAAAGTCCATTAAGTTTGAAGCGGCGCCAGAATCCACAAACGCCATGACAGAAAATGACGACAATGAGCAGATCAATGTCACAGATAACAGAAATTTAGGTTGTACGGTACCAATGGTAACTGAGCTAGCAATCCTCTTAGTAGGCTTAGGGCAGACTGAAATGACATGAGAAGCATCGCCACAATAAAAACACAACCCATTCCGATGTCTGAATCCCCGTTGTTCCGCTCCAGACAGAATCCTATCGCACTGCATAGGCTCAGGTGTCTGCTCTGAGGACAACGCCACAGCGCGCACAACTCTGCGCTCACGCAGGCGCCGATCAATCTGAATGGCCAGAGACATAGAATCGCTCAGACCAATAGGTGTTGTGAATTCCGTCTGGGCTCCCTCTGGTGGCCTTTAGCGATACTGCGGGTCTGTAGCAGGGCTCAGCTGCCTCATTTCCTGCTATGCTGGTCCCTATTTAACTCCACCTGGACCTTCACTTGTTGCCTGCTGTCGTTGTATTCAGTACTGGTTCTGACCTCTCCTGGATTTCCCTTGTGACCTGTCTCCTGCTGGAGAAGCTAAGTCTTGCTAGTTCTTTTGCTCATTGTTTCCTTGAAAATGTTTCTCAGTATATGATGAGTTCAGTCCAGCTTGCTTATATGTGATTTTTCGCTTGCTGGTAGGTCTGGGGTGCAGAGTGCGCCCCTCACATCGTGAGTCGGTGTGGGGGTTCTTGTACTTTCTGCGTGGATAGTTTTTGATAGTTTTTGTACCGACCGCACAGATTCCTTGCTATCTTCTGTCTATCTAGCGTTAGCGGGCCTCATTTGCTTAAACCTGTTTTTCATTCCTACGTTTGTATTTTCCCCTTAACTCACCGTTATTATTTGTGGGGGGCTGTCTAAACTTGGGGGTTATTTCTCTGAGGCAAGTGAGGCTTTGCTTTCTCTCTAGGGGTAGCTAGTTTCTCAGGCTGTGAAGAGGCGTCTAGGTTTTTAGGTAACGCTCCACGGCTGCCTTTAGTGTGTGTGGATAGGATCAGGATTGCGGTCGGTATAGTTTCCACATCCCCGGAGCTTGTCCTAATATTCAGGTTTACCTATCAGGTCAGTTTGGTGATCCTACCACCGGATCATAACAGTACAGCAGGCCCGCAAAGAGTTAATGCATCGCAAAAGAGGGATAAGAGAAATCCTGAGTTCATTTTTTTTTTTTTCCTCTGCAGTGTGTCTAACCTCTCTCCTCCCCTTAATCTCTGGGTGGTTCAGAATTCAGCTGCAGCTATGGACATTCGGAGTCTGACTTCTAGTGTGGATCATCTCACTGCAAGGGTACAAGGCATTCAGGATTATGTAATCAACAGTCCTATGTCAGAGCCTAAGATACCTATTCCAGAGCTGTTCTCCGGAGACAGATCTAGGTTTTTGAACTTTAACCCCTTTCTGACATCGGACGTACTATCCCGTCGAGGTGGGGTGGGCCCGTATGACCACCGACGGGATAGTACGTCTAGCGCGATCGGCGGCGCTCACGGGGGGAGCGCGGCCGATCGCGGCCGGGTGTCAGCTGCCTATCGCAGCTGACATCCGTCACTATGTGCCAGGAGCGGTCACGGACCGCTCCCGGCACATTAACCCCCAGCACACCGCGATCAAACATGATCGCGATGTGCCGGCGGTGCAGGGAAGCATCGCGCAGGGAGGGGGCTCCCTGCGAGCTTCCCTGAGCCCCCCGCAGCAACGCGATGTGATCGCGTTGCTGCGAGGGTCTTACCTCCCTCCCTGCCTGCTCCAGACCTGGATCCAAGATGGCCGCGGATCCGGGTCCTGCAGGGAGGGTGGTGGCTTCACAGAAGCCTGCTCAGAGCAGGCACTGTGAAGCAGCCTGCACTTCTCTCAGATCGGTGATCTGTCAGAGTGCTATGCAAACTGGCAGATCACCGATCTGTATTGTCCCCCCCTGGGGCAAAGTAAAAAAGTAAAAAAAAAAATTTCCAAATGTGTAAAAAAAAAATAAAAAAAAATATTCCAAAATAATGAAAAAAAAAAAATATTATTCCCATAAATACATTTCTTTATCTAAATAAAAAAACCAAAACAATAAAAGTACACATATTTAGTATCGCCGCGTCCGTAACGACCCGACCTATAAAACTGGCCCACTAGTTAACCCCTTCAGTAAACACCGTAAGAAAAAAAAAAAAAAACGAGGCAAAAAACAACGCTTTATTATCATACCGCCGAACAAAAAGTGGAATAACACGCGATCAAAAAGACAGATATAAATAACCATGGTACCGCTGAAAGCGACATCTTGTCCCGCAAATATCGAGCCGCCATACAGCATGATCAGCAAAAAAATAAAAAAGTTATAGTCCTGAGAATAAAGCGATGCAAAAATAATTATTTTTTCCATAAAATAGTTTTTATCGTATAAAAGCGCCAAAACATAAAAAAATAATATAAATGAGGTATCGCTGTAATCGTACTGACCCGAAGAATAAAAGTGCTTTATCAATTTTACCAAACGCGGAACAGTATAAACGCCTCTCCCAAAAGAAATTCATGAATAGCTGGTTTTTGGTCATTCTGCCTCACAAAAATCGGAATAAAAAGCGATCAAAAAATGTGACGTGCCCAAAAAGTTACCAATAAAAACGTCAACTCGTCCCGCAAAAAACAAGACCTCACATGACTCTGTGGACCAAAATATGGAAAATTTATAGCTCTCAAAATGTGGTAACGCAAAAAATATTTTTTGCAATAAAAAGCGTCTTTCAGTGTGTGACGGCTGCCAATCATAAAAATCCGCTAAAAAACTCGCTATAAAAGTAAATCAAACCCCCCTTCATCACCCCCTTAGTTAGGGAAAAATAAAAAAAATGTATTTATTTCCATTTTCCCATTAGGGTTAGGGTTAGGGCTAGGGTTGGGGCTAGGGTTAAGGCTACAGTTAGGGTTGGGGCTAAAGTTAGGGTTAGGGTTGGGGCTAAAGTTACGGTTAGGGTTTAGATTACATTTACGGTTGGGAATAGGGTTGGGATTAGGGTTAGGGGTGTGTCAGGGTTAGAGGTGTGGTTAGGGTTACTGTTGGGATTAGGGTTAGGGGTGTGTTTGGATTAGGGTTTCAGTTATAATTGGGGGGTTTCCACTGTTTCGGCACATCAGGGGCTCTCCAAACGCGACATGGCGTCCGATCTCAATTCCAGCCAATTCTGCGTTGAAAAAGTAAAACAGTGCTCCTTCCCTTCCGAGCTCTCCCGTGTGCCCAAACAGGAGTTTACCCCAACATATGGGGTATCAGCGTACTCAGGACAAATAGGACAACAACCTTTGGGGTCCAATTTCTCCTGTTACCCCTGGGAAAATACAAAACTGGGGGCTAAAAAATAATATTTGTGGGAAAAAAAAGGATTTTTTATTTTCACGGCTCTGCGTTATAAACTGTACTGAAACACTTGGGGGTTCAAAGTTCTTACAACACATCTAGATAAGTTCCTTGGGGGGTCTAGTTTCCAAAATGGGGTCACTTGTGCGGGGCTTCTACTGTTTAGGTACATTAGGGGCTCTGCAAACGCAATGTGACGCCTGCAGACCATTCCATCTAAGTCTGCATTCCAAATGGCGCTCCTTCACTTCCGAGCCCTTCCATGCGTCCAAACGGTGGTTCCCCCCCACATATGGGGTATCAGCGCACTCAGGACAAATTGGACAACAAATTTTCAGGTCCAATTTCTCCTGCTACCCTCGGGAAAATACAAAACTGGGGGCTAAAAAAATAATTTTTGTGGGAAAAAATTTTTGTTTTATTTTTACGGCTCTGCATTATTAACTTCTGTGAAGCCCTTGGTGGGTCAAAGCGCTCAAAACACATCTAGATAAGTTCCTTAGGGGGTCTACTTTCCAAAATGGTGTCACTTGTGGGGGGTTTCAATGTTTAGGCACATCAGTGGCTCTCCAAACGCAACATGGCGTCCCATCTCAATTCCTGTCAATTTTGCATTGAAAAGTCAAACGGTGCTACTTCCCTTCCGAGCTCTCCCATGCGCCCAAACAGTGGTTTACCCCCACATATGGGGTATCAGCGTACTCAGGACAAATTGTACAACAACTTTTGGGGTCCAATTTCTTCTCTTACCCTTGGGAAAATATAAAATTGGGGGTGAAAAGATAATTTTTGTGAAAAAATATGATTTTTTATTTTTACGGTTCTGCATTATAAACTTCTGTGAAGCACTTGGTGGGTCAAAGTGCTCACCACACCTCTAGATAAGTTCCTTAGGGGGTCTACTTTCCAAAATGGTGTCACTTGTGGGGGGTTTCAATGTTTAGGCACATCAGGGGCTCCCCAAACGCAACATGGCGTCCCATCTCAATTCCAGTCAATTTTGCATTGAAAAGTCAAATGGCGCTCCTTCGCTTCCGAGCTCTGTCATGCGCCCAAACAGTGGTTTACCCTTACATATGGGGTATCGGCGTACTCAGGACAAATTGTACAACAACTTTTGGGGTCCATTTTCTCCTGTTACCCTTGGTAAAATAAAACAAATTGGAGCTGAAGTAAATTTTTTGTGAAAAAAAGTTAAATGTTCATTTTTATTTAAACATTCCAAAAATTCCTGTGAAGCACCAGAAGGGTTAATAAACTTCTTGAATATGGTTTTGAGCACCTTGAGGGGTGCAGTTTTTAGAATGGTGTCACACTTGGGTATTTTCTATCATATAGACCCCTCAAAATGACTTCAAATGAAATGTGGTCCCTAAAAAAAAATGGTGTTGTAAAAATGAGAAATTGCTGGTCAACTTTTAACCCTTATAACTCCCTAACAAAAAAAAATTTTGGTTCCAAAATTGTGCTGATGTAAAGTAGACATGTGGGAAATGTTACTTATTAAGTATTTTGTGTGACATATCTCTGTGATTTAAGGGCATAAAAATTCAAAGTTGGAAAATTGCAAAATTTTCAAAATTTTCGCCAAATTTCCATTTTTTTTGCAAATAAACGCAGGAAATGGAAGAAATTTTATCACTATCATGAAGTACAATATGTCACGAGAAAACAGTGTCAGAATCGCCAAGATCCGTTGAAGCGTTCCAGAGTTATAACCTCATAAAGGGACAGTGGTCAGAATTGTAAAAATTGGCCCGGTCATTAACGTGCAAACCACCCTTGGGGGTGAAGGGTTAAAAATAATTGCAAATTATTCCTTTCTCTGAGACCTCGTTCCTCTGGTGATCCTGTCCAGCAAGTTAAAATTATTATTTCTTTGTTGCGTGGTGACCCTCAAGATTGGGCATTCTCTCTGGCGCCAGGAGATCCTGCATTGCTAAATGTGGATGCGTTTTTTCTGGCGCTTGGAGTGCTTTATGAGGAACCAAATCAGGTAGACCAAGCAGAAAAGGTTTTGCTGGCTCTCTCCCAGGGTCAGGATGAAGCAGAGGTTTACTGTCAGAAGTTTAGGAAATGCTCAGTGCTCACTCAATGGAATGAGTGTGCCCTGGCAGCGATTTTCAGAAAGGGTCTTTCTGAAGCCCTTAAGGATGTTATGGTGGGGTTCCCCACGCCTGCGGGTCTGAATGAGTCAATGTCTTTGGCCATTCAGATTGATCGGCGTTTGCGGGAGCGCAACCTGTGCACCATCTGGCGGTATTTTCTGAGCAGAAGCCTGAGTCTATGCAATGTGACAGGATTCTGACCAGAATTGAATGGCAAAATCACAGACGTCGGAATGGGTTGTGCTTTTACTGTGGTGATTCTGCTCATGTTATCTCAGATTGTTCTAAGCGCACAAAAAACTTTGCTAAGTCTGTCGCCATTGGTACTGTACAGCCTAAATTCATTTTGTCTGTTACTTTGATTTGCTCTCTGTCATCACACTCAGTTATGGCTTTTGTGGATTCAGGTGCTGCCCTGAATTTGATGGATTTGTCCTTTGCCAGGCGCTGTGGTTTTATCTTGGAGCCTTTGCAATTCCCTATTCCACTAAAGGGAATTGATGCCACGCCATTGGCCAAGAATAAACCGCAGTACTGGGCTCAAGTGACCATGTGCATGACTCCTGCACATCAGGAGGTGATTCGCTTTCTAGTGTTACATAATTTGCATGATGTTGTCGTGTTGGGTCTGCCATGGCTGCAGGCTCATAATCCAGTCCTGGATTGGAAAGCAATGTCTGTGTCAAGTTGGGGTTGCCAGGGGATTCATGGCGATGCTCCTTTGGTGTCAATTGCTTCTTCTACTCCTTCTGAAGTCCCTGAATTTTTGTCGGACTACCAGGATGTATTTGATGAGCCCAAATACAGTGCCCTACCTCCTCATAGGGATTGTGATTGTGCTATAAATTTGATTCCTGGTAGTAAGTTCTCTAAGGGACGACTTTTTAATTTATCTGTACCAGAACATGCCGCTATGCGGAGTTATGTTAAGGAGTCTCTGGAGAAGGGGCATATTTGCCCGTCCTTGTCCCCTTTGGGTGCGGGGTTCTTTTTTGTGGCCAAGAAGGATGGTTCTCTGAGACCCTGTATAGATTATCGCCTTCTAAATAACATCACGGTCAAATTTCAGTATCCTTTGCCCCTGTTGTCCGATCTGTTTGCTCGGATTAGGGGGGCCAGTTGGTTCACCAAGATAGATCTTCGTGGAGCGTATAATCTTGTGCGTATAAAGCAGGGCGATGAATGGAAAACAGCATTTAATACGCCCGAAGGCCATTTTGAGTACTTGGTGATGCCTTTTGGGCTTTCTAATGCCCCTTCTGTGTTCCAGTCCTTCATGCACGACATCTTCCGAGAGTATCTGGATAGATTTATGATTGTGTACCTGGATGATATTTTGGTCTTTTCTGATGATTGGGAATCTCATGTGAAGCAGGTCAGGATGGTATTTCAGGTCCTGCGAGCCAATGCCTTGTTTGTGAAGGGCTCTAAATGTCTCTTCGGAGTCCAGAGGGTTTCCTGTTGTGAATTTGCTTTTTGCTCCCTCTAGTGGTTACTAGTTTTTTTACTCTGGTTTTTCTGTCTTTCCTTTTATCCGCACCTGGGTCGTTAGTTAGGGGTGTTGCTATATAAGCTCCCTGGACCTTCAGTTCAATGCCTGGCAACGTAGTTATCAGAGCTAGTCTGCTGTGCTCTTGTCTACTGATCCTGGTTCCAGTTATATCAGCTAAGTCTGCCTTTTGCTTTTTGCTATTTGTTTTGGTTTTGTATTTTTGTCCAGCTTGTTCCAAATCTATATCCTGACCTTTGCTGGAAGCTCTAGGGGGCTGGTGTTCTCCCCCCGGACCGTTAGACGGTTCGGGGGTTCTTGAATTTCCAGTGTGGATTTTGATAGGGTTTTTGTTGACCATATAAGTTACCTTTCTTTATTCTGCTATCAGTAAGCGGGCCTCTCTGTGCTAACCTGGTTCATTTCTGTGTTTGTCATTTCCTCTTACCTCACCGTCATTATTTGTGGGGGGCTTCTATCCAGCTTTGGGGTCCCCTTCTCTGGAGGCAAGAAAGGTCTTTGTTTTCCTCTACTAGGGGTAGCTAGATTCTCCGGCTGGAGCGTGTCATCTAGAATCAACGTAGGAATGATCCCCGGCTACTTCTAGTGTTGGCGTTAGGAGTAGATATATGGTCAACCCAGTTACCACTGCCCTATGAGCTGGATTTTTGTATTCTGCAGACTTCCACGTTCCTCTGAGACCCTCGCCATTGGGGTCATAACAGTTTGCCAGGCCAGTATTAAATGTTTAATGCATTGCAGAAGAGGGATTATAAGAAAGAAGATTCTGAGTTTTTTTTTTCTCCTTCCCCTTTACCTCAGAGTGGCTATGCTTGCTGCAGACATGAATGTCCAGACCTTGATTACAAGTGTGGACCAGCTGGCTACTCGTGTGCAGGGCATACAAGACTATGTTATCAGAAATCCTAGGTCAGAACCTAAAATACCGATTCCTGAACTGTTTTCCGGAGACAGGTTTAAGTTTAGGAATTTCGTGAATAATTGTAAATTGTTTTTGTCCCTGAGACCCTGTTCATCAGGAGATTCTGCTCAGCAAGTAAAGATTGTTATTTCGTTCTTACGGGGCGACCCTCAGGATTGGGCTTTTTCGCTGGCGCCAGGAGATCCGGCATTGGCTGATCTTGATGCGTTTTTTCTGGCGCTCGGTTTACTTTATGAGGAACCCAATCTTGAGATTCAGGCAGAAAAGGCCTTGCTGTCTATGTCTCAGGGGCAGGACGAGGCTGAAGTGTATTGCCAAAAATTTCGGAAATGGTCCGTGCTGACACATTGGAACGAGTGTGCACTGGCCGCTAATTTTAGAAATGGCCTTTCTGAAGCCATTAAGAATGTTATGGTGGGTTTTCCCATTCCCACAGGTCTGAATGATACTATGGCACTGGCTATTCAAATTGACCGGCGGTTGCGGGAGCGCAAAACCGCAAATTCCCTCATGGTGTTGTCTGAACAGACACCTAATTCGGTGCAATGTGATAGAAAAACCGCAAATTCCCTCATGGTGTTGTCTGAACAGACACCTGATTTAATGCAATGTGATAGAATCCTGACTAGAAATGAGCGGAAAATTCATAGACGCCGGAATGGCTTGTGCTACTACTGTGGTGATTCTACACATGTTATCTCAGCATGCTCTAAACGTATAGCTAAGGTTGTTAGTCCTGTCACCGTTGGTAATTTGCAACCTAAATTTATTCTGTCTGTAACTTTGATTTGCTCACTGTCATCTTATCCTGTCATGGCGTTTGTAGATTCAGGTGCTGCCCTGAGTCTTATGGATCTCTCATTTGCTAAGCGCTGTGGATTTACTCTTGAACCATTAGAAAATCCTATTCCTCTTAGGGGTATTGATGCTACACCATTGGCAGCAAATAAACCGCAGTATTGGACACAGGTTACCATGTGCATGACTCCTGAACACCGCGAGGTGATACGTTTCCTGGTTTTACATAAAATGCATGATTTGGTCGTTTTAGGGCTGCCATGGTTACAGACCCATAATCCAGTCCTGGACTGGAAGGCTATGTCAGTCTCAAGTTGGGGCTGTCGTGGTATTCATGAGGATTCCCTGCCTGTGTCTATTGCTTCTTCTACGCCTTCGGAAGTTCCGGAGTATTTGTCTGATTATCAGGATGTCTTCAGTGAGTCTGAGTCCAGTGCACTGCCTCCTCATAGGGACTGTGACTGTGCTATAGATTTGATCCCAGGCAGTAAATTTCCTAAGGGAAGACTGTTTAATCTGTCGGTACCTGAACATACCGCTATGCGTTCATATATCAAGGACTCTCTGGAAAAAGGACATATTCGTCCGTCTTCTTCCCCTCTTGGTGCGGGATTCTTTTTTGTGGCAAAAAAGGACGGATCTTTGAGACCTTGTATTGATTATCGGCTTTTAAATAAGATCACTGTCAAATTTCAGTATCCTTTACCGCTGTTGTCTGACTTGTTTGCCCGGATTAAGGGTGCCAAGTGGTTCACCAAGATAGACCTTCGTGGTGCGTACAACCTTGTGCGCATTAAGCAAGGTGATGAATGGAAAACCGCATTCAATACGCCCGAAGGTCATTTTGAGTACTTGGTGATGCCTTTTGGGCTCTCCAATGCGCCTTCAGTTTTTCAGTCCTTTATGCATGACATTTTCCGGAAGTATCTGGATAAATTTTTGATTGTTTATCTGGATGATATTTTGGTTTTTTCTGATAATTGGGATTCGCATGTGGAGCAGGTCAGGTTGGTCTTTAAAATTTTGCGTGAAAATTCTTTGTTTGTCAAGGGCTCAAAGTGTCTCTTTGGTGTACAGAAGGTTCCCTTTTTGGGGTTCATTTTTTCCCCTTCTGCTGTGGAGATGGACCCAGTCAAGGTCCGAGCTATTCTTGATTGGACTCAGCCCTCGTCAGTTAAGAGTCTTCAGAAGTTCTTGGGCTTCGCTAACTTCTACCGTCGTTTTATCGCTAATTTTTCTAGCATTGTGAAACCTTTGACGGATATGACCAAGAAGGGCTCCGATGTAGCTAACTGGGCTCCTGCTGCCGTGGAGGCTTTCCAGGAGTTGAAACGCCGGTTTACTTCGGCGCCTGTTTTGTGCCAGCCTGACGTCTCACTTCCCTTTCAGGTTGAGGTGGATGCTTCGGAGATTGGGGCAGGGGCCGTTTTGTCGCAGAGAGGCCCTGGTTGCTCTGTTATGAAACCTTGTGCCTTTTTCTCTAGGAAGTTTTCGCCTGCCGAGCGAAATTATGATGTGGGCAATCGGGAGTTGTTGGCCATGAAATGGGCATTTGAGGAGTGGCGTCATTGGCTCGAGGGTGCTAAGCATCGTGTGGTGGTCTTGACTGATCACAAAAATCTGATGTATCTCGAGTCTGCTAAACGCCTTAATCCGAGACAGGCCCGCTGGTCATTGTTTTTCTCCCGCTTTGATTTTGTTGTCTCGTATTTACCAGGTTCAAAGAATGTGAAGGCCGATGCTCTTTCTAGGAGCTTTGTGCCTGATGCTCCTGGAGTCGCTGATCCTGTTGGTATTCTTAAAGATGGAGTTATCTTGTCAGCTATTTCTCCGGATCTGCGACGTGTGTTGCAGAGATTTCAGGCTGATAGGCCTGAGTCTTGTCCACCTGACAGACTGTTTGTCCCGGATAAGTGGACCAGCAGAGTCATTTCCGAGGTTCATTCCTCGGTGTTGGCAGGTCACCCGGGAATTTTTGGCACCAGAGATCTGGTGGCCAGGTCCTTTCGGTGGCCTTCCTTGTCAAGAGATGTGCGGTCATTTGTGCAGTCCTGTGGGACTTGTGCTCGAGCTAAGCCTTGCTGTTCTCGTGCCAGCGGTTTGCTCTTGCCCTTGCCTGTCCCGAAGAGACCTTGGACACATATCTCCATGGATTTCATTTCTGATCTTCCGCTATCTCAGGGCATGTCCGTTATCTGGGTGATATGTGATCGCTTCTCCAAGATGGTCCATTTGGTTCCTTTGCCTAAGCTGCCTTCCTCTTCCGATCTGGTTCCTGTGTTTTTCCAGAACGTGGTTCGTTTGCACGGCATCCCTGAGAATATTGTGTCAGACAGAGGATCCCAGTTCGTTTCCAGGTTCTGGCGATCCTTTTGTAGTAGGATGGGCATTGATTTGTCGTTTTCGTCTGCTTTCCATCCTCAGACTAATGGACAGACGGAGCGAACAAATCAGACTTTGGAGGCTTATTTGAGGTGTTTTGTCTCTGCTGATCAGGACGATTGGGTGACATTCTTGCCGTTGGCTGAGTTTGCCCTTAATAATCGGGCTAGTTCCGCCACCTTGGTTTCGCCTTTTTTCTGCAACTCTGGTTTCCATCCTCGCTTTTCTTCGGGTCATGTGGAGCCTTCTGACTGTCCTGGGGTGGATTCTGTGGTGGATAGGTTGCAGCAGATCTGGAATCATGTGGTGGACAACTTGAAGTTGTCACAGGAGAAGGCTCAGCGCTTTGCCAACCGCCGCCGCGGTGTGGGTCCCCGACTACGCGTTGGGGATTTGGTGTGGCTTTCTTCCCGCTTTGTTCCTATGAAGGTCTCCTCTCCCAAATTTAAACCTCGTTTTATTGGGCCTTACAAGATATTGGAAATCCTTAATCCTGTATCTTTTCGTCTGGATCTTCCTGTGTCGTTTGCTATTCACAATGTATTTCATAGGTCCTTGTTGCGGCGGTACATTGTGCCTGTAGTTCCTTCTGCTGAGCCTCCTGCTCCGGTGTTGGTTGAGGGCGAGTTGGAGTACGTGGTGGAGAAGATCTTGGATTCTCGCCTCTCCAGGCGGAGGCTTCAGTACCTGGTCAAGTGGAAGGGCTATGGTCAGGAGGATAATTCCTGGGTGGTCGCCTCTGATGTTCATGCGGCCGATTTAGTTCGTGCCTTTCATGCCGCTCATCCTGATCGCCCTGGTGGTCGTGGTGAGGGTTCGGTGACCCCTCACTAAGGGGGGGGTACTGTTGTGAATTTGCTTTTTGCTCCCTCTAGTGGTTACTAGTTTTTTTACTCTGGTTTTTCTGTCTTTCCTTTTATCCGCACCTGGGTCGTTAGTTAGGGGTGTTGCTATATAAGCTCCCTGGACCTTCAGTTCAATGCCTGGCAACGTAGTTATCAGAGCTAGTCTGCTGTGCTCTTGTCTACTGATCCTGGTTCCAGTTATATCAGCTAAGTCTGCCTTTTGCTTTTTGCTATTTGTTTTGGTTTTGTATTTTTGTCCAGCTTGTTCCAAATCTATATCCTGACCTTTGCTGGAAGCTCTAGGGGGCTGGTGTTCTCCCCCCGGACCGTTAGACGGTTCGGGGGTTCTTGAATTTCCAGTGTGGATTTTGATAGGGTTTTTGTTGACCATATAAGTTACCTTTCTTTATTCTGCTATCAGTAAGCGGGCCTCTCTGTGCTAACCTGGTTCATTTCTGTGTTTGTCATTTCCTCTTACCTCACCGTCATTATTTGTGGGGGGCTTCTATCCAGCTTTGGGGTCCCCTTCTCTGGAGGCAAGAAAGGTCTTTGTTTTCCTCTACTAGGGGTAGCTAGATTCTCCGGCTGGAGCGTGTCATCTAGAATCAACGTAGGAATGATCCCCGGCTACTTCTAGTGTTGGCGTTAGGAGTAGATATATGGTCAACCCAGTTACCACTGCCCTATGAGCTGGATTTTTGTATTCTGCAGACTTCCACGTTCCTCTGAGACCCTCGCCATTGGGGTCATAACAGTTTCCTTTTTGGGCTTTATTTTTTCTCCTTCTACCATTGAGATGGATCCTGCCAAGGTCCAGGCTATTTATGACTGGACTCAGCCTACATCGGTAAAGAGTCTTCAGAAGTTCTTGGGTTTTGCTAACTTTTACCGTCGCTTCATCACTAATTTTTCCAGTGTGGTTAAGCCTTTGACGGATTTGACCAAGAAGGGTTCTGATGTGACTAATTGGTCTCCTGCGGCCGTGGAGGCCTTTCAGGAGCTGAAACGTCGGTTTTCTTCGGCTCCTGTCTTGCGTCAGCCAGATGTCTCTCTGCCCTTCCAGGTCGAGGTTGATGCTTCTCAGATTGGAGCAGGGGCTGTCTTGTCACAGAGAAGCTCTGATGGCTCTGTGATGAGGCCATGTGCTTTCTTTTCAAGAAAGTTTTCGCCTGCAGAGCGGAATTATGATGTTGGTAATCGGGAGTTGTTGGCAATGAAGTGGGCATTTGAGGAGTGGCGACATTGGCTTGAGGGAGCCAAGCATCGTGTGGTGGTCTTGACAGATCACAAGAATTTGACTTATCTCGAGTCTGCTAAACGGATAAATCCTAGACAGGCTCGATGGTCGCTGTTTTTCTCCCATTTCGATTTCGTGGTTTCATACCTTCCGGGGTCGAAAAACGTGAAGGCTGATGCCCTTTCTAGGAGCTTTGTGCCTGACTCTCCGGGAGTTTCTGAACCGGCTGGTATCCTCAGAGAGGGGGTGATTTTGTCTGCCATCTCCCCTGATTTGCGACGAGTGCTGCAGGAATTTCAGGCCAATAGACCTGACCGCTGTCCACTGGAGAGACTGTTTGTCCCGGATAGATGGACCAGTAGAGTCATTTCCGAGGTTCATTCTTCGGTGTTGGCGGGTCATCCTGGGATTTTTGGTACCAGGGATTTGGTGGCTAGGTCCTTCTGGTGGCCTTCCTTGTCGCGGGATGTGCGTTCCTTTGTGCAGTCCTGTGGGATTTGTGCTCGGGCTAAGCCTTGCTGTTCTCGTGCCAGTGGATTGCTTTTGCCTTTGCCTGTCCCGAAGAGGCCCTGGACGCATATTTCCATGGATTTTATTTCGGACCTTCCAGTCTCTCAGAGGATGTCTGTTATCTGGGTGGTTTGTGATCGTTTTTCTAAAATGGTCCATTTGGTGCACTTGCCTAAGCTGCCTTCCTCCTCCGATTTGGTTCCACTGTTTTTTCAGAATGTGGTTCGTTTGCATGGCATTCCTGAGAACATTGTGTCTGACAGAGGATCCCAGTTTGTGTCCAGATTTTGGCGGTCCTTTTGTGCTAAGATGGGCATTGAACTATCTTTTTCATCGGCCTTCCATCCTCAGACGAATGGCCAAACCGAACGAACTAATCAGACCTTGGAGACTTATCTGAGATGTTTTGTTTCTGCTGATCAGGATGATTGGGTGACTTTTTTGCCATTGGCTGAGTTCGCCCTCAATAATCGGGCTAGTTCTGCTACTTTGGTTTCGCCTTTTTTTTGCAATTCTGGTTTTCATCCTCGTTTCTCCTCAGGTCAGGTTGAGCCTTCTGACTGTCCTGGGGTGAATTCTGTGGTGGATAGGTTGCAGCAGATTTGGAACCACGTGGTGGACAATTTGACGTTTTCACAAGAGAAGGCTCAGCGCTTTGCTAACTGCCGTCGCTGTGTGGGTCCCCAACTTCGTGTAGGGGATCTGGTATGGTTGTCTTCTCGGTATGTTCCGATGAAGGTTTCCTCTCCTAAGTTCAAACCTCGTTTCATTGGTCCTTATAAGATTTTGGAAATCCTCAACCCTGTGTCATTTCGTTTGGACCTCCCAGCATCGTTTGCCATTCACAATGTCTTCCATAGGTCATTGTTGCGGAGATATGTGGTGCCTGTGGTTCCTTCTGTTGATCCTCCTGCTCCGGTCTTGGTCGAGGGAGAATTGGAGTATGTGGTGGAGAAGATCTTGGATTCTCGTATTTCGAGACGGAAGCTTCAGTACTTGGTTAAGTGGAAGGGCTATGGTCAGGAGGATAATTCCTGGGTTGTCGCCTCTGATGTCCATGCGGCCGATTTGGTTCGTGCCTTTCATTCGGCTCGTCCTGATCGGCCTGGGGGCTCTGGTGAGGGTTCGGTGACCCCTCCTCAAGGGGGGGGTTACTGTTGTGAATTCCGTCTGGGCTCCCTCTGGTGGCCTTTAGCGATACTGCGGGTCTGTAGCAGGGCTCAACTGCCTCATTTCCTGCTATGCTTGTCCCTATTTAACTCCACCTGGACCTTCACTTGTTGCCTGCTGTCGTTGTATTCAGTACTGGTTCTGACCTCTCCTGGATTTCCCTTGTGACCTGTCTCCTGCTGGAGAAGCTAAGTCTTGCTAGTTCTTTTGCTCATTGTTTCCTTGAAAATGTTTCTCAGTATATGATGAGTTCAGTCCAGCTTGCTTATATGTGATTTTTCGCTTGCTGGTAGCTCTGGGGTGCAGAGTGCACCCCTCACATCGTGAGTCGGTGTGGGGGTTCTTGTACTTTCTGCGTGGATAGTTTTTGATAGTTTTTGTACCGACCGCACAGATTCCTTGCTATCTTCTGTCTATCTAGCGTTAGCGGGCCTCATTTGCTTAAACCTGTTTTTCATTCCTACGTTTGTATTTTCCCCTTAACTCACCGTTATTATTTGTGGGGGGCTGTCTAAACTTGGGGGTTATTTCTCTGAGGCAAGTGAGGCTTTGCTTTCTCTCTAGGGGTAGCTAGTTTCTCAGGCTGTGAAGAGGCATCTAGGTTTTTAGGTAACGCTCCACGGCTGCCTTTAGTGTGTGTGGATAGGATCAGGATTACGGTCGGTATAGTTTCCACATCCCCGGAGCTTGTCCTAATATTCAGGTTTACCTATCAGGTCAGTTTGGTGATCCTACCACCGGATCATAACAAATAGGTGTGGGAAACCCCACCATAACATCTTTAACAGATTCAGAAAGATCCTTTCTGAAAATTGCCTCCAAAGCATCCTCATTCCACTTAGTCAGCACAGACCATTTTCTAAATTTCTGACAATACGATTCTGCCACTTCTTGACCCTGAAACAGGGCCAACAAGGTCTTCTCAGCAAGATACACAGAATTTGGTTCATCACACAATAACCCTAGAGCCTGAAAGAAAGCTTCTACATTAAGCAAGGCAGGATTCCCAGATTCCAGGGAAAATGCCCAATCCTGAGGATCGCCACGCAGCAGAGAGATGACAATTTTTGCCTGCTGTATGGGATCACCAGAAGAACGAGGTTTCAGAGCAAAAAACAGTTTACAGTTATTTTTAAAACTCAAAAATTTTGACCTGTCCCCAAAAAATAAATCAGGAGTTGGAATCCTAGGCTCTAAAACCAGAGTCTGAACAATATAATCGGAAATACCCTGTACCCTAACAGCCAGCTGGTCCACACGAGAAGCCAATCCTTGAACATCCATGCCAATACGCAGCTCCTCAGTCACCCAGAGGTAAAGAGGGAAGGAAAGACAAAACAGACTACAGAAAAAAAATGGCTCAGCACTTTTCTCCCCTTCTTCTGAGATGCATTTAACTCATTGTTGGCCAGTTGTACTGTTATGATCCGGTGACCCTGGAGCCGCATGTGACTATCTCTGGAGTTGGGATGTACATCGTGGGATGTACCTAACGTGGCCTAGACACCTCGACACAGCCGGAGGACTAAATACCCCTAAAGATGGAAATGGGAAATACTTTCTTGCCTCAGAGCAGAGCCCCCAAAGGATAGGCAGCCCCCCACAAATATTGACTGTGAATTTAAGAGGAAATACGTACACAGGCAGAAAAGACAGAGTTTAGCAAAAGAGGCACTACTAGCTAAAATAGAAAAGGATAGGACAGAATACTAAGTGGTCAGTATTAAAACTCTAGAAAAATCCACAGCAGAATCTACTGTCTACTACATCTTACTAAAGACATAGGATGTATATCTGCATCTCCAAAGAATCCAGCAAGACAGAAAAATCCAAACAAGTCGAGCTGGACAAAAACACATTAGATGCACTGCACATAAAAGCACACTGCATGCCTGCTACAGAAAACAAAACCAAACACTTATCTTTAGCAGAAATGACTGCAGGGCAAGTGGAGCCAGATAGAGATGCAATCCCTCCCAGATACAATGGACAACTGGCAAGGATTGAAGGATCCTACAAACCTAAATACCTAATAGAACTGCAATAAGCAGAAACACCTGCCCAGATTACAATCCAGAGACCACTGCACTACCACTAGCAACCACCGGAGGGAGCCCAAGAGCAGAATTCACAACAGGGTCCTATATATTGGGAAACCTCCAAAACTGATACCATTTTAAAAATCGCACCCCTCGACTTATTCAAAACTGCTGTCAGGTAGTTTATTAACCCTTCAGGTTTATTTTATTAATTGTTACTAAGTGGCATGACATGAAAGAAAAAAATTATTTTTACCACCTAAATGTTGCTAACTTCTGAACAGGTCACTATAGTCGGCAGACTCTAAAGCGGTTATTTGGCAGTGAATTGCCGTGGCAAACATCAGGACCACACGATCAAGATCTCAGAGTGCCAACGGGGATAAAGAGGAAGCCCCCA